>NC_043999.1:12027995-12645495 GCF_902150065.1 Myripristis murdjan
CCTCATTAAAAAGCCCATTTTTTTCAGTGTATATCGAAGAAAGGCTCAAAAATTCTGTTCTTTTTTTCAGAGGAGTACTATATATTGGAAACATCCAGAAATAGATAAATATGGATGTTTGTATGCAAACACTGGGTTACCATCAATCGCTGATAAATAAGTAATAAGTATAGCATGACATAAAATCAAACACTGAATTTCATTAGAAGGTCTGTAGGAACTGATAATGTAATAACTTGTCAATTATGACAAAACACCCCTCTACGTGGGTATGAAATTTAATAAAAGCTGTTAATGTAATAAGCCTCTGAATTCTATAAGGTCATACAATTACATGAGCTGATGATTACGACTTCATAAGGCCTGTCACATATTTTTAATATTGACTAATAATGTGATAACTTGAGTTATTACATGTCTTTAGTCTGGGGAGTTGTCACATCATAAATCAGAATATTATATCATCATAATATGTCACAGCCCTTATGAGGTCATTATAATAGCTCATGTAATAATATGACTTTATTTCATTAACCAATAATGAATCACATTAATGGGTTGTGTAACATATGATCATATGACCTGGAGTATATGTTGATAACTGATATGATGTTATCGGTTTCTACAGGACACATGTTTGTATGCACATAATGTTGTTGTACCTGCTATCAGTTCAGCTGGTGGCAGTTAGTTCAGGGTGAGATAAAGGAAACAAAACACAGACTTTGGCGGCAAAACAAAGACTTTATCTGCAAAAAATACATACATAAACCATAGGATATGTCATTTTATGGCCATGTGTTTATCAAGCTTAGTGTAATGACACCTCAGTCATGAACATTGCTCGCAGTACTCAAATCTGCCTGTTTTACAACAGTAACAGTAATGCCAACCAGCACTGTTACACAGTGCAGCATCCCCCTAGTGGCAGGATCAGGGAAAGCACGGTTATTTGTTTTCACAACAATGAACAGCAGATGGCACTCACATAACAGTAAATGACAGCAATGACAGCATAACAGTAAATAGCTCAATAATCACAGGGGGGGAAAAATAAATTTTATATTGTGAAATTCTTTCCCTCCATGTCTCTCTTCCTCCCTCTCTCTCTCTCTCTCTCTCTCTCTCTCTCTCTCTCTCTCTCTCTGTTCCTTTGTACATCTGATTATATGCTTCCAACTTGCTAATGGAGATTTCTGATTGTTTACATGACCCCATGTCTGCACACAAGTATTTAAGGACTAGCTAGTGGAGCTGGGAAAGTGTAGAGGGCAGTCCCTCACTTCCCTCACTTCCCCAGCACAATAGACTGTAGCAGTGTTATTGGAGAATCACATCAGGTGACATACCTCCTTCTCATCACTTCCACCAAAGAGTCAAGACAGCCATGCTGTGTTGCTATGGTGCCAGGACAAGAATATATGGCCTTCAGCTTTAGTTGGTTTGAAACATTAAGAAAAAAAAAAAAAAATAGGACTTGACAGTAGTAGGGGTGTTAACGGGTGGCACAAAATTTTAATTTGGCCTTACTGCCGCCCCATAGCAAACTTGTGGAGACTCCAGGCATCTTACACACAAAATCAAACATTTATGTGCAGGCTGCTGTGCCAAAAACTGGAATTTTGAAAGGCACAGAAGTACACTTCAGCGTCTCGGCTCGGTTCACTGAGGCAACAATCATATTCGTTGATAACAGCTCTTCCAGTGGCCAGAGAGGTCAGGAAAAGTGACTATTTATTCCACTGGTGGCCTCAGAGTGTATATTACCTGTGAATGTTTCTCACTTGACACAGATAACACAGTTTAAAAGCATATTCTCTCCCACCTTAAGCACCTTCTGGGGTATTGTATTATATTAAAAGGGTGTTATACCAGTGCCCCTTCCCTGGTTTGCCTGCCTGGGTTGTCTGTCATCTTCAGGGATGCTGGCTTATATTCATTTATAAGCTTCAGTGTATAAAGCATGCAGTGTGCACTTCAGGAAAGCAATGTCCTGCACTGGAATATGGGATGCTCTATTTTCCTCTCAAATTATACAGCAACAATTGTCCTCTTGTTGAGGGAACAGGTAAATTGTTTTCTAGTTAGTCTATTATTATCATCGCTTTAAAGGTAATTCTTCACCATAGCTCTATTATAGTTGGCAGATTATGGGGCACTTTTAAATCATAAGACAGAAAAAATGCTAATGGATACAGCATATCCAATAATTGCTGGCAATTATGACAAAAGTTCACTTGTCATCTAATTGCGGCTAATAAAATCATGAGATAGTGAAACAAAGATGATAATTTCAGTGAATATGCATATCAAAAACCCTACTTTGACTGCCAAATGGGCACGCTTGACGTCACCACACTTTGAGTAGGGAAAATATCCCATCTCACCATGGCTGGAATAATAATGTTGATCACCTGAATCCCTGGCGATGAAGTAAAATTATTGCTAGTAACCATCTGAAATGTGATGCTTTTTACATTTTGGTTTTCATCTATACATTTTTTTGATTCAGTGCAACATTATAGGGTTACCATGCAGTCAGCCATGCCTTTAAAATTTACTACACCTCTAAAGATTCAGCTTGCTTTTACTGGAACTAATTTACATTTTTCATGCAGGTGAAAAAACTGATTATTTTTTTGAACAAGTGATTTGCAGTTTTCTTTATGTTTCATTTGATGAGCTAGTTTAGCCATAGCATGCCATACTGCCGACAGATTCTCAAAGGGGCATGACTTTCATCAACGGCTGAGTGGTTGTGAGTTGAGCCGGGGAGAATCTCTTTGGTAAGTAAAACCTTGAACGTGGAATTGACTCAACCAGTCAAAATGAAACTCAGATGTGTTACATTTGAAACCCTCTGTAAAAAGTATGTGTCATCTACCAGTCTAGACTTGGACATGGTATGTGCAATCCAACTTCTCCCCGATATTAATCACCCAGAGGAAACACAAGTAAAAAAAAAAAAAAAAAAACTCCTCAGAGAGTCAGATATCATTGGAGCTGTTCATTAGGAGCACATATTACTGAAGTCCTTGAGATGGAGCAAAGTTTTGAGGAAATGAATTATATTTCTTTAATAGATTAAAATGGAATGGAGATGATTATGCTCTTTAATCAACTTAGAGGTTATTAACAGATTGGAGAGATTAAGTGTGTTAAAGAACAGTCATTGGGAAATTGAAAATAAAACCCTGAGGGAGTCTCATGCTCTGATGACTGAAATTAGAGCTTTTCGGTCAAAGTTTTGAAAACAATATGTTGTAATCTGTTGGCATATATATTTTTTTATATTGTAAATATCAGTTCTGATAACAGCTGCTTGTTGTATAGATCTTGCCACGAACCAAAGAGGCCATGGCTTTAATTTCATCAGCAAATAAACACAAACAGGTATTATACCAAAGATTTATGCACAAAGTAAGTCTTCTTGTTTCCATGAATCATATGCTTTTTGAAGAACATGTTTGATAGGGTTCAAAGAGGATTAAGTGCTTCGCTCGGTTCAAATTTCAAATATGATTTGCAAATTTTATTCTCAGTATGTGATTTTATGTGCTATCTACTTTTGTCTGCATTAAGCTTGTTGAAAGTGACATGATTTTCAACATCCACCCTCTTATTGACATTGTAGCTTAAATATAATGGGTTTTACTTTTCACTGATTTTTGTGGCAACAGTGAATGGGTATGAAACATAATCAAACCCAAACAACTAAAGGCCATTGTCCTCAAACTATATAATGTTTGAGAATATTTCATATTTTTGATTCATGTTGGAAAAGCAAAGGAATCTGCAAATTACTTTGGATAAAAAAAGTAAAAAAAAAAAAAAAAAAAAAAAAAAAAAAAAAAAAAAAAAGATGAAAGCAGAAATTGTTTTTATATGGCTTTATTAATAAACCGTGCTCTATCCAAAATACCCAAAACATGAAAAAGTGTACTGTGAATACCAAGAAGACAAAAGTTTTGATGCTAAATTCCTCCTCAGTCTTTTTTGTTGTTGTTTGTTTGTTGTAAGTTAGTTTGTAGCCTAGTTTGTTGTTACTAACCAATTCTCCTCTGTGTGTGTGTTTGGCTGTTGTCTGTGTTTCACTGAACAGATGTGGCATCCATCTTTAGGCCAGCAGTCTGACTCTGTCCCTGGTCCTGCTCTCCCTGCATGGCCCTGCATGACCCTGCTCGTCCTGCTCTATCTACTGCCATTTGCTTTGCTTCAGTCATGCATATATGCTCCATATTCTCTCTTTGCTTTATTAAGTCTTGGTACCTCACATCTTCTGCGTCATATGCTTGAGAAACAATGCCCTGTGTGCGTGTGACTGTCCTCTTCCCAGGTGTGCTTCAGGTTGGCTCCAAATGGGTCCCTTTTGCGTCAGTATCAGACGTCAAGGGGTGATTTGGTGTCGGAGTCAGGCGCCAGAGGGTGTGAGAAAGTGTATTTGATGACCTGTGAATGACAACAGGTTTGGTCATTGGCCTCTGCTGCTCTGGCTATGTCACCTGCCTCCTTGCTGCTTTTGTTGCCTTTATTTTGTCTGCTTGTGTATTTCCTTTTTTAATAGGACTGTGTCTGCCTTGGTAATTTGCCCACTAGGTTGCTCCTGTCTCTCTCTGGTCCTTCTCAACATTTCTTCCATTTTCGCTGTTGCACCTCTGGGCTTTTTAGTGAGGTTTCTTGGTGGCTATAACGATTACGTCAGACGGTGTCATCTTATTTGTTGTGAACTTGTGGGCCTGTAAAGCCCTTTGAGACTGTAAACAGTGATATGGGACTCTAATACACTTGAACATGAACTTGGCATGGTTTAAGCCATAACAAGACAATTCCTGTCACTTTTTTTTCCCCCTAATCAGTATGTGGATTCCTTGCCCTTTTCCCCAAATACTAGACTGACTGGAAGCCACACACTTGCTGGAAGGAATGCTGAAGGACTGATGACAAAATATTGTTGTATGGTTGAGTTAGAGGCAATATTTCAACTTTAGTTATCAAAAATACAGTATATAAACTGTATACAGGACTGTAAAATGCTTGCAGGTTCCTAATATGGTAAAGTAAATGGGTTCAGATGTCAGGAGTTCATATGACTGAATGGACACTTTCTTTTCTTCACCTCGCTGGTATTGGTGTGAGAGTGTGTTATGAGTGGAGGAAACAATTCTTTGTATATGAAACACTTCAACACGTTTCTTCAGCAAATAAGTCGGTTTTCCATCTCACAGTTTTCCTCCGTGAATTTCACTGCCATGCAACGGGGCTTACAAAGAACACCGTCAAATGAAATTGATCCTGACCTGCGATGCTATCAGTGTATAGTGTTTGTGTTGCAGTCCCTTTAGAATAGGAGGTGTTGTCCTGTTTCCACTTGTGAGCCAGCCCACCACCTCAGGCAGCACATACTGGCAGGTGCACAGATTTTCTACTTTTGATCTCGCCACTGAGTGGATGATATCTCCATCTCGCCTCCTTTGATTCATTTTTAGCCATAGATTGTGGAATCCGTCAGTTTTAGTCTATTGTTCTCATGCTTCTTCTCATTATGGTGCAAAGCAAACAGCCACAGCATGACAACATTAAATATGAACTTTATATTAACAGGCACACCAACAGCACAGCCCTTCATGTCAAGAAATATCTCCTAATATTTGAAAGAACCCGTATTACTGGAATTCATCTCGTCTTCCATTCACAATCAAAGATGTTTGGTGAATGAAGTGTTGAATTTTGATTTGGTTTGAGCATGATGTGAGTCTAAAGTTGTTGCATTTTCAAAAATTTCAACTTGAAATATTTTTCTAAAGGCATCACAACTTGACTAGGTTTGACCCATATGGGTTTTTAAAGTTTGCCACTGATTTTTTTTTTTTTACTGAAACTGCCAATACAAAAAAAGCATTAGCCCACTAAATCTCTTTTTGAAGATGCAATATACAAAATTTAGGGCTGATTCAACGAAGGACCATCAACTGACAATAGGAGTGAAAGCACATAATTTAGTAGTGAATTCTGTGAACGATGTCAAATTGTATGTTTTATCCATGTTTTTTTGTCTAAACAGTCCTCACTTCATTTCATTTTTGATATAGTGTACCTTCAAATAAAAATTTGAATGAACCAAATGAAAGTAATTGGTCTAACCCTCGCTCGTACAGTCAGCCAATCAAGGTTTGGTATTGTAGCTATTCTTCATGTGAGGACTGAGCCCAGTGCACTCTGCAATGAGGGATAGGGCTTTAGTCTTCAGCTTTATTCAGTAGACACCATTTTGACTGAACTACATATCTTTGCAAACCATCACGAAGAGCATTCACATCCTGAGCTGTATATTTTAAAGCAAAATCATGAATGCAGTGACCTTTAAAATCGGTAATTAAGATCATGGCGAATGGGAGGAAATCGAGGTGAAAATGCCTCTATGTGCACTGAATCTCCTCACACGAAAAGACCAGACTGTATCTGGTTTCGCACTTGATCCTGGTGTGAGGCAAATAAACATTTGGTCAATGACTTTGGTCGATACGAAGAAGCAGCCAACATCGGGGGCACCAAGTGAGCCTTTGCTTGTTTTATGCTTGTGTGAGTGTGTGTGTGTATGTGTGTGTGTGTGTGTGTGTGTGTGTGTGTGTGTGTGTGTGTGTGTGTGTGTGTGTGTGTGTGTTTTAGCCCTGAGTTAGATACCACAGAAATCACACTGCTGTACAGATGGGATTTCTATCTTCTGTCCCTTCAGAATCCACAAACAAACTTTCTTCTCCACCCTTGAAGCTCACCGAATCTGTTTACATAGCCTTGCATCACTTAACTCTAACAATTCCAGGCACACACGACCAACTCGATTTTTTGCGAGCAAAGTCACAGCATTGTTGCGATGTTTTTTTAAAGCAATAAATGTATTCTGTATTAATCTATATATAAAAGGAGAAACCCCTCATTGGAAAGAGCTTTTACCTTGTCTTACCTTTGTGTCTTCATTAGATATGCTTTCACTTATACAGCTAAAAAAAAAAAAACTTAAATCAGCTGTCATTGAAACCAGATGCAAAAGAAATCAAAAGCATAAGCAGCACTTCATCATGAATGTGAGTTTGGCTTATTATTCCCCGCTTTTGGCTAAGATCAATAATTGCCCTGCAGTTAATTACATCAAATACCCTCATTAGAGCTGATACAGGTATTGGTACAGCTTTCAAGGGACTTTCTTTGCATCTTTAAATTTTCAGTAATGAGGAAAGATCTCTGGTCTACAAATGTGAATAAATATAGATCTAAACCATGCATGTATAATCCCTCAATAATTTTTGGTAGGGAATGTTTGCATGTATTAGTGTGTGCATGTGTGTGTGTGCATGTGTGTGTGTGCATGTGTGTGTGTGTGTGTGTGTGTGTGTGTGTGTGTGTGTGTGTGTGTGTGTGTGTGTGTGTGTGTGTGTGTGTGTGTGTGCATGTGTGTGTGTGTGTGTGTACACAGTGATGCATACACGTGTCAGTAAGACATCCAGGAAGGAGAGTGAGAGAGAGATGTTATGTTTGTGCCATTTCTGATCTGTGAGATGTGAAATTGGCAGTGAACGTGCGTGTGTTATAACCGTCTCATGGCAGAATCTGTTATAGATTGATCACAGTAGTGGGAGCTTGTCAGAAATATCCTGTCTTTTCATCCTCAAACATTTTATTCCTCCTTTGTAGCTGTGTTCCCTATGCCTGGGCTATGTGCAGTGGAGCAAAGAGTTTCTTTGACAGGCCATGTGAATGATTCTCCTTTGTGAACAGACGCAGGAAATAGATTCCATGAAACCAACCTGTTTTTGTCTTTACATGTATGAATATATGTAGATATGTAGGTGCAAATTCTTGATTCAGGTTTTGCGCATTCTGTATTCTTCAACAAATTCCTTCCGACATGAAATGGCCAGACAGTGGAAGACATTTCCCCGAGCACAGTGGTAGTAATTCAGATTGCGCCATCAAACATTTATCATTTTGCTTTGATATATAAAATGAATGGATCAAAACTAAAATTTGATTTCTTCACACAGGAGAATCACAGTTTGTCACATTTACCCTTATTTCTATGTGAGTATCTCTTTAAGAAATCTTTTCTAAAACACATTTCCATTTTTCTCTTAATCTGTATGATCCTATCTTGGGTTAAAAAAAAAGAAAGAAAGAAAAAAAAGCTTCTAATTTTTCTCCTCTCTCGTCTCATTTTCTTACCATGCAATTCTCTGCCCTACAGGACGCAGTCATTCAAGAGACATTTATAACATTTATTGCCAGATCAGTAATGGGCTGATCCATTGTGGCTTGTTTCTAATCTGTGCATTAATCTCACTCCACTGTTGCGCTCATGCTAGTCTGGATAAATGATGTTAGGCTCATGGTTAAAATGTAATTGTGAAGTAAAAAAAAAAAAAAAAAAAAATGAACCTCAGTGTTTGATGTTTAAGATGTAAAGATTTGGCACAGGCTTTACTTGCATCCACTGAGTTGTGGGTATGCATATTGGGTGGCTGCATATTGCATGTTTGTCTTTCTCAGGTAAACGCTGCAAATGTAATGAAACCTTTGAAGTACTTGTAAAGGTCTTTATAATTAGTTCTTGTATTGCAAGCTGAGACAATTCGTAGCTGTGTGATGTATCATGTGCAATAATATACCAATTTATAACTGCTGACAAAATCAATGGTGCAACAGCGTTTCAACTTAAAACATTACTCTACATTAATGTAGGCCTTTGAAGCAAAACTCAATGTGTATCTTGAATTCGTACAAGTGAAAACGCCACACTGGTTTCAATACACAAATTGTTTATTGTAACACCCAGAAGTGAGGAACTATGAATGGCTCCCTTAAACACGAGAGGCCACAACACTGAACAGCTCCGAGGCAATTTGTGGGAGCAAGAGCTGTGAGTCTGGATTGACACTGTGCTGAGTGTGCGTTCGTTTACAGAATAAATTTGGGTGAGGACATGAACCTGTCATCTCTCCCTGCAGAACACTTACAATGAGCTGAAAACAGATGCTCACTTGTGGCCAAAAAAGCTTTAGTCAATACCATCAGCACCAAGTATCCAGAGATATCAGCAGAGTCATTTTTGGCCTGGCCTCTGGATTCTTTTTCTGCCAGCACCCCTGGAATAGCCAGCCTTTCCACCCAGCCTCAGCTGCTGGAGTGAAATTGCCTGGATGGACGTTAAGCCAAAGGAATAAACTTTGTCCAAACAGGGACGTCAAAAGAACAGGGCGACATGGAAGCGGGCTCAGTCATTTCTCCATTATGGGATATAGGGTTATGAATTACAAGAGGAAAACCTAACAAACCCAACTCATACTGCACCCTTAATGGCTTACTTAAAAATAATATATCTCATGCTGTATTTTACTTGTTATAATAGTTTCCCATAATGACAGACCACATTTTTGTCACCAAATTGTGAGGTGTGGCTTTGTTGTACGATTTAGAGCAATGACTTTAAAGGACAAGTGTGCTATTTTGGAAACTAGGCTCTATTTACAGATTATCTGCCACCATCCTCAGATGCAGAGACCATCATTTCACCGGTTGCTTCAGCATTGGGCCTGATATTGATGTTCTGCAGGCTCCGGCTTCACTACAACAGCTGTCAATGTGGAAATCATAAAGGGCTTTGAAAAACTAAGATAGTGTTGATTTTCCAAAAAAGGCAAGCTTGGTGTAGACTTGGTGTAGCATGGTGCAGACTCTCAGAATGTTCTCCCGAAAAGTGTTTGCAGACCGAGCATTTTGTCAACAGTTATGAGCTTAGACAGTAATATTCTTGAGGGAATTGATTTGGCTGCACTGAGAGTCGCCATGGTGCTGAAGCTGACAGTTTGAAATGTAGTGCTCGGTTTGTGAAGTAAAGTAGTTCTGTCCCAAACGAGGCGGTTCTGTTGATTGAATGCTCGGATTGCAAACCCTTATTTTTTGGGAGAACATTCTGAGAGTCTACACCAAGCTTCCCATTTCATCAAAACAATGTTATCTTAGTTTTTCAAAGCCATTTATGACTACCTCATTGACTGCTGTTGTAGCCGAGCGGGAGCCAGCAGCACATTAACATCAGGCCCAGTACTGAAGCAAGCGTTGAAATGATGGTCTCTACATCTGAGGATGATGCCAGATAATCCGTAAATAGGCCTATAGATTCCAAAATAGCGAAGTTGTCCTTTAAGAGGGACTCATTAGCTGGAACATGGTGCACTACAATGCTAATTGAGAGTGTTGGCTGCAGAGGAGCTGGTAATATAGACAGCCATTATCTGGGAGCTGAGATGGAGCGACCCCATGTGAAAATGGTGTCAGTGACATCAGTTCACCTTGTTTCACCTTTGGGATGATGCCAATATTCAATAAAATATGCACATATCTATCTTGCTATCTCCTATACACATTTATTTATATGGATGCATGCACACACATTTTTATATTACATATTTTTTTTTTATCTATATGTCTCTATTTATATATATTTTAATTTACAACAACATATTTATAGATATTTGTATTTTGATTGTTCCGTGCACATTAGACATGCTTACAGAAGATATATCTGCTGAAAATACAAGATTGGTCTCACATCCTAAGCTGCACCAGTTTATAAACCAGCTGCCTGACCAATCAGGTCCTGACCTCATCTGTCCTGCATTATTTGACATCCCGCAGGGCACAGTGGGAAATCAAATTTGGCTGCCTCACCTTCAAGACTATAGTGTTTTTCAAGCAGCCTTAAATCTAATGTAAATGTAATCTTTTGATCAATACTGATAAATGATGATGACTCACACACACACACACACACACACACACACACACCATGATGGATGATGCTGGTGACCCACAGAAATCCACATACAGTATTCAGAATTGAATAGTGCATCTCAGTCAAGTCAGACACCCTGTTTTTTTCTACTCTAACATGCTGCAGAGAGGGCTGTCTGGATTTGGATTATGCAGCACACGATGTGCACTTTATGAACTCTTACGGTGTAGTGGATCAGCCAGATGTACGAATCTAGAAAAATTCATGACGGTGGATCTCTGCTATTAGTACAGCCATGGAGCCCAGGGGTGAGTGAGCGGGGCATCAACAGGAAAACAGCAGCTGGAGGTCTCTGAGGTGGATGTTGTTGCTCAGAGGAAGGTGTCTGTGCATGTTAGCATCCAGTATGTAGGTGTATGTGTGTGTCTGTGTGCATATTTGGAATGGAGGGGGGATGAGAGCTTTATCATTAATATCCCTTAAGTTAGGACATCTCAGGGCATTACTTTCAAATGCTCAATAGGCTGACAGATCCATAGCACTGTCTGCCGTGAATTACTGAAACTCCCTTGCTGATACTCATCAGTGATGAAAAAGACAAGGAGGATGTGGTTTCTCTGATTATTTTTGCTACCGTCAACACAGTCAGCAGGAGTCAGTGTCTGATAAGCCTAGGAAAGGAAACGCGCAGCAGGAAACCAGGAACCGTGCAAACATTAATGCTCGTTAGGCTGGCAATGTTGAACAGAACATCCTAATATAGATGATATATTGACTTAGATATATTGGTTGTATATAGGATCAGAGGTCGTATGTGCAACTAAAAATGGTAATAATTCACCAGGAACCTACTATGGAATAATTAGTATCAGTGGGATTTGTGGGATTTATCTCTATTCATATGTAACAGCAGCTGATGTTATGCTAAAAGATGGTGCATGCTGGGAGGTTGGACTCATAGCTCTGGATTCCCAGCATGAGGCCACAGCTGGATTCACACAGTTGCTGCTGCAGATGCACACAAGACAAGTAAACTGGGGAAGTGCCCTGGGCTTGGAAGATTATCGTGCTTGTGCATCCTTTGTTGCTTCGTGCAAACGTTTTGTGTGGATCAGAGAGCTGTAATCAGGTTATGATTAGGCTTCATCTGTCATCTCCTTGCTGTCTTAATGAAAACCGCCTCACATGCAGTTAAAAACACAGGACCTGCAAGCAGTCACACATACAAAAATACACAAATACAGACAGAAACCCAACTGACTGCATCTATTGCTACTTATAATTAGTGTATTCATATATTCACAGATTAATCTTTTTTATTTGTTTTCATTAATGTTTCCATTCACTTGTGATCAAATAACTGTGTGTGTGTTTCAACTGAAGTTCATTACGCTCATTTTGTTCATCTTAATTACCACTCTAAAATTTTGGGTGACTGTTTACAAAGAAAAACACATTTATATTGGAACTGATAGGTAATTTAGTGTAGGAATATTGTTTACTTTAATTGAACACGGGGAGATGAGAGATATTTCTTCAAATTTACAACACCGGTTTGCAGTGCTCTGTACATTCTCCCCTCTGTATTTCCCCTTTAATCACGTCCACCTTTATTTAGATTTTTTACCCAATGATCAAGCCTACACCCACCTACTGAATGCTTCCTTGAGTGATCTATTTTAATATCATTCATCTAATGGGACAACTCATCCCTTTGGATAACACCCACTCAGGAGATCAGAAATTGACTTGTATCAGGCTTTAGGGACATTTCTGGCTTCAAACGGCCTGCACGGCTAAAAAAAAAAAAAAAAACAAACCCCCCCCCCTCACTTCCTAACCATAGCACGTTAACATTGCCATAATATATGGCATAATTCATGTTTTCATGAATATTATTGTGTGGTTTAGGTTTGTTTTGAGTCCTCCCAGGCTGGGAGGAAAGAGAACATGCTGCTATGCGCTGCAGCCCAAGAGCACATGTTAAGTGAGAAGTGGGCTGTGTTGAGTGGAGTTGGCAACTGTGGAACTGTGGATCCAACTGTGGATTTAAAAAAAAAACAAAAAAACAAGGCAGGGGCAGAACGTGGTGCTAAATACTGCCTAGTACTTCGCACATACACAGACACACACACACACACACACACACACACACTCACACTCACACACACAGAATAAGACTAAACTGTTAACTACAACTGACAAGAACAGTGTTAAACAGGTCAGGGTTAAACAGCACAGTGGCTTTTTAATCTGCTCAGCGTGCTGATTGCAGAGGGAGTGAAAGACTTTTTGTAGATGCTTTTCTGGGCCAGTGGGACTTTGTAGTGTCGGCAATAACTGGAAGGGTTGATGGAGGGGAATGAGGTGGGGTGGGGTTACCTAGTTATCCAGAGATCATGTTCAGGTTGTTGATTAAACAATTCCATCTACCTTTATCACCTTGGTCATAAGCAGACGATGACTGCACATCATGCCCATATTAAAATGAAATTTTTGGAATTTGCTTTGGCGATCATGAACATGGGGATGGACTCTGACAATATTAAAGTGTAAGATATACAAACTTAAGTTTCAAAACACCAGTGCTGGGATTTTACTGAGCATATAAGCATGGGCATATGTAACTGAAACACATCCACAATCAGTCTGACTTGTAGAAAAATATGAAATGGAAAAATAAATCTATCAATAAAAACTGAAAAATAGCTAAAGAAAGTAACTTACAGGCCATCACAGGCATTTCAGACATAAACAGTTCAATAAAGATCTAATAAACATACTACAATCTTGCCTTCTAGCGAGCATAACAACATTATGCAGTAAAAATCAGCTGGAGAGTTAAAAACCTCCTATGTCCAATGAAAACAACAGCAACAAAAACATACTAAAGCCAGGAGTTGGAATAACTGTGGAGTCATGTGTTGTTTTTTTCTCAAATGAGACTTAACTGATGTTAATGCAAATGGCATGATAAAAATGGCACCAAATAGACTACTACAGATGGATTCCTTCCACAAAGCACCATAGCAACAAGCTAGACCTAACATTGTAATTTTCCAACAATACTGCTCATGGGAAAACACCAAAAAGTAGTGTTTTGCTATCTGAAAATGGAGAAATGCAGCGTTTAGGGATGAGCTGTTAGTTCAGCATCTGCCAGTTCACCACCAGCATTTTCTTGATATAAATGCACTGTAAACAACGGAATGCAAAACAAAGGCTGTCATCCCCAGCGACTTGTTGTGGTGTTAGCTTTTGAGCTGTTATACCAGTTCTTCTTGCCCTCCAGCTACAGAGGTTGGGTCAACACGGTCTCTGAGGCGGTTCAGATTTCTAGCAAGGGTACACAACTAAGAGGCTTTTTAAAATCTTGGCTGTACAAGAAGCGAGGCTGCTGTATACTACTGTGAGGCTTGCGCTGGCACTTTTTTCATTGTCCCGCTCATCAACAGGCAGGACAATCGACCACAGTTTGATCAAATGCAGCAGATCTCATTCACATTCTAATGTGTCCAGATCTTTGGGGGAATTTGAACTAAAAGGTCTCACTTCAGCTGTGTGTAATGTTGGCTACGCATCAATAAAACAGCATTGACATGCGCATCATCAGACATCAAAGTGTCGGTTTCACTGAACATCTTCTGGGATGATTGAGTGGGCGGGCAGTGGACAAGCCAGGAACAAAGACATACTTTGTGCCTTCAATGACATATGTCGTTCCTAAGCAATAAATCTCACCATTCTGCCAAGTGTAACATGATCTGTGCCCAATTCTATCCCTGAATGCAACTTTGCCTTCATGCAGAACTCACCATCCAACAGTTTCTGTGCACTTCATAACACTCTCCTACCCATAGTACCAAGCATTTCAGCACAAACTCTACCCTCTCTCAATTAATTACATAACTGGAAGCTGAAAACAAACATTCATGAATATTTATTTATATGCAAGTGCGCTAGGGGTTAACTATATCAAGTTTAAATTATATAGATACACACATATATATATATATATATATATATATATATATATATTTTCTGAATGGACACCTACTACATGCAAGAGCTCAGGGTTGTCTTTCATTGTCTTGGTGCCATAGCAACAGAGCAGGTGGCTGTGTTGGTTTGTCTTTACTGTATTGTGGAAATACTGAGGAGTAGGGGAAAGTCCTTTTTCTGCTCTCTATTGACGGCTTTGGAGGAGACTGAGGAAAAAGTGCGGTAACCCACTGCTTTCTCTCATACATGTATGTATGTACTGTATGCATGTGTCTGTGGTTGTGATCTTGTGTGATGTGTGTATGTATGCCTGCTGTGCATCTCATAATGGCATAAAATCCCACAATTCACTATTTATCCAGTGTAAGCAGTCAGTTCCTGAATTAGTTTGGTCATAAAGCAGAAATCACATTGCCACTGACCTAATCTCACCGGGAGCCAGCCCTCCTTTTAGACTCATCTGTCTGTGCAAAATGTTTTCTTTTTTTTTTTTTTACAAGTTCTCTTAAAGGTCTCTCTGCTCTCTCCCTCTGTCTGGATTGGTTTAAGCAAACCTACTGGGGTGTAAAATTGAAATGCAGACAGCCAGACAACACAAAAGATAACATTGTTTTTTTCCACCTTTCACTTCACCCCCGACCCAGTAAAATATACATTTTTACAGTTTGTTGTTAGACAGAATCTTTTGAGACCAGATGCGTGCATTAGACACAAACCGCGCTGCTCTTATTGCAAGGGGATAGGTTACTGTTTTGGTAGCTTCAGATGGGCTGCGGCTTACAGGGAAGCACCGGTGCCGTTTCATTTAAAATGTCACAGGCCTATCCGAAGTCATCTGTGGCACTGTGGCATAGGAGCATCTGCTGTATCTGTTTGAGATGCTTTCCACATAAAGAGTATTAACAATTCATGGCCTGGTCCTATGAGTTATTATACAGAATGACAGTAGTGGAGTCAGGAGGGAGAGGCTGTGTGGCAGAACATAAGCAATGGATCAGCTGTACTGGACAGACAGGCGGCGTTACTGTACTTAGGATGCTGCACACAAATAAAAAGACCCAAAAAAAATCCTCCTCTTATTGTTGCCGTGGGAAGCAAAGTGATTGATGTTGAAATTTAATTTCATGGGGTGTCCTTCAGGTTAAATTCAGCACCTTGTTTAGAAATTAAAGCTGCATTTTCATGTAAGAATATGGTGTTCTTTTCTCTGTAAAAGGAAACTGGTTGCTGCCTTGCTTGCTTTTATGGCGGCACTAAAGCAATGCATTATGTTGGCATGCTTCCTCCCACTGTTTAATGCCTTAGACACTGGGTATCATAAAGCACCAAGGTTTAATATGGGGTGTGCAGCTCCCACTTGTTATTGTGTCTGCATGCTTGGGTTTTCCGCTGTGTCCCGTCCATTCATATTCACTGGCGCAGTTTATCAATGAGGCCATTTTTGTTTTGCTTCTGCATTATCTGTGCTGTTATGTCTTTGAGAATGTGGTGAAATTACTGCTCATCATCGCAGGAATTGTTTTTGTTATGGTCCGCTAAGTCACAACTGAGTTAGACGAAACTGCTCTCACATTTACTGTCAGAAGAATTTTGAGTTTTGCATGTAGTTTTATGTTGTGCGTCTGTGACTTTTATGTGTATTGTCATGCTGCTGTCTTGGTTTGGTATCCTCTGCACAAGACATGAGTGTTTCACAGTGAGTGTTACTGCACACTGGCGTTTGGGGTAAAGCAACTGCTGTTTCTCAAACAACATGGAGCGGCAGAACCCGGTAACATTTCACATTGAATTTCCATTCATTAGAGATTACCCACTAGATTTAACACAGCCTCAGCCCATACTAAATGTGTGAAATATTGTCCAGTCGACTAGCTCAAGAAAGGGTGACTTTGTGATAGAAGCGTAAAAATTTGCTCACTTGTATGATTTTTCGTGTCAAACAAAACCCGATGTGGTGCACATTGAGCAAAGAGCCATGAGCCACTGTGTAGCGCCCCGTATATGTCATTTCTAAAACAGCACTTACCAATCATACACTTTGAGCGGTGACTTTCCATGAACTTCACAAATTACAGCTTAAATGGTTTTTCTTGACCTTGACTCCTTAACACCTCAGAAAGTTGTGTGTATTCACAAGTGAAGACACGAGCTGGTCTGAACCAGCAGCTCCGACCATTCTGTTTTGTTAGTATGTGCATAGAGGTCTTTCAAGGCTGCAGTACGAGGCCGAACACTCTTTAAGCAGTCAAGGCATATCATTTGACTCAGACAGATAGTTTGGTGTCACTGGGTCCTTGGAATGCTACATCTACCTTTTTTTTTATTCTTAAATGTGAAGTTATATAAACAAAATCTGAATTCCCATGCTGATTTTTCTTGATTTTGTTGAAATTAAGACAACTTTTCCAGCCTCAGAAGGGCATTATTTGGGAAAAAAAAAAGCTGGCTAGGTCAACTATTTTATACCGCTACATTCCAGCACTAGATCAGGTTTTGTTCAGCATGAAAAATCATACAAGTCTTTTTTCGGCTTCTATCACATAGTGAACAAATTTGACCTTTTCTCCTGGACTAATATAAAAGAAGCTTAAGCACTGTCCATGTGACTACTGTCCTGAGGTAAAGAAAGGTTTATCAGGCTGAATCTCCTCTGAGGCAGGCAGCTTCCATATTTCCAATTTTCTACTCCCTTAAAATCACCTTTGTTTTGCCCTGAGAGCATAAATGAAGAGCAAGAGATGGAGATAGGAGTGGAGGGTGAGAGCGGGAGAGAGAGAGAGAGCGAGAGAGGGAGAGAGAGATGCACTCATTCAGATCACACCAGGCTCCTTTTCTCAACAGTCCCGCTGTGCAGTTTCTATTTGGATAAATGTGAGTGGTTGTGAGATGACAAACAGAACAAAAACAGAGTGTACGTCCTCCCAGAAAGGAAGTGTCTGCGCCCACTTTGATGTCAGGATAAGAGGGAGTTTGCTGAAGGGATGAAGCAGTGGAGGACGTCTAATCCTGTCTGTCCACTCTACACTACTAGACTCTGCCACTAGACTGGTGCTATCTTTCATTGCAGCCATCAGCAATTACACGAAGATAGGTTTAATGTTAGCAGAGGCTATTGCAAGCCAGCCACTGGTAGTTGTGCTAATATATCAATAAGTGAGATAAGAAAAAGGGAGGCATTGTGAGATTTAAAAAAAAAAAAAAAAAAGGAAAATTTGAAGCCACCATATGTGGTGTGAAAAATCCAGGTCCAGCCACCACTGCCAATGCTCAAAGCTGCTGTTTTTAATACTCTAGCCAATGAAATAAAGGCTTTTCATTAGTCAGATCCACACAAATAGCAGGGCATGGCCTGAATTGTTCCTTTTTTCTTATCATAATTCCCTTCCTTGAGGAGGTGTGGTGATAAAATAACCAAAACACTCCCTGCATCATTTTCTGCTCAAATATATAAGATAGCTCACATATAGATGTTTTATTGTTAGCTTTACCATCTTTTAAAAATTATGTGCAATTCTGTGGGTGATGTGGCACAAAATGCCGCGAAAATGGCACCATTATTATGAGCTTGAAGGGGCGCTCAAAATTTCACTGAATTTATGTTTGTTTCGATGCCACAAAACACAAAATTGCGCATGATGAGCACAGTAGCCTTGGAAAGAAAGAGTGCATATATGTGTAGGGAATTGGCGTCCATACATTTCACCTCTCTGTCTCCTCTCTGCTCTCAACATGCAGCTGAAAAATTTCTGTTCTTCTCGAAAAGGAAAAGAAATGCTTTGGAAACTAAGCTGGGTCTTGCACTCAACAAGGTCTAAGAGGAGTGAGAGTGAATAATCAGCCATCCTGGGGCAATTCAGGGAGCAGTGAGAGGCAATTTAAGCGAATCCTGCAGAATGCCTGTGGCTCCTTCATTTTTGCATCACAAGTCAACCACCTCATCCGATTAATACATGAAAGATGCACTAAGAGAGAAAAAAAAACAGTGCACTGGGCTTCATTTTTAATACCTTTATATTTTCACATTATGCAGGTGTCTTTCACCATTACTGTCATTCCCTTCATCACATTGGAAAAGGCATAAAAGAAACAATCACTGCTGTTGTCTATTTTCCATGCATTTATATATTTTCTATACAGCACTATCAGTGGGCTAGCTGAAAGTCACGGGTTTTTAATTTTTAATTTTCTGTCTACTTTTAGTTGTGCTGTCTTATTGTGGATATGTTATGTTTGTACTTTGTATGATAGTGTCACCGGAATTATGTCTTGTTTGATTTGTGATGCTATTTTTAATATTTATCCTATTCAAAACATAAACTAAAAGGTAAGGTATCTAACATTATACTGTGGAATTACTGTTAGAACCCCAAGTTAAATTGCACCATAAACCAGAAATCACTTTATTACTGTTGTCTTTGAGAGTTCAGTCAAGGTTTGTGTGCAAAAACAACGTAATTCAACTCCTACTGGGATTTTAGGCTGCCCAATCTATTGTTGTGAAAATGCCTCAAACAGCTTTCAGCTAGCTCACAAATATTCTCTATGCATCTCATAGTTGCTATATTACTTTACTTATCTGGGGTGAGACGGAATAATTCATGGCTGCAATTTTCAACATTTCATCCATTCAAAGATGCTGAAAATAATGATTTGTTCCTCTCTTTACCTGCTGTCAGAGGGGGTACGTGGGTGTGTAGGTCTACATTCCAGGAGAGCTGGTGTATGTGTACATGTGGAAATGCTAGAGTTTGTGTTTGTGTGTGTGTAATTTCGTCTAGATGTGTGTATGGACACGGCCTGGGAGTCTGTATGTGTATGTAGCTATCAAATAGGGAGCTGGTCTCTGCACAGTTCAATGCTTCAGTGAAGGGCTTTCGGGACCTGCAGTCCTTCACTGCTATAATCAGACCCATTTTAAAGCTTCAAATGTAGCCTGTGGTGATGAGCATCTCTGTTGTCTAGTTCAGAGTTTAGAGAATAATCCACAATTTGTTCTTGGTTGGCCATTACCCACATAGTGCAATTTATGAGCATTTCGTTCATTTGTAAAAGATTTATCCTAAGTCTCATTCTGAACAACCTCCCAGCTTTACATAATATCTTTAGACATTTTTCTTCTAGGGAACTAAAATCTATAGATTTTGCACTAATAAACCTAAAATGCCAGAGAGAAACCAAACTTAAGACATCACTAAATCTGCTACTGTCAAGACTGTTTTATTCCTCCCTTTGTAGATACTGTAGCACAGACACTGAACTCAGCTCATCTTTAATGTTACCTCAGCAATGCAAAAAATAAATAATGAAAAAAAAAATAAAAAAAAAAAATACAGGAGCGTCTGTGAAGACAGTTCTTGCAAACACTGCTTCTGGTTATCACGTATTCCTTTTTGAGAGAGGGTGGAAAGATAGACATGGACAGGTTAGTCCCCTTCAGTCTCTAGTGTAAAGATGTGGTGTGCCTGCTGGTGTGTATGTGTGTGTGTGTGTGTGCAAGTATATGTGTGTTTTGTGTGCTGCTGCCTCAGCGCTGTCGGGAGAAGAGATTCCTCAAGGCATTGTTGTAGTTCTTATTAAAGGCGGTGTATATGAGCGGGTTGAAGAAGGAGTTGGAGTAACCCAGCCACAGGAAGATGCTCTTCCAGATGGGTGGGATGTCGCAGGAGCACAGTGGGATGATGAGCTCGGTGATGAAGAAGGGGATCCAGCAGAGGACGAACACGCCAATCAGGATGCCTACCATCAGCGCTGCCTTTTTCTCCTTCTGCTCCCGCCACGTGTCCCCGTCCGTCTGGAAGGTCACTGTGGCATGACGGACCGTAAACACCATCTGGGGCTGCTGCGATGCCTCCTTCACCTGTGTGTCATTCGATCAATAAAAGAAGACAAACAGCCAGTCAGTCAGCCGCACAGTAAATCAGCTGCTGTATTGATCACTGAAACAAATAACTGCAAATTAACACAGTGATATTCCTGTCAATATGACGGAAAAAAACAAATTATTGAAGCGAAAATTACGTGGCTGGCTAACCAGAGAGGTATTATTGGTGGCCTGAGTAAAGTATTAATCAACAAGTGAATGAATGAGGCAAGAAGTATTATTTCAGTTCACAAACATACACTCACACACACACACACACACACACACACACACACACACACACGCACACATACTACTGAGAGCATAAATCCGGAGCCCTGCCTCAATCTGTATCTTCCCAACAGCCCACATGCTGTTTAACAAACATAGCCGTGCTGTGCAGCTTGAGAAAGGGAAAAAAGAAAATGTCAACATTAATCTGCTGTCTTTCGACTCTCCTATTTGCTGCCCAGCAGAGTTCAAGCTTGACTTCATTTTTTGTTTATCAGGTGAAGCCTAGCAGGTCATTCAGCATCGGGGAAGCCTAACATAGACAATTTATAAGGACGAACAATGTTTTTGAAACCTAGCGGGGGTAAAGTGTGCCAACTGACCCCCTACAGTGTTGCGTTCAACATTCAAACAAGAATATATGAGGCTGGGAAACGTGGTCGATCTCGAGTAAATTTAGTCGAATCAGTATGGGTCAGGGGGGCGTATAACTGATAAGATGGTTGAGGGAAACCCATTTACAGCAGAGGCCAGAAGTTAAAAGCATGGTGCTATTGGGAAGGAGGTTTCACATTCAATGTCTTAAACCATTTAAGACAAATGCACACTGCACAAGCACTTAAATGTGCAGAACAGGCACTTTTTATTGGAAATATCAGGCACTGAGCAGTTTAGTGGATGGGCAAATCTAAAAACACATGGGAAGGACTTATTATATCAATGCTTTTGCAGCAGCCAGATTGAGAGTGACAAAGAGCAATGGACAAAATGTGTGAAACAATTTAATTCATGGCTTGGCTGTGTTTGCCTCTTAGCCAAGAATCTCTTATACCCTTCTACCAATATTCTCTTTGTATTTTGATGTGTTGTGTGTGTCTGTGTGTATGCGCTAATGTGCTTGTGTGGGTGTTGCTGATGGATGAGAGCAGGAGGTTTATCATCTTGGACACTGATGCCACCGTTCACGTCACCAGCTCCGTGCAGGTGCTTTTGGGACTCAGTGTCTAGACCCCTCCATGTACGCTGGTAAATGACAAGAATAAACCTGAGGTGAGCACTGAGGCAGGTGCTACTGCAAACAAGCGCACCCTGTGAGAGTGGGAGCATATCTTCTTGAAAGCAAAATGAGTAATACGACACATTCTTTTTAATTGCTGTAGCCCCAAGAGTGACTGCCTTGTTAATTCAATTTGGCATAAAAGTCAGTCAACCAAAGTGATAAAAGTCATGGGTTTAAATCATTCTATGTTTGGTCCTGCTTGACTACGCACTTCTAATTTTATGCCAATTTAGTGTAAAGCATAAGTATGGGAAATACTGGGGATTAAGGGGAAATTTCAATGAAAACATAACCATGCATACATCCCCTTGAATGTGCTTTTCTAGGGTTGGTACATGAGTGAAATCAAAAAGCCTACACTTTTCTTCTGTGGCCCATTGCCAGGGAGTCAGAATGTTCAGTTCAGCACTGAGGAATTTTAATAACCAGTCTTTCACAAGCTGAAAGAAAAACGTATCTGAAAATGTCTGGGCTAGATGTCTGAAAGTAGCTTAACATTTATCAGAGAGTTGTGTTTTTGGCTGTTCCTATTCAGTTTCAAATAGCACTTCCAAAACCACGGGTGCTGGTGAAGAGTGGGTAGAGACTCAATTTACAGGGGGAAAATTTGCCTGATTGAATGTTTGCTGAGGCTTGCTGAATAGATCTAGGCCTGGGTGTCTGCTGATTAGAAAAAAAAAACGCCAAAGCCAGGAAGGTGCAATGGCCCATGGCCTTGTTAAAGATGCTGATATTTATAGCTTGCCACCTTCAGCCTACACACATTAAAAAGGTGGTAGCGATGAGAGGGCCTGCTTCAATTATTTGTCAGTATGCTTGCATGTACGATACTCATGTTACTCTGATTAGAGTTGAATAACTCAAAAGCATAAATATCATAACAGAATGCACAGCGACCTGAATTGGTGCATTATTTGGTGTGGGAACGAGGAGCAAAATGATATTTGGACATAAATGGATCAGAAATTATATGAGAATGTGAATCAAGCTTTGTTCTGAAAGGGTGTGTTTATTAATATGTCTATGTCTGGGCAATATGGACAAAATCAAACATCAAAATATCTTTGGATGGATACTATAATATTAATGTTGTAGGAATTACTATTGCTGCTGTCATAAGACATTTTTTGATAAACAATCATTAGTAATGTGTATATGGTGACCCAGCAGGTAGTGGCAAAGAATAGAAAACACCTTGATCAGCCAAATAAGTTCAGAAAATTTCATCCCTTACTGTGAATCAGCCTTTAAAACTGGGAAAAGACGATGCTTATGCCATATCACAATATTACAATATCCAGAATACCAGATGATATCTACACTCATGCCACGATATTGATATTATATCAATATATTGCCCCAGCCCTAGACTCTAAGGATCTACGGAGAACCAAAGATACCTCAATCACCTCAGCCATGGGTGTGATCGTGTTGGTCTTGCGGGAGCCGATCCGGAACTTGGCCGCCTTGTAGATCTTCCAGTAGACAAACAGCACCACACAAAGTGGCAGGTAAAAGGCTCCGAAAGTGGAGAAAATGGTGTAGGACAGCTCCTGGCTCACCTGGCACTTCATCCCTTCTGAGTAAGTCTCTCCCCAGCCGAAGAGCGGTGACAGGGAGATGATGGAGGAGAGCAGCCAGGTCAGGGCGATCATCACGTTGGAGATCTTTTTGCGTGTCTTGAGTGTGTACTCCAGGTGCCTGGTGATGGACCAGTAGCGGTCCAGCGCAATGGCCGTCACGTTCCAGATGCTGGCTGTGCAACAGAGCACGTCGAAGGAGATCCACACCTGGCACAGCACGCGGCCCAGTTTCCACAGCCTGCCGTTCAGCTCGTGGACCAGGCTGAGAGGCATAACCAGGGCGGCCACCATGACGTCAGAGATGGCCATGGAAGCCACCAGGTTGTGGGGCACGCGGTGGAATGTCCTGACCCTCAGGATTGTCACCAGCACCAGCAAGTTCCACACAAATGTGGCCACCACCAGCATGGCCAGTAAGGTAAGGGTCAGCACACTGAACACAGAGAAGGGCCGGTAGATGTTTCCCCCTGAGCCATGGCCATCCGAACCCCCACTGAAGTTGGCTGTCAGTATGCTGGTGTTGGGGTACGCCATGGTGGCCGTCATTCACGGCCCCACAGCCAAGGCCGTGACAGTAAAGCGAGACAGATCTGACACAGGGGAGATTACTTCAGACAGTAGATTCATACTAGGGAGACAGAGACAGGAAGAGATAGAAAGAGTGGGAGTGTATTATATTGAGATTATTTATCACAGTCTCTCGTGCTAATGGCAGTTTTCAATCCCACAGTATCAATGCAATTGCAGCAATTAAGCAATATATGCTAAAGGTGCATGCCAAGGTACTTGTAAAAAAGAAAAGCTTTTGCCACTGTGCTGGATTTGGTCCGTAAATGCACCCATATACATCAGTGTGTCACTCACAAGAGAGGCATTTTAGTGATTTGCTCACAATAGTAAAAAGCACTTGAGTTTCTCATTTCAGTTGTCAAGTAACCTGCCTACAACTTTCAAGTGCAATTTCATCTGCTGTTAATAAGGCTCAAAGGTACTCTGGGACATCTCTGGGTCTGGAAAAGACCATAAATATTCAGTTTCATCATCCCACTGCTGTCCTTTGATTTGCATCAAAGTCGGGCCTCCCTTGCAAAATGAACACTTTTAAGTGGAATCTTTGTTGTACACTCATTCGGGAATAATTCATTCTCATATCCAGGAGTGAGATCCCTCTGTTAAGCAATGTAAAATTACATGTTTTCAGTAGTTGCAAAGCTCTGCATACTGATTATTGTTAAAGAGCTACTCTATTTTAATGAAGGATGGGCTCTACTACAAATTCACTCCAAGAAATAGTTGATAAACTCAGTCTAAACTCATGACCAAAAACTCCACATGCACTGAATCTCATGGTACCGTCCACTCTGGTGCATTGACTGGAATATGGAATTGGTGTTGTTTTGTGATGATTTTTATCAGTTATGAATGTTGCAAATAATTTGAAAACCCCCGCTCAATAATGAGAATCATAATTACATGAGATTCAGAATCTGAGAATTTGAAAATCAAAGTTAAACCAGAGAAGAAAAGTTAAGCCATTTGGAGTAACATTATAAACTCATCATTTCCAGCTAAAATAATTAGATGAAAACACAAAGTTGATCTCATATGATAAACTGGAAAGAACGCGGTGGACTCAGAACAAATAGCATCATTGGGGGTAATAACAATTTCATGCATCACAATTTGGAAAACAGATGCAGACACGCTTGATTTAACAATCTCATTAGATGTGTAATGTTATTTATTTATATATTTATTTTAAATAAATGCAGAGTTTTACCGGCTTACTCAGACATCTAACAATATAGATCACAGCTTCTGTCTTACTTCGACTCATTAAATCTACCACAGCATGGCTTGTAGGGAAGTGGGGGATTTTACCTGTTATCTTGAATACTAACTACAGTATGATCATTCATATTACATGCCTGCTCTTGTCACATTGTGATGAGGAGAACTGGATGACTTTCAGATTTTATCCAAGCCTCTGGGCACAGTTTGAATTTCCTTAATGAGCGTAGCTAATGCATATAATTCAGTTGACATAATTGGACCTAATTGAGTTTGATTTAAATTGCAGGATTTAATCAATATGATCATATTCTTGTGTTTGTTGGCCTCTAACTATATTACCTTTAGCCATAAGCATGAATTTGATGAGTAAATCTTCAGCAACAAACCCGCCAATAATTTTTTCATGTCGACATGTTGATTTTATGATGGTCATCTAAAAGAAATGTTAAAAATGCCAAATACTCTTTTCATGAAATAACTTGTGTTTTTTTGTAACAACCACATGGTAAAGAGAGTATTTGTGGGAGACCGATATGCTTGTTATCGCCCAACAGGCCTCATCAATAATCCTTATGCTGTGCCTCTATCAGCTGATGTGTTTATGTGACATGTGATACTCCATCTCTTTGCATCACAAACCATGCCCTCTAATCAAAGGGTCCATCCAAGCACACTGGCAGGCCCTCTGCACTCTCTTCTCCCCGCTTCTATTAACAAGCACTAAGAGCCATGAAATTGGACAAACGTTATGAGGGGAACAGGCAATCAAACATGAGGCGTTCAAAACAAAGAAGCAAGACTCAAGAGCCAGCCGCTAATCACAAATGCCAATCCTGTGTTTTCTCTCCTGAGATCACACAGCAGGTGTCTCAAACAGCAACTGTCTCTCACTTTCAGAAAGACAGTCTCACACACACACACAAAAAAAAACATGTGCATAAGTATAAGAGAAGGAGAGACTGATGGACAGGAGGGCAGGAACACATCTGCCATTTGATTATCACTGTAATTTTTTGTCTAAAAGTGCAAATGATTTCTACTGGCTATATTTCATACTGTATTGCAGAGAGCTGTATGGGTAGCGTGTTAGTTCACACTGAACTTCACTGCAGGTCAGTCTCTGTTTTGAGTCTTGCAAGTGCCAACCAGTTCACTGGGCAATATCAGCTTGAATCCCTTGGGGGAACTCTGTGAATTGTGGGGAAATGAAATGGGTAGATGGTATTAATAGCTTCCATCAACAGGTCTGTGACTGTTTCCTAAAAGTAAAAAGGTGAAAAAGCTCATTAAATAGTGATAATTTTTGTATTCCTCTGCCTGATGAAGTGGAACACAGCTGCTGCAGAATCAAAAGGAAAATAAAATCTGATCCTGCAAAAAAAAAATTCTCCATACCGCATGTAGTTCCCCACACAGTGAAGTAGAGCAGTTTAATCAATAACTGTATTCTTGAGCTTCACAAGCCCTTGAAAGAAAACCACTCTACACCAGATGCTTAAAAAAAATCAAATTATTTTTTCCATTTTTTCATCAAAGGTAGCTAATTGCAAACATCAATGTGCCTTACATGTTTTTAACAGAAGTTGTCCCTGACATATTTAAACTTTAAGCTTTGGGCATAATTTTCTCAAGGACTGATAACTTTTTTCCCCTGAGGAGTTCTTGTTTACAATTGTAATTTATGAATTGGGGTCTCCTCTGCAATCATCCAGCTGAAAAAAAAAAAAAAAAAACAATTTCCAGTGGATTATTCAAGGTAAAAATATTCTGACACCTCAATTTCATTTCATCTTTGTGTCCAAACAGACTGTCACGACCTCATTGGGGAAACACAGCAATAGTGTGCATGGCAATCTGGTTGTGTAAGCTCTCTCAATCTGAAATGATTGTATGCTCACTGGTTACACAAGTGTCACCGAGGAGAGTTTCTGTGGGGCTCCAGTGGCTGACATTTGCAGCTGAAAGGATGTAAATATATCATCTGTCTTGGACAGTATTAAAACCTTTACAAGGTGCACAAAGAAATCCAGTAAGTGAGGTTTTATGTGAAAGAAAACAATGCAGCTGTGTCTTCAGCAGCTGTACCACATTGTCACTGCTGTAGTGAAACATGTGTCCAAATTTAGTGCCAATATTATGTCTTCTTGTGCAAGATATTTAAAGCATGGCACTCTGTGAGCATGGACACCTGCAGGCATATATGTTTTGTTTACAGAAATTGCCAACATCTGCAATGTAAACACAAGCCACATCATCCAGAATGATCTAACTTTGGCATTCAAGTGTTCATGGTTCCCTGTGGTGTTAATATAACCCACGAGGTCCCCTGTGTGGAGACGCATCATGCACAGACTGCCAACAAAAGTCACTTGTTACACATTGTCATCTAAACAGTCTCACTTTTTGGCTGATAATCTAAAGACGGTGTGCCTTGTTGCGGGCTCTGAAAAAAAAAAAAAAAAGTCAGCGGCAACGACTGATGTCCAGAAATAACTCACCCCATTAACAGTTCAGGATAAAGTAGTCCTGCACAAGAAGATCTCTGATCGCTCCTAATCTCTCCATCCAAATTCACTTCGCTGGTCTGTCAGCGCAGCGAACCGCCTGCCTCAGTGTTGCTCAAACACAAGTCTACCTCGCTCTGAGGATACAGAGGCGCTGGAATGAACCAAAGTGGTTGGAAGGGGGAATTGAGTGCAATGCAAAGGCTTCACACCGTGTTTTCAACGCATTCGTGACATTTATGTGCTGTGCGCATTGCACCGACAAGCTATTCTGATTTTGCAGTATGGCGAACAATGATGCTCCTGTCTTCCCACGTTGCTGCTGCTGGTGCCCACACATTCCCTTCTCTCTAATTAGCCATATTCTGCAATGATCAGAGCTTGCTGGAGCAGAGACGGATCCTGCTGGTTTATGAAGGATGACATTTCCATGTCACTAATATGAACCCCCTCCCCCCTCCCTGCTTGTGCCGCTAACGCAATTAATTCATTTTTCGCGCTAAGCTATTCAAACCTTTTGTTCGGAGCAACAGCGCGCTCCATAAATTGTAATCAAGTTTCTCCCGATTGAACTCTATTTTAAATATCCAGTGGGGCACTTCCTTTGTCCCGTGCAAATCTCCCTGGATGATTAATCTAATTAAATCATCATGGGCTGTAGCTCATCACAAAGAGACTATGCTCTCAAGAATTGAGCACTTTGTCTGTTTAGCAAACCATTTGTAGGTTAAGAGTTTATTTTTGAGTAGGTTTTATTGGGAAAAACAGGACGGTTTAAATATAAAGTCTAGCTGGGCTACTCAATTAATGCCATTTTCACCAGTAGGCCTATTATATGATAAAGACAAGGAGAAGATACAAGTCAGACTGATTCAAGAAGAGCTTTTGTAATCCTATAATAGATTTTGGAAGGATAGCCTACCAATCACAGCAAACCATCAAATTACACCACAGTAAATCCTACAGGCTTGTAGTCATAGCCTAATGTGTGCGGGAAGAAAGAGGTTCAACTTACTTGGGTATCACAAACACATAGTAACTTTATACTAATAATTAATACCTAATAATCTTTAAGGTTTAGTGCTCTTGGCTATAGAATATGGCCACTTCAGGACCATGGACAGCACCACATAAGACAATCTGACATATAATGGCTACCATGTGCAGTGTAGTATCAAGTAGCACAGAAAACAATTAAATGTGCTTCTGCTGTGTAAAATGCACAACCTTTGCATTTTATCCCAAACTGAAATATAGGCCTACCACATAATTCATCTTAACTTGGTATTTCGGATGATTTGCCACCACTGTGCACAACCACCTCCATCCAGCCACCTTGGAGGACTAATGAGCGTTGTTGCTAAATTGCTGCTCTGCTAACACCATTTCTACCTTAATCCACGAGATTAGTTTGAAGCATCTGTTCAGAGAGAGCAAGCAAGTGTGGCTGGTAACTAACCATGAAATATGCTGCTGCACACGTGCATTGCAACACCACCATGGCCGTTTATCACATCATCCCCTACTCAAGGAAAACATTTGAGTAGCTGTAGTGCCCCCCCTCCTACCTTCTTCTTCCTCCCTGCCCCCTCTTGTCCTCTTTGTTTAAATCATGCTGATGCGCAGAATCTCACCTCATCTTTGCTGCAGTTGCTGCTGAATAACCAGCGTTGCAAATTATGTCTTGCTAATTATAGAACTATGAAGGCATTAAGCCATCCCCTTTCAGTGTCAGTGTAAAGTGCTGCTTATTGATATAGATGGCATGGGCCTACCTGCAGTTGTGCTGTTTAGACACTGAGAGCCCTGAATTTGGAAACAGCCGCTTCCTTCCACTAAGGTATTTTCACATGATTACACTGGAAGAGCTCACATCATGTGTTCATATCATCTCCTTTTTGCAAACAAATCAGGGAACTAATTAAGGGCAGTATTTATTTTGGCATGGCAGGAAAGTCATACTGTATCTTGCTTTGTGACCTTGCGCATACATGTGATTCAAAGAGGAACTGTAGTGCAAACATTACAGTTTATCCGCTTTTTTCTTCCTCCAAGGCAACAGAGCCTTCTCTTTTTGCTTTATGCACATTAAATCACATCTCTGACCTTGTACTGCCAGACTGCCCTCATCCCCATTAATAGCTGGTCATAAGTTATTCCTATTACTCAGAATTTAGCACTGTCAGCACCCATAACTCCATGTTGTAGGTCAGAGAAAATGGCCACAAAGAAAAAATGTGGTCTGATGTGCTCTTGGATTAAGGGCTTTGCTGGTAATGCTAACTAAAATCCTAAACATGCCACACTGTGACCCTTTACTCATTCTGAGCCTGTTTGTCTCCCAGTGTGACGTGTAGTAAATGTTTATTGAGTTAAAACTCGACTGAATGCTATTGAGCATTCATATTGGTACTCATTTTCTTTTCTCTGCATGCTCTCTCTAGGTCTCATATAGTGCAGTTTTCTCTTACATTTACAACAATGCGTTGACTGTTTCATGTGTCTATGTATGCTATTTGTCTACTTGTTCAAGTGCAATGACTTCAGAGTCCAATACACATTTCCCTATGAGGACAATAAAGTAGAGCATATCACATCATATATGCAGCTGCACCAGTAAAACAGGTTTTTTGAGAGTTCATTGCTATTTTTGTCTTCATGTATTGGACTGCTTTTTCATTGGGGTTTAAGTAAAACTACTGTGTATCAGCTGACTGCTTTGACACACTCAGCTGAGGCTGGCAGGGTTTGACACTGAGTGGTTTCCCTGTCTACAGGGAAGACAAAGGATTGTGACAGGCTGAAAGCCCTGAAAATGATAAAAAGCTAAAATATTTAAACTTGAACCACAGCTTCTTCTGCAGCTACAGACAAGGTTGACATTGTCAAGGTTTACTGTCATTTCTCACTGAAACTAAACGATATCTGTCTGCTCTGTAACGCCCAAATGTAATTACAGCCATGGTGAGTGTTGGTGGCTGATCAGGTGAGGACAGGTTCAGACAGGCAAGGTGGTAAGCAGTGATGTGCTGAGGCAAGCAGCACTGGCCTGTTAGATGGGGGGAAAAAGGAAATGATTCAGTGAATTGTAAAGAATGAGCAGTGTGTTGAATGTCTGATGTCAAAGCACAAATGTAACAGACATCCCTGTACACAGATCGTGCTCCTAACCCGCATTACCTTAACAAATTTTCAGGGTCGATTCAGCGCGGCCATGAGCAGCCAGGTACAGTGCCTAGCAAAAATCTTCACCTTAGCAAGTCACTCACTCTCAAATCAAGTCTTAAAATCTTGTTTAAATCAATCGTTGCCATAATTTTCTCGAACCAGTGTGTCATTTTCTACATAATAGTGGGCTGATCTGCCTTCTTAACACTGAATATGAGACTAAATGACTTGTTAAGATGGAGATTTATTTAGCGTATTGTGCCTAAGCACACCACCTTATTGTACATTTTGTTTGTTTGGATATCTTAGTATGAAAAGTCGCATAGGGAAATTTATGTATATACACTGCAGATACTTCTGTTATGGTGCTGGATACAAAAGAGGCTTAAGTGAATGCTGACTCGCCTTTTTCTCTGAAAGTACCACAACCAAAATTATGAACACCCCAGGTTTCTGCATAATCATTCTCCATAATCCTATGCAGAAAAATTTCACAGTGAATTGTAGCTTTACATTTGCATATAATTCACCCACACGTTTTCTCATGTTTCTTGCAATGATGATTTCTTAATTGGCTGGTTGTGATTTTTCATTTGTGAGGTAGCCCTCAATGGAAAGTCTATATTTTTCCTCTTTTAGTTGTTACTGGCACACGCTCTTTCATTCTGAGGTGACCCTGAATTGCAGTTCAGCTGTTCTTTAGGTGTTGCACATAATATAGGGGACAGCGTTGTCCTTATTGTGCTGCAATCTTGATAAATTGCGCTGACCTGTAGTGATGCTGTGAACTTGCCAACACCAGAAATAACAACATGTTTACTGGAATGTCAGGCTACTGTAAATGGAGGAAGGATGTTTTCATTTTTTTTCTCTCTCAACACATTTTTCAAAGGAGGTTTTTTTTTTTTCAAGGATTATGTTCACATCTGTATAGTGTAAGGCTGATCGATAAGTTGTTTTCAAACCACTGTGAGCATAGGGCATGTTTTATTTCAACTATCATACTTACACCTATCTATGAATTTTCACAAACGCTCATTGACTGGCAGTGTCTTTTTTTTTTTTTTTTTTTATGTGTGTGGTGCATGTTCCCATTATTAAACTACACATTTGCACTGTAAGTCACATTACACTATACCCTTGTTTAAATGTTGACATTTTAACCAACAGCTGACAATATTTTTCTTGAAACAAATGAAAAATTTGCCAGTGGGATGAGATAATCCCAATAATTACAATGAATCCCATGCATCATCTGAAAAACAAATACAGTATGTGTAAGTTCAGCTTCTAGTTCAAGTTTATCGAAGGCCCAATATCGCTGTTTACAGTCTCAAAGGGCTTTTTCATGCCCACAAATTCACAAAAAACAGGACGGCACCCTCTGACTCGATATATGGAGATATATGGAGATAATATATTACACAGTTTAAATGCAGCATATATCAAACATATCAAAACAGTTGAAGATCATCAAAGCTTCACAGAAGATAGAAAAAGCTGAGCTCTTCATGTTGGCCCAAGGTTTCAAGCACATGAAGTTTGTGGATCCAGACAGAAGTTTTTGATGATTTCCCCAAACAACTTCCCCAAACTTCTTTGGAACAAAGAAGATCCTCTCCATATCCCTGAACTTAAGTGATGGTTAACTTGAACTAAACAATCTCACAATGGCATAATCAAGATTTTCGCAAGTATTTTATTTATGATTTCCTCAACAAAAGGCAAATAAAAGAAGGGCGCACCTGTGTCATGCCACCCCTCTCATCACATTCACATGTTGGTGAAAAAAAGTAATTATTTTATGGGAACTGAGAAATCACTGGAGTTTCCTTCATCACTCTGATACAGTCAAGGAAGGGCCATCACATTTGTTTAAAAGTATTTGCTTTTTCTAAAATTTGATATAATATCCTATTTTCCTCATGTATAGATTACTAGAAAACTCTGTGAACCAGGTTTCAAAAAGAAAGGATATTTCTTGGTTCCAGGCCTTAAGAATGGTTTTCTTTGCTGTGATTGTCAGGGTTTCGCAATGATTTGCAGATTTTCATTGCCGAGGCCAGCCTTTAATAGCAGTCTCTGGGTTGGGAGGGAGCTCATGTCCATAAATCTTTGAGTAACTATGGAAAACTTCTGACCAAAACTTGTAGCCTGGGGCAGAACCAGAACATATACGTTCCATCTGATTGCTTGCATTTAACACAAAGTGGCAATGTAAATGATATCATGAATGTAATTTCACACATGAATAATGGAGTCTACGCATCACTTTACATTGAATTAGTTGATGTCTTGAGTTAATTGAGCAAGTATGAATGCTGCAAAGGCATTCCGCCCATGCTTCTTGTGAAATTTCTACTCCTGTCTTGCCCTCCCAGGACTCTTTTAGGTGCTGTGTAGGTGGAGCAGTCCGAGCAGTGTATGTATCTACCATTCTAGAAACCAGCTTTTTGGTGTCATGTTCAATTGTCATGATGTGAAAATTTGAAATGCTGTGGGATGATATAAACTTTATAGTTTGAGCTGAGCCATTTTTTTAACCTTTTCCAGGTAAAAAAAAAATGGCATCTAATTATGAAGAGGAGAAAGCATAGTTATGACACATGGGTAAAAAAGAAGTGTTTGATAACTTGAACATTTCTTTGTGTGTTTTTAGCTGTAAAATTGATCCCTTCAGACGATCTAGGAGGTTTGTTTTTGCTGCATTAAGTAATGCAAGAAGAGAGGCGACACTGGTGGACTGGTGCCCCGATGGTTGGAAAAATGTTTGAAAGTGCCCTTTAGGGTGCCCATGGTAGATAAAATGTGATAAACTTCCATTTAGTCTGGGCCTATGTGCTAGAAAATGTGATGAAATATTCTTTAGGCTGCCCTTACAGTGGATAAAGTGTGCTGAAGTGCCTTAATGGTTGGCTTTCAAATGGAAAAACTGTGATGAAGTGCCACCCAGGGTGCCCCAGTGTGCATGGAAACATGATTAAGTGACCTAATGGGTAGCCTTCCAGTGAAGAAAATGTAATGCAGTCCCCTATAGGGTGCCCTTGCAATGAAAAAGAAAAAAAGAAACATGCCCTGATGGGTGCCCTTCCAGTGTAAAAACTGTAATGAAGAGCCCCTTAGGGTGCCCCTATGTGGAAGAAAACATGAGAAAGTGCCTAATGGGTGCCCTTTCAGCGGATTTATTGTGATGCAGTGCCCTATAGGCTCCCCTACATGTGAGAAAATGAGATGAAGTGAAAAACACAAGTTAATGGCTTCTAACAGCCCCTCTTTTTCTTTTCTTTTTTCTTTTCTTTTCTTTTTTTTTTCTTTCTTTTTTTTTTTTTACAGTAATATACTAGCTGGCTACCTAGGCAGATATTTATCTCGCTTAGCCATTTCTATGCTAACTAACATCGAGACTTTTTTTAAACTGACATCAAGACATGAAAGATGCACTGATAGTCATTCAGAATGCCAGTCGAGTTAGAAGCTAGAATCTAAAACCAAAGACAATCCTGTTGGCTGTCCTAGGATATCACTCAGAAAAAGGACAGGTCAGAACTGTTTCACCATACATGCACGATGGCTTTCTGCACACTGATGGGGCCACAGTGCATGAAGGAGGTGCCCTTTTTATTTTTTCGTCGCTGCCCCTCAGACAACCTGTGTCCGCCACTGAGAGGTGCCACTGATGTCTTGCTCTATAGCCACCCATGTTGGGGTCGTATCTTTGACCTCTTCAGGGAATGTGTCCTGTCAGTAAACAAGGACTTAGGCAATGGCTGCATAATAATAAAGCTGAGACACAGGTAGAGCCAGCCTGCCTAAACCTCTAGGTTTGCAAGGACATGTTTTGTTATATCCTCAGATACAAGGCATAATAAGGGATTACAGTTTAAAAAATGGATTTAGTTAAAAAATATATGAAAGTTATGAAACAAATATAAAAACCAAGGCAAGGATACCATTTTCATTGCATCATTAGGACCCATCATTGATAGGAGAAGTGTTCACCAATATTCATTGTCACTCCTATGTATGTTTATCTAGCATAACCTGGTAATTCAAGCTGTAAAGTAACTATCTGTTTGGGAAATGTGGCTCCAAGGTAATTTGTATGATCAGTGTTTTTAATGGGAGAAAATGGGAATTGGTTGAGAAATGGAGGGTGCCTGGTCTCCGGCAGCAGGTGATGTCACCACCTGTTGTATTCTGTGGGTGGTAACATCGCCTGCCACTGCAGATCAAGCACTCTACTCTACATTTGAGTTTGCGGTTTAGTTACTCTTTAAAGACTGAGAATCGCTTAAGAAAAAAAAAAAAAAACAGCTATATGCAGAAAAAAAAAATCTTGATTATGCCATAGCACAGCTTTATGTTTAAGGCAGCCATAGCTCTCCAGCATCCTTTCCACGCTAAGATACTGAAAACATCTAAATGAAGAGCTTAACCTCTCCCTTTGTCATTTTCTGCAAATCTTTGTATAGACATTGTCTTCCCCTCTTTTTTAATATGTTTGATGTATGTTGTATTCAATCGTTGCATTTAAAGTTTGTAACATGTATCTCTACCTCTGCTTACCACATGCATGTTTATTATTCAAATGATGAATGGGACTTCATGAGTTGTAATGTAGATAGCTGTTATTTTATTTTTTGCTTCCAAAATAAATGAAGGTTGAAATACCTTGTGCTGTTTGATTTATCTTCTCTTCCTCAACACTAGGTTTGGATATTTTTTTTAACTGTCTTTGGGAAGGTGATGTATGTAAATCAGGGTAAATTTGGGCTTTTTCCCTCAGTGTGTTCAAACTGTTTGGTGCACACAGTGCAGGTGATACACTCAATTACACCTTCCCATGAATGACACACTGAGTGCAACACATTTCAGTGGTGAGTCAGTGAGTCAGTAGATGAATCGTATTTCCATGTTTTGTCAGCTATCTCCTGGAGTAAAACATACAATAGATGTCAGTGATAACAGAAATTACTGTGATGTATTAGGGCACACCAGCAAAATGTCTTTTAGACTGAATCAAACCTAGTTACAATTTACATTATTTCAGACTGCACTGGGTTGAATGCGAATGCCATTGTCCCAAATGAGTTTATTATGCTCATGAATTAGCCTTTTAACTTTAAGTGGCAAGATGAGAGCTAAAGTGCCTCCCATAGTATTACTTTCCCAAGGGATCTCAACTTTACTAGATATTCTGCATGCTAATTTTGCTTTTAAAAGTTTCATTGTTGTTACATCAGATAAATTATATTTCAACATGAAATCAGCCAAGTGAAATGATGCAGTAAACGCCGGTATAATGCTAAAATAATCGCGCTGACATGATCAGATGTGCTGTAAACCAGACTCTTGTCAGCTGACATTGTATCACCAGCCTAACACCTTGAATAATTACTATACTTTGAATAATTAGAGACTGACTTACACATAAAACAAAAAAGCTAATTTGATCATTTTAATTTAATTATTCTTCAACAAGAATTTTTAATTGAAATAGTTAATGAAATGTTGAAGGACTTTTCAACTTGAGCAAATTGCCTAATTTCAGACGTTCTGCCTCAAGTGATCCCCTGACTCATCTTTTGTGTGGAATAGCCTGAGGTATTGCCCTAAAATATTAAGGAAATTAATGAAGCACTCAAGGTCATATGCCATGAAACTATGAGAAAAGCTATCCATCTACAGCTCCCGGGGACCGGCCAAGGTAAAACAGGCCGTGTTTTCATATTTCTTTAAAATTGCATTAGCATTTTCAAGAACAAAGATCAAAAAAAGTACAGTTCGCCATTACAATAACAAATCTAATTTCACTCGCAGCCGTGGTGAGGAAGTTCCTCAAACCACAGTATGGGGTTGTCTCATATTTTCAGATTAGTTAACATCTTTGTATTCACTGGCATTTACAAAGTGCATGTGCAGCATGTTGTCAGGGTAGGTTAAAATTTTTTCAGTAGGTATATCTGGCTTGTGGCCGTGTCCTCCTTGAATCCTCGTCTCACCTTGCTCGGTGAAAAATAAACAGTACAGGGATGCAGTGGAGCCTGAGAGCCCCTCCACCCCCAGCCCAGCCCTCCCCGGAGTGCCCTCCCCCCGCACCCCCCCACCCCCGCAGCCTTCCAAATCGTGCGTCACACTCATCTTGGACATTAACCGGAACTGGCTGTAGTGTGCTGGGAGCACTTGTGTGACAGAATGAAGAGCCCTTTAATCTCTAATCTGCTGCAATCAAAGACCTTTGGGGGACAGTGAGTCAGACACATGAAATTGATCCCTTGCCAGACACTATAGGATGATTGTATATTGTCCCATTTCTTCCTGATAATCAAGCTCATGCCATAAGCTACTGTTGTACGTCAGTGACAGCTGTTTGCTTTGCGCTGTGCTGTTGGTAGATTTAAATATAATGCCCGTTGAGCCAAGGTGATGTACAGGCTTCAGGAAGGTGTGTCTGAAATCCTTGGTCTCACTTGTGAACTGCACTTGAGGTTCTGATTGTCAGAAATACCTGCAGTGTATAATTTCATCACCCCATCCCTTCTTTTATTTGCATTCTCAGTCTCTTGACCCAGCATAGCACAGACGTTAAACACCATGAGACTGAACACAGTTGCAGTGCTATTTCCAAATAACTTTTGTAAAGCACCATTCACTTTATGCTCCTGCTCGCTGACTGATCATTTTGTCATCACATCCATCTGCTCTTCTTAGGAAATCACATATTGACGTTTTTACACATAACAGTTAAAACACACAATATGTTTCAGTTTGAATAACATGTTCAGGATAACAATCAGATGAAGCTGAAGTTGAGAAAAAAAAAATGCAGTATAACCATCCAGTGGAGTTCATAACTGACAAACAACCAGACAGAGATGCCACTCACCTACAATGAACAATAAGAGGATTATTATATTTAATTTGTCAGTATTATGCAATAAGCTGGATGCAGGCATTTGTTTGACTTGATTTATTTATTATTTTTTGCTGCTTAGTGAAAGTTGATATCCAACCAAATGCATCTAAATAATGAACAGACTGCAAATCTTAACTCGTTAAATTTTGATCGAATCATTAAATCATTAAGACAGTTACCTCTATGTTATATATTTATCTTTCATTTGTCTTTGCCTCTGTTAGGAATCTTTAAGAACTGACAAGCTGATGTTCACAGGAAGTCTTTGAGGGCAGTTACTGTATGTGGGCAGTCACACGCAGCACAAGGAGTTTGACTTGATTAATTGGTGTTGACACTTTGCAAGATAGGTAGACAATGGAAGACTGACACCTGAGGTGCAGCACACGCTACATTTACTGCAGACAAGAGCTAAATTACTGCATGCAAGTATAGACTGAACATAAACCCTCAAAGGGTGCACTCAGAGTGAATGAAGTGTTCCAGTCTGGCAGCAGCGGGGGGTAATTAGTATCCAGTAGTGCAGCGGTTCATTGTAGCATAGGGTGATGATCATGAGTATGTTGAACAGAATGGGACTAACTTGAGAGTGCAGTGAGACATTATCGGTACCAAAAAATGTGAATCTTACATGGCAGTGTAGAAAAAATGTGTGGTCAGCTGCCCATATTTCCTCAGATCATCCAGATTATGATTTCACCAGGTCCCATTTGGTTGAAACATATACGGCATCTCTGTACATGTGAACATTATATGTGTGAGTCTTTGGCAGTGAGGGAAATTATAATATAATAATCTTGTGTTTGTGTGTGCTGTCAGCTCTGTGGCCTAAGTCATTTACGGACCACTAGAGGAGCGCTTCAATTATAATTATCACTTCTCTTCATTAGAAGTGTAAATTAAAGTCAATATCTTTTGATTAACATCAACAAGTTCCTTGTTGGTTTGCTTGAGTCCTAGAAGACTGGCTCTGTCAATGCTCATCTTCCAATTATTGAGAAAAGTACCACTCCTAATTAGCCAGATGTATTTAATAAAAAAAAATTCTCCCATTTACAGTAATAATTATTCTTACTGTTTTCACTCTTTGGCGCCTGCTGTCCCCAGATCTGGACTGACTGAGTTGGTGTTAAATATGGAGGAATAGGAGTCAGGGATTACCAGCTAATTAGTGTGACTGTGTCATGGGATTAATTAATTTGGCACATTTGCATATATTCTAATTGTCTTGCCAAGTAAATTGGCATCACTGTGCCACAGTTCTAATATCCAGTATTGTTAAAGTTTGATGCTTACTTCCAGTGAAGGCCAATACACCAGTGTTTGCATGTTGATGTAGCTCTATCAGCTGTTTAGAAATGCACACACCATGAGCAAATCTTTAATACTCTGCCAAAATGCATCAGTATTCAAATCCCTACATGGGAGTCCTGGTTGTATATCCAAAACACATTTACTGTGTGTGTGTGTGTGTGTGTGTGTGATATCGTGTTTGTGTGTGAAGGCAGTGAGTCTGCAGTGTTTGTGTAGCATTGTTTGAGAGAAACTGAGAGATATTAGCTCTGCATAGTAAACTGACACAACACATTGGTGATTCATTTACAGTTTAAGCTCAAAATCTCTGTTGATGGTTACTTCATGAGCCGTGAGCACTAATCTTTAGTGAGGAGAACTTCAAAATGAGCAAAAGGATGCTTTTGTGCAATATATGTGTGTATTGTTTTGTATTATCTATGCACACAAATTATCCCTGACCATTATACATTAGTGGAATGAAAGTCTCTCATCTGTCAGTGAATATAAAGTAAGGGCAGCTTTGACAGGTTAATCAGGACATCACTGCCAGAGGGGGAGAGAAAAAAAAAAAAAACACTGACATTTTAGCTGTTCGTCCCACTTCTGATTTTCTAAACATTATGGAATCTCTTTCATCATTTTTATCAACAAATCTGTGTGTGTGTGTGTGTGTGTGTGTGTGTGTGTGTGTGTGTGTGCACGTGTGTGTATGTGTGTGTTTGCATTTCAAAATGGATTACCAGACTATGAAGCAACGTTTTATGGTGGGTATTTCAGTTGTTGAGAACAAACAAATATCTGGCTAGTTAAGTTCAAATGAGTACTTTTAAGAGAAAGAGCTTTTAACCAAACAATTTTGTCTCAAAGTGCTTCAAAGCACCCTATGGAGCACAGACAGACCTCAGTGAACCCTCATGCAGTGAAAGAGCACAATAAAAATGTTTCAAATCATAAAGGACAGTGCTTCAATAAATTTGGTCTTTGATTTTTACGATCCATCAGAGAAACTAATATCCCCATACATCTAGCAGGAAAGTACCTTTGTCAGTAAAGAAGGAGCAGCCACTTCTTTAATTGTTTCAGGGTTATGGATTGCACCCTGCAACATTGTGTTGTGGTCTGTGTAAACTTTTTGTTCATTCTAAAAGGATGGAGACTAGTCATTAAAATGTTCAAACACTAAAGATAATTGATGTTCATCTATTTAGCCAAGCATACTTCAATATTCTCGTCAATCACACAGGCTAATTTAGCTGTACCCCTCAGAATGAGGGAGCCTGAGTGGGAGGACAACTTGGCACAAGGTGAGCCTTCTTTCCATCCCAATCTCTTTTCTCTGCATAATTATATGAATTAAATTAATTGCAAATGCACATTTGCATATCTAGGTTATTTCTCTTATGGAAAAAGGTCTTTGGAGAGTAAAAAACAATTACAAGGCCTCCAGACAGCAAAACACCTCCATTACTTTCTTCAGTTATGCCATTTTCCCCAATGTTTTACTCCAGGGAGGATTTGGTCTCTACTGTGGTGAAGAAATGTGATAAAACCGCAGTGCAATATGTGCAGGACTCATATTCGTAAAGCAGTTTAAGTCCAATTTAGTTGACTTTGCAGCCACCGCAATAACATATTATCACCTGACATCTATAAATTAACCACTTTCACCGTTTGTAGGTGTTTATAGCAAACTGAATAATTTGTTTTGCCAGTAAATGACTTGGAATGCAGCTTTAAAACAAATCTGATTGATCCTATACAATCTGGAACCAGAAATGGGTCAGCATGGAATATTTCATTTTGGGTAAATGTATGTGTCAGGCTTATGAAACAGGACCCACCTTTATTTCACAAGATCAACTATAATTCATCTGCAGTTGCAACACACATTGCTGGATTTTTCCTGTTGCATAGTGAGAGCACGGGACCCTGTCCAACACAGCACCATGATTGCACTGATGATGACAATGGCAGTTGTTCAACGAACTGTGAAAGAGCAAAACTGATGCATTATGCTGCGTAGCTGTAATACACTGACCCTCGGAGTTAATCAGCTCTACATTATAAAGTCAGAGTGAAAAACCCACCACAGAGTTTGCTGTTAATTAATGAGACAGTCAACAAATTGCCGGTGCAAGCATATGATCAGGGTCACAAATGTCCACCCACTACACAAAGCACTTTTGCAGCCCATGGTTTGTCTGTTTACACACCAAAATAGCTTATCATCAACAACAATAAAAAGTGGCATTCTGACTTCAATGGGATTTAAAAGCACAGTGTTACGGCTTATGTTATTCAAACAACAATTTAAAAATTTTAGAGCATCCGGTAAAGCGCACTGAACGACAAAATGTCTCAAAGACATTCTGCGTCTCAATCAAAATACATTTCAGCGTGCGACAGTGAGCAAAAAAGGGAGCATTTTGCATGTAATTTCTTTATTTTGTCCCATTGAACAAAGCTACGGTGCAGATGGAGACCAATTTGCTCGGCTGTGGTCAGTGCATCCATCCATGGAAAGTCTCATTCTGTCCCTTTTGTCTTTTGTTCGCTGCTTTCATCTGCCATTCGGCTCCATTCATCTCCACGTCCTCATCAAAGGTCATCGTGCTGCTCTTCCCCACAGCCAGTAGGCATGTTTGATATTTTATATTCTATTCTTTAAGCCACATCAGGAAAGAGAGCCCTTATAAACTTGAGCATGTGTGATTATCGCTCGGGTGGCACATCACAGAGAGAGAGAGAGAGAGAGAGAGAGAGAGAGAGAGAGACAGATGCAGTTTTTTTTAAAAATCCTGTTGATATTCATTTTTATCTTTTTTTTTTTTTTTTTTAAACAATCTTACATTGTGATATTAACCTCCATAATTTAAACTGGTGGGGTTAAAGTGTGTCTTCGAATTTGATAGTTTTGAACAAGACAGATTTACAACTTTCACACTGGATTGATTTCATCTCCTCTCTTGGATCTTGTTGTTAATGAACCTCAGCTTTGACTCATATGTCTGATTTATAAATTGGGTTCATTTCCCCTTTAAATGCATTAGGCAGTGTGCCCTCTTCTGGCAAAGTGCAATTCTGATTGTCTGTTTTCTAAGCGTGAAATGAATATATGCTGCCCCCTTTTGGTGATTAATGCAAGGTGCACATGTGCAAATGATCTCACTTCATACTTGTATGACACCAGTGGATAAAATTTCAGCCACAGTGACGATGGAAAAAAAAAAAAGGGGGGGGGGGGGGGGGGGTCAAACTATTATGCATGGAATTTGGTTTATTTGTGTTGACAATGTCATCACTGTTATTTTTATTTATTCATTTGTTCATTTACTTTCAGATTTTGCAGAAGACTTTCTTGATGATATCCCTGTTGGTGTTAGTGTTATTCTTGCCTTCAGGTTGACACACTGTCAAACATCCGTCAGAGCTCAAAGAGGCTTCCATGCCAGGAGTTTTGGAAGAGTTTTCCTTGTAGAAACATGCAGAAATTAAATGGATCAGGCTCAGGGCGGTCACCAGGAGCATAAGAATGCCTAGAGACAACAGGGAACCGGTTAAACTACAGAAAAGAAAACAACACAAAAGCGTCAGATGATTAAATCCACATGAATCTCTTTAAGGTGAGCTCTTACCACAGTAGACGATGTTTGCACCCAGGTCGTGGACACGGTAGCCCCTGGTGAACATTGCACCCAGGCCCAGAATGAGGATTGGGTAAACCGTGAAAGTGTAGCGCATGTGGCGAGTGAACAGGAAGCTCTGGAGGACAAACCTGAAGGGAACCACAAATCATTTTCATTCATTCCTTGGTTGAATGAAAGCTCTCTCTATGTTTTTATCTTTGTCTAATTAACTGTGGGGAAAAAACCTATTTGGGCACTGCTGAGAAAAAAATGAAAATGAATATGAAGCAATGTTTTTTTTTTTCATTCAAATTTCATTTTCCTGATTGATTTTGATTGATAGCGCCCTGTTTGAGAGCAGCATCATGGCTTACCAGATCAACATGCTCAAGAGGATGATGGTGAGGACTGTGGTGCTGGCTGTGGGGTCCTGCACACCTGCATGGTATTTGAGGACTATTCCAAAACACACCACAGCTTCCAGGAGGGTCCACCAGGAAAACAAGGCCAGTCCGTTCTGGGTCTGAGACAAATGACAGAGCAGATGCCTTTAAATGATTAAAAACACACTTGAAACACAGTCAAAGAATGGCAACACTCATATTAAGGTTAATATTTACCGTTTACAGCATTTCTGCCCCTCTTTCCCTGTCTTGTACACAGTAACTTCAATTGTAGTTTGTATCACGACACTGAAAAGGCTTTTGTTAACCCTTGCATGCAGAACTGGGTCACAAATGAGTTGTTTTGGTTGTCTCTCTTTTTTTTTTTTTTTTTCTTTTTTGCAATAAATTTGCAATAGAAATATTTCATGTCATGCCCTAGGTAATCTTTTTGACATTATCCCATTAAAATGTCTTATTTACTTTTGTAGTTTTTTAGAAAATGAATGTTTTGTATGACTACCCTAAGTTTCCAAATGCAAAAATGACACATATGCATTTCCTATGAACTCTTTATAGAATATTGTATGATATCATATGAACATTATCAATTTTATATACCCTTATCTATTTTTTTACTGCGGGAACTCATTCATGACACTAAATTGATAACAATTACATAACATTGCACATTTATTACCACAGGTTGTAAAAGTTTGTTTTTTTCTTAATCATCAAATCAGCCTTTGAAAATGAAAATAGTCAGCTTACATTATTGAAAAATATGTTGACTCTAATACTTTTTTACTCATTCATGGAAGCCTGTCTGTTCCAATCATTTATGTATCTAAGTAGGTTAAAAGGCCCTTAATGTTGCTTTTAATGGCGGCGTGCCATCATCTATCACTTCCTTATTAAATTGGTCATGTAGTCATTATTTGACTCACTCTAATGCTCAAAATCCCATGTGGTAACACTGAATTTGGGAAAACTGCTTTTAACTTTCATTCTGCACACACTTTTACCACACACATTAAAACTTCACACAGTAGTATCTATACACAGTCAATTTAAAACCACAATTTCACTCTTGAATGTAACTGGTTTTAACTGTGCTTCGTTGTTGTTTGTTTGTTTTCTCGTCAATTATTTTTTTCTGTGTATTTTTTCTGTTTTTAATTGTACTCTGGTCATCGCTGAAAATGACGCCATACCCTCAATAATTCCTTGAGATTCAAAATGAAGGTTGAATGATTAGAAAAAACAGAGGTGACCTCACCAGATAACGTATCCACCAGGTCTCACTGGGGTTGTTGACGGCCAGCCAGGCTTTGTGCTTGTGCAGGTTACAGCAGGATATGTAGAGCATGTAGAAACCATGGACGGGCATGATCCATTTCAGACAGAGGGCTCCAAGAAATTCACTGGAAGAAGCAACATCATCTTGGATTTGCTCGTGCACGTGTATGTCCCAGTTTGAATGTGTGCATTTCTCCGTGTGCGAGTTATGTGGAGATAAATAAATTATTGAAATATGTATAAGAAGAACATTGCACCAAACTTACCATGAGTCCCACAGAAACATGCTGCAGATTCTTGCAATGTTAATCATGGCCCACATCAGATAGAATACAGGAGGATGGATCTCTGGATTGCAAGACACAGGACCAAACACGTTTCTGCAGGACAATAATAATAACAATATTAATAATCTATTTTTTTTTCTCTTTCTTGTGTTGTTTCTGTCTCCTTGGAGCAGGTGTGTGTATATAGGCGCATGTATGCATATACAGTATGAATGCGAATGTGAATTTCTACATCCAGAGAGCTAATATGTACAAATACGCATTGCATTTTTGCTCTTTACTTGACTTTTTAAAATATTTTCTATTACATGTTTATATATTCTATTATTGAAATGTATAGCAATCTCATATTGTAACCCAGAACCACAATAAACTCATAATACAGAATCAGTCTATTTGTATCTAGCCTGTAATCATGCATTGCCAGTGTAATACTACACTGTTTGACAGCCTGTGTACCTTTTAAAAAGGCCGATCACAGAATGAAAAAGCCAGGCGAGCGACCAGAAGTGAATCATGACCCAGTTGTTTTCGGACCACCAATCCATGGTCACCTCCAGGGGAAACGTCTCAGACACATTCCTGGACGAGGTCTTAAACAGAGCTGTGGGGTCAAGAAGATTTGAATGTCACAGCAAGCGGCTTATTCACAGTGACACCAGTCCACACAGATGATTTTTCCAGACTCTGATATATTGTGGCTGGGACATTACCGGGATAACAAATCTGCAGCCTGCTGTGATTTGTATGGCAGAGTAGCTGCAAGGTCTCAAAGTGCAGAACCCTCCGCAGGCTGCACTTCCATTTGAAGCAGTTTGGAGGTTATATGAGTGTATATTTAGCTAATATGGCTGCCATTAGCTTATGGGTCATCCTGACACGGTTAAGGCTGCAGTCCAAGTGAAAGTTGCACATCTCAAGTGTTTATATAGCATATTAAAAGCACTTGACACCTCCTGTAGAATTATTGGCGCTCTTTAGCGGCACTGAATAAAAAAGATAAGTCTAATGGGCCCCCATCCAGGGCAAGAACTTATGATAATGTCATCAGGTGCAATCAGTGGCAAGGCAAAGGTCTTTCAGAAAGGAACTCACATATTATACTGTCTATGCTGAATATTTTGCATATTGAAGACTTTAAAATTTAAATCATGTTTTTTTTTTTTTTAAACAATCTTGAGTCAAACGTTTCCTCTTGCAATGCAATTTCCACCGTAGAAAAACTCCTCAAATATTTAGTTTTGTATAAATTATTTGCATTTTTTCCTTCTTTACTTTTTTTTAAGCTTGCACAAGTACATATCTAGTTGAAAAAGAAACCCAATGAAAACATCAAATAGTGTTATCCACAGCTAAGAAAGTTGCTTGACAGTATAATAAGATAAAATTGCCACTCACCGTTGGGTTCTTTGGCCAGACTATGGAAGATCTCACAGCACACATGAGCGAGGACAGCCAGCGCCACGCTCAAACCGTGTTTCACCACATGGCTACGGCTTTTCACAGAATGGAGGAACACCTGGGACCCCACCATGGTGACCACAGTCCGGCAGGCTGTGAGGCACCAGGCTCCTCACCACACTCTAATACTTTGGACTTTGGATAGGCACGAGTAAAAGTTTATGGCATCTGAACACACCTGTGCCTTTGCAGGTAACACAGATGGAGTAGACCGTGTGAGCTGGTTGGTGGGAGTGGGGTGGGGGATGTGTGTGTGTGTGTGTGTGTGTGTGTGTGTGTGTGTGTGAGTTGGCGTGTAGGGATGTGTTTGTTCATTCAGGTGGGTTAGTTAAATAGTAAAAAACAAGAAAGATAAAAATAGATTGATTGATATACATTCAATATAAAGATTTTTTGTAACCCATCTTCTGCTTTCTCTATAATGGACAAGGTGCACAAAGATAGCAGCCATCTAGATTGGAGATTTCCAGTTCAGAATGTAATGCAAGCCGGGTGCTGCTGTTATTGCTGTCTCTCTGTTCAAACTAGCACAAGCTGATGCTGACTTTAGGAAACTTTGTACTGTGGGACTCAGGTGAAATGTTTATTCTGTTGCACTGATATACAGCTGTTTAGACTTGTTGCATCATAATACATGTAACAAATGCACACTGATTTATGTAAAATGATGAATCAGTGTATAAACTGCAGATCACAATATCATTGTGTCAGCTTTTTACGGAATATGTTAAGTTGACATTTACAGGATTGTTGTGATAAGATTAAGCACTTGGTGCAGGTGTGTGAAGCAATAAAATGTCTTCAGATGAACATTATCGCCAGTCTTTGAGTTATCGTTCATAGAAAGATTTTCCGCTGTGTCAAGGCAATTTCTACTGGTGACATACTGAGGCTACTGTTATTGTAAAGTGGCCTCTTGTGGTGCCTCCATATGACGAGGGTGATGCGTGCCACAAACATGATGCAGGATGTCGCCAGGATTAAAGCTGAAGAGGAGAGGAGAGATCAAATTCTATAGGCTGCCAGACAAAGTCAAACAATTCTCAAAACCACACCAGTAAGCCGTACCGGTAAAGATGTAAACGTGGTGTTCAGTTGTGCTGAAATTGGTCAGAGCGCCTGTTAACCACACGATCGCCACAGGGTAGATGGTCACGATGTAGCGCACATGCTCGTCCAGGCAGAAGTTCTCTAGTAAAAACCTGGGAGAATAAAAATGAAAAAAATTGAAACCTTATGCAAAAGCAAAAGAGAGAGAGAAAAAAAGAGCAAGAGTCTGGCCCGTTCCAAATACTTTGAAAATCAAAGTTTGCTCAAGAGAGGAGCTCTTAGATAAAACAAAGAAAAGTTAAAGGACAGAAAACAGCAGGGAGACGGACTCACCAGGCTAACAGCTCCATCAGAATCAACATCAGAGACAGCATTGCACAGTCACATTTTGATGTTGGCGTTTGATATTGTAAGTATATTGTCAAATTCAGCAAAGTGGCGATGGTCCCCCATGTTGCGTACACCGCCACTCCATTTTGCACCTGATTCAACAGAAAGAGAGGGGATTTGAAAGCTTGAGTTAGAATTCACATGAAAATCCACCAATTATTTACTTAACACATGCTCGTGTCTTTAACCTTAAGCAAATACAACATAAGGAAGAACAGAGAACAGACTCTGGCTTCAGTAAATAAACCAAAATAGGTTTCGTTTTCAAGGCAAACAGCCAATGTGGCCGCTGTGACCAGCTCAGAGGCAGCAGGCAATATCCTAATGCTGCAGCCTTTGCCAGCCTGATGCAGAAATACATTTGCTGAGCAGGATGCAAGTCACAGGGCCTCATCCCTCAGTCCTTTCTTTGATGTGGAGTGGAGGGCAGAGAGGGACTGGAAAGCTTTCTCAGGGTCTTTGCCGCGGCCCAGCTGGGCTGCCTGTCACCCCCTAATCTCAGGCAGATGCTCTGCAGAGGGCGGCTGAGCTGATCATCTGAGCTGGTGGGATCCACCACACTGGTCATGGGTGTTTCAGCAAGGGCCCGGGGCCAATGTTCAGCCTGTCAGCGGTGTGCAATGGGACTTGAAATATTACTTACTGACTGGTTTCCCAGAAGGAGATTAAAGGAAATATGACTTATGAAATATGAATTTTAGCCCTTTTTTCGTTTTCTCTCTCTTTTTCTTCAGTTAAACAGCACGAATGAACATTCTGTATTACCTCCTATGTTGTTCATGTCCCATTCTTTATGTTTTTAATGTGAAAGGTGTATTGTGACTGAGACTGAAATTTAACACACACTGTAGATGAAATCCTCCAGGTAGAATAAAGAAAAGAAAAAGAGTTTTGCCTGTGATACAACCCTGGACAATTTGTAATGAGGTTATAATTTTTGGTGGCAATCCATTAGCAGTACAATTATTTTTGATTTATTTGGCTGTAAAACATAAGACAAGCTTTCTCCTCACAAGAACAACATGAATTCTGAATTACATCTTAAATTAAGTGTGCTCCCCTTAAAGTCAAGCTGAGATCTCCAAAAAAGTTTTTTCAATGTTTCTGTCCATTTCGGTTCAGGAAATAGGCCATGATGTAGTTTACCAATATTCTGATGAGCCAGAGGTCTACGCTGTGATATTTGTTCATCCATGCTCCATAGACCTTCAGTCCATGACAGGAGAAAAAGAGAACCATGTAGTTGGTGAAAGTCATCAACGCTGAGATTATGAGCGCCGGCAACAGCAACCTGAAGTTTAAAGTTTACACAGAAAGAGTTAGACTGTCAGGAAAACGCAAAGAAACTACATCTTGTTTTAAAAGTGGACACTGACTGACTGTGCACTTACTCTCTGTCGAACAGAAATAACCATGCAATGTTCAAGCACATATTGATGATCATGGAGACGTGAAATCCATAGGGCAGCACTGCAGGGGTGGTGTACATACATTCCCGAACATTCCTGATGGACAAGGATGAACAAATAACAAATAATGCCCATGCACAGAGTAATATGTTAAAATGTTAAAATTACTTAATTAGGGGGAATCTAAATTGGCACTGTAGTAGGTAGAGTGTGTTTATTGTGTGCAATAATTCAAATCTGTAATCTGTAAGTGTTAAGAAACAGAGGCAGTTTTTGGTGGAATCAACTTTTTTAATGTTTTAACTTATGTATGAATGTATGAAAACCATGTTACTGTTTAAACTGTATAGGATGAGGAGATGCAGAGACGTACCTTCTGCAAAGTCCCACTAAAAAGTATACAAACATGGTAAAGACCCAAAAATATATGAAATCCCACACAAAAATAGCCCATTCAGCAGGGGTTAAGGGTGTTGTATACTTCAGTTTCACATCTTCGATTCTCTGGTTGAAAACACCTGAATCAACAAAAGCACAGTTTATCGTGCATATTGTACCATACAGTGTACAACCTTTACGTTATTAGAGTATTATTAGAATATTCACCTGATTTAGCACCAAATCCCGCCAGTGTGTTGAACGTTATTGCAACTGAAAGGGTGATCAGTCCGAGAGACATGAGCACAACACGAGCTGGGTTGTGATTTCCCATGATCACGATCTGACGGTGAAAGTACGCAGCAGGCAACAGCAGCCATGTTAGACACACACACAAAAAAAGGATACACTCTGTAGCAACTTCTCTTGATTCGGTGAAGATTGAATATTTATGAATCTTACAGTGTGATATGAAAATCCGCTTAGAATCGTGCCACCTACCTCTTCATGTCTCTGCATGCAAAAATAATTAGGTCCTTTGCATAGGAAATCAGGAAATGTAGTTCATAGAAGTTTTACAAGCAAGGCAGACAGAGGAAGGGCAGTACCTATCAATGTCATCTCATTTTATGGTCCTGCAGTGCGCATCCATTATCTTCACCTGTCATAAACAATCTGTCGCTCGTTGAAAGCAGAGATTGTGAAACAGATTGTGAAAAGAATATAAGGCCACAAGGTAAGAAAGAAAACATGGGACTTCAGGGTGAAAGCATAAGTTTTGGAGTTTTGCAGCAGCAGGGTGGGCTAGCATTTGGAGAGATTAAGCTTGTGACTAAAAGGTCACAGGTTTGATTCTGACAGCAAACAGCATGTGGCTATTTGGAGCCGTGGGTCTTGTCAAAATGTTCTGGACAAAGATACTGATCTCTGACCTCCTCCCTTGCTGTGAGTTTCTCTCAATATCAGTACCATCTGAATGTGCTGTGCTGTGATAATCATTTTATTGGTCTGCGCCTGCCCAGTTTGCTCTCACTAGTTAGATTATGAGTGAGGGCAGACACAGAGGTTATGAGGATAGTAGATTAGACCAAACAGGCTGCAACCAAAAATCAGTTTTACTGGTAGAAGGGAATATTATGTGTTTTTTTTTTTTTTTTTTTTTTTAATTTAACAAATGCACCTTTCAAATAATTTTAAGAATTGCCAGTCTGCAGCATCACCTGGAAATCATCACTACATTCACTCTAGTTATATGTACTCTCATAGAAAATTACCTCTTGGTAGACAAAACTCTGTTTAAGGTTTACAGTTTTGTGTTTTACAGTTTTTATGTTTCAAAAGCATGATTTATAAACTTTTCCCCTCAAAATGACAGACTGATGGTTTCTGAGATATAAACGGAAGAGCCAATATGAGCCATTGACTGCAGATGAATGCACATATGACAAGGTTTTTGTTTATGGTTTGGCTCTGAAGGTATTTATTCACTCTCAAATCCACAGATGGAATAGTACTAGTGTTGACTAGACAATGAGGCTTTAAATGGTTTGTTCAGATTTTACGCTATATATTAATGCTCTAGCAAAATGGGCATGTGTTTTGAATTACAGTGGGATCTTTTGGTTGCAAATAGCTGCAATATTCCTGACAAAGAAATCACAGATCCACCAGTATTTGGGGGAAAAAAAATAATGATTTCTAACAAGGCTGTAATAACTATTAAATCTTGCAACAACATTCAGTGGCTCTAATGCTGGCATTAGCCCAGACAACTATGAACTTGTTGAATGTGCTGTGTGTGCAGCTTCCCTCCACAAAGTGGCACCATTGCATGCTATTGTGTGGCAGTACAGCCTCCCAGGGACTGGTATCTGACCACTTTTAATTAACACACACACAGCAATCCAAAATTAAAAAAAAAAAAAAAAAAAAAAAAAAAAAAACCTGATAAACAGCTGTAAAGGGATTAGGAATCACAGCACATAGCTCTTCACTTACAGTAAGTGTGTCTGGCTCTCTGTGTACATACTTTTAAAAGTACGTTCTAAATTAAAACTCAGTGATGCACAGTCTCATGCAGGTGAATTAGGGCCAATGTATTTGACTTTTACTGGCCTTTAATTAAAAATTGGATATTGGTCAGCCAGTGCCGTCCTTGAGCCAATACGATGGAATTTCCTGCCTGATCACACAGCCAACCATCTTAAAAAATCTGCCATGAAATTTTATGTTATTTGCAGCTTTCCCCCCACTTCTTCATTTTTCATTAATGTTTGCCTTAAATTATTTTTTTCTTTTAAAGGTACAGTGGTAATCCATCTCAGGGTCTCCCTGCCCTTGAATAGCTTGCCTTGAGCAGCTGCTTTCCTGAAAAGAATTTCCTTAGCCGGGGTTTTAATGGGGGAGTTTTAGTGTCACATTATCATTTACATGCTTTTTGAGAGGCTTTTCCATCCTGTCAAGAGCTAAATTCTGGGGGCGGCAACACTGAATACTTCAATTTCTTTGGCATGAAAATGGAAAAATGGTAAATGATTGAATATCAGCATGAAATATCAGCTTGTGGCTGCAATTGAAAACATAAATATTGGCATTCACAAACCTGTACATATACATATATAAATATATATACTGGTCAAACTGTATTTATATTAAGAAAAAAGCCTAGTGGAAAAAATGAGACATTCCACAGCTAAAGTTACATAAAATTCGTGAATGTGTGTTGTGTCCAAGTGCGTCATTGTCCATATGATTTAATTATTCTGGTTGTGAGGAGTGAATATGTGGGCAAGCAGGCTGTGGCACGGTAGTCCGGTTGAGATTCAACCTTTGCGAGCAGAGCTCTCGACCCAGGAGGCCTCCTCTGCCCGATCTCTCGCTTGGCACCAGATGTTGCCTTGTGGTGTATTGTACTTCAAACGCTCGGCAATAATTAATGGAGAGATCCCCTGGGAGCGCTTGGATTAAGGGCTTTATGGACTCTTGCGCTTTCACACGCACACGCACAGCTACACACAGGTATATAAACACACACACACACACTCACTGCATGCTGGAGGTGAGTCATTAGCCTGACGCTTGACACCTGATACATGTGGGAGAGGATGAAAACTCTGTATTGATGCTTATGGACACTACTGATCCTTCACAGCCATCCAATGAGCACACACTTGCCAGTTTTAAAGCTAAATATACCAAAAGAACACTTACCACTGCTGCTGGTTATATACTGACCTGCAGTGTTTTGTTTTATTTCTGATGCTGTAATCCCGTGGGACTTTACATTTAAATGAATCCTACGGGTTTACTGACAGACTGTTATGACTCAAAATACTGCTGGCAAAGGACAAGGCCCAATTTGTTGGGGCCTCATCATTTAATTAATGGAATCATATCCAATTATATGCATGCCATCTATGAACACTTACATTATGATGGATATGTGCGACGGTGGGTATTATGATACATCGCTGTCACTGTGGTAATAATTTATGATTCACATTATGACTCATGTTCTCTTGGCAAAAAGCAAAATGAATATTCCCCCAGGCTCACTGCACCACACAGTCATAACATCCTTAAATGCAGCCAAATATTAAAATATTGTTAATGTTTCTTATGGACCCCAGGAAGAAAAGCAATTACCTTGTAACTATGGAGATCCAGATGAACAACAAACAGCAACACTTTACTCAAGGAAATCTTGATCAGTCTCCAAAGAATATATTTGAAATCATCTCAGATTTGAACAGTAATGAATGCCAACTGCTTTCCTGCCAACTTTGCTATGCAGAGTAGATGGGACTATCGGGGCATTCCTACATGAACCGTTTGGTAATTAGGGACCATGACTAACAAGCTCTGTGTATTTGGACTGTTTACTCTGTATCTCCCCACAGCCCGGGCTATGTGACTTTCACGCTAAATTTGTGGACGACATTTTGGATCCCTCTGGAACCAACCCGGCTCCTAATGTCACAGTTACATTGCCATGACCAAAAGTGGTGCCTGTGCCAACTAGATTACAAATGAGGATGGTAAAGGACAACAAAGGTGAGAGTGGAGGATATAATCCTGTAAATGCAGAAATCAATGCTTACTCTCAGAGTCACAAAATTACTCTGGATAAAATAATGGGCATGCTATGAAACTGTGCAGCCGGTGCAATCCAATTTTTTTTACATATTTGAGAAAGTCTGTTTTAATAGATGCAAAAAATATAGATCTAAGTCTGGGAAAATATTCTGGTGTAAATGTTGCCAAGCACTGGCAAAAAAAAAAAAAAAAAAAAAAAAAAAAAAAAAAAAAAAAAAGAAATTGCTTAGAAATCAAAAAATCATCCACCTCCCATGACCACCATAAACACAGAGACCATGTTTTCAGCTATGATGGAAGTTTTCATTGGAATCACATTCAATCATATTCCATTCCATCCCTGCTTCTCTGCCTGAGACAAGCTATCACAAGAGATAAACCTCCAGACATGAAACCACTTTGGTCCATGAGAGGCTGTCAAAATAATACTTTCATCCCTCCAAAGGTCCCTGATAACCGCTGCTGTCTACTGCTGCACTGTATTACTGCTGCAGGTTAACCTCCACTTTGCCCATGCTACATAGGAGTGACATTTCTTTTCTTTCTTTCTTTTTTTTTTAAATTTAGGACGTATGCAGTAAAAACTGTGCAGCCCCTATCTTTTTTGTGACCAAACTCAAAGCCTCGGTCTCAAGTCGGAAGAAAGGGGATGTTTTCAGAGGATCCTTCAGCCAGGCAAGGTGATATTGCACCAAATTAGGGGCACACTTAGTATCATATCTTTTCAGGGGGCCCAGAATTCAAACTCACTGCTGTGTGAAATTTACAAGCACTTTAAGACAACTAAGCTAATAGAAAAAGGTCTTTATTGTTTTGACAGTTCAGTGGAAAGCCTTGATACAATAGCATATAATTAAATTTAGTGAGGAAATTTAAAATCTTGAAAAGCCTTTGAAGGTCTAAGTGGGAGTTGTTTGACTCCTGATGTTATCAAAGTCGTATGTTTATGCACTGGTGCACATGTAATTTAAAGTATGCAATATGGCACAGCATCTTAAAAAATGGACCCACATGGCACACATGCACACATACACTGGTATGTATGCAAGCATATGCATACATGCGCATATACTATGCACTCATGCACAGATGCTCAGAGATTTTCAAGTTAGTCTAATTCCACTGCTTGTAAATGCACATTTTGTTGACTCTACACTCACATGGCATCCATTACCTTTAATTACTTCAGCTATGCCAGAACAGGTGACGAAATTTGACTAGACCACTGGGCTGTGCTCTAATTGGAAGTCAGCTCAATGTTTACTATGCAAGATGCAAAATGATCACCCCAAAATGGCTGCAGAGAGACGTGTGGGAGGTGAAACAAAATAGTGTTGGCTGGGCCTCTCTGGTTTGTGCATGCAAGTAGAGATTAACTGCACTAATATCAGGGGACATTCCACACTGAATGAATAAATGATTACCTGATAGGGCCAAGCACTGGAAAATAAAACTAGACTTCACCAGATTTTTCAATAATATGATTACAATTAATAGTTTTAGAAAATATGTCTTGCCAGTTCAGCCCAGTTGCCAGAAAAAATGTTGGCATTTTATGTTTCTGCAAACCAGGGATACATTGAAATGTCACGTTTTCAAGATTTGTGATGTACCAAAGTGCACCAAAATGCCACATTTGGAGGCAGCATGACCATTTGGCCTTTTCCTAAGTTTAACTATGATGACAAACATTTTCCTCACATTAACCATGACCTTTTCCTAACCTTAAGCAAGTAGTTTCGGTGGCTAACTAAATAACTAAATAAACAAAAGTGACTAAAGTAACGGGCTGACATTAGCTAGCATTCACGTTAACAGTCACATGACTGTGACACAGGCTCCACCACACTGGATATAAGTCTACATGTTGACATTTCAACATATTTGTTGGTTTGCAGGAATGTAAAATGGCAACTGAGTTGGCCAGTTATTGCCTTCATTACTTTGGCTACATTTTAACAAACACCCCTCAGAAATGAGAACCTTTTTTAGACTCCATTGACAAGAAATGAATTTGAAGATAGAGTCTATGGTTCTCACTGTCAGCCTGACTCAGTGGTAGGTCTTCATGCTTTAATCAACCCTCAATTTTGTACAGTGCACCTTTAAATAGGATGATTTTCATGTCCTGTTTTGACCTTTACTGTCAAAACAAGTTGTCAGGGTAGCCCCTTGATGAGCGTCCAACTCACCACCTCTAAAGAAGAATCCCCTCTTACTCTTCTTAACCGCTTAACTTTATCACTTACTGTGCTGTGGTAAGGGAGCGCTTTTGTGGATTTGTCATCGGGAATTAATCCTTACAGTCAATCTGCTGTAAGGTAACACCGGAGTACTGTAGTACTGTCAACAAATAAACTCACTTTTCTCTCCTGTCAGTGCCCCCACCCCCTCACCCCAACCACACACACACAAACACACACACCCGCATACACATACAATAATTTGTGCCTTCGGCGCATACACTGAATTTTGCTCACTGTGTGTTTAGAGGTTTTGTGGTTGCCTTTGGTTATTCTGTAATTATGAACAACCTTTCCACTGTAATAGACTAAATCCCTTACCTTACATGTTTGAAATTGCTTTTAATTAACCAGCAACAAATTAGACTGCCTTTTTTCATTAACTGATTAACGTTTGCCCTTAAGATCAGATGTACTGTTTAGCAATGTTACATTGTATTTCACTTTTTTCCTCACTCGTTTTCGTGCTTTTAATTTTAAATTTGCATCTTTTTTCAGTGTTGTATTTAGGCTACAGCCATGCTCATGGTGTGTCGGTGTGATTTGCTGCCAGGGTTTCAAACAGAACGCATTTCCACTCAAATACAAAATGAAACCTGCATTCTTACATGTACACACACAATGTGACTTTGGTTCCTATCGGTGGTGGATGTGCAATAGCAGTCCATCCCCCACTTCCAAACCCAAAGCCTCCCTTGAGTGAACTAACATTAGACAGCATATGTCAACCCACAGCAGCGTCTCTCTCATTCACCGGCTTTCTCTCCATCCTCCATCATTTTCTTTCTCATTCCCCACCCCCACTCTTTCATCACAGAATCCAATACTAGCAGTGCTGTAAACTCCCCAGCAGCAGAATACATTGTGGTTTTGTGGCATTGTGAGCTTGTCTCACATGTGGAACTGCTTGATTCCAGGTGAGGCTTGTGTGATTTTTTTTTCTCCCACAGAGGTTTCTTCTTTTTCCCCTGTAACTGCCTTTATACCTTAATGGAGAATCCCACTCTTGGGTACTGATATCATCAATCTGCAATGTTCAGTGCATGCCAAGAGTTATTTTGTGACAAAGTGTTGTGGCAATCTACCTTTTTTCTGCATTCACCCCAATGTGTTTTCACATCCCCCAGATAACTTGCCTGGACTTGTTCCATCCTGCTGTAGGTTTTCAGTTTAGGTGGACACAGCAGCAACAACAGTGATAACCACTGTGAGAGAAAGGGCAAGTGAGTGAGTTTCTCGAGTTGATATAGTCGCACCCACATCACATTTTGCGGCTAAATTGCATCATGGACTGTTGAGGCTACTGTCAGTGAAAAAAAATGGAATCTCTGCCTCTTCTGTGATGAAAATCTCCCTGTTTGAGTGTTAAATTTTGTTGCAAAAAGACGAGTCTAGGAGGAAGTCATTTCTCCTGACACTAAAACCTGTTCATTGTTAATGTTTTTCTGCTATCAACCTTTATTGTACAGTAGCTGCACTGGGAATATCTTGATGTGATATCTAACCCATCATCTACATTTGTTGACTTATTGACATGAATCAGCAAACATATTACCAAACAACAAAATGAACCTAGGAAGGCAGGAAACATCGCCACCTGTTATGCACAGTATGTTTCTAGGCAACACATATGCTATCATCTCGCTGTTTTTCACTTTCCACTTGCGACTCAGTGTTTAGCAAGGGATCTATGAGCCGTCCAACTTCAAACACAAGCCACTTGTTTTCTTCTCTCTTTACAGTCAAATACATATCTATCTTTAGTATGAAGTCCAGCAAGTACAAAGACGACGGCGAATGCATTAGGTCAATAAGGTGGATTTTAGTAAGCTTTATGGAGATTAATTTATGCTATTGACAGTGAGTATCAATTCATCACAACTTAGGGAGTTAAATTCACAAAAATTGAATTGGTAACACAGTTTAAAATCTTTTCAACTTCTTATGATTTAAAAAAAAAAAAATCTATACAGTTTAATAGCTGCATGGATTGCAGTTTGAATCATAATGACGCCAGCTTCCATTTCTTGGAAGTGGGTAGGAGGGTAGAGCCATACCATGATGAATATGACAGGAGCTGACTCTTTGGCAGGGTCAAAGTCTTTAGTCAATATGCGAGGAGCCCTTCTGACACCTGTCACTTCAGTTGGGACACAGTGATTTAAGCGTCCGCAGAAAGAGAAAGACAGAGCCAGAGAAAGGGAAAGAGAGAGCGCCAGGGCAAAGGGAAAGAGGAGCCGAGAGAAAGCAGTGCAACGAAGCGAGGATAATGTAGTCACTGTTTGGTTCGCTCAGCACCTTCTACCTGTCAGTGAACAGTTCATGCAGGAAGCTGCTCCTGCCTGTCTCTATCAAAAGGACATTGCACCCGCAGAATGACAACACACAGGGAATCAGTGGGAGACAGTAACAACACAATGCTATAGAGAGCCGATGTAAACAGCTCTTTCCCCGAGAGCCGGAGCACTTTTACAGAGGTTCAAGGCTGTGCTAGCATGAAAGGATACTGGAACGTGTGAAACATGTTGTGCATTGGTGGCAGAAAGCCATGCTTATTAGCGAGACGACCCCATAATCATGCATCCTGTTGAAGTGTCCTTGAGTAAGATACCGAATCCCAACCTGCTCTCTCTTTGTAAATTGCGCAAGATAAGAGCACCAGCTGGATTCCAAATATATAAATATAAAATGCATCTCTGTTTGAGATAGTGTCGCTGATAAATGATGATAAGGAAATGCATGTGATCTGTGGCGTACCTTCAGCTCGTGCCGCTTTGCATGATAACAGCCTCATTAAAGCAAAGTGATGTGAATACACCGCTCCCTAACTTTTTGTTTAAGGTGCTGGCTTTCTGTTTAATCCACAAATCCTGTTCCATCTTCTTTGTCCACCGCACTGAAAGATGACCTCTATAACTTTCTCACTTGCGCTGTTCAATATTTCATATTTCACTATGAATTATTTCTGTAAAGTTTAGGGATGTGTGAAAAGCACGGGTCCCATGGAGGGAAAAGGCGGGCCAGGGGTGAACGAAAGAGCGGCAGCCACAATAGTGTTGGAGAATGGGGGGATGAGAACTGTCTGTTCTGATCAGGACGACAAAAATGACTAAGATTTTTTTTTCCCTCAGTCACAAGAGAATGACATGTGATGGCTATTTCCAAGTAATTCTTTAGACTTTGTCACTCATCAGCCATTCAACTATAAATTCGCCACCGAAATGCATCTGAATGAACTTCACCCATGGAGGACTTTGATATGATTAGTTCATTCTTCTGTGAAGTGTCCCTTGGCCCTTTTAGAACCGGGCAGTGTTGGTACACACACACACACACACAAACACACATACACAAACGCATGCAAGCATATGCACTCGTCCGCATACAAACACACACACTCAGAGATTACTCACTGAGGGCAATGTGCTGCTGTGATCATCTTAACTAAGGCCTGTGGTTTTTAAAGCCACATGGAAAAAAAACACATTGTGTATTCCACCCCCTGTGTCTGAATTATTCAGCTTCACTGCCATTGCTATTCTTAGTGCTTCTACTTGTGTTTTGATGACTGAAGACAAAACATATATGCACATACATTATAACTGTCGGCATATTTTCTCAATAATCTCTTCACAGTATAAATAAGTAGCTCCAGACATCGATCATTTGTTCTGTTAGCTTGCCTCTTTCCCTGTTTAACATGTAGTTAAATATGTGTGTCAACACTGATAAAGAATTGCAGTTTTCTTGGGTTATACGATATGGAACATTAATTGTGCAATTAGAAGATGCAATACAATTTGAAAATGGAAATTATTTAACTTTTTTTGCGTACTAAGAAATGCTGTCTCCTCTATAAATGAAACAATAGGCCTACATACTGCAGCCAAAATGAGCCACAAATGTTAAAACTCCTGTAGGGATCAAATGCTGATAATGAGAAATTAAACAGGGATGTTTTACACATCGCTTTTGAGGGTGGAATTAATTTGCTTCATGACAAGGAGGCATAAATTCAATCCAGTCAAAAACAGATAGAGTCTTCAAGGGAACATCAAAGCTTTGTGATGTCCCCCTGGGCTGTTTCATGAGCACCGATCGAACGACTGGGTGGGAATGCGCTCACGGTCTCCCATCCAGTGAAACAGATTTCATCCAGCCGCACCCCATCGTTGACATCTGTTAATCTCTGAAGTCTGATATTGTTGTGAAAGATGAAACGTGGAACAGCAGCATTGCTGTCTGCAAAGAGCAAATGACAGTCCTGGCAGACACAGAGAGAAACAGCTTAACTCTGAAGGTGACATCTTGGCATGATGGTCTATAAAAAGGTTGTTACTGTTGAGATTATGATTGTAAAAATAAAAAAAAAAATACTCCAAATACTTCTGTTACTGTAACTGCTACTCCTGGACTATCATTACTTAAGCTAGTACTACCAATTCCACTACTAAAAAGACCACTTGTAAATAAAAAAATTTCATATTCCCAGTGCATCCAACTCTGCATGCAGAAAAAATCATCACCACAACCAAAAATTCTTAAGTCTCTGGTGTAAAGCTGTGATTTAGTCTACTTTTACATGTAATTTGGACTAATTTGCCACTGATTGTATATTCTGTTTTTCTATTGTTTCATTATTTTCATTTTATTATCCTTTTTCTACTTCTACTTATGTTATGTTGTTTTAAGTTGTGAAACACTTTGTCTGAGTAAATGTGGTTTTGAAACATGCAATATAAATGAAGAGCTACTTGCTCAAAATATACTGTTACACTTCTAGCCCTGTGACAGGGCTGTCATCAAATTAGATTAAATTAGTCATTAGATTAAAACAACTGCTATGTAATTTCAAAGCACTGTGTTGCTCTGCCGATACAGTCCATACATACATACTGCATAATACTGTGTTATGGCAGACGCTGGCTTAAATTAATGCACAAAATGCAAGCAGCACAGTGGCATAGTTTCTCAGATTCTCCCTGAATTCTTGATACCAGAGCTGAATAGTTTGAGGCTCTGCCAAAGTCTGATGTAATAGTAATTCTGACAGCAAAGTAATCAAACAGTTACTTTGTACCGTCTGCACCAGCTTTCATATGTTTGCCGCCATCTCTTTTGGTGTGAATTATTGATAAATAGCTGGCTGTTGCATGCTGAGCCAGAGGGAGAGACGGAAACCGTGGACTGGACTCTACTACCACAGTGACTGTCCTCAGATGCTTTGAGAACATGCATAGCGAGCCACATTTCATCGAACATGTGAAATGTGTTTGTTCACACACCACTGCCGGTGTATATTCACTTGAAACCCTGAAATGATCCAACATTTTGTTTTGTTACACTCTTTACTAATGTAAAGGAAGCATGTCCTTTTAGAAAATGTTATTAAAGACTTGTTGAATAGCTGAAAGGCTCAAAAAAACCTCCAGGATGATAAGATTTCGATTAATCTCTGACAGGCATATCTGCACATTTCTCTTTTCCTCAGCCTCAAGACAAGTTATGAGAAAGGCAAGCTATGTAATACACTTTGATGTGTTGGCTAGCATCACAGATGTACTTGTAAGATGCTGTGACGCAAATAAGATCACACATGCCTCCTGGGGGATCGCAATGCACCAGCACCAGTTCCCTTAAAGACACCACACACAGAAACTACGTTTTTTTTTTTTTTTCTTTTCTTTTTCTAAGATTGTAACTGTAGAAAGCATCAAAACTGTCACTCCTGCCTCATCAGAATTTGAGAAAACTAGAAGATGTTGTTTACTAAGACATGGCCACTGCTAGCCACTGTGCTGAATGTGACACATGTGAAAAGCCTGTGAACGCTGGTGGGATTGTCCTGCTCTTTAAGGTCTCCACTCAATGATTTACTGCAGTTACCTTCAGCTTCTGGTGACAATTTAGTTTCCCCCTAAGAAAAATCAGTCACTGCGCTGGGATCAAAGGCCATTACTCAACCGCTGAGAGAGAGAGAGAGAGAGGGAGAGAGAGAGAGGGAGAGAGAAAGAAAGAAACAGCTAGCTTCAATCTAAATTAGCACAGTTTGATATGAGCTGTGCTTTGTAGTAATCCATTTCCATTCAGTTCAGACACAATGCTCTATTGACTGATAATCAATCATTTTGCATACAGAAGAGTGTGATCATGCTCTTTTTAGCCGTTTCTCTCTCTCTCTCTCTCGCTCTCTCTCTCGCTCTCTCTCTCGTTCTCTCTCTCCCTCTCTCGCTCCCTCTCTCTCACACTTTCCCTCCCTCCAGCTTGTGTTTTTCTGTCACAGGGGAATATTGATTGCACTGACACTTCCAGTGAACGGCCTCAATTGACTGACTGCAACCAATAAATTGTTGATTGCTGGTTGATGATAAGGCCTAAGGCCATACTAAGCCACTGATAATGTCTCTATGACAATGCCATATCAATGCATTGTCAGCGTTAAACCAGCACCTTGCTTTTATATATATATATATATATATATATATATATAGCAATTACATAATCTTCCAAAATGCACATCCTTACTTGTTCAGTTCAAAGAGTCCCTGATCATTTGGAGTCCAAATCCAACCACACCAGTACAATAAGTTGAGCCTTGCCTGCTACTGTTGCCAGGGTTATGCCATTGAAGTATGCAACCTTGTTATTAAATCTGGGCTACCTGGCAGGCACAGAGCAGAGCAGAGGCTTGGCTGCTTGGGCTTTTCTTGCTCTCTCCCAGTAGAGCAGCCTCCAGTCATTCATCAGTATCACCGGCAGAGAGGAAGAGATTGGAGAAGTCAGACTGAGTACAAGAATGCTAAGTTTGTGGTTTCAAAACAGAGCCGAAACCTCTGCATTCAGGATGAGACATCTAATCCCTCTAACTCTGCTAACGAAACAGGAACTGATGTTTAACAAGGTTGGAGGCTCTCTGTGTGGTTGTCATTTTCCATTATATCTCAGTGTATTTGTAGTTCCACATGACAGCCCACAGATAGCCTATCCATCAAAACACTGAAGCAACTGGCTCATTTACAATATGAATTTCTGTTCATTTGGCTATAAAACCTAAAACCTGATGATTAAACTGGAGCATTAACCATAAATTGAATACAAAATGAAGATAACAAGTAATCGACATCAAATACCCAAATGATAGGTGCAGTTTGACTGAGACATAATGTAATCCATGTTGCCAAGTGAATGACTTCATCGCCTAACAAAGGGGGACTTGTAGTTTGTCTGTGGTTCTGATTATTAATAATGACCTCATCATACTTAATGGCTAATGGCAGGGGTCCTCAAAATGTTTTTCATGTCACGAATACACATAAAAACACATTAGACCACTGGCTCCTATCTACCACATGGGAGGAATTTTGCTGTTGATGATTTCAGGCTGAATTATATAACTGTCTACACTGCAGGAGATAGCAGCAGCGAGAGTGAAACCTATGATTATAACAGTGCCTCCTAAACATTCTCTAATTAGGATAATTCCTAGTCGGTTAAATTATGGTGTAATTAGACTCAGTTCTAAAAGGGGCCCATGGAGACCCTTGTAGGGACACGTGGGTTTTCCTGGAATCCCACTTTAAGAACCACTTTGATTTTATGTTACTTGATTAATTAATTAATTAATTAATTAATTATTGCTTACATAATGATATTGCTATAATAACGATCTAATGATAGCTGGATACAATATTATTAGTACTGTTATTATTGTTTGCATGTATAATAATAATAATAACACTAAGAAGAAGAAGAGGTAGAGGAAGAAAGTGTCATTTGACGTATATATATAACCAGTTAAACTGTAAAATCTGTACCACTGTACACATGTAGACGCGCAGAATCCAATCAGCAGAGTCCATGCCGGGCTTTTCCTGGCGCCGCTCATCTGAAGCGCTGTTTCATACATTCAGTGATGCCTCTGCAGCGCACAGACGGTACGATACAGGAACACAGGACAGCACTGGGACCTTACCAACCAATAGACGTCCTATATGATCTATTGCCACTTTCCAGAATCTCAAGACTAAGCTGCCATCCGGGGCGAAATTCTGAGGATTATTATCTGGCCAAGTCTCAGAGGCGCAGTCTAATGTGTTGACAAGGTAAGGCAAATTCGTGAATTATTTTCTCGTTTATGTCATTCCACTGTGGGGATTGTTATCACTTGTTATCAGTTGCCATGCTGGCAAAATATGCCTTTTTGCATTTATTTTATTTATTTATTTATTTATTTTTACCATGCAATTGTTAATGCCATGCTGCTTTTGCTGTTTTTCCCCCCCAAAATTTGCATAACATCACTGATGAGCGAGTAATGTATTTAACCGCTGACAAGGCTATACTGCTGGCTGCACTGGCTGTATAGATTCACTAAGTTTCTTAAGTGAGGAATCAGGCACTTAAAAAAGAAATGGGATAATTCGGTTAGACAAAGTTGTTAGAGCAAATTTCCCCTGTGACATGTTGACACCTTACCCCAGCACTCGCCGTAAGAGGTAATGAGATGACAGTAAAACATCCAATCAACCTCCTCCGTGCGCCTTCGACGGAACAAGAGCGCCTGCAATTGAGCTTCTGGCGTCTTGATGGGACGAGGAGCTGGATCGTTCCGCACGGGTTTCAGCGGGATCAACATGCTGTTACCTCGTTTTAACACTTCACACACACTGCTGCTACTTGTGGGGAGAGAAAAAAATGCAGTAGTAGCCAGCAGCGTGTGCCATCATAGCAGCCTCCGTGTCCAAGGGTTTGAGGAGTTAATCTGGCCACATCTTATGCCCATACAGGGGACTCTGAAGCGATGGAGACACTTTTCCTCTCTCACAAGCCTCCATAAACGCTCCTAGGGGTTCACTCAAGCTTTCTGATTCAGTCTCATCTCCTGGAAAACAGTGCATCATTACATGTGTTTGCTCAGACACCATCATTTAAGAGTGCTTCTAGTCATTAAATCCTTGCCACAGTTAGCCCGTGAAATTCAACCTACATAATGAATGGCATTATATCTGTACATTAGTCTACCTCCAGATGCAATATGAATGGACCACTTGTCTGATGTAAATGCACAACCAGGCAGTCCACCAGAATAAAAATGAGCTAATGGGCCTTGGTGTTGAGGAAAATTACATGGTTATTAGAATACACTCCCGGTAATTATTGGTCTGTGTGGGGGCACTCAATGAACCTACTGAGAAAAAAAAAAAAAATCTCCACAAGCAGCAGATGCAAAACAAGATTCAAGGATGACACCAGGGATCTAGGCTAGGAGGTCAGCGATGAGAAGACCCATGCCTTAATGAAATGAAACACACATAAATAAGGTTTATTTACAATATAAAGACATAAAGTCCACACATGCATGCACACACTCAAAGGAATTGAGAGAGTATTGAGGTGATTGACAGAATCTGCAGCTCACACAGCTTGTCCAGGCGATTTGGAATAGAACAAGAGGCATATTTAATGAATTCTCTTCCTTCAGCTATCTGCTTTTCCTTGCTTACGCTGAGCGAAAGGCATTGCAAGGCAGGCTTTCCCTCTAAGCGGCGTCTCTTATCTCCAAGAGCTGTGAACAATCCCACAGTCTGTTGATCTCCCTCCTGTGCCAGTGTCACTTCCTTAATCCATAAACGCACACGAGACAAGGCCCTATACTTCCCATCCCCCCACTGAAGTCCCTTTGCATCTTGCTTCTGTGACTGCATTGGCTTCATAGGATGTTGTAGATGCAGCGGTGATCATTAGCTGCCTCTCGTCTGTGCCTGTCAGATAATGATAGACCCCATACTGAACTCTCAACCCTGCTCCTGTGCTTCATTAGTTTCCCTTTGTCTTGATGCCGTCATCACCCATAGCAGAACTGTGTCCTTTCTGATTTTCCTTTAGCCTTTCCATCTCACAGGTGATGAGAATACATACCAATTTCCCTGACTCCGGGATCTTTTGTGGCTACCGCTTTTCACTCCAGTGCTGATTACCGGGGGGCTTATGCGCTCCTGTCCCTATTATACTCTTGCTGAACTAAGCAGTGCTAGTTTAGTTCAAACATGATCAGATCAGCTCTGTTGCAAAATACCTGTAAACAGTGTCATATGCCTTAGCTGCCCACTTTCCACAGGCTGCTTGTGGAATATTAAGGATGCTTAGGAGGGGAGATAAGACCTGTGTGATATGTTAAAATCTAGTAGTTTTCACATGGCTGCTTTACCCCAAAACCCTCATTTTTATGTGTACGGATGGTTGATAATGCTGCTTAAATGTTTATTTGCAATCCCAGAGAGTCCAAATAGTCTTGTTTTGTGCTCTGTTTTGAGCTTGTTTTTGAAACCACAAAGCCCTGAAATTATGAAATGTGCCTCTCATATGTGTAACCTGAAGGTAATACGGGGGATAAGACTAGTGTGGCACAAATATTGCTTTCTAGATCCTTGAGGGTTTACATTAAAAATAAGGGGTGATGATGGCAAAAGAGATTTTGCGATGGCATAGCTGTTTCTCATAATTTGTCCCTGTTAGCTTTTATTATAGAAGGCCAGAAGTCACAATCCGTCGTAATGATGCCTCAGTGTGACAGCAGTGGTGAGTCAGCTAAACTAGTGCTCTCTGATGTGCTGTAGTTCCAGGCTGTGTTCTTTTCTATCCCAAATTTTAATTACACTGCACTGTTCTACAGAACAGAGCCCTGTCAGGTCCCACTATGTCTTCTTGCTTTTCAAGGGCTCAATTATGAGGACAGGACACCCTCTGTTTCTGCGGCTCCTCTCTCACACCAATAAGGCTTAGCAGTTTGGCTTGAGGGGACACTTCAAGCACTCCTGCACTACTCCTGTAATCTCAGCCCGTGCTCCTCCAGGCGCACTTAGCCACTCAAATTGGTCGTATGGGAGCCGTCAGCAGGACAGTTTAATTTCTTCAGCTTTCCTCCTGTGGATTTTTTCAAAAGTGCAAAGAACAAGCTGTGTACCACCTCAGGGAAACCAATGGAGAGCTTTATGTCTCTGTGTTCCAAACTGTGTAGTTTAGAGAAAGTTGAACTTCTGCAAGAATACAATAAAAAAATGTATTTAACAAAGACACAGGCCCCAGTGAGAGTGTGTGCCCTTGCCCATGAACCAGGCCATGCTACAGCCTGGCAGATTGTTATTTTCACTGGATGAACATAGACACAGCACTCGGCTAAATTTACTAATCCCTCTTCTCTGAGATTATCTGCCTTTTGAGGAGTTCTAGTCTGAAAAATTCACTTTCAACTCCCTTGGATTTATTCTTAATATCTAATCTGCTGGTGTTTTCCTCCTGCTTCTGGATGCCAGTTATTGCTGTAATGTGTTCATTTAACTGACACGTTTATCTGAACTGGCAATCTAAATTGAAAATGGTGTTTGAAAAGACTGCAAGAAGGGATTCAAATTACAATTTATTTGGGAGTCAAGCCCACTGCCCTGATATTGGTCTACAACCAATTGAAGCATGAGACAAAGCACATTAGAGACTTATCGATGATGTCACTCCTCTGTACAGTGGTCTGCTGGGGGATTTCTATCTGAGCAGCAGCTTTTAAATCACTGCTCCTGGATGCCTGATGAACAGGGTTGTTTACTATTGCTGCTTCCCTTCAGAGTACATCGCTGACAGTGAATAGAGTGTCTGCTCGTGCCTGCAGGTCCTACTTTGTGCCTCAGGCTGACAAGACTCTCTAGTCCGTAGAGAAGTCATGACACACAGAGGTGTTCTCCTAATCACATTCATCACCCTCTCCACAATTCTGTCAAGTCAACCGGAACAAAGACTTTGAAGGGTATTTTCTTTGCCTGCATTTAATTATGAGTGGATGCTGATAGCTACAGCCGCCTGTCTGTTTTTGGCTTCGCATACATGCTGTGACAGTGGCTCCACTTCCATGTGTGATGCCATTAATGTCATTGCACGCTCCGTTGAAATGCTCTGGTGTTATAGCCTCCCTTTGTTTGCCTTTTGCCAGAATCTAGGGCAGTCATTTGTTGACATAGAGATATACTGTAGACCTGCATTTGCCAGGGGACAACGTCAATTCTGGTGGGACTGAGAGGGAGAGGGGAAAGGAGACATGTTTGTATGCCTTCCAGCTACTGTATTGGAACATGGTCCAACTGTGAAAGGCCAGAGCCATTGTTGGGTAACATAATCCACCAGGGAGGCCTTTGGCCAGACACTGGGGAGGACTGCCTATATATTCTGTCTCTCTCTCCCTCTCTGTCTCTATTTCACTGCCGATGCAGATCCTTTTCTTCGGTTGAATCTGTTTCAGAATGCTAAGCAATTTTCAAGTGTTAGCAAATTTGTGTGCAGGTGGAAGCGCACATATCCCGTTATTGTTGTGGTTGTCATTCCAAACACAAACTCTCTGCCAGGTGCCTGGCTTGTGTAAACAGTCTTGATACCGGTATATTTCTGATATTCTCCACTGACTGCAACGGGCTGAATGGAGAAATGAAGTCACACAAATAACTCTAAAAAAAACCCCTCATTTTCAAGATAACTCTCTATGAATCATCTCAATGAAGTATTGTGGTGAGCGTGGTCACCTGCAGCTGATGATGATGTGTCTGGCAGCAGACGATATATGATTTAATTGTTGAATATGTTGTGCACAATGGATTATGTAGAGACGCATGCCTCAGTATCAGATTTCTTACAATCTCTCAATTGTCGACATTATTTCCTAGAGTGGGGAAGTATGACTGAACTCACACATTTTCAGGAGGGACACTGGAGGGAGAATGTACTTGTCTCTGGATGCTTGATTAGCCAGTTATCTGATAGCTGCACAGCTCTTACAATACGTTTCATTCATTTAAAGTTAATTGCAATGCATGGCCAATAAAACATGGCCTGATAATATTGGGAGTATGATATGCTAAATGATAGAGGAAGAACTGTATTACAAATTATTGTTTCCTCTCACGTTGACTGAATTAAGATTTAAAAAAAAAAATAATAATAGCCAATCATTACATGTCACAGGGTTCAGCAGCCCAAAGCCTTTGAAGAGCAGTATTGGTGAAAATATAGTTTCTGTTCCTCTGGCGAATGACTCCACTTCTGTTTCTCTAGTAAAAATATACAAGTCGTATTAAATCCCATCAGCAGTCAAACGGAGCTGCCCAGGCATACTCTTAATGTAGTGTTACATGAAAGATTCACAGCTTCACTTTCTTACTTATGATCTCATATTCTTTTTATGTATGTACAACTCTTTGCAGCCAAATGAGCTCCGTCATTGCCTTAATGCTCAAGTCTGATGTCTTGAAGTTGTCTTTTTTTAATGAAATGACATTATTCTTTTGCCATAACATTGTATATAACACTCACATATCTATTATAAAGCAATCATGCTTCAGAGAAAATGACATTATGCTGATGTCTATAATATAAACATCATGAATATTTCTTAACCGGATTTCGCTAATATCTCTAAACATCATGGAGCCTAATCTAAGTTCCTGGAGTCAGAGGCAGACTTGATCCCCATTTCTTTGTAGCATCGTCTGCATGAATGTTTATACAGTTGTGCCAAACAGCAGAGATTCTCATTAACATTCAGACTGAAGCTTTAGGAAAGTCTAGTTGGCTTGTCCACTGCCCTGTCAGTGCAGTCTGAAAGGCACTGACGAGACGGAGGAGGCTGATGCCTTAATAGATCTTTCTATTAGGGAAGGGGCCTGTGGTGTTTAACAGTGAGAGATTACAGTATCCATGAAGCAGCGGTAAGGTGACCCTGAGTGGTGCAGTGACTGTTGTTAGAGAAATGCAAAGGAGCAGCTCTTGATAAAAAATAAATAAATAAATAAAAAATTCTCATGCACAATCTGGATCTAGTACATTTGGGGTCATAAGATGCAATCAATTAAAAGATATAACAGGTAGGGTGAAGATATTCTCTTAGACTTCAGTCTAAGATAGGTCAAAATTTATCACATTATTAAGTTCTTCATTCTGTTTGCCATAATATAAACTGGAACCTAGCAGATACTGGAATTTAGCTGGCCGACACAGATATCAATGGGAGTAAAAAACCTCTGATAGAAATAATTTGGGTGATATTTTTTATGCTTGTAATTGCACATTTTCAAATTTGGTGATCAGGTTGTTGTAATATAAATATGCACTGGACTGTTGATATTGCACAGCCAAACAATAAACTTCTTAACTTCTTAGCACAATCTGCACAACCATCTGCTCAGATGTGATACACTTCTCTGCCAGCAAAGTATTGTAAACAGTGGAGTCTGCCTGACAAACTACTTCATGATAGCTCTGTTTTTATGATCTATTTTATGATTAATTTATTTATTTTATGATTTAACAACCTCAAGTGCTTTTTACTGCAATATACAGTTTGTCTTTTTGTTGCATATCAGCCAATATACACTCTGATATGGATATATCTGAGATTAGACAGTATAAGCCAATAAGCCAGCCAATATATCAGTTGGACTGTAATAAAAATAACATGCAGCCTTCCCATGACCTTCATCATCATTATCACAACTGTCACAATCATCGCCGTTATACCCTTTTTTCACTTTTTTGACGATCATAAGCATACACTGCTCAATTTGAAGCTGAATTTGTAATGCCTTAGGCTTATACTATTCGATCGAAGAACAATCTTTTCAACCAACAAGTGCTTTATGCAACTAGGTTATGATGTAAATCCCTTGCAACTGAATAGACTCTGAGGGCTCCAACACCGTTTGACACTGATCCATACTGGGCTAATAACTTCTGTAATCATCAGCATTGCATTTTTTAAAAAGGCTTCTTTTAATCTATGTCTTCATCCCCAGGTGTCCAGATGAATTCTCTCAGCTGGGTGTAGTATTTTTGCGGGGATCATTTTGCTGCCTAGATGGTATGATTGATGGAATAGGAAAGGGCTGCAATCCCATGTCATCCAATTTAACATCCACAGTGGAGGTGTCACTATGTGGATTGATTTAGATTTTCACCATTCCCTGGTGCTGATGAGGGCTATTGCAGCCAAGCCCGGATGCAAGACACCTCCTTCTATTGTATTTCCATTTGGGCTAATTTGGCATTTATTAGGCTGTAAATATTAAATTTAAGTAAGAGGAAGGGATGTCTAAATTAGCCTGGGTGTTAGAGAAATGGGTTTATGACATGAGCGCTGTTGGTTTGAATGGCCAGACCAGCTGGGAAAGTGCAGCTGAGGAAATGGAATGAGTAACTCTTTCCCCTTCCTAAACAACTACTGCTGCGGTGACCTTGAGCAAGGCATTTAACCTGCCAGTGCCTCGTGGAACTGCTTAATGGCCAAAGGTGGAAGGCTGTAAGAGATGTGTGGAGGTGCCCAGTTCACTTTAACTGGATAAATGAAACTTATGAAGAAGTTATGTGAGGTAACTGGTGAGAAATGCCTGCATTCCAAAATAATTATATTATTTTAATGCTGAGACATTGCCGCCTCACAAATAACTCCTTTCTGCCTGTTGTTTGTTTCTAACACCACCAAGACATGAAAGCCAAAGTGATGCTGAGGGAATAGAAAAGCACAAGTGATCTGATAAATGGAATGGATTATTTGAAACAATGGGCACAGTTTACTATTAGTCACCACAGATAACCCACTGATTAGGGTATTACAGTGATAGGCTTCCCTGCTTCTTTGAAAAAAAGGGTAAAGTAGGTTGTGGAAGAATTGGTACAATGGTTGTAGCTAAAGGGCAAAGCTGCTAATGTGAGCTAACTAAATAATAGCTGTGGGCTGTAAACAACTTGACTTGCGTTGTATGCAGTTAACAAATCACTTAATTTTCGCCAAAGACATAAGCACATTGTTGAACATAATTTTCCAGAGTTGAGATAGGCTTGTGGGGAATGGAAGATCTGTGTATTTAAACTCTGATTTCCCTCAAAATTCCCCTTTAAGTAGATTCAAAGTCAGATTTTTTTTTCCCATATTGTACATCAAATACATATTCTGCATCTGCTAATTGAATTGATTGAAGCTACATCACACTCATACTGAGTGATATTTTCAAAACTAAGATGCAATTATTTTATGGCTGGACCATCATATAATCAAATGGAAAATATTTCAAAGTCTTGTGCATCATTCTATACACATTTCGCTGTAATTCAGCAGGACATATTTGGTGTCTTTGAATCTGCACTAGAATATCAAATAAAGTTCTGCGGGTATGAAAAAAGCCTGGCTGTGCAGCAATGACGACCCCACTAATGGGTGTGGTGTAGTTGAAAAGGTTAATCAGCTGCCAAGTCAGCGGGACCTTCAGCACTAAACCAGCTAATTTACATTTCAAATGGGGTCAAGGAATCAGGTGGAGTTTTGCAGCATCACTCAACTTCCTGACCACCCATAAGCTAATTGTGAAGGTGTGTAATGGCTGGGGCAGCAGGTGCACACTTTAAAAAGTCTTTGTTTTTGTTTCCTGCTGGACACTATATAGATTTTTATTACTTTTTATTACTGCCTTGAATTTTACCTTAAGTGAATGAATGGGGTTTGAGGTAAGAGGATATATTGATGTAAGCATAACCTGGCAGCTAGTTAACCAGAATTGCATGGGATACCCCACCCAGCTCTGTTTGCATGTGAATGGATGGGCTTACACTGTCTACCAATCAGTTCCTAAGAATGTGACCACACCCCGTCATCCGTTAATCTATACATTTACAAAGAGAAATCTCCTATAGCTTCATTAATTTACCAAATACAAAATCCTGAAGTACACTGTTGTGCACATTGTTGTGTTGTCAAGCTGAGAAAAAGTTAAAAACAGACCTCCTGAGGGCTCTAAAGGATAACTGCTGAGTAGGTGGTAATAATTTTTTTTAAACTGGCTTTTTTTTTTTTTTTATAAAATCAACACTTAACAATCATACATCATCTGTCATTTGTTGATCATTTAACAGATTATCACTGTAGATGATTATTTAATTCTTTTTCATTTTCCTTTCTCCAGGTTTTATTTTGGTTTACAACACCTCACCTTTTATAATTCCATTCTTTTTTATTTACCCCTGGACAGTGTAGCGGCTTGTCGTACACAGGGTCAGTTTAGGCCAGCTCCATATTCAGGGCAGAGGGAGTGGTTTGGTGCGGCAGTGAGAGGGCTTCTCTTGGCCTGCCAGCATCCCTCCGGGCCACAGCTTCTGTACTGCCCTCTAGCAGCTGGCCCAGCCACCTCTCTGTGGCTGTGACAAGAGAGCGAGGATGGCGATGAATCAGGGGCATGACGAAGATCTTGCTACCTCTGACTCCTCTCTGAGTCGCCAGGCAATGTGCTTTCATGCGCTGCAAGGCTGCAATGCATAAAAGCATGAAACAGTTACATTGTCCTGTTTTAATATAGGGATTTCGCTTGTGGTGAGGGAGCATTGTCAGCCATTTCAAAGCTCATAGAGAAGTGTGATTTCTTCAAATTTGGGGCTAATGTGGTCCTAGAAGGTGGCACACATTGCCAACACACAGGGCTCACTGTACTGCTGCTGTTATTGTATCTGGCTGTTAGTAATGTTAAAGCATTGTGCAATAGAATCTATTCTGTCTACTCATAATATTTTATTCATGTTTTATTGAAACTACTCAAAATTCAATGAAATCAGTATTCATGAGTAGCTTAAATGAATTATATATGTCCACAGCTCAGAACACACTGTTTAATGATTGATGTGTCAGTCAGACACCGCTCTGCTCTATTGTTGTGATCCTTGGCCCAGCCATGTCAAATGTCAGTGTTTCCATGCGAGTCCCAGACTGTCATGTGACTCAACATTGAGGAAAGCCTTCGTGAGCAGGGCCCCTGCTTATTTAAAGCAAGGAGATTTATTCAAGAGCCCATTATACAAGATAAGCTGCGAAGGTACAGCTCTAAATGGAATGGAAGAGCCTATTTGTAAACGTCCAGAAGTGCTGGGCTTTAAGTGCCTGGCTAAGAGATGAATAGAGGTGATAAGGGAGAGGTGGTAATTTCAACAATGGATATTTTAAGGGGTAGATAATTTGCAGAGGCAGCCTTTAAATGATCTCATCAGTTTCAAATTGAGTATAATGTGAGATTTTTATTGAGCTCATCTAAAAGTTGACATTGCCCTGTCAATTCAGAGAAAACAACATTTAGATGGAGCATTCATCAGGCCAGTGTGTTACACCAGGAATTTTGTCACATCAGAGTTTTCTCCCCTCCTCAACTCCTCCACCACGCCTTATACACAACATGGACTTACTGTGATTATATGCCAGACTACAAGAGACTACAAGAGGTAGTCCAAGGCGAAACTGTCTGTTTTAGAACCAAAATGGCGCCACCACAGGCTGAGAGTCCCTTCATGTTCTTGAGAGAGCCCTTCAAGCGCACTGCCAATCTTCACAGCAGAAGAAACCCTACAGGGACCTCCCCTGCAGTGAAATGTTGAACTACTCATCATCCTTCTGCGCCAGCGCACAGTGCTCATAGCTCTCCTGCCTCCCCTTTGTGGGAGAGAGTGTCAGCCATTATTCACTTAGAAACATAAATCAGCATGATTGACGTTTGAGCACTTCAGTTTTCGAGTAGTCTCTGCTTAGATATGAGTTGTAAGACTGTACATTATGTATGCAGCTGAACATAATCTTGATATGGTTGCATGATCCATAGGATTAGTTTGGATTAGCAAGGCTTACCAATTTTACCAGTGAAGGCAGTAATAGTCTGTATTTGGAGTAGTCACAATATTAATTGTATTACAGTGCCACATATTTAGTCCTGTGGATGCTGCTGAATCACTCCTGACCCTTCTAAATAATGAAGAAAGGAAGCGGGGGTCCTGATGTAATCATAACATATGCATCGAAGTTTTATATAGGACCCTCGTACTGTGGAATGGCCATGCGAGGAGAGACGGGGCCCTAAAACTCTGCCAGATTTCATTTCACGCTCTGCAGAGCACGGCCTCTGAGACGGTGACATTTACATGGCCCTCTATACCACCGCCAGTTGCTGAAGGCCCAAGGCGCTGGCTAAATCAGGCACAAGGGCCAATGAATGAGGAGGCAAAGCGAGAGAGAGAACAAGATGGAGAGAGAGGGAGAACAGAGGAATAGAGTTTATGTTAAAAAGACTGGATTATTTTGGTCATCTTTGATGTAAAGGCCATTTTTGGTGCAATGTGCAGAAACCCTTTTTGGCACTATGCCAGGAGTAATTAGCTCATGGCCACTCATTCACACTGTTTACAGATACTTGTCTTATTTTTCCTGCATTAGGTGATAGTACATCAAAACCACTATATTATGCAGTGATCATTTCTCATTTTAATCCCTGGTTCATCAATGAGACATATTATGCAGCTGTTGTATTGTGGCATCTCACAGGTCAAGACTTTTGTAAAAGATAATGGTTGTTATTTGCAGTGCATTAAAAAGCCACAAGCTCCCACCAACATATTAAAACAGTTCATTTAGGCAAAGCTCATTATGTAAACAATCTGTATGTGCAGCAGTGATGTGGCCTGTGAGTGCTGACCCTACGTGTGTGGGGGAGGAGGCCATTGTTCATTCTGTAAGGCCAGCTTTTCCAGGGATTATCTGCACCAAAGACCGACTGGTCATCTCCTAACCAAAGGTCATTAGGCTAGTTTGAATGCTGGCCAACCCCTGCTGTCTGAGCTCAACATGACCATTCTCGCCTCACAAATGTGATTGGGTCTACTGTACACAGTAGCTGATCTGTTATTTTTTAACGAGGGGGATGGCCCAGTGGGACACCACCCTGCACCCACACCAGGGCTTCCTTGAGCCTTTTCTTCAGATGGTAGCTTATTTTTCCCCTTTGAACTGATTTTTAGGGGGATTTGCTAAACTCAGAAAGCATTAGTGCCTTATATTATCATAGAAACACTCAGTTTGTGGCACAAGGATTTGTTTTATTTGACAAATAACAAGTGAAAACAGCCAAAAAAAAAAAAAAAAAAAGTTTATGAACATTCAAGGGTAGTTTTGCTCCAAGCTCTGTTCATTTTTAACCAGGCCACTGTCATGCTGCCTCCGCACTCTCTCTTCCACCGTCTGCTGTTGTGCTCATCTACATGAGAGCGAGTAAGAGAGAGCCGCATCCGCTGAACCTGCTTCTGTATGTTTACTTTAATTAGGACTGCAGGATTATCATATAGGCCTAGCCTAATTGTTGATATTATGATTGAGATTACAATTATGATTTGATAGACCTGCTATTAGGCTAAATACATATTTTGTGCCTATTCTTTTACTGAGTGTGGACATCAAGAACTTTAATAAGGCTTATTTTTCATAACTTGGGATATTTCTAATGACTAATTTCCCTGATGATTGAACAGAAATTTAAATTTAAATTAGTCTTGACTTGTCTAAAGGTAAGAACGCATAGGGAACAGTCAAAATTTAGCACAATTCAATCGATAAGGTTAAATATTATCCCAAAAAAATATTGCTTATATTATAAGAGCTATTTGAAACCATTAATAACGTTCTTCAATAACCAAAATCTGTTTTAAACACCGTTAAAATGTGTGATGTGCATTATAAACACTGCACATTATCCTACAAAACATTACGTTACGTAATAATTTGTTTATTTATTTAATTGACTGGTCAACTAATCATGCACATCCCAATTCAAAACAGTCACACATACTTTTGACATTATAATCTTCATGAATTATGTAACTGTTGCAGCTGAGCACAGTGCAGTCAAGGCAGGTTAATTTCCTTAGTCACATGACCTGCTCCACTCCCAGGTTAGACCAAACATCTACGGAAAAAGCTATGTCTGTCGTCATGTGTCCCCTAAAATATCTGGGGAGTATTTTTAGCAGCAGAGACAATACTGAATGATCATAAAAATATTAAAGAAATATTATAGGAGTACTACAGGCAGCAGTGTGTGATCCTCCTTCTCTTCTGTAACTACACACTACTACTTGTCAGTTTGATCATGAAGGTGACTCTACTCTATAGAGTATATAGGCTACAATACATTTTAGAGCTGAGTATTTATAGGATATAGTTAAGAGAATATTATAGATCGATGAAACGGACAGAAGGATGGGACTGAGATGAATACGCACTATTACAAATCTGTCTGCTACTTCAGCACCATGGCATGGACAGCGCCATGGATTTATCAGTACACAGCACAGTTAGGTTGTTGATATTTCAGAGCCATGGTCAGGACCATAGATTCTGTCTTGCACAAACCTCAGTCAGATATAGGATCAATGAGTCAGGCAGACAAGACTAACATATTCAACTAAACAACCCCTCTGACCCCGCATTCTCTCTGCTACTAGGGGATGGAGAGGGGGTGGGGTCAGGTAAACAAGGGGAATGAATTTTGATCATTTTGCTAACAAGGGGGATGTCATTCCCCCTCATATCACCTACTGACTATACACCTCTGGTGGTCTGGGCCTAGTTCCATATCAGCTCTTTTTTGATGGCCTTTCCCCCTGAGAATATTCCTGGGAGGTTGAAATAAAAACACTGAGCAGATACACACACTACAAGGATTCTGGCTGCACTCAAAGGAGACCCTTTGGCAAGGCACATGTTTCTTCTTTTCAGTTCATTGTAGACTGCTTTCACAGGTTTTCTCAATAACCTGCAGAAATTGTATTAAAACAATGCGCATGTGTCTCACATAATAATTGCACAGGGCACCATGTTGGCTACCATCTCCATTCTCCATATCCAACTCTCTGAGAGAGTAATTGGCTGGGTAGCCGGTTTGGCGCAAATTCTCTGCTGCTTTCTGTTTTCAAATCCTGTCTTTTGCTTTTTGTGTTGGTTTCCTGGCAAATGACTTTGCTATGATATTTTCCCAGGTGGTGTGAAACTGCAGATCTGTGCATGTAAACACATGAGCCTGTGTGTACTGTGAGACTGGGGCCTATTCCACACACAAAGCTCTGGATTTGTACATGACAGCCTTTCACTGTTGGATCAAATGTTTAATTTAAGTTGCTACATGTTCCCCTAAATTCTGATGCATAGCCATTTCTGCTGTGTAATCAGCTGCATAAGCAGAAGAGGCAGATGGAGATGATGACGGCAGCATCTTGAGAGGAGATGGAGGTCAGTGTTGCTCCTTACCAGTTTCTACTGGTCTGCCGGCCACGGTGCAGGGAATCAATACAGCCGTCAAGCTGATGAGTCCACACTGCCTGTGCGTTAACAAAGTGGTAAATCTAGCTATGGTGCACACTAACCACCATAATGAGGTGGTAACAAAGTTATGGAATCATTAGTGAGCATGTGTCTCGGCAGCATGGCGAGGGAAAGCGAGCTGAGGGAGGTTACAATGTGACAGATGGTGGCTGTATCTGTGTGTCTGTGTGTGAATGAGTGAATGCATGATGATGGTGGTGGTTTGTTTGTGTACAGTGAGACCAGTGTATGGATGACTAAAAGCACCATTTAACATAGTCACTTTCATAGCACAGTCTAACTGATTTTGTCTGCAAGGTTAACAATGTGGACTTGATGTTATTTTCAGTTTTGGTTTCATTACAATCTCATTAATTGTGTCAGTGAGAAGGGATTGGTATGATTTACTTTCAATATCATCTTGACGTTTTATTTACAATGCTTTTGTAGAACTAATATTAAAAAACTACATTTCGCACATTCTAAGCAAAGTGGTTTTATCCATGTCAAACATCATTTAATATTTTATCCAGCATCTGTGACATTTTGTATCATCTACCTTTACTCCATTTCTCTGGATTTAAGGCTCCCTAATCAGTCACATTTTATGAGTATCAAGTCAGTTGAAACAATAATTCAAATGGAACTAAACCAAATGTCATGTTTGCATTAATTCCTGGATTATCTCTTGGCTTGTGGAGACAATCATTTATCAAATTAAGTCTATACGGATTACAGAAATCAGCGGATAAATCGAGTGTAATCAGCATTGTTTTAATGTTTCGTGATTTCGCAGAAGACCGAGAACCAGAGCCTGTAAAACGTGTCAGTGAAGTGGCGTAAAATAAATGCACCTCCTTGTGTGGTGTTTTAAGTTCAGCCATAAATCACCATGTTGTGTGTTGGCTGCAGGGAGAGAAAAGGGAGAGGGGAGGTGGAGGAAGGAGGGGCCGTTACAACGATACAAAGCCAAAACAAGGCTGGTGCCAAGGTGGCCAGGCAGACATGGCAGAGGAGGGAGAGAGAGAGAAAAGAACAGAGGGAAAAACCTCTCTTTTCAGTGTAATGACCTGCATGGATGAATGGTGAGGGATAAAGCCCTATTCTTGGAGCCTCAGTATGTTTGAGGCAACATATACTTGGGATACTTTTTATTTCACATTAATTGGCAAGATAAAGGATAATACTGTTTTTTTAATAGGTTTGGACAATTGTCTCGGAGGCCCTTCTCCTTGTTTGCAAGCAGCCTGCATAGTTGGAGATATCAGTGTTTTCTTCCTTCAGAGGGTGCCATTTGCTGCCATTCATTTTTGCACAAGGTGAAAAGCAACTTTCATAGACTTGAAAATTGCCTGAGCTAGATAATCCATCATAGTAAACATGAAGCCTTAATTTTTCCTGAGTTTGGTGTTTTCATATCAGTGCTCACATTACATTACACTCTGCTTACTGTCAATCACCTGCACAAGGAGAAATGGAAATCTCCGCCAGGAAATAATCCCTCAAACACATGTCACCTTACAGGCCTTATTGTCTCATGTGTCTTCTTACATGGAGCCTGGTTGTCAGCCGTGACAGTTGTTAATTTCAAGCTTGATACCATCAAGTCTAAGTGACAAAATTGAGTAGATATTTACAAATGGGATCACGGTATGCATTGTAAAATGACTAAGGGACATGTTAACTGGATGCAGACAAAAGTAAATGGGCTATGACTCTAAATGACACTGCTATTCTCCTTTAAGTCAGCCACATAAATATCTTCCAAGCATTTTGAATGGTAATTTGATTCAGTGTTGTGCCTTGTTTTTGCTAAATGTCCTTGGCAGCAAGCAATCAGTTATCCCCTGTGTCGTCTTTTTAGTGTAACCTTAAAATGTAGAACCCATACTTTTGCCAGAAGTGCTTTTTCAAATGTCTCTAGTGGCTTTTGACAAGCTCAGATCACCCAGGCAACTGAGTGATAGTGAATGTTGTTCTTCTCCCAATTTTTCGTCTGCAGAGGGGCCAGCAGGGGAGTGAATCAGCATACTTTTCCATCCATGTCGCCTTGATTATGGCTCTTCTGTTCTCTTGACCCCCCACCCCCTCTCACATTGTGTGACGGGGAAATTTGGTGTCTAGATTTATTAGTAATTTCATTAGTGGGGAAGGAAAAGGTCACAGGCAGTGAGATCTTTGCTCATGTGTGAGAGAGAGCAAGGGAGGGAAAGCGGGGAGGGGGAGTTAGTTGCTAATTGAGCACAAAATGGACAGACAGCTGGAGGTCAGGCATCAGTCTGGCTCTGTGATCTGAGTGATCGGGCTGCTGTGGAATTAGCTAGCTGCTCTCCCTGTTGCAGGTCACCACTTTTTCAGGTCAACGCTAATGCCCATATTCTCGCCTTAATTTCTGCTGAAGCTTTTCAACAAAATGCCATTTTTAGTGTAGACAATCTAGATATACATGATAAATGCGGTGTTGGATGGAATTCAAAAGAGCAGATTTTCTGACAGATCAAGCTATTTTTTTTTTTTTTTTGGCTGAAACTATGTGATGGTGTCTGTGTGTGCATATGTGTGTTTTAGAGAGGGTGGGGGGAGGAGAGAGAGAGAGAGAGAGAGAGAGAGAGGGAGAGAGAGAGAGAGAGAGAGAGAGAGAGAGAGAGAGAGAGAGAGGGACAGAAAATGAATGAATGGCCCTGTCTGGCATGCAAGTTTGTACTGTTTGGAGAAATGACTTCAGCACCATGGACAGCGTCTCCAGCTCTATGCATATCACCAGTCATTCATCAGTTTTGTACCTCTCCACTCTCTGTCCACACACACACACACACACACTCTAACAAGGTCGAAAGTGTATGTACATTTATAGATTAATGAATGTGCGGATGCAGCAGAGATCTGAGAAACAACTTGCTGTGACAGGCTGAGAAAACACAAGATCGCAGACTGCCAAAGGAGACTCTGCTTAATTTAGCAGAACCTGTTCTCTTATCATTTCATTCCCATACTAGCTGGTTTGGACGCCTCACAAGTTTACAGTAGGTATTTGTAGCAAACACCAACACACACCAGAATAGAGCCTTTTTTGGATAGTTAATGTATTCCATGATTGCAGCGTTGTTAAAGCTGCACGTACTGTAGATCTTAATTAACTTAAAGATCCCTTTCACATGTATTTTGGTCAATCTTGTACCTATCAGCTCAAAAAATATGAAAAGAGACACGTACAACTACACAGCTACCAAAACTTTTGATGTTGTGTAGCTCAGCTCTGTTCTGGCCTTAGTTTGATCTCAAAGGAGAGTCTATGGCAAGATAAAAATGTAATCTTTTTGCACCCCTCTGGGTCCAAGCTTGTCAGCAGTACACAATATAGAGAAATAAAAATAAAATAACATTTGAAGCTGGCTATCTGATTTGCATCTGCAGTGATTGTGCCATCCTGCTGTGTTAGTTGGCCGTTGTTTTCTAACACTTTTGGTTCAGGGACATGTCAGCCTAAGTGAGTGTGATGCTCACCTCCAGCCTCCACTGAAGCACCGTGCGTCACTGGAGACATAAATGACCAAACCATTCACACACCTGTGAGTCTTAAGATGTTCTGGTAACAAGAATTAGAGAAGTGTTATTTAAATGAATTATTATGATGATTTTTAGAGTTCAATCCTATGGGAACCAACAAAGAATCCAAAGAAAGAACTCAAAGAGGGGAAAGTGAATCATTGCTTCATCTCTGTCACTGAATATTCATTTCCATCTCACTTATTTCCCCATCTGCTCTCAGACATGCATTTCACTGGAATTAACAGTCTGCGTAAGACGATTTGGCCCGAACTGTACTTTTCAAAGTTCGAGTCCCTTTCTCACACATTCTTGGCTCATTTTTCTATTTGCCACATCAAGTAGAAGAATGAGTGGAAAATGTGAGCAGGCACCTATTTAACCATTAATTTGAGATCAGAAAGCAAATCAATTAATGGCATTGTCCCATTTGGAATGAGATGTATCAAATGCATTATGGATGGCAAGCATGCCTTTGTGGCGTAATTAGCAAGTTGTCGAGAAGAGGATGCATTTTTTTTTTTTTTTTCTCAGTTTCCAAATGCTTTCCACACTGCCGGGCAGACAGACAGTGAAAGCCTGCGTGTCGAAAGCATGAAATACTGGCATCTGTGAGGACACCCAAATCTCCTTGGCGGTGCTGGCATAGAGAGAGACGGGTGCACAGGCAGCAGAAAATGGCTTAGTCAGGGTCATCACTAGCCAATAGCTTTGGATAGCTGTGACAAGCCAGGGCATTTTCTCAGGCTCCAATGAGCTGAGTGAGAAAAGATCTCTTAGATGCCACCTTGCCAGCCAAGACTTTTCTCATGGTTTGTTCTTGTTGTAATTATCATACTTTTTAAAGGTGGAGTTTGGCCAATGCTACATACAGAGGCCTGCTTCATAGTGTGTAAAGTACAATTTTAGAGCAGTCCCCTATGGCTGTTTTTTTAAATAATGCAGTGGCCAAACATGTCGCCTCCAGATTCAGTGGTGCTACACCCCCTGTGTAAAACCAGTCAAACCCATTTACGTGTCACCTTGGGACTGACAGGCATCATTCATGTGACATGATTCATGGCTGTATATGAATATGTCAAAAATGTACATGAAAGCATATATTTCATTCCAGAATCATTCAGTCAAGCTCTCATCAGCAAAATAAAGAATATTTTCACTGTAAATGAGCACTTTTGAAAATGAAATGGTAATGTAATTAATATTATATTTTTAAATATTTTTATTAGAAATTCTAAGGCTGGGCGACACATCGATATTATATTGATGTAATATGACACTAGATATTATCTTGAGTTTTTGATCCAAGATGTAATACTGTGATATGGGATGAATTTCCTGTTTTTTAAAGGCTGAAAGCACCAGTCATCCCTACAATATCATCACATATCAATATCAGTATGAAGGGGCTCAGTCAAAAAGATTGTGATATTTGATTTTGCTCGTGTTGCCCAGCTCTAATTCATTTAGGCTGACTGAATGAACGTTTTTTTTTTTTTTTGTTTGTTTTTTCATGTTAAATGTCATATATAGTATGTCAGTAGGTATAGAGGGGGAAATACATCAATACTGGTAAGTCAGACTGAATCATGATACCTCAGTTTGCTGAGTGGGCATAGGGTTATCCTTTGCATGTCAAAGTGGTGGATGTTCTCTTCCTATTGAGAGTCTTTCCACTGGAAATGCATGTAAGCATACATCGCTGCTGAGGTTCAGTGGCCTGCAGAACAGCAGATGTATTTCCCGTGTTGACAGGCATGCAAGCTGTGCCTCTGAAGCCACTGTGCAATTGTTTAGTGTATCGAAAGTCTTCCAGCAGAACTGTAGTTTTCCTGTATTCAGCGATGGCTTAGGTATTCTGTGTTCATGGGACATTTTTTATGATGTATATTATATGAGCACATCTTGAGGGCTTTGAAATGTGCGCGCATACACAAATGAATGTACTTGCACAGAGCAGTATGCACTTTGCTGACAGAACACACATGGACACACATGCACACACATGCACACACACACACACACTTGGTGATGTCATTTGTATAATCTGGTGGAATCTGGGCCAGTGTTGACGAGGAGGCAGCCAGCGGGATGAGCAGTCGCTGTCATAATGATTTTGTTGTGTGGGAGGGGAGGTATGAGAGGAGCATGATGGGGTAGGGAGGAGTTCACCGAACATACGTTTTCCTTGTACATTCAATGGTATTTTGTGCTTTATGCAAACATCATAAAGGGCAAACTGTGATGATGAATTAGGCTGTAAATTCACTTTTTGTATCGCTTAAGTTTGTGCAATGTCTGATAATAAGTATTTAAATAGTTAAAAGAGGTTGTGAACTGTTGGATCGTTTACTATTGGCAGATGGGAACAGGTAATCTAAGAAAAATAATGTTAAATTAGATCCTCACCATGACAGATTGGTAGACAAATTGGTAAGGATATGTGAAATAACACAGCTAGAAAACAGAAAAATTATTTTTAATACAAATGACGTTATGGAGCAATACTGCTGTATTCTTCAAGTTGGAGTTGATAAACGGTGTAATTACCTTGTCAGCTTTATATCCAGCTGTGATGAATGAAAGATTTCCTCTCGATTCAGTATTTTAGGTTCTTTTGGCCATCTTTGATAATATTTTGGCGTTACTTAGTGAATCTGACATGTTTAAAGGTGTCAGATGAGGTAAGGCAACTTCGCTACACAGTTTGATCTAATAAAGAACCGCTCAGGTTAGTAATACTGCAGATTGACTTAAACTGTGTAATTGCCTGCTTATGTAATGCCATGTATTACCCAGCTACCATCGATTTGGTTGCAAGCCACAGAATAAATTCTTGGAACAAATCCTTTTGAAATTTACACCAGGCATTTAGATGTCTCATTAAGGTTTTGCTCACTGCCAAACATCAATTATGATAGCAATACACTGCAAGTATGTACAGCAAATTAGGATCTTCATGTCTTTATGCCAATGCACACAGATAACTGTACGCAAAATATAAAGAAATGTTTAGTTATGTGACATGGAGCTACAACACATGTTCACTGTGTTCATCAAAAAACTATTGAGCTGTATATGACTTTCTTTACCGTGATGTGTGAAAACAGTGCCTGTGGCAATATAGCTAGTATAATAGGATAGCTAACAATCAATATGTGTCTATTGATTTATACAGGGGTCCAATACAAACTAGACCACACGGTACTGATGCGTCAACATGCACTGATTGCCCCAAAGCACACGTCAATGAAAATGATTAACAGACCGCTGTGTATTTGTACTTTACATATGCCGGCAGTATACTGAAATTCATGGACACTAATCAATTCAAAGCAATACAGTTCAAAATTTTCAATTGCCTAATAAATACATACATAAATGCATCAAAATAAATCTAATTTTAAACTAATGATGCAAGGTTTTAAAAGCACAGCCTGCTCAGTGTTTATTTTCAGTTAGTGTGATGAAAAACGCATGTGGGGAAAGGTACAGTATTGGGGATTTAGCCGTATGTCCATATCCAGTCTCCTCTCGTGGCGAAATCATCACTGTTGTGTGACACTCTATAGCTCACAGTTCACAGAAGACCATGCGGTGAGGTCATTTCAATCATGAATACTATTTTCACACAAGTGTGAAGCAAGAGAGTTGACTCTTAGCATACAAATGACTGGGAAATCCCCTCAGGCTATGCTTTCTTTTATCATACACTCGCCTCTCGCGCTCATTGCCGCAGTATTCATCCTTTTGTTTAACTTGGAGCAGAGGAGGGCCTCCATCTTACAATTCATCTTACAAATCTTTTTTTTTCCCCTCTCTCTGCCCTTCATAGCTTTGCATCAGGATCACATTAGAGTGACTTAGTGAACACACACACTCACAGACACTTAGTGAACACACACTCATCCTGCACTTGATGTCTTGACTTGAGATGGTGAAAATATGCGTCACTGCAAGATATTAAGTCTGACTTTATAACACATTCACTTGTTTATTTGTGCGTCATTTGGTGCATATTTAATCAGTGTAAATGTCTTTGTGTAATCCTGTATGGCGTTTGTATGGCTGTGTATTTCTGTGTATTTACAGTGCAGGATGCATATGAGTGGGCGTACAGGCATGTTTTTGTGCTTGATTTAGATCGACATGCTCTTACGCTAGGCAGTAGTAGGGGGTGGAGTAAGCATTGGCATGACTGTCAGTGTGCTGCTTCTGGCTGCTGGCTCCCGGTCTCCAGAATCTCCCCATGTGATGACACATAGGTCTTGGCCTATGATGTGCTTGCTGCCAACTATAACCTGCACTCGCCTCGTCTTATCTCCTTCCCTGCCTCCTCTGGCACAGCCGGGCATGCGTTCACAAGTATTTCAACACACAAAAATATACACGCAAATTATAGTCTGGCATTCATTGCTGTTGCAGCATTTGTTTGTATGTGTTGAGCCTTGCTGCTAGCACCTTTTGTCCAACCCACTTCCTGGATGTACTCAGAAATTCTGTTTATGTGGCCTGACAAAGTTATTCAAAAATGGAAGCACCAACATTTTTTTCTCTCAATAAAGTGACCACCTATATACTTACTCCTGGCTGGAGGAAACAGAAAAGAGTGGCCCAGATGGAGTAAGGATAATGTTGAGCCAACTGTTACTCAGAGCAGCGTCTTCCTGAAAGCATACGGATGCTTTGCACTTTGGTGTGGTTGAGGATGGATGTGGCTTTTCAAGTCACCAAAGTTTGTCCAAGGCAATCGAGTTCAAGTGCAAGTCTGACTCTTACGTTTGAGTCATCAATACTCAAGTCAAATTTGGACTCCACTCAGGCTACAACAGTGATGAGGGGAACTGCTCATGCACCAGCCCATTTTAGGAAGAACTTGGGTCACATTGCTGATGCAGGTATCCCTCAGGCCAGTCAGTAACAGCATGCATCATCATTCCAATTTCCAACAAATTTGTACCAATGATGTGGCACTGATGGCCTTTAAAAGTCTGAAAATTTGTCCTTTAATTATGCTAAATTTTCAGGCCAATCTGTATATTTTTTAAATGTCAGAGTGCCAGAATGTGTCATCCCTTCCAGCTTTTATCAAAATCACATCAGTGGTGTCTGAATATTACGTTAGAGCATCCACATCATAGCAATCTGCAACCTCAAAGATGCATCATTCCTCTAAGTTTAGTGAAAATTAGACTTACAGAGTCCGATTTATCATGTTTGACAGCCCCCCACACACACCCTTTTCATTGCATATAGGGTTTGATGTGTGTATGTGTGTCTGTTTGTGCACATAAAAATAGGGTTGTTTGTGTTCGTACACCCTTGTGTGCACGTACATGCACATGCATTTGGAGTCCAATCAGTCGGCCTTGATACGCCAGGTTGTGTAGTATTCCGGCTAAGCCTTGTTTTGTTCAGCATGTGTAATCCCCTTAAATTCCCCACTGATAGCCCAACTAGCTTCACTTCAGATTAGCTGAGGTAGAGATCAAGGAATGTTTCTCACCAGGATGTAGGACAGCACAGAGGAGACTTGCGTCTTGAAATAATAAAACCTGTTTCGCTGAAATCTAGCTAATGCTTGCACAGATCTGTATTGCTAAACATGCATATGGTTTGCTTACAATCCTGTTCTGCAGTCACATCTCACACACACCCTTCTATACACAAATATGTGAGTCCTTGACAACTCATGGTTCTGGATATAAACATCATTTTCGCATTAACTGGCAAATGTACCCATATGATTACAGAGACAATTATTTAAGGAAATAGGTTTGGTTTATTGACCCACTTTGGTTTATTTAGGTGTTATCTAAATATTACAGCAATTTCTAAGTATCACAGCTCTCTAATACCAAAACTATCTTTTTAAGAGGCCCATGTATCACTCTGTCTGTTGAGTTGTCCGTTTACACTGTAGGCCCCCTTCTTATGCAAGCATGCTGGGATCCCACGCTGCATTAATCGGATACCCCACAGACTGTTGTGAACGATTACACACTAGGTAACAAGTTAATGGGAGATACCATATAGTGTGTACACATTGACTTTATGGCTTTATATGCTCCTTAAGGGACCACCTCTGATAGCTAGCTAGTCGCAGCCAGATGGAAGAGTGGGTGTTATGTCTGTGAGTCTGTGGATGTGCTCTCATCTACACATGCAAGTTAATGTTTATACATTTTGTTTGCCCTTGTCTGCATGCACACCGTCGTGTATTTATCTGATTGGATTACAAGATGCAAGGGAATATTCACCAGCTCCTATGGAAATTTTAAAAATTAGGGTGTTGGCTTTGTGAGGCTCTATGGTAACAGGCATAGGAGTATGTTAATGATCTCCCATCCCACATCTTCCACAGTGTCGCTGTATCAGAATCCTCCAGAATCACAACTGTAAGTACGTTACATATGCAGGAATTTAGTGGCATTGGCGCAGAGACATATTGACAACTACAGTAACACTTAAGAGTGCATGCTGACATGCAAGTGTTTGCATACATATGAGAACAGGAGTCCTATTACAGAAGGTCAGATACCCTTTCATTTATACATATGTGATCATAGATGTTCAATCAAGACTATTTTGTGTTTTTTCCAACATCTGTCTGTGAGTACCAGAGTACCACAACTGCACTATTTTCAACTGGCCCATCTCACTAAACAATTGCTAAAATCCTTCTAATTAGAACTTCCAAACCTTCCTAATTTACATTTCTTTCACCAAAGCCCCAACTCAGCAGGTTTACTTCATTTGAATTAAGCTTGGTTCATGCTTCCCACGGATACAGACACACATGGCCTCCAAGATCTGATCCATGGCCACGAGTTTTTGGCATTAATGCTTCTCATGCAGTCATGATGACCATGAAGCTCAAGACACACTGGGTTTTTGGTAGCATTATAAGACAAAAACCATGATCCAATCTTTACAAACAGGAAAGCAAAGAAGCGGAGCGAGAATATACAGCATTTGATCACTTTTCATTTCTCCACCAGAACATGGACAGAGTGAAAAGAGAGTTGCTCCACTTTGTGCCCACTTTTCCACCCACATCCCTCCTGCCTCTGTGCTCAGCCAATCGCTGCAGGAGGCACATGTGCGTCATTGTGGCCGCCGTCTGAGTTGTTTCAGTTTTCCAGCTTTCCAGGCCCTTCATACGCTGCACAGGCCTGGTTGTGTCTGTGTCCAGAGGAAGAATGAAGACTAGGGTTAGGGCTTTGGACAAGATGGCATCAGGGCCCAGTGAGAGTGACAGTCCTGTTTATGAGGATTTCAATCCTTCAAATTCATTCCATAAATAAAAACATTTATTTGCAAGCTCTCATCAAGAACATTCTTCTTAGCTACTGTATAACTGAAAACCAAAATTGTGAAAACTGAGCAATATGAGACCATTTCTAATCAGTGTAAGGGGACATGAGTTAGGCAGCACAGTACAGTTACAGCTTTAAGGATGGCGAGTGTCCAGTGGTGCATTGGGCCACTGTACCATTATACCCAGTAGAATGAAATGCAAGAACTGAGTCGTGAGAATTACATTGTATGGACATAGTGACTGAGAACTTGTTTAGACAATATGAGTGGTGCAAAATTGTGCAAACAACACTGCATAATAGGCTAATTAAAATGCAAGACAAAGGTTTGAGAGGACAGATTCCGTGAAGGCAAACTAGTGTCCAAAGTATTTTAATCTTATAAAGAAATGTTCCCAAATGTTTTGAGAGTAAAACTTTTAAGTTAAAAAGAAATAAATTTGCATTAATAAATTTCTATGTGTGAATGTCTATGAAAGATGATCAAACAAAATTTGAATGTGTGAAAAAATCCTATTGGCCACACTGAATATTGCTGATTGGATAGGTAATTAATATGCTAATCCACACATTTCTATTTAATGCCATGTCTAAAAAGGTCAAAACTCATATCAGTAGCCTTCACACAAATTGAGTTTGTTTGTGCGTTTGCTTCACCTTGTCACAAAGAGCAGTAAGGCTGCGTTCAAATTCTCTCATTATGTCAGAATATCAGATTGAAATAAGCAACTGAAATGTTTTCTTTCACGTGGAAAATGTAACAGGTTTTTTTTTTTTTTTTTTTTTTTTTTACACTTTAAAATATTTAAATTTTGTTCAGTCAAATTGTTTGTACACATCAGCACACAGGAACCTATTTTTCTCTTATCCAAACCAACTCTCAAAACAAATCTACAAGCTCAAAATTCTTCAGGATCTAATTTGCCTTCATAAGATTAAACATTCCTTTACTTTACAGTGGTGTGCACTTTAATTTATAGCTCTCTGAAACTTTTCCCCTCTGGACAGGAATGCTGGTCATGTTCAAACATTCAGTTATCCAATCATTGTTCGGGTTTATAACCAACTTTGCACCTCTCCACCCCAGCTTGCTCACTTTTGCCATCGCTCTGCCTCCCTAATCTCATAAGTCACATCAATATCTCACCTTTATTATTCTCTAATAAAATCAAACACAGTCCAGTGGGGCTGATTTAGCACAGCCTCAGACCACATTCAAAGAATGACTTCACACTGTTCAGCCTGAACCAGAGATATTGCTTAGTCATTATATTACACTGGGCCACACTGCATGTTCCACTCGATCATATTCCTGTCTTTATGAGAATTACAATGGACTGAACATTTACAGAAGCGAGAAAAAAATAAGAGAGCACATTTGTTTGGTACAGAACCCAGAAAATAAATTAATTAATTAAAAAAATCACAGTATCAGCATCATTTCAACTCTCATTGAGAGAGAAAATTGCAAAAATGATTGTTCCTACTAAAATTGTGAATCACATTACAGTCACAGTATGTGTAAAATTAATCACAATCTGATTTTTTTTTTTTTTTTTTTACAATATTGTTCAGCCCTAACTTGCTGAATATTGTTTTGAGTAGGTTATTTTTTGAGTCACTGTTTTCACTTTGAGTCTGTTTTAAAATATCATACTGTGGTATCATCTGTTCCATCTGTTACAGAGTACAATTTTTATTGGCTCTCCATAAGCATTGCATCAAAAACTGGCAAATTGTAAATTCCATCTGCATCAAACCTGTGCACCCAGGTGGAAGTAATATTGAGTTAATTAACTGTAGGATTAAATACTCATCTTCATCACTGATAACGGGAGGTTAGAATTTCAGAATTTCATAGTTCAGAATTTCTGTCTTGTAAATGTCTGACCTATAAGCTCTGAATTTTCCTCTGTGGGCATCTCCAAAGAAATAGGCATTTCCTCCTCCTAGGGCCTGAGTAATGCATTGAAAAACCTATCCACTAAACAGATTTTTATACCTGTAGGCTTGGTACACTTACCATTCTATAAAGTGGGCATGAATGTATGTTAAACATGTCACAATCTAAATAAGATTGTGACAAGAACCATCTCGCTGTTGAACAGTGAGATGGTTCTTGGGCAAACACTGCACATCTTGGTAAGGATGGATTGGATCTGTCTTCCAGAGAAAGGTCTTAGCAGCAGGGGGTCCTGGACATGCAAAGTCAGTAGGAACCCTCTCTGCCCTTTTATTTGCTTCCATATCATGCAGCTTCTTTGTAAAAGACAGCTGACCGCCAATCACTTTCTCTGCAATATAACACACTATATAATGCACTATGTATTAGACAAAAATACAAATGACTACATCATCTGTCTATTTATTTGCCTTCCTATTATGGAAAGACATATTGGGATACACCTCTTAATCATTGAATTCAGGTGTTTTGTTCAGTCCCATTGCCGCAGGTGTATAAAATCAAGCAGCTAGCCATGCAGTCTACCTCTGCAAACGTCTGTGAAAGAATGGTTCATTCTGAAGAGCTCACTGCATTCCAGTGTGGTATTGTAATAGTAATGTAATAGGATGCCACCGTTGCAACAAGTCAATTTGTGAAGTTTCTTCCTTCCTAGATATTCCACCAACTGTAAGTGGTATTATTGCAGTGTGGAAGCATTTAGGAACCACAGCAACTCAGCCACCAAGTGGCAGACCACGTAAAGTTACAGAGCGGGGTCACCGAGCGCTGAGGCTCATAGTGCGTAAAAGTGGCCGATGCTCTGCTGACTCAATAACTGCAGAGCTCCAAACCTCCTGTGGCATTAACATCAGCACAAAACTGTGCGCCAGGAGCTTCATGGCACGGGTTTCCATGGCTGAGCGGCCACATGCAAGCCTTACGTCAGCAAGCACAATGCCAAGTGTCGGATGGATGTAAAGTACGCCACTGCTGGAACAGTGAAAATGTTCTGTTGAATGACAAATCACGCATCTCCATCTGGCGGTCTGGTGGATGAGTCTGGGTTTGGTGAATGCCAGGAGAACGTTGTCTGCCTGACTGCACTGTGCCAGCTCTAAAGTTTGGTGGAGGAGGGATAATGCTATGGGCTAGTTTCTCTGGGGTCGGCCTCGGCCCCTTAGCACCAGTGAAGGGAAATCTTAATGCTTCAGCTCACCGAGACATTTTGGACAATTCTCTGCTTCCAACTTTGTGGGGACAGTTTGGGGAAGGCCCTTTCTTGTTCCAGCATGACTGTGCCGCAGTGCACAAAGCAAGCTCCATAAAGGCATGGCTGCCTGAGTTTGGTGTGGAAGAACTTGACTGGCCCACACAGAGCCCTGACCTCAACCCCATCCAGCACCTTTGGGATGAACTAGAACAAAGATTGCAAGTCAGGCCCTATTGTCCAACATCAGTGTCTGACCTCACAAATGCTCCTCTGGATGAACGGGCCAAAATTCACACAGGCATTCCAATATTTCATAGAAAGCCTTCCCAGAAGAGTGGAAGCTGTTCTAGCTGCAAAGCAGGGACCAACTCCATATTAATGGCAATGGATTTAAAATGGGATGTCATAAAAGTTCCTGTAGGTGTAATGTGTAGGTGGCCCAATATTTTTGTCCATATAGTATAATCGCTCCTTTCTATTTAATTATCAGATAGAAAGACCCTGAATAGCACAAAAGCCAATTGTACCATTCCATTTCTGTTGCACTGATTTATTTTTCAATGTCTGCTGTTATAGCTACTGTGCTGTAGCAAGTAGAGTTTCCATTACTGCATCTGCTGTAGGTCATGTATTTGGGCATGTTGTGTATTATGGACCATGCATTACATGGGTGACCAGTTAATGTGTGAGCACAGTGTACTGTTTTATAGAAGTTATGTGAGATGAAACGGCACTACAGCCTCTCCTTAGTGTGATTTTATTTTCTTGGTTTATTCAGCTATCTTTGTAAATAATGGTCAATAAGCAAAACCAAGAGTAAAAAAAAATGAAGAAAAAATCATTTATTGTCACCACCATCTTGGTTGTTCAAATTGCATTTTACATTTAATCTTTGTCTTACTGACAGCCAGGCAGTATGCAGAGATATTGTTGGAGTCAGCTTGGGGCTTGTGTTTATGATGCCAGTGTATTTATGCTAACGGCTATTTGAAATTGACTGCTTGTGTCAGTTTTATTGTGCTGTTATATTGCTTTTATGGCAGCGGATTCAAATATGTTTCTCTTGTAAAGGTTAATTCTGTGTGATGAGATCCTGTGGGAAAGGCAGACTGCATAACCAGTGGATCTATGAGAAACAAGAAGCGCTCAGCACCAGAATGTATTCTATTTCTTTGGCATCTCTGCTTCATTAGACAGTTTACAGCAGTCAGTGACCGGGAAGATGTCTCAGAGAAATGTGATAGCATGCCTCCGAATAGTTGAGTCAGACTCCAACCTTGGCTGTAAAAGGTTGCAAATATATTGTATTTGTTTTAGTCTGATGGTTCTCAATTGTTCTCCAAAAACAAAGAGGTGTCTATTTGTGTGTTGTGTACTCCAGCCTGAAAACCACTGTGCTAGGCCTTTGATTCAAGAGAGTTTTTGCCCAAAAAATAGACTGCCATTCCAAAAAACAAAACAGAAACAAAGGGAACAGACTTCTGTATGTAAACCCTCAGAAGACATGTTTTATGAATCTGAAATCCAAAGTTTTGTTGCAAAAAAAAAAAAAAAAAAAAAAAGTCACATAATGCATTAGGCTACTAGGAGGATTTTTCATGTATTATTCATTTATTTATTTTTATCGGCATTATCTTGAAAAAAAAAAGGGGTTTGTAGAAATGAATAGAATTGAATAATGTCTGTTTTTACAAATGAATTCTTCATTGTGGTGCTCATCATCTATACTACAATTCACTGCCCGGGTTTGTTGGTTGTTTTTTTTCCTTTTGACTTTCTTCAGCATTGTTTTTAAAAAGTCTGGCTTTTGAAGCAGTCCTGTGAATTTCACACAGCCCTCATTCTGTCTCTCGCCTCTTCTCTTTATTCCCTTTTCCCCGACCTGTTTGTTTCTGTCTTGGTGTTACACCTCTGACATGAAGATGAGTGTGTCTCTGAAATCGAACACATCCAAGTAGCAGCCTTAGATGCTTTTTCAGCCCCGCTTGCTGAGGATGACGTGAGAGGTGCTTGCACTCTCTCTTGCTCTTTTCTACTCCATGTGAGAGTTTAGCAGTGTGTGTTATGATAGGTTCTGCTTGCTGCCCTGTATCATAGATAGAGCTTAGCACTCTCACTGGCTCGGTAATGGGATATCTGCCTCCTTCAGATGGGTAGATTTGTGGCAATGTGCGGTGTTATATGAGTCCTGTTTGCCTTTCTGTGTGTCCCTCAACCTGGAGCAAGTGCATTAATCTGTATATTCTGTACATTTACTGTTAACTGTATCAAACCACAAAAACCTTGAATACTAAATAATCTTTTAAAAAAAAAATACATTTCTAGTAAAGAAAATATCAGTGAAGTCAAGGAACAGTTATGCAAACAGCTTCATGCTTTTAAAGGATTTAGTATTTTAAAAAACAGCACTCAAACGATTAGTTTGAAGCTTAAAGGAAAAATTCACCCTAAAAACACTAATACACTTAAAAGCAACTATTGGCTATGTATCATGCATTTCATGGTCCATTTTGGTGTTTGGTGATGTGTTTTTCTTATTCCCACAAAAAAAAAAAAAAAAAAAAAAAAAAAAAAAACTGGCCAAACACAGATGACATGAAGTCAAAGATATTTGCAGCATCTAGTAGCTGTGTAGGGCTTTTTTCTAGAGCCATCGTTTTGCAGTGTTTAGCAATCATACCCAGGGTCTGAAACTAGCACCTGATCACACGCCAAATGTAGGTAGATTGTGTCAGTGTTATGTAAATGGAACCAATTTAGCAGACACAATGTTATGTAGAAATCAAGCTGCCAGGCAAAATCCCCAAAATATACATGTAAGCTCACTTGGTTACAGCAATCACAGAATACAAGACTTCATTTCCCTCAAATTCTCATGTTCATTAGGCGACTCTGACTAGACACATTTGTGATCTGCTTTCATCTTAAAACTTCACATGCTTTCAGAGTCTGTGTAAAAATCATAGGCAATGTCTAACGTCAATGTAGCGACTCATCACGGTGGTAAAAAAAAAAAAAAGAAAAAAAGGATTTTTTCCTCCACTTGACAGCAATGGCTGGTTCAACAAAAAGTTAACCTCAGACCCTGCATACAGATTGAAATCCATTGTAGACAGCATTTTCTTCACTGATATATGGCTTCAATAGACCAGAATCCAAGTCAGTCACATGCCATGTGGCACACACACACACCTCCCACTTTTTATCAGCTGGAAATACTCCGCTATAGCTATTGCTATCTTCCACCTACACCTATAACCCACAGCTGAATGCCTCAAGTTCATGCTGTTCTCTAGGAGCTGTCGCAAGTTAGTCCTAACCTTGAGTAGAAGTGTACAAGGCAGATAGAGAGAAAGTGGGTACACCAAGAAATGAAATGACACCGTTCATGACAAAATAGCTCCTGGAATACACTCATCATAAATTGACAATACACTGTTTGTGTGTGGGTGTGCATGTGTGACATAGAGAGAGTGCATGTTCCTGCATGCACACGTGCATTTTCATTTGTATGCATATGAACATATGTCGTAATATGCAGCACCGCTTGGTACAATATTGAAAACGAGAGCGGGACAGAAAGGGAAGCTGTGACAGAGAGACAGAGTGCGAGTGACAAAGGAGGAGGCTAATCAGGGTGAAGAGGAGGTATCATCAACACCGTCACCATCGCACTCATCATCAGCCTCCCCGTTTCCTCCTCCTGGCTCGCTCCCATTCATCATCTTTTCAAAGTAATGTAGCGCATTGGACTTGGGCCGATACACTGAGGCACTCAAAGTTAAGTCGGACCCACAATCAATATACTCTTGCATGGCAAGAGCTGTGTCTGTTCAAAGAAGGAAAAAAAAATAAAATAATAAAATCTCATAACTGCATTTTCTCATTCATGTGGCTTTCCTCCAGGACTTTCAATCAATCGTTGCACAGCAAGAACCCAGAAAGAAATTTAATTAGGTCCTGGGCGTTGAACCACAGTTTCCTAATTGGCACTGGATTAGTTCACATTGATTGGGCTTGATTGGAGTCCCGAGCTTGTGTTTCCACTTAATCAGTGAGCACGCCCTTCTCTTGAATCAGTATTTGCATGCATTCTTCTCCCACTCACTGCCAGCCATTCAAAGCATGTGACAAACTTTTGAATTTGCATGGACACCATTGGCCTTGACTGTTACTGGAGACTATTCCAGTTTTTACCATTGCTGCCTCTGCTGCTGCAAGACACACAATGAAGCCAGCCACTGTGTTAATCAGATTTATCAGTGTCATTATTACAACAAGGTCTGGGTACAGTATTGCAAAGGCTGATGCAGTGCCAGGTCTAGAGAATTGCCCTCTGGTTACAGAAATCTTGTGATAGATCGCTGCTGTTATTTTGAAAGAGCAGTGGAGAGCGATGGAGTGAGAGAAGCGGAAAGAGGAAGATGGAGAGAGAGATAGTCTTGTGGGGGAAGGAAAGCGAAGGCATGGAAGTAGACAGATTATGCATGAGACAGAACAAAAGAGTGGGAGATCAAAAATAAGGTTGGAGGAGCAATATACTTGGAAGGGGCGTAGTAAAGGAGATAAGAGGAAGAGAGGCAGTTGTGAATGGAGAGGGAGATATAGAAGTGGATGGGGATTGGAGCTGTGACAAGGCTGTCGATTAACTCTACAGCCCATGCATCCGGCTCTCAAAGCCCCGGTCTTGAAGGCTAGCATCCCTATAGAATTAGATTTATTAAAAAAAAAAAAAAAGTATGATCTGTGGAATTGCTACATCATTTAAGCAAATTACTTTAGCAATCTGTGCATCTCTGGTGTCTTGGGCTTCATGTTTGGGAGGATGTATGTGCTATGGAAATGAGCAGAGCCACACAATGGTACCAATCAGCTGGGAAATACACATTTTATACCTTGTCCTGAACTTTCACTCTGTGATTAAACCCGACCCATTATGCGTCAGTGTGTGCGTTTGTGAGTAAGTGTGTGCACTGTGTGCATGCATGCAGGATGTGTCACCTTGTCACTGTATAAAAAGGACGTGATTGGATCTGATTATACTTCCTGTGACTTCGCAAAGTGCTGTTCCTTCTCTTTCCATGCTCTCAGTCTCCAGATGCCACTGCCCTCCCTTCTTCAGCCTCTCTGTCTCGCTGCACATCAGCGTTTCTAACTGGGCTAAGTGTACAGAGGAACTCTTATATAGATATCACATTGATATTCAGTTTCACTTACAGGCTCAGTAACATTCACCCAGTCAGACACAACATGCCACATGTCTCCCTTCTTCTTTTTGCCGATCTTCACACTGCAGGCTTTCATGTTCAGTTCCAAGCTGCTGCTCATATCTTATTGTTATGTTGGCTGTTCATATCTATTCTAGGATGTAAGCCATACGTGATGTAAGCATCAAGTGACAGTGATGTTAAAAAGAAAACTGTGCAGAGAGTGACAATAACAGAGGACATCACATCTCTTTTTGTGTCTTCACCTCTCCTGCTCTTTTTGGAGGCTTGTCTTGCTAACACTGAAGAGACTCCAGTATCGTTTTTTACTCTTTACACTGATTGGGTGCTGCTAAATTTTCATGCATGACGATGATGACTTCAAAAATACCGTAAACATGCATGAAAATTGCTGCTTGTTTTGCTTTCTTTCCATCGCCGTGTCTCTGGTTGATGCCGACGCAGCCAAGTGCCAAAACCATGACAGGTGCCTCAGGTAAATAATGTAACATTTATTACTGTCATAGCATCTCTGACAAATCACAAGCTGAGAATTCAGTTATCATCAAATCGAATTTTATATCATGAATCCATGTACTTAGAGCACAAGCAAAATAATAATAATAAAAAAAGCAAATCATCAGATCTGTGTTGTATATGACTGGGGGAAAAAATCACTGAGCTGCATAGCTATAGCAGCTCCCAGTGCTCTAAACTTTTCTGTTGCTGAATTTTCAAACATATACTAGAAAATATCAAATTTATACAGCTCATGCAAGATGCAGAGACAAGTAGCTGCAAAAAAGGTTAAATTCTAGACAGTCGAGGGCTGAAATATCAATCAGATCTCATTTCCATCAACTATACGAAGCAAATTATTTTGAAAATCATGCAACTCTAGGCTACACAGTTTGTCCAAACATAATGTGCTGTTGTCGTAGCATAAGCTTGTAAAAGATTCTAAAAACTTTATTGTCTATCATATGAAATGACAGAAAATTTGTCTTTAGTTAGTATAGGGCTTATCAACCTAAAAAACATAAAAACACAGCCATGAAACCATGAAACAGAAACGGTAACGAGTGAAGTAAAAAGAAGTGCAAAGAGGTAAGTGTGTGTGAAATTCAAAATTCACACAAAAGAGGTGAAACCCCGCTAGTCTCTTCCTGGGTATCCTCTCCGAGGAGAGATCATTACAGAGTTAATTCATCTCTCTGGGGACAGAACTAAAGCATCCTAATTAGAAAAAGTCATTACAGAGTCTATACATGCTCAATTTGAAGTTGTGTGTCTCATTCCCTCACTTCTTTCTCCTGACAAGAAAGTGAGTCAAACCTGCATTACTGCTATGCCTCGAACACCCACACGCGCTCTCTCTCTCTCTCTCTCTCTCTCTCTCTCTCTCTCTCACACACACACACACACACACACACACACACATCTGCTTTCTATTAAATGACTACCTGTCATGAGTGTGTGGTTCTCACATTACACCACTGTGAATTCATTAAGTGTGCCCTTTGGAAGTCTAACCTGCCAGGTGGGGTGCCGTCAACCCCCCGCCTCTGAATCACACCCTGCATTTCAATTGCAAATACTGTACACATCTCAGTGCCCTTTTTCAAACCATAGACACACATGCCCGCACGCAAACAGGTGCAACCAAACACACACACACACATCTCAGAGTGCGAGGTCTCGTTGTTTCAGCAGTGCAGAGAGTTTAACCTGCCTCCCTCTGACTTGACACTGGTGTTAAAACTGAATTCCCTGTCTAACCCTCAGGCCTACAGATAGATTTGTACAGTCTGTTGGCTCATTGGAATACAGCCAGATGCTTTTTGAGCTCTCTGGTACTTATTTTCCCCCCTCTTGACCATTTTCTTGCAGCAGGAAAAAAAAAAAAAATAAGACCGGGATTGCGGCCTCATATTGCTATCCTGGTTAGTTTAATCACCTACGATTTATTCAAAATCTGGAATTATTTTAATCACACAGAGATTTGGGTGTGTTTTGAATCGGATTAGTGTATGTTTTTCTGTGGATAGACGAGATTCTGTAAGTTTTACATCTGACAGTGTGTCCATGCATTCCTTCATCCGGTATTACATCGCTCTGGCTGTGTGTTTTCTAGGGATGCTAAGTGTATGGCTGACCGGGATTGCATTGATGGGATGGGAACTCGTTGTGAAAGGATGGGTCAGAGCGGTCTGCAGCTTAGACTCATAGTTCTAGTGCAATGTCAGTCCAAAGTGACCTGAGATAGTCTTACTGACTCATCACCAGTTTGTGTGTGTGTGTGTGTGTGTGTGTGTGTGTGTGTGTATAGAGGGGAGGAGGGGAGGGGTTAGAGGCTCTTGTGGACTGGCAGAGCTAAATCTAAATCCCCCTCTTTTCCGTCAATAATTCTCTGCTTTTTCACAGCCTCTCTAATCCTCTTTCTGACGTGACTCACCTCCATTTATCACCAGAGTGCCTGCATGCTTCAAACAATCAGGCAAAAGTGTGCAAACTGCTCATTTGTGTGTGTGTGTGTGTGTGTGTGTGTGTGCGTGTGTATGTATTTGTGCATTTTTGTGCATGTCTCTGTTTGTGTTTTTAAATCTGCAGGAATCTCGATCTTCACCCAGATACAGGTCCTTACCTGGGTGTGTTTTAATAGCTGTGTTTCTCCGTGGGGTGTTCGGGTGTTAAGGAACTACAGAATAACTTATGAGTTGATTATATGAGTTTTTCTTCTTTATCCAAAATAAGTATTGATATCAGATTCACGGCCAAGTAGTGTAAAGTCACACTGCTGTGAAAATGTAATAAAGCGTAGAGATAATCACTGCTGAAGTTTGAATAATGGCTTTGTGTAATGAATTTGTACCTCTCAGTGTAGAGATTATGCATCATGCTGGCCAGGCAGGCAGCCTGCTGCTGCTGCTGCTGCTGCTGCTGCTGTTGCTGTTGCTGACTCAGTGCTAGCGTAGCTGGGGCTTCGGGGGTTAATGCAGCAGGGCCAGGGGCTGATCCACAGCTCATCCTCATCTGCCAAAACTTCAAAGGATACCCTGACAGACTCTAAATCGCCATCTCCACCAGTCCAGCCTCTGCAGAACACACTCGTCCCCCCAGAGCACAGGTCAAACTCAGCCTCATCTTTCATGTATCGCTTACCCTACTGATTGTGTTCAAACAGATTCACGAATACAGAGGGACCCACTTCTGTATCACGCCCCAGCATATGGAGGCCTCTTCGTCTTCTTTTTTTTTTTTTTCAACAAAAGCAGAGATTTTTTTCCCCTTCTCCTTGTTTATACAGCTCCCTTTTTCTGTCTCTCTCATTCCTCTCTCTCTCTCTCTGTTTCTGTCCCTGTCGTTTTTCATCCCATCTCTCGCTCGGTCATCCATCCCCACTTTCTCTTATTTTGCATAGAAGGTCACAGTCATTTCCCCTTTCGACAGACCTCTTTTTTCCTTTTTTATGTTTTTTTTTTTTTTTCTTTTTTTGTGCACTGATGAATTATTCAGATTGCAGCCAGTGAATATGAGAGCTGCAGTTGACTTACAGGAAGAGGCAGGACACTGAGCCCAACTTGCTCAACTAAAGTCAGGACAGATTTTTAGCTGCAGGGTTTGATGCTCAGTTTAGGCTGCTTTGGTTGGTTTAAATATACTCGTCCACACCAGCTGCACCACGATGAGGACCCGACCAAATAACGGAGGGTTAGACATTTGTGTCAACGTGTTTTTCAAAGATTAAGAAAAGCAATTATTTTTTTTTGTTCCCTTGCCTTCACACGATCACTGGTTCTGCTTTTTCTAAGCCTCGGAGCAGCAACATTGTTACTGTGCCTCAGGTAAACTACAGCTCCCTGAAAGCTGTACTAGCATGCGGATGGTGTGTGTTATTTATTAATTTATGTTTATCCTCGGGTTGTTTATCCATGTTTGAATACCCATGCTGATCCATTTTGAGCAGGCCACCCCTCCCCATCTCTGTTTCTGTACCTGTGTTTAAGTAATGTGTGTGTTACGCGCCCCAGCAGAGTGTGAAATTGAAAATCCCCCCTACAGAGGTGTGATGATTGACAGAGAGAAGAGGACACAGGAGATGAGAAATCTCATCATCGTCCTCAAGCTGCTGTCGTTCTTGACTCATAATTCTGGAGTGTTTTATTTACAGACATTTTTTCCCCACTCTTGCTCATAGTCACGTTGCCACACTGTGACCTTTTTCGAATGATATCGATGCTCATAAAAATGAAGTGGTTATTGTTATCAAGTGGTTATGGTTATCACCTTGTTTCAGATGTCAATTTTCCGCTGTAATACCGTTCTCGGGTTGAGATGGTCATGATATTTTTATTTGTCCTATAAAATCCGCCACCAACTGTTGATGAACTTTACATCATGAGAACTTTTTCCAGCTTTGTCTCCCTGCCACCTTGTCCTCTGAAAAGGGCCTCAAACTCCCTCTGAGTGTCCTCCGTCTGACCTGCATATATATCTGTGTGTGTTTGAGTGTGTGTGTGTGGATCCCACCTGGCGAGCGTTGGACAGACCACCATCTGCTCCGCGCCCCCACACTGAACTAACCCCCCTCACCCGCCTTTATCATCCTCATGAGGTATCAGGAAATGGACAGTCCCTAGAAAAACGCTCACTCACGCAGCTTGAGTGCATCTTCTCTAAAACACTGAAGAATCGGGCTTGATAGGTTATTACATGGGATAATTATATAAGATGGTTGCGAGAGCTTGACATTTTTTACACAAGCCTTTGCACGTGAGGCGAAATCCTCGGCAACATGACAGGCCACTGCCACACGCTTTAAGAAATGGCAGCAGAGTGCTGGTGATCTGCTTATTGTAAGGCAGAGTGAGTCATTGCCCTGAGACAAAGACTGGTTTTACCCTCCCTCAAAGCACCTCAAGGACTTAACACGCTAGATTTAAAGAAGCGCAAATAGGCTTAAAATGAAATTCTTCCTCTTATCTTTTCCTTTTTCTTGCCAGCAATGGATTGTGTGCGTATCCCCCCTCCCTCCTTTCGTGCCATTTCTCCCAGCTTTTGCTTCCCTGCAGACAGTGTTTGGGATCAAAACCAAGATGTTGGTGCTTTGATTTTCCAGTGAAACAAAACTGGTCCTCGCTGAATATGCGCACAAGTGTTCTCATGTTTTTCATGCCAGACACTCTGGTCAATGAAAAGTTTTCAATTTCTTTTCTTTTTTTCCCTTTTTAAAGGCGATTTTGACTGTCCACCCTCCCCCCCAAACGTTTCGCCAGTAATTGCAACAGTGAAGGGAGACTGCAAAGGGTGCAGAGAGCAACAGCACAGCATGAGCACATGGCACAGGCAGCAACACATAAGCCACCAGGACAGCACTGGAGCATGTTGATATTTTCTAATAAATTCTCAACCATGGCTTTCGTTTCCTTCTTTTCTTAAGGTGGGAAAATGTGCACGCACGCAGGGAAAGGAGCTCGGAATTAAGCACAGGAGAGAGAAGATGCCGAAGAGGAGACAATAAAGAAGGTGAGTCACATTTCGCTTCCGACTGCATTTTTCTTCTTTATCCCCGTACTGCCCACAGCGTATAGATTTTTAGGCCAGTTCCCTGTATGTGGCTTTGCTTGCAACTTTTATCACACACACAGGTCAATGAGATCCTATAATAACGGGCCTACCTGAGATAAAGCAGTTCATAAAGAATGAATGCTTGCCGTTCAGTCTCAGTTCTGTCAAGGCTACCCATGAATGCTGCCAATATTCACATCAGCACACTTCTGCTTTCGTAATTCAACTCTGACCTTTTGAATGGAGCCTTCGACGTGCCAGTTATAACCTTGCAGTCAGCCCTAGTGGAAACACATCTGTCACGAGGCTGACAGCGTACTGGACCATCGATGGCACCACAAACGAGTGGGAAAGAGACACAAGGGCAAAGGAGAGAGCGATGGACGGATGAAGAAAAAAAAGTGGATGATGAGTGTGTGTGTGTGTGTGTGTGTGGAGATGAGAGCAATGAAATGGAGGGAGGGTTCAGAGAGGCTGTTAGGATGACACTCTTTCTCCCTGCGTGTGTAATGATAACTGGTGACAGAGCAGATGGTGGTGGTGAGATAAACAGTTTAAAAAGTGGGGAAAAGTGCTTGATAGCAAATAAAAGTGCTGAACATGTTTACCCTGCCAAGCATAATTCAAAACCAGCTCTAGCCATGTTCTAACAGATTGCAAATCTGAGGGAATTCATAGTTCGTCATGTTGCTCATGCAAATGCAAGGAAAACATATGTCATTTGTAATATGTGACATTTTACATATATAAACGTCCATTTTCTATCACTGATTGATATAACCCAGGAGTGATTCAAGCTGTAACATGAGAGCTTGTACATTTGCAAACATCTTGGCTTTCCCAGCACACAGGAGGTAGTGCATTTTTACATGCTGGTAGCAGCAAACAGCAGTTTATTTTGAACAAACAGAACAACTGGGTAGTTTGCAATATTCACAGTATTAGCCAACATCGCTGAATGGACAAAGAAAAGAGCGCCACCTAGAGAAACTCAACCTTTAGCAACAGAAAATCCATGGAAAAAGACATTATGTTAGGAACTTGATCTCAGAAAGTGCAGTTTAAAAACATCTGATCAAAATGTTTAGATTTAAAAAAACAAAAGGATCTCGCAGATTACCGCTTTAATAATGGGTGTTTGCTTTGAGGCTGAAATCCACTTTTCAGTACAATGTTACAAATTAAGCTCATTTTTCACCTGAGGGGAAAAAATGTTAATGCTGTAATCTCATGGGTCAGATTACAGGTTTAAATCAGATTGTTGGAGGCAGAGCACATCTGCAGTTCAGAGAGGTAGCATGCATGTGTGTTAGTATGTTAGAGGCTGATTCATCCCAAGAGAGAAGCACTAGCAAAGCCATAATACAACCTACAAAGACAAGCAGGAATGAATTCAGAAAAAGGATCGATTACTTAACAATTTGAACTTTTTCTGAGTCAAAGACTGTGTCCTAAGAATTACAACTAACGTGGATGAATCAGAGTGGAAATAGTGCAGCGTCATTACCATGGAAAATATATAATCATGCATGGGATTGCATCTCTGGCTCAGCTACTATAGACGGGTCAGGCCTAAAACCTGAGGTCGGGGGCTGCTGGCGAAAAGCTGGATTTACAGCGAGTGCCGCGATGATGCTTTGAAAAAGCATCATCATGCCAACTGAGGTCGTCATCGAAGGCCATTTGAAAAGTTTTAATGTGGTAGGAAAAAAGAATCAAAGCCAATGTTGCCTGTAAACCAGGGAGTGAAGATGCAGCGCTGGGATAGAGTGAGTCCATATCTCAGAATGTGGAACCGTGGAGCCTCACAGTTTAATTTAAGATTTTTTTCTTTCTTCAGATGCAGAAATCTTGATGTTATCCTATGGAAGCAATGCAACATTTTTTTGGGTTTCCAACATCAAACAGTTTTCTGTGGAGAATGTGTGTGGAGATTAGGTGGGGAATGAGAGTGTAATTAGGGACGATCAGATGAGGTAAATCTTGGCCACTGGGAGGAGAGCCTCGGCACTGATAATGGCAATCACAACAGAACAGAACCGAGCAGAGTGGAACGGACGCCTGGGGTCGAGGAGGGGGGAGATGGAAGAGGACTGATTATAGAATGGAGGAGAGGGGAGGGTAGGTGTGACAGAGAGAGAAGAAAGGAGGATGAGGGGAGAGTATTACTGGGTGTAAAGAAAGGAGAAGCAAGTCAGAGAGTCAGACTGAAGTGAATGACTGGACTGCCAGCTGGACATTACACACACCGCTGACTGAGTGGAAATGTGTGAGAGCTCCTCCTCGTACCAAACTCACTGCTGTTTGTCATTGATACCCACAGATTAACAGGAAACAGATCAGGGCTGGGCTAATCTATTGGAGCCGGTGTTTAAGCATCACATGTGTTCAACAGGGGAGCTTTGATGCAAGGCGTTGTGATTCATTTCTTAGTTTTTTCCACTGGCAATCCAAGAGGAGCTTTATTTAGAATACAGAGTGGCATAAATAGGTTGCAATAGATGATGCTAGCTCTAAAACTGACAGCTCTGTGCAGCGATTTGATATTAAACACCAGACAGCACCTGATGGCACAAAGGAATCCAGTCAAATCAAAGCACAGAGCAGACTAATCTACTGCCGTAAGGCTTGTGATTTAATGTTCAGGACCAAGCAACTGACATCTCAGTTGTCCCACAATAACAAACGTTTATTTATATGCTGAAGCCATTCGAAACTCCTTGCATAATTTAGTGTTTCATGATTAAAGTATTAAGAACGCCTTTTAATAGGTTTTTATATAGAATACGGTAAAAGCAAAATCTCCTTTAGCTTAGAGCATTCCAGGTTCATTAATCTACAATAATTAACTCATTTGCAAACTTTGATTAAACTCCTGTTCTATACCTTTCAAAGTTTAATTTGAAATTATTAATTATTTTCAGATGAAGGAGGCTCAGACATGACCTCAGTTCACATCCTGCCCATTGTCCATATTTACCATATTAAAGTACATCTCATGTCAACACAGTGTAAATCTGCGCTCGGCACGGCAGTAACTTACAGACTGTTATCTGTGTGTACCTGAGCAAATTATGAAATTGGAAACTAATTTGACTTGCTCAATGAGCAGCACATTTCACACTTCATTTGGCTTTCCATGAAACACTTAACAGTGAATCACCATTACGCCCCGAACACTTTGTTTCTAATTCCAGTCACTTACTGTGCAGGGGCAACTGAGGAAAGACAATTTTAATCACACATTTTACACTGTAAAAAATACATTGTCTCACCTCATGACCAGGAGTAACACCAGCCTCCGTTTACTAAGTCAAATTATTGGGTTTGTTTCAGTGAAAACAGCACGCTTCATTTACATCACATTACTTTGTTTGTTGAAGAAATGACACAAAATAAATACACCATGCAAGTAAAACCTAAGTGTGAGTAAGTTTATTGCAAGTAGATTTGCTACAATATCACTGAAGTGTGCATAAAAATGCAAAACATTTTCTGCTTGCACTTTGCACTAGCTCTCTCTTTTGTTTCCTCCCCAGCAGTTAAACAGTAGATAAGCTTCCAAAAGATCTGTTTTGATATTAATTTAAAAAAAAAAAAAAATGACTAGCATATCATGCAGCTCTTTTTTGCTTTAACTCAGAGGCAGCCCTTCTTAAGTATATAATTACCAAGTGGAGCAGCATGAATAGGAGTTTCATTCATGCTTGTATTCTAATCTTTTTTCTTTAAAATGTATAGCACTGTATTTAAGCATCACAGCTAAAGGGCATGTAGACAGCATATCTGTGTTTTCTGCTGATCAGACTATAAAGGGAAGAGATGGCATATAGAAATTAGATAGAGGCACGGTGTTAAAAAAAAAAAAAGTCAAAGCAATTTAATTATGTAATCATCGCATCTCATTTATATATAAAATATCTCTGTTCATTCAGCATGGTCTTGGTCTCAGAGATGATGAAATTATTTTTTTAATTGTTCCATTATTGCTCTCAGTTTTAAGTCAAATACCATTTCATATGGCTGACAGTCATCGCCATAGTTTTTTTTTTTTTTTTTTTAAATATTCATGTCCAAATCAGTTACAAAGTGTTCAAGTCAGTTGAGCTTGCAATTGCGCTGTTAGGTGAATGTCATTTCATTCATTTATTTCAGTGGATGTTTTGTAAGTCCCTCTACTAATAAGCACATCAGGTATAATGTCAAGACTACCGAGTTCAAACAGCTGATTCAGTTGATCAGTGTGCACAACAATCTCAATGTGAATACAGTCCATTTGTGAAGTGCTAAAATTATTTCTTGAAAAGGGCATGTAATATTCTGTTTATAGTGTAGTGTTGGCTTCAGTAATCAACACTGGAGCTCTAAGCTGGATCCTCCCCTGCAGCCAGATTACTTCTTGGGATCAGCTTCCCCCCCCCCAAAGGCTGCTGGTTGGCCCTTTCAGTCGTTGTTTCCCTCTGTTGATAATTTTCTGTCTCTGTGCACAGTCACTGCGTGGAGACAGAGGGGGGCTTGAAAGTAGACGCAATCTCCTATCTGACCTTGAAAGAAAAGAGCCGCACATTCTGAATGATTTCTTCCAATCTTGTTAAAACCCATAATGGAATTAACCTGGAATGCCCTGATGAAGTGACTGGTGTGCGAACATGGCATCTTGTTTGGCCTCGGGCGACCAAATGATGTTTGTAAAATTCTTAAATTAATAGGTATTATTCTTTTAGGATATTGGTTTGTATGATTATGACTGGCTGGGTTAGAAAAATAATAAAAAGTACAGTTAGCAGGTGGTAGACACAAACATGCATCAAACACTGGGCTGCATAACTTCACGGTGCATAATCTTGCCATTCTTTTTCTCTCTGTCTCTCCCCTCTGCTTACATTTTAATTTTTTGCATAAGCACTCTAGATGATGCTGAACTCCCGTCCTGAGTGGCACAACGTGTTGACTGCAGCTAGCAGATGTAGCAGCAGATCACCGACGCTGAATTTCTGCTGAGGGAACCCGCCAGTTTAGCAGCGAGGCCTCAGTCTTGCATGTGTGATAGACGTTGCCTTAGCCCAGGCTGACAGGAGACATAATTGAGTCCATTTTGATGACATAAGCCTTGCTGATTCCATTTAGTTGGGAATTTTCTCTTCCTCTCTGTGAGGCTCTGGTTTGATTGGAGGTCAGCTGGGAGCTAGCCGCTAGCCGTCAGCACACAGCACTCACCTGGTCTGACACCTGCTCACCGTGCAGGCAGCATGTTTGGTTGAGGCTCAAATCTCCACAGTGTGCAGGGAGAGCTGGAATTATGCCTCTCAGCCTGTGTGTGTGTGTATGTGTGTGTGTGTGTGTGTGTGTGTGTGCACGTGTGTGTATATGGAGGGTGTTCTGGGTGTGTATCTCTGTATTTGTGAGCACTTGCCTTGCGTGTCACATTGGATATGTGTCCACCAGAGCTCATGCGAGAAGACAGCGGGTTGGACTCACACCTTGCTCAGTTGGATCTTCCTCCCAGATCTGTCAAGCGTCTGTTGACGTGTCCATAATGCGACAGGCCACCCACAGAGAAGCACAGGGACAAATTGTCCGGCTTTCTAACCCTTACGCTAACCCTATAACCAACCTGTGACCTCTGCCCTCACAGGCTACACAGACGGCGCAGCGTTAGTCTTAGAGATGGAGTAGAGGTAATCTCATCAAAAGGCTTCAGTGTAGAATCATCCCTTATGTAAAATGCTTTTCTCAAAGAAACACAGCCAGCTTCACTCATTTCAGTTTGTTTTGTCTTTTTCTCAAAAGCTTTAAGTCGATTTTTTTAAGTCGAGTTTTACCATTGCAAGATATTAAAGAACTATATGCAGTTTGCAAATTATTGTGTGCTATTATGCCTTACAGGCATTTTGTTAATACATATTTTTTGTTGCATATATCATCCAATAAAATTGCCATAAATTGGTTGTGAATGCATTGATAGTGCATATATGAGACTATGTTAGCTGAAAGCATATTAACACATTAGCTGTGTGTACTTAAGGTCAGCTCTGTTTCCCAGCATGTAATTAACTGTAGAATCAGTTGCTTGAAATTACCTGACAGTCTGGTGGCCTGCAGCGCTCCCGCTCTCCCTGCCTCTCTCCCCCTCTCACTCGCTGGTCAATCTGATGCTAATGCTCCCTGGCAAGTGACTCCACTGTACATACTGTACAATAACAGTACACATACACACCGCCGACTCCAGTGCTAATTCTGGGTTAGTATGTTTTGGATAAATAGGAAGAATTAACTATAAGACAGGGATAATCCACTCTGAGGTATGTGTTAAAGAGTTTTTAATGTGTGACAGATATAGACTACTTCAGCTCTTTGCCTCTGCTTATAGTGGCAACTTGCCAACAATAAAAAAAAATTGGATGAGTTAGTTAATTTAAGAAGCGGTATGCTCTAAAAATAAAAATGTTCTGCCTGCAGTATATTTGTGTGGGTCAGACAGCCTTGCAGCTGAGATGCTACCCGCTGATTCAGCTAACACACTTGAGCCATGACATTGTAGACATGAGGATTCGTATCTCCTGCGATTCAGAATCAATACACAAATTCCAAAAATCAATCCATTAATTCTTTTTCAGTCATGCAATGATTTTGGTGCTCTCACAGCTAAATAGGCTTCAGGCAGCTCTGCCCCGAGCCCACAGTGCATCACAGCGCAATCAGAGTGCAGTGCAAAGTAGACAATAATGAACGGGCAAAGAGCTCTGGCCGTGGCCTAATTCAGTTCAAAAGACAAACGCCCCTACAGCCTGGTTGATAATGTGTAGTGCAGTGTTAATTTTGACAACGAAGACGATGATGAAAGATGTTTGTCAACGCCCTTTTTTTCCCCCATGACTACAACAAGACGAGACAAGCTAAAAATAGATCATAGATAATAACAGCTATAATGTTATGTAAGTTTGGTTTTTGTTGATGAAACAAGACAGGACGAAAATATGATTAGTAGACCGTCAGACATTTAAAAAATGTGATTGAAACTAATACACATTTTAGTTCAGAGACCTAGTCTAAAATTAAAATCAAAATCAGCTGCCTCATCCACAGTAAATTTTTGTTTTATGTTAATATTTTCCAGACATTCACAGACTGACCTGCTCAAATGATCTGCCAAACGTCCAGCTGTTGAGACAAGCCTCCACACAAATCAATAAAATTTGCTGTATATAGTGAAATACACTATATTACCAAAAGTATTCGCTCACCCATTCAAATGATCAGAATCAGGTGTCCTAATCACTTGGCCTGGCCACAGGTGTATAAAATCAAGCACTCAGGCATGCAGGCTGTGAAACAAGACATTTGTGAAAGAATGGGCCGCTCTCAGGAGCTCAGTGAATTCCAGCGTGGAACTGTCATAGGATGCCACCTGTGCAACAAATCCAGTCGTGAAATTTCCTCGCTCCTAAATATTCCACAGTCAACTGTCAGCTCTATTATAACAAAATGGAAGCGTTTGGGAACAACAGCAACTCAGCCACGAAGTGGTAGGCCACGTAAAGTGACGGAGAGGGGTCAGCGGATGCTGAAGCGCATAGTGCAAAGAGGTCGCCGACTTTCTGCACAGTCAATTGCTACAGAGCTACAAACTTCATGTGACCTTCAGATTAGCCCAAGTACAGTACGCAGAGAGCTTCATGGAATGGGTTTCCATGGCCGAGCAGCTGCAGCCAAGCCACACATCACCAAGTGCAATGCAAAGCGTCGGATGCAATGGTGTAAAGCACGCCGCCACTGGCCTCTAGAGCAGTGGAGACGCGTTCTCTGGAGTGATGAATCATGCTTTTCCATCTGGCAATCTGATGGACGAGTCTGGGTTTGGAGGTTGCCAGGAGAACGGTACATTTCAGACTGCATTGTGCCGACTGTGAAATTTGGTGGAGGAGGAATTATGGTGTGGGGTTGTTTTTCAGGAGCTGGGCTTGGCCCCTTAGTTCCAGTGAAAGGAACTTTGAATGCTTCAGGATACCAAAACATTTTGGACAATTCCATGCTCCCAACCTTGTGGGAACAGTTTGGAGCGGGCCCCTTCCTCTTCCAACATGACTGTGCACCAGTGCACAAAGCAAGGTCCATAAAGACATGGATGACAGTCTGGTGTGGATGAACTTGACTGGCCTGCACAGAGTCCTGACCTGAACCCGATAGAACACCTTTGGGATGAATTAGAGCGGAGACTGAGAGCCAGGCCTTCTTGACCAACATCAGTGTGTGACCTCACCAATGCGCTTTTGGAAGAATGGTCAAAAATTCCTATAAACACTCTCCTCAACCTTGTGGACAGTCTTCCCAGAAGAGTTGAAGCTGTAATAGCTGCAAAAGGTGGACCGACATCATATTGAACTCTGTGGGTTAGGAATGGGATGGCACTTCAGTTCATAGTATGAGTAAAGGCAGGTGAGCGAATACTTTTGGTAATATAGTGTAATTGCCATACCTCATTTCTGTATGTCTCTTTGGTAAAATGATGTGAAAAGGGTTTTAGCCGCTGTAGGATGGTGTAAATCAAGACAAGCGGATGTTACTGACGAGATGATGGTTTCACACTGTCTGTGTTGAGTTCAGGGAGATACTGACTCCAAAAATATTGTAAACAGGCTGATCAAACCAGGAATATGTATGTATAAACATTCAGTAGCTTTTACCGGACTACATTACATTGAGAGGCGTTTCTAATTTTTTGTCCTCCCTGTTTATTATACATGAGGGGGACAGAATATTGGAAACACACACTCTCAGTAAAATGCAGTCCAGTACAACAGCAGGTGTACTGGACAGGTGTAGCAACAGAAAATGAATAAATAGCAAAATAAACCAAACTGCAAGTTGTACGAACCGGTGCGAACCCTGCAGTTTTTTTGCAGGGACAGTTAAGTATTTACCTTGAATGCCTCCTGTGCACAGTTTAACAGCCAACATACTGGTAAGTCCCAGGGCAGCGAGCAGGACGTGACAGGAAAACAGCCTCCTCACAGCGACTGGAGGAGAGGAGGCAGGTTTTCTCCCACAGGCAGAGCGGGGAAGAGCTGCACGGTGCTCACGGGACAAAGAGGCTGTAAAAAGTGTCACAGGATGATATAAGCTGTCAGGAGGAGGGGGTTAAAACAGGTTAGTTAAATAGCCTGAAGCATAACTGTTTTGATGTGACTGACTCAGCTTTTCATCGAAGTTTTACAGGACTCAGCGGGATCGACACGGCTGTTGGAAACACAGATCTATAATAAAAAAAATATTGTAGATAATAATATTATAGAACAGTAGTTAGAAAAAAAAATCACTGTGCACAGCCAAAAAGAGGAGAAAAATGGAGTAAGACTAACAAAAAGATTTAGCCTCAAGCATCTGGAGCTTAAAGATGTCCATCCTTGCATCGTCTGTGTGATTTAAGATATCACTTTTTTTAATTTTAGCTTTGATAAAACTGTCACAACACATCTTGTTTACAGTTTTAGACCTGTTCAAGTGTTCTCTACAGCAGAGCTCTAAAGATACATTTGTTTAAAATGTTATGAAGACAAGAAGAAAACACATTGTTTTGCACTGCTTATGCCCCAGAAATTAAAAGAAAAAGAAAAAAACGAACATTTGTCAATTATATTTTTGTTAATTCAAATTTTGTTCAAAATTTTGAGAAATATGAGAATACTGAATCCTGAACCCTATGATGGATTTGTCATTACAAATGCTGCATTGTTCAAATCTGCAGAATTTTATTTTAAATGCTAACAAGGTTTCCAAAAATATCCAACATGTCCTGCTGAGTTACAAGCAAATGTGTTTAAAATGATGCACAAGACATGTATATATTTTCTATTTCATGCAATGCTGCAGCCATAAAACAATGGCATCTTGGGTCTGAGTATTTCACTCGGTAAAAGTGTGATGTGGCTTCGATGAAGCTTTGCAACTGGCAGACACAGAATATGTACATGACACGGCCATAGAATAATGGCGGTGTATGCAGTAGAAAGGGGCAAATATTTTGGAAAATTGGTGTTACATGACCAGAGAACACAGAAAAAAAATGTGTGCAAAATAAAAATCATGCTCAGACATCCCTTTTGCCTTGCGCTGACAAAAAAATGTGGGCTTCAATCTGTATTTTCTAGAGCCGGCAAAGGTTGTAATTGATCCAAAGGCGGTTGAAAAATCAGCAAAGTATTCCTTTAAGGGAAAATCTGAATTTAAGGTTTTTTTTTTTTTTTTTTTTTTTAAAAAGATACTTGCATGTAGGTGAAGTTTTACTTATAAACTGTGATAGTCCGGGCTTAGTGCTGTTCAGCTGCATCCGGAGTGAAGAAACAGCAGGATTATCCACCACCACTCTGAACACACGCGTACTGTAGGCCACCGCCACGAGGAGGAAGTAGCTGCAGGTCTAACGCTGACATTAGCAGCTTTAGCAACTTTTTCCACATATGTGGGTCATGGCCGTGGCTAATGGATGACACTACAGTGTGTTATGTAGAACATGCATACAGCAGTACACACAGAGCCCGACTCTCCAGGGTTCAATTTGGTTATCTCCCTCTCAGCACTACCCGGCTTCCACCTCAGCCTGGATTACGTGCCCCAGATTTCACAGCTCTTAAGAGAGAATATGCACATACTGTAGACGTTTATTATTCTGTGTAAGCACAGATGGAATTTTGCAAATCCAAACACAGGCCAAGACTTTTTACCTGAGCTTTTGTTAGTCTGCATTTTAGCAGACGCAAAAAAAAAAAAAAAAGTGGATAACATTAGTGTGTCCCACTTTGAGAAATTAATATAAAAACACATATGAAGCAAAAGGAGTGAATCATTTCATTTCAACAGAACACTTCTTATGGAATGTACATTGGAAAGAGAAGAAAAAGCACAGTTTGTTTTTGTCATGAACAGTTTTTTTTTTTTTTTTTTTTTTTTTTTATTGTGTGCCATTGTGCAGAAATGATTGAAATTTTAAAAATGATGAGATTTAAGTGCACCTTCTTTCATCTCTTTTGTTGGTCAGAAACTACAAATCCCTGTCTTTACTGTTATTGGTTTACAAATCAAAATTCTTGCACTGTAATACAAATGAAAAAAAAAAAAAAAAAAGGCTTAAGAATGGGAGCTGCTCGTTTTCCCCCACTGTTTTGTGGCATGCCCCTGTGGTACATACAGACATAAAGCATAAGGGATGGCAACTTCACTTTCTTCCCTCTCATATGATCCCAGAGCTGTTGGTACATATGACTTGTCACAGCTGCACATTAGCCATGTTGCAAACACATTGTTTTCTGAGAGAAAAATCCATTTGTTTCCATGGTGATGCTACCCCCTCCCCTCATGCAATTTTCCTGGTGGTTATTTATGGATAGCTTTATTGAACTTTATTGAAGAAGAGAAAGAAGAGAGTTACTTCCATTTGTAATTTTTCACACTCCCTAATAAGGTGGTTTGGGGAACTAGATCACACTGCAAGGCTCAAACTAATAATCTGCTCATATAGCATTAAGATCTTAAAGCACTTTGGTTTGACTCCATGGGCTCTAAACCACCCTCCATTATTAGTTACCCTTGATATTTGTATTTTTTTTCCCCCCAACTTGCCTTATCTATAATTGAAAAATCTAGACTCAACTCAAACAAACAAACAAACCAAAACAGAATAAAACAGAAGGCATAATCACTAATTTTGAGTTTGCCCGCAATACACATTCATTAACAAGGAACCAGGATGTAAGCATGTGGTACCACAGACACACATTAAACATACAAATATAACACAAGTGAGATATTCCTTTAAAAATCAATTTTATCAGCTTTTTGTGTCGTCACATCTCTGTGAAATTGTGAGGCTCAGATGTGATCCATTTCATCTGAGGGATCAAATGGCTGCCTCAGACAAATTCATTTATTTGATACAACTACAAGGAATCATTAAAAGTGAAGAGTGGGGAAAAACAGTGAATTGAAGTAAAAGTGAAGTAATTTCTTTCCCCTCACCTCGCAATATGTGCATGACTGATTTAATCTTAAAAACATACAATGGCAATCTCAGTGGTGTCAGAGCCTTTTGTTATCGAGTCAAAGCCGTGTGTCAGAGCCAATCGGTTCAATCTTTTTCATTTTAAGATCAAGCGTTTCTGAATGAGTACATCTTTTCATGAGAAAGGAAGATGGATATTCAATAGGGTGATCATGCAGTCGTATCATTTCGGATGTATTAAAGACCCATGTTTGCGCCTTTAAATTCTGCTTGTACTGTTGGAAAAATGATCTTTTAAGTAAAATTAATTCACTTAAACCATTTTTTGTCTCAATCCTCACAAATAAAGCGCTGGCTGTATGCACTGACGAAGTAAACGTGTGTGCTGAGTGAAATTCAGAGTGCAGTCCGTTGACTAGAGACACTTACTGAATCTAAACGGAGCATGCCGATACTTGCCAATTAAGTCAGTGAACTCACTGCAAATTTTCCTCTTGGGTTTTGTGCATGTTGACACCTTGGCAGGCCCGGACTGTACATCGGGAGAACCGGGAGAATTCCCGAAGCGCCGGCCTGTCACTGGCCTGCTGGCCTGTCTGTCTTTTTTTTTTTTTTTTTTTTTTTTTTTTTTTTTTTTTTTTTTTTTGGACAGGTCGCCGGCCAGGCCAATCAGCTGTCATGACGGTCCGCTCTCCGGTTGTAAGGGACAGGCCAGGCCAGGCCAATCAGAGGCCAGCAGCCTGTGACAAGATCAAGACGTGATTGGTTTGTTTTGATTAACACCCGCCCCAACAGTCCGAGCACGCTGTAAACATAGGAGGGGGTGTGGCGACTCGCGCGAGTGTGTTGGACTGTGGAGGAGAGCGGAGGAGGCGGAAGGAAAGGTTTAGTGATTACATTGCAGTTGATAAATAAATTTTTCCATGGACCCCAATCCAAATCCGGAGAAAAAAAAGAGGAAAGGTGGGGCAGAAAGGGAGAGAGAGAAAAAAAGAAAGGCACTCGAGGAAGACGCTGCCAAGTGCCTCAAGTTGCCCTTGTTATTCAGCCCCCCCCTCGCTGTCGCACTGTCAAAAAAAAAAGTGATGCTTCAGCAAGTGAGTTTTCTAAAACACACTGGTTCTTCTCAGTAGGAGGTTCTTTAGGCCATGTACACTCTCAGTTAGAGTTGAATTAACACTGAGGATTAGATTTTACACGTACAGTGTAGAAATGTAGGACCTGGACTTGAAATTCAAAAGTTTTGAAATTAAATAAGGATTGAGGTTTTAAAATCACTGATTTACAAGCCATATTTTTTTTACTGCCTTTGAGATTAATTTTTTTGTGGTGGCAGAATCGAGTGCCTTGATGCGCCGCATGCTGATTTTGTAAGGCAAGTTTTTTACACTCATATGGAGTGGCTATGTGACATCAGAGTGAGTGTTGGAGTGGCTAGTGCCTGTATGTGTAGCCTGCCCCCCCCCCCCCCCCCCCCCCCCCCCCCCCCCCCCCCCCCCCCCGCTCCACTCCAACGAACACCCCCCTCCCCGGATGGCCTGGGTGGATGACTACCTCCTGGCCTGAAAAAATCTCCCAGTCCGGCCCTGCACCTTGGTATTAAATAACAAGGACGATCTACCATGTTTGTCAAGTGGTTTTGGCTCCATGCAGTATCATTAGCTCCTCAAAAATCTAACCTTTTATGTCACAGCAGGCCAGGTACACTCACAGGGACAAAAACTGAGGTGCATTTGCTGGCATTAGGAAAGCTGGGTCAGAAAATGCAACCAGTGACATTTTCTGCATTTTGTGACTTAACTCGACACTTAATTCGACACTGATCTTGAAACTATGAGGAGCAAGTAATGAGGTTTATGTCCCAATTTTATAAAACTGACTTTCAAGATTCATTCACACCAGTTTACAGTGAAAATGCCTCACAACCACACAGAAAGTGATAAAATTACATTTTGAAATAGGCCTTTCTGTAACTACCAGGTGTATTTCTCATGGGAAGTGGTGTACATCACATGCAAGTCACATTTGGTTTGAGTGAATGTTGCTGGGAATATCATAAACAGACAAAACTCCGGGGTTCATATTCACAAAGCTCTAGTGATCTAGTTTTTTTTTTTTTTTTTTTTTAAAGCATTTCACATTTAAAATAAAATTAAATCCAAGTAAAGCATTTTAGGGAAGAGGACTTTTAGAAGGGTTAGGACTCAACTTCCAGAAGAAATTATCTCATAAATACCATATAGTAAAGTATTACCAAGCCTACAGAAAGCGTAATTATAAAGATACATGAATGCATCATTTATTTTTTAGAGGCTCAATTTCTCAGCATTTTCTACTTGCTTCCGTTCCTCTTGGTTTAATATAGATCTCTATATACTCTCCGGCCAACAAGCATACAAACTAATTACAGCTGAGACATTCTCTTTTTTACCTGTAAAACATAAAATTGATCAAGCGCTAAAACTACCCGCATGGATGCAATTAATTCGCATGTGAGTAGGCTACTGTGGAAGAAGGCTTGTGTTTTCAAACATTTTGAAATATTAGGTATCGCCCACTGTTTATTCAGAGATGATCATTATGTAAAAATTGTATTTATAATTGCACCATGCCTTAATAGAGAGTTATTTGATTAGGCCTAGAGTGGCATGCTGAGGGTTTTTTCAGCCAGTCACAGCTTGCTTCATCCCAAGCATCACGGTCAACAACGCCTCCTCATGAAGAAAAAGTTGCCCTTGCTCTTTCCGAACTTTACTAAATCACTCTGAAGCTAGGACCTCCTTGCTAGGAATTCATAGGCAAGGTTAGGAGCTCTGTGTAAGAGTATTCTCAGTATGTTTGTGAATATGGCTCAGGAGGTTAAACATGACGGGAAGACATATGTCTCCATCCTTGGTCCCTGATGGAAGTAAAAAAAAATGGGAACGGACCAAATTAAAAATGAAACAAAGCAGAACAGAAAAGACATGTAAAGGGACTATAATTCTGAATTGCAGCTGCTGAGACATACATAGAAATGCACTCCGAAAACCTCTAGTCACCAATGTAACTTTTAAAAAAGACCTTCTAATCCCATGCTTGGTTGCCTCCGATGCTACATACTCACCGAGTCTGTGAGCGTTGCCGCATTGTTGGACAGCTCTTAGCACAGGCAGCGAGAGCCTTGGTGACAGCCCTGCCAGAGACGAACGGCACAAAGCGTTCTCCAGACTTAATGCCACTGTTAATTTGTTTACCTTGATCAAATAGTCCTCATCACAGGAGGAATTTGTCTCCAGGATGTGCTTGGTGGGCCCTGAGCTATAACTCAACATCGTCACTCCATTTGTCAGGGAAAGCTCTGACAGTCGGCCTAATTAGTTTGGCTGTGACAAAGGAGCTGTCTCGGGGAAACTGGGAACATCAATCCATCTATGAAGGCATGTGTTTTCATAATACAAGCAATATAGTGAGCACAAACAGGCCTACTTGATGCCCGGTGAAACCTGGTGAACTGCATCCACAACAAGGACTAAATGAGCCGCTTGGAAAATGAACGCGATAAAGCCATGTTGTAAATATGTATTTGTTTGTCAGGATATTTAGCTGCTTGGATACAATGCCAAGCAGTTTATATCATTCCTCGGCCGAAGTCTTTTTGAAAAACAGCCTGCATACAAATTACAAACAAACAAAAAAAAAAAAACACATTGTGTAAGTTGTCATTTTGTGATACTGAACAGAAAAAGACCCTTATCTTCTTTTGCCCAAATTTTGAAAGGAGCATCTCCGTATAAAACTGACAATTGTGCTTTTCATTATCAATTCTCCATTTACCTGTGACATTTTTTCCCCCCATGCATGATGTGTTTTTATAGGTACACATATTGAGGAACACCATAATAACCAACAAAAACTATTTGCAATTTGTCTTTAAAAATATCGTCTCACTGCAGCCACGGAAGACAGTCAGGAGGATCTATGTTGTAAGAGTCTTTTTAAAACAGCAAGACATTAAAGTCGGTGGAACTCAACCTCTCCTGACGTCTCTAAAAGCTACCTCCATATAATACACACACACACACACACACAAATAATGATAATAACATTAATAATACAAAGTCCCTCAAAGGCTTTTTAGCTGCTGGCTGCCTTAAAACGTTATACAACATCATCGTTGTCAGGAGAATTTTTTTTTTTTTTTTTTTTAAAGGCACTCTTCACACATTTAAAATGAGGACAGCATCTTCTGCCTCTGTCTCTGCTTCACATCAACTCAAGCTCTCCTGGGCGAGTGCTTCACTTTTTTAGGATTATAGCAGCACTGGTAGTAATTCTGCATAGACGAAGGATTCTAGTGTGGCTGTCTGGCACTGGAGGTGAGTAAAAAAAAAAAAAAAATGGTGTTAACTTGCAGAATGGCTCAGGAGGCAGAAGTCCATGCAAAAAAGGCAGTGGTTTTATTAACCAAAAACAGCAGTGAAGCAGGGGAGGGAACTGAAAAAATAACTGGCATACACAAGCCACACGAGCCACATGAGCCAGCTGCCACCAGCAACAAACCTTCCTGGCCCCGCCCTAATTGGACTAAACCATGACTTCAGGAGGGAAGTCTCTAAACAAGAGAGGGAAGTCTCCACTGTAGTCTGCACCAAACAAGAACATAGCAAACATTTAAACACCATCAATAGTTTTAGGGGAGCAACTCATAATTAACTTTTCCCCACTGGATAAATTTATGCTCCTCCACCCTTAATTAGTCAACTGTGTCTGGTCACACAGAAAGAGAGACTACTGGGCTCCTCCCCTCACTTCGGCCAATGACGATGGCCACAACCACAATTGCACTTGTAGGAAAAAGGGAAAATCCAAGTTAGCAGACATCAATAGCTGGGTTTCCATCCAAATATATCGAAATTTTTTAGCGAATTTTGTCAAAATGCGCAAAAGAAAATGCGAATTTATGCCTGTTTCCATTAGTTTTGTTTTGCGATTATTGAGAGGAGAGTGTGCCGTGAGATGACGTCATAAGATAGCGTCTGTGTGTCGACTGAACAACAACAAACACAGCTGACACTCAACAGCTGATCAGGGACAGATTCCTGCTGAACTTGTCGGCTCTTGGGAGAAGTCTGCTTACTATTTTGGCAGCGCTAACTTCGTACCGAACCATCCTAAATAAGGAATAAGAGACTAATAATAATAGTAACAATAACTAATAATAAGACTGTAGCGTAGAAGTGTGACGTGGTATCCGGTCCAGTCATCGTTTATTCGCAAAACCTGTTTCCACAGCAAAAAGTCGCATTTTCTTTTATCGATGCGCTGAGAAATCCACCCCCTCCAAGCGTAAAAACTTTTTTGCGAATTTTCGGCCGTTTTTTCGAATTTCTGGCGTTTCCATCCAAGTTTTTTTTCGCAATTTCTGAAAATGCGAATAAATATAGGTGGATGGAAACCCAGCTACTGTTAAGATTTACTCAACTTGGCACAGGTGGCCTGACTAAGCCTAATGACAGTAATTGGTGTAGGACATGTAGGGATTTCAGGCATGTGAAAAGGTATAGAGGGAGCCTTTTCACAGGGATGTAAAAGTTTTGAAGGTTTGTGTAGTGAAACATTACTATGTGTTGTTGAAATGGCTCCATAGAAAGTTATCAGGCATTTTGTTTTCTTTTTTTTTTTTTTTTATTGAAAACGTCACTGTGCAGTCATAGATTCAGTAAAAACCACTGCGGGAATTTGTGTGTGCCTGCAGGACATATACCATTTACAACATGTTTTTTTCTACTGTAATCTTTTAGTGGGAACATTGTTTAAATTGTATTGACTCTTTCATGTCAGGAAAACATGATAATAATTATCTTGTGTATATGAATAACTAGAGCATGCTGCTCAATTATCTTTTGTTGTTTATTTTTAATGGCTTAAACTATATGCGCACAATTATTAGCCCAAAATTTATGGGGCTTATGGGGCTTCCTGCAAAAAACAGAAGAAAAGAAAAGAAAAGAAAACATTAAAGGGTTTGTGCATGTGCTTATCTCAAGAATAATGGGAGAGTAATGTGGTATTTAATCTCTTTCAGCCAACAAGCTTGAGGTACAACTCAGCTGGGTAAAGACACCAGGCTTCATCAATTATGTCTGCAGTCAAAGTTCTGTCAATTGATCGAATTTTAATTTTCCTCACAGAAACAAACACATATTTAGCTTTTTTTTATGTGAGCTCTGTGCGGCAACATCTTGCATTAGCATGGAACTAAACAGCGCGAGATCAAAGCCACAACTTCACTTGACCTAAAAACTGAAGGTAAACTGCTTTACTCAGCGTCCTGGCTCTTCTGCGCAGAGGTACACACACATACACAAACAAGATGAGTTCCCACAGATGTTATATGACCCCCTGTGGAGTGGATGCTGGTAATCTGTTCAACCTTTGGAGGAACGAGTCCCGGGTTCATGAGAGAAGAGGAGCCCCTTCGCAGCCTCTTGGCCACTAAAGGCCCTAAAGTTGCTCTCAAGCCCAAAGCTCCCTCTCACTGCTAGTGTTTGATGTCGGAAGAGAAAGATAGACTAACTAGGATCCTTTCTACAGCCTTTTATTTTGCCAGCAGTGGAAGCTGCAGCAGGCCCTCTCCCCTCACACTAAGTCATATTGATTTCATGACTTCTTAGAGACACAGCATGCAATAAGTCCAGGCTACTTTGCATTTTCATACCCCCTTCGTTTATTTGCTTTGTTGAGTCTCAAAGCATCGGCTGGAATAAATAGAAAATGGAAGATTAGGTTTGGCCACTGTGAGGCTGCTTTGAAATTGGTTACTGTGTTGTAGCTGTATGGAGGATGATAGAGAAGCAAAAATCTATTTTCAATTTATCTCAATTGGGCCCAAGGAAACATGGCATCAGAGCAGAGTTTGGTGTGCTGTGCTGATGCAGCATAGCTCTTAATGGACATTAACATTCGCGGCCTGCCTCATTTGATCTTCTCCTGTGTTGTTTGTAAACCTTCCTGTTCAGCACACAATCACTATAACAAAATTGCCTCAGTTTAACTGTGTGACATTCTCTCAGGTCAAATGAAATCTCAGCGTGGTTTCGGTGCCAGCTCGCAGAAAGTAATGGCAGCAGATTTTTTTTTATTTACTTGTTTTTTCACACTGTGTTTTAGCACTGAGGTTGTCAACGGTTGTGTACGGCTGGGGTGGCCCGAATTGAACGCCTATGGAGATAAAAATAAAGCACAGTACATTGGAAGCAATTTCCCCGATATCTTGACTGAAATGTTTTACTATAATTATTTCAAAGTTGTAATATCACCCTTCCCGTTGCTGTAATGCGATTCAGTGGCAGTGAGGTTGTCTTGACTAGAGAGGGAGAGACAGAACTGGGGTATTCAGCTGCGACGGACACACAGCAGCCTCTAATAGCGAGCCACAGCTGCCTTTGAGCTTCCCTCATGTCACTGTAGGTTGTAGCTGACAAACAAGGCATAACCAGCACTATCCTCTTGTTACTGTTGATATCCTGTACTTTACAAGCTAGCAGCATCAGAATTCAGCATGGATATGCAGCCTGTCAGATGCGCTATGTGTGCCCAGTTTGCACATACACACAGTATGTGTGTGTGCCGGTGTGTATGTGTGTGTGTGCGCGTGTGTATGGCTAGCAGGCAGAAAGCCAGCATGACCCAACTTCAGCTTTTCAGCTTTAGTGCAGCGCTGCAGACAGCTGTGCCACAAACACAGTGCTGTGGACCACCGCGAGGGCCTTTTATTTAGGTCACATTCTGTGCTTCAGCGGCCAGCAGAGGGGAATCTCTGTCAATCGACTGCAATGAATACCTTTAGTTGGACTCAGCCCAGTTTTTAAGTGCCCTCTAAGAAGAAGCAGACACTGGGTGCGTGTGTGGGTATGCAGTGTGCATCTGGTGTATGTGTGTGCCTGCGCTTATCTTTCCCTACAATACAATTCACTCTTGTGCAGAATGTATGGGGGTGGGGACTGGACGTTACATTTTCCATTTTCCCCTCTAACAATACAAGATAGAATAATACACTGCAACAGGCTTAATTCTCTCCCTGGGAGATTTGATCCCAGGCCTTTGTGCAGACAAGGAAACGTCTGCATGCATTATTTCCACAATTCTCCAGCTTAAACAATGCCCAGTTTGCATCAACCTTAAAGAAAATAATGCTCATTGGTTCTGTATTCATTCCACTCATTTTTCTCCACATGTATGTGGCCAGCACATACTGTTCTCCAGTTATGTAAAGACCAGGCCTGATATCATTTCATTCCTCTGCTCTCTGTCTCTGTTATTTTCTCTTGTTATGTGTCTTCCTGTTGCCCTTTTTCCTCTCCGCCCTTCTCCTCTTTTTCTTTTTTCTTTTTTTTATTTACCACAGTGGCCTTTGGTAGTGTATTATAAATCGCGGTAATGAATTCCCCACGCTGACTGGGCCATGCTGCTGTCACCGTGCTACACCGGGGTGCGTGGGCTCTTATTATTGTCTCGTTAGCTTCACCTCCAGTCCACTGGAAACAGTGTGGGCTCAGCACCTAGCCAGCCACAGCTCTGGATGGGTGAGGGAGGCAGTTTAAGGGCTCTGATGGATGCCATTGTTTTCATGTCACCATGTAAGGGAAAGGTCATTTATTGCCCGTTGCCTCGGCTGCCCCACGAGCTGTCGACTGGGTTTTACTGGCCAATTAGTTTGCCCTTAGAGGAGAACCAGAGGTACACAGGGACTCCGCGGGGCCGTACTGTGATTATTTGTAGTGCATGTGGGGGAGTGTTTGTGTGTGTGTTAAGCAGGTGTGTAGCAACAAAATAAATGCTCTACTCGAGTACTACCTTCTTTATTATGTCCTCTGTACTGTGAAAGAATCGGTTTGTCTGTAAGGCACTGGCCATTTCAGTGAGATCATCTCAGGGATTAAGGCTCTCCGCAGCGGGACGTCTCCATCTCTCAGTTCTCCTCATCCATATCTCATGGTATTTTTTTTTGTTTCATTCTCTTGAGTCTTGAGATGCTTCATTTCTAACAACACCTTGGAATAAATATAGCATATACCTGAGTTGGAAATAGATCTGAACACTACTTTTTGCCTCTTCCTCCTTTGTTTCTCTCAACCCCCTAGATCTTCTGTCACTTTTTCCCTTGTGTACTGAAATCTACTAGAGCAAACGGAGACGCAGGAAAGGAAGCTTGAGGACAGATATGGATGTCAGGGACCACATGCCAAATGACAGCTATATTTAGAGAACCTCCTTTAGAGTTTTGAAGGACAAAAATAAAAGGGTGAAACAGAATAATAGGCCCAACTCCTGTCACATCAGCATGTTTTCATATCTGCCAAGTGCTGCCAGAAGACATGCTTATCAAATTAGGGCAGATGAAGACATTACTGTGCTGTGAGTGTATGCAAATATGAGTCTAATTCTTTTTTTCTGCCTTTGTCTCTGTTCTCTGTTTGTTTGTCTGCTCTTCCTCATGGTGATGTGTTTCTGTGCAGAGCTACTTTCGGTGCCTGTGCAGACTTCCCGCGGCAGCAGTTGGATGTGCACGTCGATCTGGCCACGATGACGATGAAAGGCCTGCCCAGCAGCCGCAGCCACCACCACACGGTGACCTGCGACCCCTCTTATGACTCCATGACCCTGGGGCATTCGGACCGTCGGCCCTACTTTCTGAACCCTGGGGAGGCTCACCCCGCTGACCACCCCTACTACGCCGAGCGCAACTCCTTCCAGTCTGAGTGTGGCGCCTACACCGATGTGGCCAGCTGCACTTTCCCTCGCAGACACTACAGCTCCCACCACGAGCTAAAGGAGGAGTGCAGCGCAGTGGTGCCTTACACAGGGGGGCCAACAGGGAGCAGTAAAGGAGGCGGAGGAGGCGGCGGTGGTGGAAATAACAACCGTATCCCTCCTAATCTGTTAGAGCAGTTTGAGCGGCAGGCACCAGTGCGACGTGACGGCTACCACACGCTGCAGTACAAACGTACCGCGGTAGAGCACCAGCGCAGTGACAGCCCTGGCCGAATCCGCCATCTGGTGCACTCCGTCCAGAAGCTCTTCACCAAATCCCACTCCTTGGAGGGGCCGTCAGGGTCTGGAGGAGGGAGTGGTGGGAGAATGAATGGTGGCAAAGCCAGCCCAGATGACCCACCCTCCTCCTCTGGCACCCTGAAGCACAGCAAGCGCAGCAAGAGCAAAGATCGCTCCAAGTCCGAGCCCAAGATGCGCACTGCCATCTCAGGCTACTGGAGCTCAGACGACACACTGGACCGGGAGGTGTGTCTCTACCACCACCAGCACGGGGGCAGCGGTGGGGGCCCGCCCTCTGGGGTGATGACCATGGGGCGGCGCCCGGACAAGTCCCAGTCGCAGTACTTCATGGAGTCCTACAACACCATCAGCGCCCACTCCCTCAAGACGTCACGCAGCAACAATGATGTGAAGTGTTCAACATGCTCTGCAGGCAGCAGTAGCGCGCTGCCGCTGGTGAGCGGACTGGACACCCAGCTGCAGCTGAAGAAGAGCTCGTGGTCTTCAACCCTGACAGTGAGCAGGGCCAGAGAGGTCTACCAAAAGGCCTCAGTCAACCTAGATAAAGCCCTGGTGAAAGCTGAGCAGGGACGCACCTGCCACTTCCTACAGGTAAGACTGTTGCAACAGCCCCTCCTCTCACCTCATGCCTCATCCATGTTCAGGCTGCATAGCTGTCTTTCCTTGGCAAGCACTAGCACGCCCACTTTTGGCGGGACAGTGGAAAGCTGGGTATTGAGAATGACCTCGCTGCAGACATCCATGAATCCCACCTGCAGGCAGGAAATTCACCAGGATGAAGCACTAATGTCATGTAGAGGAAAGAAAGTCAAAGCTCAATCAAGCCATATTGGCAACCCAGAAAGCAAAAATGCATTGAATCAACATTGAGATATGGTCATGGCTTAAGATTGAATCAACGTTGATGTCAGACGTTGAAAATAACATTGAAAGCGCTCGTTATGATCAACATTGAAATAATGTTGAATTTTCAATCAGTCTCAACATTGATTCAATATTTATTCAACTACATTATGTTCAACATTGAAATAATGTAGAATTGTCAATCAATCCGAACATTGAATCAATATTGATTCATCTATAAATGCATTGAAATTACATTGATTCTACATTGCAACAATGTTATTATTAAAGGACCATTACATCACTTTTCAACCTTCATCTGTAGGTTTTAAATATGCCTCATTCAAGCCCAAAATAACCACTTTACTCTTCATTCATCTTCTAAACCGCTTATCCTCACTAGGGTCGCTGGAGCCAATCCCAGCGCTCATAGGGCAAAGGCAGTGAAACACCCTGGACAGGTCGCCAGTCCATCGCAGGGCAGACAGACAAACACTGACACACACACACACACACACACACACACACACACACACACACACACACACACACACACACACCTAGGGGCAATTTAGCTTCTCCAATTCACCTAACCTGCATGTCTTTGGACGGTGGGAGGAAACCCACGCAGACACGGGGAGAACATGCAAACTCCACACAGAAAGGACCTTGGGTGGGAATCGAACCCAGGACCTTCTCACTGTGAGGCGACAGTGCTAACCACTGCACCACCGTGCCGCCCCGCTTTACTCTTTTGGGTCTCCTGCAGTCTCAGGAGAGAGCAGGTCTCGCGAGCTTCCCACGGCACGCCTACCCCTGCAGGGGTGGGGGGGTGGGGGGCGGGGGCACAGATGCACAGCATACCATACATTGAAACCATGTCTATTATTTCAACATTGAAAAACCAGCATCTATACAATGCTGATTCAACAACATTTTTTCAAATGTTGAAATGGTAGCTGTAATTAAACATTGAATCAACATAGATTTATCAACCTCAACCAAAAATAACCAATTTGACCAAAATTCAACGTTGAATCACTGTATTTTGCTATCTGGGAAGTTTTGCCATGATAGTTTTGAAAATAATTGCTAGCCTTAGCATTGATGCATATTGTGCCAGCATTACCACTGACACAAGCATTTGTGTGAACATTTATTCTAGCATTTGTAGCATTGTTTAGAGAACAGTAGCTTTGTGCTAACAGTGCTAGCATTGGACTAATGATTGCACAATGCTAGTGTCATAATTTTCAATATTATGGGTCAACCTGCCTAGAGAGACAACGGGCCATTATGGAAACAGAAGATAGAGGTAGGAAAGATTCCCACCTCAACAATTTGCAAGTATTCCCGTCAGAGTTGGTCATTTACAAGTTGGAAGATTTAACGTCTGGTAAATACCACATCATGTGAACGCGACATTAACTTGACAGACAACGACCTTCCCTCCACATGGTGTTCCTCTACCTCCTGGTGGATTTCATTGGTGCTCCCATGATGTGCACAGCCAGGTAAACAGGGCCTGCTTTATACTATATGTGTGTTTCTATCAATGTTCGGGCAAATCTGCGTGTGTGTGTGTGTGTGTGTGGGGGGGGGGGGGGGGGGGGGGACACGCTCCCAGGCCTCATCTTTTCAATCCCTCTGTCCCAAGTGATTATGGCATGTGTGATCTTCTGGTGACTTTATCCCGGGTGTTATCATAAAGCACCATGTCCAGACATCTCTCTGCATGGTAAGTTCCACATGTGAGCGTGTGGAGGTCTGTGCCATTACGGCTACACAGCTGTTCTGCATGTGTCAAAAGCCAGGGTGTTCAAATAATGCAATTACCCTGCACACTTCCTCCACTGGATAAGTCAAATGCTGAGTTGATTTTTTAAACTAATTTGTAGCAGGACATGGAAATGCACCACGACACTAAATTAACATTTCTTTATACTGTACACAAGCAGAGGCGCTTTGCTCTCCGGATTGCCAGAAGTTTTCAAAGTCTGTGGAGAATTTCTGCAGCCACAGAGGCTGTGGGGGTAGCAATGGCTGTAGCAGTGATGGTGTGTGTGTGTGTGTGTGTGTGTGTATGTGACTATCCAGAGAGTGGTACTATGGTGAGATCAGAGAGCTAGAAGTGATCAGACAAAGACTGGAGAGAAAAGCATATATATCCCTGAGCCCCAGGGCCCATCACCCACCCCATACACACTCACACATGAGACTCACACACACGCACGCACGTACCCCACTGCATCACCCTTTTCTTTCTCTGTATGAGAAAAGATAAAAGAGGATGTAATTCAGCTCCAACACATTTCCTCCCAACGCGGCAAGCTGCAAATACAAAGTGGAGGAGAGAGATGGTGGAGGGAGTGACAGCACACAAAGAAAGTAGGGGGAGAACATGCACACTTGCATGCATGTTTGCATAACAAGGTCCAAGAGAGAGCAAGTAAGGGCAATGGAGGGAAGTTGTGAACGGAAAAAAAAAAAAAAAAACTAAAAGGGAGGTGCTGAAAGCGAGGGAGCATAAAAGACAGACAGAAAGTTCTATGTGGCCTTGCATTTTAACAGCCTGGAAAACGGAGGGAGCAGATCAAGGAGGGATGTTGTCGCTGCTGTACAGCAACATTTCTCTCAGCCTAAAGGTTCCATGGCTTTTTTCTTTAAAAGAGAGAGGGAAGGAGAAACCGGCTTTCAAAGGGAACAGCCTGACAAGTTAGTCGGCGGACGCTTTTTGAATCCTTAAAACAGAACTTGATGTGTTATTTCCTTCCTCCGCTGGAATGGGACTGTACTCAAGTCCTGGCTGTTCACACACATATGCACATACATACACACACACTCAAATGAATGCCAAACCCTTTCATGGGCTTTCACAAAGGTCAGATATTAGAATGTGTTGAACATCTTTAACACTCTGTACTGTACTGCTAGTATAGCAAGGTCACTCACATATATCAGCTTACCATTCAACCATAGTTTCATTCATTTTGAAATGTTGATTGATGTCATCTCAGACCTTGCCTGTCCCAAGACGTTAAGTGTCTGTCATTGGTTGCCCCTGACATCAGGGCTGTCTTGTTTCCTAGGTACCCTTCTGTTGAATGATTCTCACGCACTTTTTTCTTTCCTTGCTCTGTATCTCATTTCTTTCACTTCAGAGCTGGTGCCCTAACAGCCACTCACATTGGGGCTGCAGTGGTTCTGCTGAACAAAACCGTCTTTGTTTTGCTCTCTCTCTCCATCTCTCCTCTCTTTCACTCTCTCTTTTAGATTACGGCTGGGAGATAGCTTTGCCTCTTTTTTTTTTTTCCTTTTTTTTTGTACATTCATTAGTGTGTGTGTGAAAAGTCAGGAAAGCAGACAGGGGCTGGGGTAGTGCAACATTTTGTCCAAACAATTAACTCCCCGCATTTGATATGCTGTATGCGTTCAAGGGAAGACAAAGGAAGGCCTCGGGCACTCGCAACCTTATGGTACGATTAGGGCAGGCCTCGCTCTGATGCTGTTAGTGTTGTTCAGTCATATTTTACAGCATGAAGTGTACTAGGTATCTAGTGAAGGCCAGGCAAGAGAATATTTCAGGACTTTTTTGTCTTTCTGTGTTCTTGGGTTAGTGTGTCTGTATAAGCTTTTAAGTCTGGAGGTTGACTTCTGTTCACTCTCGTTATCTCACCTTGTCTCTGTAGGTGCCCCAGGATGAGTGGAGCGGTTTCTCTCCGCTGGGGAAAGACGATGAGATCCCGTGCCGGAGGATGCGCAGCGGGAGTTACATCAAGGCCATGGCAGAGGAGGACAGCGGCGACTCGGACTGCAGTCCCAAACCCTCGCCTAAGGTCCAGGCACGGCGGGCCAGCTACCTGAAGGCCACCCAGCCGTCCCTCACTGAGATGACCACACTCAAGTGAGTACATGGACACTGTAAACAACTTCCCTATTAACAAGTCATCTAGCCATATTAGGTCTAAAAATTTTATTTTCTCAAAACAAGTAAAAATCTGCCAGTGGGATGACATATCTGTTTTGTTTCCAGTGCTAATCCAGTGCGAACTCATTTGCAGAATTGTCTTAAATCAGTGTAATTTTCTTGACACTAGTGGGCTGATCTTCTTCATTCAGCTTTGTTTCAGCATAGCTGTTCCCAGAAAAATTCCTGAAACAAGTGAAGCTGCGTTGGAAACAAGTGGGACTATCTCATCCCACTGGCAGGTTTTTGTTCCCACTTTTCTTTTCTTTTTCTTTTTTCTTTTATTTCTTTTTGTTTATTTAAGAAAAATGAGATTGAGAAAAATTAGAAAATGGGATTTTGTTGTATGGTGTAGCCTAACAGCACCCTTGCTATTACATCTATCTTGATGTTTGCGCTGCTTTACATAATTCTCAGGTGCCTACTGTTACTAAAGCCTGTTAGGCATGCATGTTTGGGTGTGCTGTTTTAGCTTAAGAGAGCGGGAGAAAGCGAGAGAGAGAGAGGTAGAGAGACCTGGACAACCAGCGATGGAGGCAGGCAGTGTCAGGTGCAGTAAGGCGCCTGCCTGGCAGCAGTTTTGTTTGACTGCGAGTCCCTGACTCTCAGTGGCCCCGGCTTAATTACTTGTTCTGTGTTTACAACTCCGACGCATACTTCTGTCTTCATAGTTGGCCTCTGTATCTCTATGATCAAACAAACACACTGAAGCAACTACGGTGTAATTGAAAATACAGGATGTCTGTTCATGCACTGAGTTATCTCAATAAAAATAAATACCATATTTTTCAGATCTACATTGTGGGTTGTAAACATCCCTAAATATTTTCTCTCTCCCAAACCAGTGTCTCTTTCTTTTTTTCTCTCATTTTTTATTTCAAGAGAGAAATCTGAGGTTAAAAGCTAAGGTCTGTAAGTTGAGGATTTTCATGAATTTGTGTTTTTTTTTTTTTTTTATATTTTATTTATTTATTTATTTATTTATTTTTGGTTTGTTGTTGCATGAGGCATTTTTGGTGCAGCAGCAGATTCCTTTCAGCGCGTGCTCATAAAATATTCAGCAGTATTAGAACCCAGCAGGAGGGATTCTGATTCAACAAAGTCTTGAATCACATCAAGACGACTACACAGTTTACACCCGAGTCCACTGAACCCTTTAACAAGCCGAACACAAGAAACTCAGCGACGGCACTTCTTGACTTCACCTCTGTTTTCTTCACCCTGACAGGATAAGCCCTCCAAGTTTCCAAGACTCACGTTGTTGACTTTACCCTGTTGGCAAATCACCTTCAAAGTGCAATAGCTTCACAACAATATCCTTGCCTTCATTTTCATACAAAAATACAACTTTATGTATCCACATTCTCTCAAAAAATCTGTCTTGATAACTGTGGGTGTTTTTTTTTTTTCTGTCAGCCACAGATAAACTGATGGCCAGTCCCACACTGGAAGTATAAACAGTGAACAACATGTGGGACAGACACTAGTTAACAACGCACTACCACATGAAAGTCAACATTACCTGTCAGTGAAAAGTGTTGGCTTGCTGCAGAACGCAACCCAATGAGTCGCGACACTGAATCTAAACAGAGCTGTCCGACGCTTGACGATGAAATAGCCAAGCTCACGGCAAATTTTCCGCTCGGGCTTTGTGCATGTTGACACCCTGATATTGTACAACAAGGACTATCTGCCATGCTCGATGATTGGTGATTATGGCAGTAAGCAACATCACTGGCACGGTGAGAGGGCGAGTGCTGCATTTTCCCCCGAAAGAACGGACAAAGAATGCAAGCGATAATATTTAAAGTAGTTTTGAAATGTCATGTTTCCAAGGGTAGCTATCAAAACCTTTAAAAAAAAAGATAACTCTGTGATTGTAAAGATAAGTGTATAATTATTTTCATCAGTGGCAGGCATGACAACTCATAACCCAACCGATGCAATAATATGTCTGAATACATAATTAATGCACATGACAGGTTGACAGCATAATTAACCTAATTGAGTGCACACACATGCAGACAGATTACTCACCCCTCCCCCCCCCAACCCCAACACACACCGACAAACACACACGCCACAAAGATAATTTAACAAAAACAAAGTCATATATTGCAGCATGGAGATGTGGTTTATTAGCAGTATAATACGCAGAAAGATCACGAGGACACCAAGGTTTTTTTAATTCCTGGATGCTCAGTTCAGACATACACACACACACATATGCATACATACACATATTTATGTGAGTGTGAGCTGCACAGCTTGGGGCCAGCTAATGACTTGAATTTGGACATGGGGAACGCCGTCATCTTCTGATGGAACCCAGTGGAAGGAACCAAACTGCAGTGCTGTGCATTGGAGATAGAGGATGAGTCGGCAGCAGCTGACATCTTGTTTTCACACTGTGCTTTTGGGAGCTGGCACAAGTCTGAGTTACACTCCGCAATGATTAAATAATCAGCTACATTGTTCCATGTGGTTTAGAGCCTATTTTGTGAGCATTGTGTCCTTGCTGGGTGAAGTATTGTTCCTGACAAGTTGGTGGATTTGTTTACTCGCACCCAGTGCTGACCTTAGTCCTTACTAAAACACATTGTACCCAGATAAGGCATGAGCTTAAATGTTAGGATTATTCCTTGCTGAGAAATAGGCAAACAAACTCAGAAGGAAAATGACATGCTTGCTTGTTTCACTCGCTTGCAAACAGCCATCTTTCCCTGTTTGCTGAAAACTCATTTATTTCTGGCCTAGATTTTATCATGTTTATTTTTTTATTTCTCCCCGAGAACACACATCCTGAATAAAAGGGTGCAGTAATTACATCTCCATTCTTCATTCCTCCAACCGCACTCATCACTCTCAAGTAACTGAGAGGGGGAGAGGGAGACGGGAGTAAGAAAGAGGAGAAGGTAGGAGGAAATGGAGGAAAGGGGAGATGCGGGGAGAAAAGTTTCTCGGGAGAGGAGGACAAGATGAGAGCAGTGAGGGAACAAAGTTACAGAATGGAGAAGAGAGAGAAGAACTCAACAAAAGAGGACGAGGACAAAACTGAGATCTAGATGGAGGATTGTAAGAATGCCCAAAGGTGCAGTAAAATCTGACGTACAGTCAGCCTTAGACCTGATTGTTGACTGGCAGCCGGGAACGTGATTGCTCTCATTAATGGCATTTGTTCCACAAACAGTCACAGTGGGACAAGCTGACCTCCTCTCTCCAGCCACATTGATTACAGGCTCGGTCTCCCATTCAGGTTTCCACAATAGACATCCTTCTTCCTGACCATAATCAGGCCCACGGGGAATTCAAGATATGGGACAAAGAAAAGAGATATGGACAGAGATGCTGGTGATTCTTTTGTCAATATCAAATCACAGGCCCCAGGTGGCTGACATGAATGATTCAGGCCAATCCATCCATGAGCCATGAGTGGTTAAAATAAGTGGTTCTCGACTAATTTTGCTCTGGCCAGATGATGAATTTTCATGATGAGTTTTCATGAAGTCATGCCAGAAAATATCAAAAACACGGTGTTTCTCTATTAATTTTGCATGTTGGGGCTGACTATTGGCTGCCTACCCACTGATTGAGAGAGACCAGTTTAAATACGCAGGAGAACCACAGTACCACCACAAGACACTTCATCACAAAAAAAAAAAAAAGAAAAAAATGGTTGGGCAAGTGTATTTTGTACACAGCTGAGTATGTGTGTGTGTGTGTGTGTGTGTGTGTGTATCTATGTCTATCTCTGTATCTATCGATCTATCTATCTATAGCGATCTATCTACTCATCTACCCCGATCATTTCTGAGTGATTTTCTTGTCTCCCTTCACTCCAATACAATGAGGTTGGAAACTCAAACTGTCAGAAATTTGCATGTAATGCAAATTTATACAGATATCCGACATAAAGTAAAGCTCTCGGGGTGAAGAGTTTTGATTAAAACTATTTCATGCCAAAGTGCACTGGCAAAACTGTTTCTGTCCACGCCCAGTGAGTATGAAGTCGGGGTGCACAGAAACTTTTTACTGGTGTTCTCGGCAACAAACCGAGGCTGTGACAGAGATGATAATGTGAAATCCGATTCTCATTACTCACAAAGAAATATGTTATGGAACCAAGGCCAGGCAGGTTGCACAGAAATTAATTGGATGAGTAGATTTCAGTTGGGGTAAGTTGGAAAATACATTTTTTTTGGTATTTTGGGTTCCTTAAACAGAGCAACGTGACTGTAATTGAGTAGCTATTTTGTGTACTTTTACTTTTTTGAGTATTTTTTAAAGTCAGTAATTTAATTTTACTTAAGTCCATTTTTGCTCATGTATTGTACATTTTAAATCATATCCATCACAGAGAACAAATAATCAGTGACAGATTGTGGAACCTTTCAGAATGAACGATCAGTAAGCAAAGACAAGAAAAGGAATGTGCTTCTTCCTTAGTTGACGCACTTTTGATCATTTCCAAATCATTTCCAAATTTCCATGATGAAAAACTGCAGATGGTCGATGGAAGCGAGGACCATTTAGACCCAACAAGCGAAATGGTGGAATAAGTGTGAAAAAAAGGGGAGTAATATCAGCGAATGGGCCTGATGATGAGAGCCATGTAGACTCAACTATCATTTTGTGTGCCTTTGTCAGTTGAGTCTACACAGTCCTCACTTTCATTTTGTGTAATGCACCTTTAAAAGCATGTCGTTAGAACTGTGTTCTCTCATGCTTTCATATCTGCAAGGAAAAGCTCAGACCTAACACAGTCACTGTTTTGAAAAACGAACTTTCACTCCAAGTACATTTTAAATGAGCTATTTTTTACTTTTACTGCAGGAGATAAAATATCAGCAAAATAATAGCACTTGTACGTGACCAGCAGTTTGTACTACTGTTTCCACCTCTGTCCTTTAGATAGCCAGGAGGCTCATCATTCATCATGGAGATGAGTTTTAAAATGAGTCGGCGTAGAGATCTACAGTAACCCGTGCACCCGAAATCGCCACCGCTTTTCCCTTGTCAATATCTCATCCATCCTGTTTCCCTTCCCTCACATGCCGGTCCACCCCCCACCCTCTGTCCCTTCCTCCATCCAAGAATGAGTAATCCAGTTTGCTTCACTGTGGTAACCACGCTCTATTTTGAGCAGGACATGCATAATTAAAGCAGACTGGACCTGGAGGGAGAGAGTCATCAGAGTGTGTATGTGTATGTGTGTGTACACTTGGGTACGTGTACAGTACGTGTGTGTACGAACGTTTTGTATGCACCCACTCAAATGAAAGCGAGGGAGAGAGAGAGAGATAGAGAGAGTGAAATGAAGGGGCTATTGGACATGTAGCGCTCTCGGTCGGGTTGAGAATAAACTTTCTATTCTCAGCTGTGTATTCACTCTTTTCTATACACTTTGTTCCTTGTGAATTTTGCTTTGTGGGCCACCGAGTTCATCGAGAGGAAAGCAAGTCAGCTTTTTAGGTTTTATTTGCCCTGATTAATGAATTGTTTCGCTTGCACCCAACTACTGTGAAACCCGCACGCTTTTTTTTTTTTTACCACACACTCGTGTACACACAGGCGTGAAGGTGTTGAGCGATGGCCCACCTGCTTGTCGGAAGCAGGTGAGAGCTAATGAGGTACCTATTTATCTTTCTTGGAGAGAGAGCGTGATTGTGTGAGTCGCTTTTGCGTGCGCGTCTGCCAGCCTGCGAGTTTGTCTCATTTGTTTTGTTGTGAAAGTCTTTAAAATTTGCTCGATCACACGCACTTTTGTCTTCCCGCTCCTGGCATATGCGTCTGACTGTTTTCACCGTTAAGTGTTCACAAAGTGCTTAGAAGGTGCTTCAAGGACAGACTGCCTAAGCTACTGTGAGTGTTCCTCGATAGTACTGTGCTTGTTGATTAGATAAGGGTGTCTCCTGAAGCAGTTGTGAATTGATCTGTATCTTTGGGTTTATACACACTGCCAAGCTCTTTGCAGTCACCCTCCTGGTCTCCTTCTCTCTCTCTCTCTCTCTCTCAATTTCCCGCTCTCTGTTTCTGCCTGTCTCTATCTCACTTTGACTGTGTGTATCTCTTTCCTTTCGTCCCTTTACATCTCCCTCTTTTTCTTCCTTCTCCGTCCCGCTTTAACTCTCTCAATCTCTGGCTCTCTCTTTCCCTCCGTCTTTCCGCTGCCTCTCTCCCCATCTCTCTCCCTCGCTTTCTAGGCCTGTCTCTTTCGCTTTGACTTTCTCTTTCAGTCTCTCTTTCTTTGTCTCTCTCAATTCAGTTTCATTCAGTTCAATTCAGTTTAGTTCGGTTTAATTCAGTCTAATTCAATTCAGGAAAATTCAATTCAACAAGATTTAGTGGCATGAAAGGTACGAGGGGATATTTTCAATACACTTATATAATTCATAGCAGCATTTACATAAGTGAGGGATAATGTGCCACCAGTGGAGGGGCTTTGTATCATGGAAGTTGTTTTGCAGTATTGACAGGAAACTTATGAAAGAAAGCAATAATTTGACACAAAACTTTCACCTTTAATCAATGAATGAATGAGCCTTCAAAACTCAACTGAGCCTGGATGATTGGAAAAACACTTCAACTAATCTGTGCTGTATTTAAAGTCTACCTTCTTTTTGTTATCTTCTTTTCTTTTCTTTTCTTTTCTAGTAACAGTTTAGCCTCCAACCATGCATCAAATTTTTCATGTTCCACTAAAAATTCAAACGTGATTTCCACTCTGTTACACCTCACGCAGGTGTTGTCGCTGAACGGACAAATGGACCAGCCTTTCTGCATGAAGTGATATATCAAGCCTGTCTGACGTGACTAACCATAGCAATGGTCATAACAACCAATCAGAATCAAGCATTCCACATAGCCAAGTCATACTAAGTAATATGCAATGCTCACTTCCACAGAGTGACAATATTTTTTTTTAGATATATGCACTCAGTAAGATGACAATGGCCCAAATATAGAATGACAATTTGTAAAATATATGGAAATCCAGTCTATTTACTCTGAATCTTTTTCTCTCTCTCTGTCCTGTGACAGGATTTCCACAGAGCATTCTCCCAAGCTGCAGATCCGGAGTCACAGCTATCTACGGGCGGTGAGTGAGGTTTCCATCAATAGGAGTCTGGACAGCTTGGACCCGGCAGGGCTGCTGGCCTCGCCAAAATTCCGCTCGCGAAACGAGAGCTACATGAGAGCCATGAGCACCATCAGCCAGGTTAGTGGCGCACAGGGGCGCGCGCCCTCCTGCCGTCGGCCCCTATATTCCCCCTACCCCACCGTTATGTCCATCTAAGGTTGTGCAGGGGGGAGGAAATCCATAGCCCTCCCAACCCCAAATTAATAATCAGGTCACCATTCAGCAACCAACTCCCATTTTCTGCATATGCATCTGCTTTCTGTTTTTTTTTTTTTTTTTTTTAGCTCAGATAATTGGAGGCCTATTCAGATTGGGTAGTTAAACATGAGGGTGTGCAGTCCCCTCCCTCCATTACTCTAACACACTCTTTCTGCTTGTGCTCCCTCCTTTAATAAAGCACAATGACAGTCTAGAGACACTGTCCTCAATTTCTTCATTAGAGATTAAAGACTAGAATTTACATGCAGGCGAATGTTTTTTTAATAACTGAAATAGAGATCGGTTTCAAGTAATGATGGGCATTTGTCTTTATATGATGCTGATAAATTTGAGGGACTGGCCAGGAAGCAGTGAAAATGCTCAGCTCTCAGCTGTGTTATTGTCACCGAGCAAAATAAGATGTTAGTCATCTCGGATTTTGAGCACAGCTTCGTACCTTAAATCATCTGGAGTGACAGGGGAGCTTAGCTTACCTTTTCGCCTGGGGGAATGGGGATCTGTGCTCCTTGGAAAACCCAAGGGCAACATTTTGCCTCACCGGGTGAAGGATGGACCCTCGAGACATCCCTTCAAGGTGTGGCATGGAGCAAGCCCAGAGGAGGAAGGCACCAGGCCTGCTATCTGTAACATACCTGCCAAAAGGGATGCCAGTAGGCTCTTTGTCTCTCTCTTTCTGTCCTCCTCTTATTGTGTGTGTGTGCGCGTGTGTGTGTGTGTGTATGTAGCTGTGTGCGCAAACATATTGTGTATATGCACACAGTTAAAAGAATTAGTCATATATTTGGATTGAACCGAGGCCCGAAAACCTTTCTGACTCCAAGCTATACACTCTTGCCCTACTGTGTACTGCACAAGCTGTCGTTCTTGAGTGACACACACCCAAACCACCCTGGCTGCTCACACATCCAATCCCTGGCTTCATCCCATTCTTAGCGTTTTGCTCCTTGCGCAGTGCTGTTGTTTGTTTTTCTTTATTATTCTGAACCAACTGAGCACATTGCGTTGTGGCACCTTGCCAGTTCTATTGGATTTGTAAAGAGTGCTGAACAAGGGCAACTTCATGGAATGGAATAGAGCTCCATCTTATCTGCCCAATCTCCTACACACCCACCGATTTCTTCTTCTCACCATGCAAGTCTGCAAGACATTCCAAAGTTTGTTGTCTTCTCTTTTTTGTTTGACCTTGGTTTGAAGCCTGTTTATTTCCCCCCTCAACCCAAACTCCAGTAGTCGGTCCTGTAGGTCTACTTTTACACTCCTGTACTCACACTCCGATTCCCAGTAGTCTTAGGAGGGACACTTCCTGAATATCACCTGTAATATCAATACTCCTGCTGTCACAGCAACTGTAATTTTCCACTCTGTTGAATGGTCCTTGGAAGTTTTGTCCTGTAATGTTTCCTCCCCTCTGCACTCTTTGGACCTTCCTTTGTGTTTATTCTTCTGCTCTCACCACCTAAAGCTGCACTAGGCCACAGTGAGACGTAACTAACTAATTTGAACTGCAAGACCTGCAAATTTCATGACTCTAAATATTTAACAGTGGCGAGTCTAGCTTTCTCAAGACAGACCACTTTTGCTTTTTGGGTGATAATTGGTATTCACTCTTACGTTTCACTCACTTCCTGTGGGTGGAGAAATGTCCATATTCATTTTGGCAAATATGGCAAATGTGCAGGGTCTCAACTTTGGAAATGGGACACTCCATTGCAACACTACTTGATTTAACCTGCTAAAATGGCTATAATCTTGCCTAGTGGAGTTTTAATTAATTGCTCTGTAAGATTCAGTATTGTAGCACTATGCGATAGTGCTGTGGATTTTGCTTTTCTAACCTAATGTCTCCTCTGCTTTGCCCTGCACTGGGACGACCTGTGCTGGTGTGTGCCTGTGCATTCCTGTTCCCCTCTGCGTATGGGTACGTATGCTCTTTTGGGCGTTTGTGTGTGTGTGTGTGTGTGTGCCCCCTCCTCCGCAGGTGAGCGAGGTGGAGGTGAACGGGCAGATTGAGGCGGTGTGTGAGTCAGTGTTCAGTGAGATGGAGTCGCAGGCGGTGGATGCCCTGGACCTGCCCATGCCGGGCTGCTTCCGCATGCGGAGCCACAGCTACGTGCGTGCCATCGAGAAAGGCTGCTCCCAGGAAGAGGAGGAGGGAGGCGTCATGGTGGGCACCAGGAGGGCCATCTCGCCCCCACGCACCACCACCACTGTCAGAACCATCCAGAGCAGCACAGGTTAGCGGGAACACTCGCACACGTGTACTCATGAATATATGCGCACATACATAATCCCTAGCGCATTACAGATTCATATGTGTGCTTGAAGAAGATGTATTATAGATGTGCTGTGTGTGTACATTATGCATTATGCAGTATGTGTCCAGTCGGAAGAGAATTATATAAATGAGTAACCGCTGCTCCTACAAAGTGTCATTTGTGCTTATATAAAGTATGGAATCAGCTGGTGGTTTTCTCGATATCAGTCTTTTAAATTCTCCTCTGACAAAAATCATTCCAGCACCGTATATTGTTCATAGCAGAAAGAGTTGCTTTAGTTAGCTGACAAGGGAGTAGTTTCACTTTGGAAAGGCAAACCCAAACTCTGTGCATTATTATCCATCTGACCCAGTTTCCCTCTCAGATACAATATGATGAATGCACAAGTGTTTTTTCCTCATAAGAGCTTATTCAAGCTGCAAAGCTCAGTGGCTGGGTCTTATTTTAGTCTTCTTGTGTGCCTTGTGGTCCGGGGTGCTTGGCTTTCCAGCATTACTGCATGCAGTATTGATGCTGAGTGGTGTTGGCATTCAGCACTGGGCGCTTCTATGTTTCCCACTTCAAATCCAGACATCACTCCCTTACGTTGTGCGCAGTGACTCACCATCAGCGACCACGCTTTGGCTTTCTTCTCCACGCTTGTTTAATTACACCAATTAAAACACGTTTTCCCAAACCCGGCCGATGAAGTAACAGTCAGCTAATTAAAATCATTTGCTGCAAATTGTAACAATGATAAAACCAGTCACATCCATTTAAAGGGCTCCCCATTGACTCTGAGCAAACATTCATTTGGTGACATTTCAGATTTGCTTCAGATGATTTCTTCTGAAGCTACCACACCATTTCCTTCTCCACAACTGAAAAAAAGGCTGCCCGGTTATGAAAATGTATCCAAATACGAAAAACTGCAGCAAACTACGTTTTCATCATGCGTCTATTGACAGTTCAGTCAAATGACATAGTTACTGGCAAGCAAAGGTTTTGTTGATTGTTTCACTGTGTAGCGGTTATTGATCTATAAAGAGAGATTGATAAGCTCAAGCCGGGGACATTCAGACCTCCTTCCCCCAAGGAAGGGAGAGATAATGAAGACCATTCATCAGGTGAAGTGTTGTTGGGAATAGACCCATGGCTTTCAAGCTAGGCAGCTACTTTGCACTGCCGAGACGGATAAAACAAAACAAAACAAAACAGATGAAACATGATCAGATACAGGTGCACTTGTCCTGCTGTGTCACTTTCCCCTCTCTCTTCTTCCCTCTCTCTGTCTCCCACTCTTTCTCTCTCACTTGCTCGCTAGCTATCTCACTATCTTTCACACACACCTTGCAGAAGTAACTTTCGTGATCAATAGTCATTTGCCATCGATGTAAAAGTAACATCTTAAGACCCATGTCAGGTAGCTGGAGGACAATAGCTGGGCTGGAGGTGGTGAGATACTGTGTGTGTGTGTGTGTGTGTGTGTGTGTTGTGCATGCACACAGGTGTCAGCAGCAGCAGCAAGACAGCTGTTGTCCCTTTAATGAACATCCATTTTGTGTGCCTGATTTTGTCACATGATGAATGGACGCTGTTGAAGTACAAAGTAGAGGCACCAGTCTGGTATAGGGGAATACTGAAGATCCAACATTATGCTCAAACATTACAATAATAATGAATAATACATAATATGTTTTATTTATAAGCACCTTTCAAGTCAACCAAGGACACTTTACAAATCAATACATAATAAAAGACAGTCAATGCATAATAATAAAAGATATCACCTGAAAATGGTAACAATAACAAAGAGCAACAGCAACAAAACATGAATAAAAATAAAGATGGCAGACTCAAAGGCACACTGTGCAAAATCAGGACCATTCAGAATGAAAAGACAAAAAGTATGGAATAAGTTTGTAATATGATGGGTGTTCACTTACTGATAGATTACATGCTTAATCTATATTTTTGTGAAAACTCCTTGCAAGCTAACATTAGTTGTACCATATAAAATTAGTTTGTTGAAATTAATGTTATTTACTCTCAGATGTTAATATCAAATGTGAAACCTGAAAGCAGGACAGTAGGTAAAGTTTTTTTTTTTTTTTTTATTGCTCAAAACATGCTCATCCCACAGTTACATGTTTTAGATATTGGCTGCTGAATCCTCAAAACATGAAACTGAACGACTGTCCTGGACTCTTATCAGTTAGTTAAACTATACCATTTTGGGAGTCATTCTTCTCTCAAATGAGCCTCACAAGCGCTTTTTTTTTTTTTTAAATAACTATTCATCACAATATCATGATTTTTGCTCAGTATATGGAGCACACTTACAGCATTTGGAAAATCTTGTACATCTCGTCCTTACTGCACTACTGGAGAAAATATCTCCAGTGGAGAAAATATCTCCAGTAGTGCAGTAAGTTCTCATATTTACCTGTTGACGCCAGAGAGCACAAACACACCATCACACCCCTAACCCCACTATGTGATGATTGCTATGAAGTATCATATCACAGAGCTTATAAAACAGGAAAAGAACATGATACATCCAGCATACATGATGGTGACAGCCTTCCAAATTGGGATTGGTGCCAAGTGCCACTAATACTGAAGTCAATGGGACAGGCTTGGATAATACTTCTGTAAACCTCTATACATGTCCTGTTAGAGCTTTGATGGGACAAAAATTCGACAATATAACAAAACAACACTTTACGTAATGTAGACCGGTGTGTTTTTATCCAATGTGTGTGGTAGTTGTCTTTGTTGTTGGTCTCTGGTCATCTGGTGTGTGTCTAGCAGCTACATATAGCCATGCATAAACCTTGAGTGATGTCAGGAAGACACAGAGTACACAATCTTTGTATCTTAATTATTATCTTTGACTGTGCTGTTTCATCCAGCTGAACCCAATTCTCTGACTGGCTTGTGTAGCTCTTCAAGAGTTGATTGGCGTTTTTTTCCCCTCTGACCCCTGACCTCAATTTGCTCCCGACATTAATGCATGTTAGGATCAATTGTGTGTGTGTGTGTGTGTGTGTGTGAGAGAGAGAGAGAGAGAGAGAGACCAAAGGTGAGCGAGACAGTATAGGGCAATGTAAGGAGCATTTTACCATGGTAGGTAGCGAAGGTAGCGGATTGTTTGAGATTACTGTCTTAGTTGTACAACTCAGCAATTCATCACCCCCTTAGATCTCCACCACTGAATCGTCACTCACTGTAATTAATTAGCCAGCTCTCCTCTTTCTCCTCCTGTGGAGAGGCCGTGATTGAAGAGGAGAGGGAGCGAGAGATTGGAGGGAGAGGAGAAGATTTCAGTCCCGCTACAGTCTCAGAGAACATACTCTTGTCTCTTCCTCACATGCATCAACACAGACACATAATGGGCATGTGCAGTGACATAGCTGCATGCCAGCCATGTGAGCCACTTGCTGCTCAAAGGATTAGAGCAAACAGTGCGGGATAATGGGCACTCCCACTTACACACATACAGTTAAACACATGGTAGAGCTTATTGCACAGGTTCGTACAATAAGTGTCATACAATGTACTGTTCATGATTGAGGTTTGGAGCCTGGTAGTCCTTACTTTGTGACTCATTTTTTTTCTCTTACTTGGCCTCTGTGAAAATAAAAACCTGATCACACGCGAAAATAATTGTACAATAAGTTCAGCCCCAGAAAACAGACGCAGTATAAACAGCCTTGTTTATTATTACTCTCTGTTCTTCTGCTATCCAAGGGCGATGCATGCATGTAGGATGCTCGCACACAAACACCAACACACACAAACACACACACACACACACACACAATCACACATTTAACAGGAAAGCTGCTGGGAGGCCAAAGTGAGAAGTGAAGATGTTGTTGTGGTAAATATTGCATGATGTTTCTGAAGGATGGCTCAGGCACCGGTTCCAGAAAAACAGCCTGCACTTATGGTTTCTGCTCCTTCTTGTCCCCCAGCGAACTGTCAAAACATCACATGTATAGACACGCACACACACACGCACATCCACACACATACACACACAGGAGAGATGTAACAGTTTCAGCTCGTACTCCTTTCCAGTTTGCCCACTGCGCCGCTCCAACCCATTATTATTGATGATCTTTTTAATCCTGAGGAAGGAGACCGAAGTGAGGGGTTGTCCTTTGATCTCTTCTCTTTGAACGTCAAGTGGCTGTGGCTGCTATCATCTGCCGCTCAACTCGCTCAAACTAGCATACACGTGCACGCACACACACGCATGCATGGGCAGACGCACACACTGACAGTTGTTACTATTGCCTGGGACAGACATGTTGGCCTAGACATCAGCTCCTTTGGATCGGTTTAACAAAATCTGGAGCAGATCCTCTTTCTAAAGCTTCAGAAAATCCATAGCAATCGGTTAATGTGAGGATTTTACTGCCTCTAAGCCCTGGCTCCTCCACCCTCCGTCGTCTCCAGTTAACATATTCATCACCTCTGCACTCCTCTTTGTCTCCTTCCTCCCCTCCACCTCTGACAGAGCTGCTAGAGTCCCTGCTTTAGGCGTGTTCGCAAAATCAACCTGTTGTTTAGCTGAAATAGAGAATTGACCTTCAATTAAAAGGAGTACACAAAGATCTTACGCCTGGGAAATATGCCATGGTCTCTCTCTGTCTCCCTCGCTCTCACTCTCTGTCTTTCCATCTCTCTCTCTGGCCCGCTGTCAATTATCCAGCCTCATTTTCCCAGCATCTATTTTTCAGAGGTGCCAAGAGATTGGCTGCAAAGAGATGTCTTCCTCCCCTCGCTCCTGTAATAAGCTACAGGACAATGTTTAATTTAATGGCTGTGAATTTCCTATGGCTTTAAACAGAGGCCCCGCGCTCAATAAAGTATAAAGTGTTCCGTAAGTAAACGTTTGAGGCATGCTGGTGGCTCATTTTGCTGATGGGCTTGTCATAACCTCAGTGGACTCCCTCCCACCCCCTCGGTGTTCTTCAACTTTTCTCCAACTGCTCAAACTAAAATCTAAAAAGTTCAAAATACAGAAAAACACTCTGGGATGCATACTTTATTGAGAAGAATGGCTTTGCGCAACCTCGATACAAAAGGAGAGATGTGTGTAGATTAAAATGTACAGTAGGCCATATAGAAGCAATAGAGGATCACAGAGAATGTCAAAGTAATAAATTACTGCTGCCCCAGCGATATGAATAAAAAATACATATTTATAAATAGAGATATAACATTTTTCTGATCTCAGAGTTTAGAAGTGATGTACAGAAGTGCAGAACATATGCTGCTTTCAGTGTGGAATAAGAATCAAGTCCAATGGGTGGATAATGTTTGCAAGGTTTGTATTTAAATGCACAGGAAACAGAGGGGACGACTGTGTGCTCTCAGGCTGGCGGTACAGTACCAGAGGATGAACTAAAGCTTGTGCAACACTGCCCACAGTGGCTGAATTTAACACAGCACTCCACTCCTGCCCTCACTCCAAGGTGTGTGAGTGGGTGGATCAAAACTACCAGACAGCCTGATCCAATTAAGCACAATTGTTGTCATTGCTGGTGTTTTTCCAAGAGGACACTCTGAGAGAGCCTGTTAGAATTAAACCACCTAAAATTTCCCTAGGTTCCAAATATAGCACAGGGGAGGATGTAAAGAAGACGTTAAGGTTTGAGTCTGGTCAAATCAAGATCAAGCTGAAATTTTGGCCAGATGTACACTCACACCTTCACCAGCCCACACAAATTTAGGGGAGCAGGGATGAAATTTGTTTGTCACATGCCAAGATGACTCATCTGCTACCAAAGTAAAGCAAAACTGTGCTCCTGGGCTCTGTTTGTTCCTCTCTTATGTGTTTGAAAGGGTTCCCTCTCCATGTGGGTTTGAGGAGGAGTGCAGATGAAAGGCCCCTGTGGCAGTTTAAGGCTTGACAGAGCTATTGGTCCTCATGACGCTGACCTGAGCAGTGCCTCTCTGCCCCATGCTGCTGCAGTTGGTTGCTGTGGATATGGCCATCTGCTCGCCTGTTGTGTCTGTTGACAGAGACTGATCAGGTCAGAGCAAGGTCAAGATTAAATGTAAACTTGTAATCCCTGGGGCTGAATGACTTAAATGCATTAAAATAAGAACGCTAATCTCAGATGTGTTTGCCTCTTAAGGTGAATTTTCTGTAATCTCACTGGTGATCAGCTCTGCAACATAACATTCAGGCAAAGGCTGACTAGTAGTGACCCTCATTCATACAACACAGAATGAAAAAGAATAGATCCTGATTTATAATATTCTTGCAAAAAAAGTGTCACATGCATGTTGGTAAGTTAAAAGATACCATTCTATCCAACAATGAATTCTATCTCTCATTGCACAACTTGCATTAATTTGATGCTACTTACTATGCATTTATTTAATAAAGATTTATGTCAGAATAAAAAGTAAGTATGAGTTTAGTTTAGTTGCCCTTTCCTTACCCTTAACTATGAGATTGCTCGGGGGCAAAGTCAACTAACCCTCTGTTTAGTTAACAGAGCTACTCAGCCACAAGGTGGCAGCCATTACTCTGAGTTTATGAACCATTTTTGAGTTTGGCTGAAAAGTTTTAGTGCTGTGTTTAAACAAAGAGACACAATTCCATCACTCCCTGACAGTTCAGCTGCTGATGGGGGTTGTTGCCTATTTGGTGTCAAAAAGACAGAGTGGACTATTTTACAATAGGCCTATATGCTGTGTGATTTATATCTGGTTTTGTTTCTTATGGGTCCCTTTGTCTCTTGAGAGGAAAAAAAGTATTTCTAGTATCCTAATACCTTTTAGAAAATACCACGCAATTATCATAGCGAAAGTAAAAGACCGTATCGGAATATAACAATATTATAGGAATATTATTAGTGATTGAAAATAGCAAGTGCAACAAGGCCACTGTAAACACACTATTGACTGTCTCAAATATATTAAAAGTCATTATGGGAATATTAAAAGAACACTGTTGTGCGGGGTGGTTGTGAACGGGACTGTCCCACCCAGTGCAGTCAGAGGAGAGAGAGAGAGAGTGTGTGTGTGTATGGGGTGGGGTGGGGTGGGGGGGTGACGCCAGTCCACATCCTGACATAAGATCCAATATCGTCACACTGAGAGAGGAAAAGAGGCAGAAGAGTCCCATCATCTGATCTCAGAGGAGAAGCGGCACTTGTTTATATGTCACTGCTTCAGTGTTTTTACAGCGCGCTGCTCGGCATGTGTGACTTCTGGATCCGCCTTTGTGAGTAAAGCCGCTGTTGTGTGTTTCTCTTGCTGTTTGTGCCACAAGGAAAGGCATGACTATTAGCGAGCTGCGTCAAGGCGCGGCCACAGGCAGACTCATGCCGGAATTTAGCTGACGTTGCCTTCAAAATAAAAGCCTAAAACTTGTCCGTGTGCTGTGTGCGCATGCGTGGGGGATGGGTAATAAGTATGTTTTGGGATACGCAGAGCAACAGAAATCGTCGCAGGATGCAAACATAACTAGGGATTTGCATTTAGATGATAGTTAAGCAAAATACGTTGACACATGTACTTTACTATATATATTTTTTCTTACTTTAAGTGTCAAAGTTTAGGTTAAAGTCTCATGCAAAGCAGCCTCATGATAGTTGAAATTAATTTCAACCCATAACAGTGGCATAACTATTCCCAATGACTATAGCATTGTAGCTCTAGTACTCTGAGACTGGAGTAAAATAAAACAGACTAATCCACCTCTGAAAACCTAGTGTTGCAATACATTCTTTGTTTAATTGTGGTGTCCATTACCCTGAAATACCATCTCCCGTGCAAGTTATTTCAATCAGGGTTTTGTTTTGAAAGTCCTAACCGGATGTTGTATTTTCTATGTGGTATTTCCCTTGACAGAGCTATCAGTGCCCATCCCAGTCTTTCTGCTTATTCACGCTTCAAATGAAAATGGACGAGGCTCCTTGTGTCGATAATGTAAAACGAGATCATTATCACGACAATGACCTCATCAGTGACACTATTCACAATGCAATGGAAAATGTTTTTTGAGAACTTGAATTATCATAAGAGTAAGACTGTGATGTTTATAAATTTGTGGGCTACTGAGTTAATTATTAAAATGGCATTAGACCAGATGAAAGAAAATAAGAAACTCAGGAACACTATTTGTAATTCTAAATAAAAGAATGATTGAATATTATGAGGATTTTATCTTTGTGGACTTTGTAGGTCTGTTGGCCTCTAGTTAACAAGTTTTGTGACACTGAATAAAGTTTTTACTCTTTCCCAGGCATATGGCAACTTGTTTTCCCTCCAAATCAGAAAGCATGTGAGCGTGCTGAGATTAGCTGCTGTGCTATTTGCTCCTGCCTCCAGTCAGCTCTCAGGACCACTCGTGGTAGCCGGGAAATTCTGAACAGCTTCCAGCCCCCAGTCTATTTTGGTGTCTTATCTTTGATGCGAGACAACAGGTGTGGCCTACATCACACAGTGCACGCTTGGCGAGGCATCACAACACAGGTTTCTGCAAAGTCCAGTCATATGGGCTGGACTCAGGGCCATAGTCTGGAGTTTATACTTTTGTGACAGTTGAGGTGAGCATCAAGAGGGAAGGTACAGGAGAAGGGTGCTAAAGCCCTCAAGCCTTATGGGGAACCTGATTAGGGGTGTCAGTTACTGAACTGAGGCATGCTGGAGGTAGATGGAGGGCCCCTAGCACCCTGCTGTGTGACAGACGAGCAGTCTGTGGCCCCTCTTGTCCAGCAGGCCATCTGTGTTTCAGTGAGTCATGCACTCCATTCGGTTCATACACGCCACTGATGCCAGCTATGCCGCCTGCTTGCTCACCTACGTGCTTTCCGCTTGCTATTTTCAGATGAGCTCTCAGACCCTCCTGTGCTCAGCATGCCATGGACACACGCATACACACACACGCGTGTGTGCACACACACACACTCATCCCTGGGGATCCAGCTAGACCACGGTCCTCTGGAGTCACGTTAGTATCACTTATATGACAGCGGCCATCCTGAATATGTCTATGGAGTATAGGGTTTAACTTGAGACTGATGCTGACATATTCATCGAGGAAGGTCTCAGCCACAGTGACCCAGAAGTATCTAAATATTACTAAAAATAGCAAACAGCAAACAGTAGTCTTTTTCACTTATTATTGCTGGAACAGATGTTTTTGAGGTTGATTTCTAATCCGTATTTGAGTAAGCAACTGCATCTGCTAGTAACATCAACTTTCAGTCAATACAGAACATGTCTTGTTTATTGTTCATGTTCTATTTTATCACTGTTTTTATTTTTGTGTTTGTGTGTCCTTATTCCACTGCCTTTGTCCTGTTAAATCCTATTAATGTTGCTGCTGCATCAGCCTTCCCAGGTTCCCAACAGTGATAATCAAAGGTTTATCTTTGTGTGATTTACAATCTGCACCTAGCCATCAGTATTCACACAAAACTCATCCTGACAGATAGTCTGGAGAGCATAACAGCTACATTTGTTTGCTGTTTACGTGTTTTGTGTCTGCATTTGGACTGATATTTCTGGGGGCTACTGTTCCCAGGATACACATTTATTTTAGCAAAAAGCAGAATCACGGCTTGATAAATAAAGTCTACTGTATTCCAGGGCACAATGGAGCCAGTTTGTTAAGATGTTAGCCTCTGGCTTGACATCATTACCCGCCAAAGTGTCCAAAACAACAACGCCCACATGTACTAGTTCAGAAACTGCCAGAATCACTGGGTGTGTTGCATTTGTGCTATGATCCTTGAAAACCAAGTGATGAGGATTAGGGCTGAAGCTAACAATTATTTTGTTTCATCAGTAATTAATTGATTAATCTAGATAACTAATTCACAGATTTTATTGCAATGAAACTAATACCTTTTCACATGCGCTGTTGCAAGTATCAATTAACTGTTATTGCCTGAGGGCAGACCCAACAAAAATAGTGCATTATGGTTTTTGCCAGCCAAAAGTTAAGCCTATAGTTCTGCATAACTGTTATCATACACTTGTAATGGCTGAAGACCTGATTTAAAAGGCAGACTGGGAAACATAATTAGAAATTGTTGATCCAGTCTTTATGTAGGCCTACCTTGTTCACTGGCTGTTTATTTAATTCAGTGAAAACAGCCTATATACAGGCATGAAATGGGCAATATGTATGCTTTTGAAGGCTTTGAAATCTGCTTTCAAATTGGCATCATGCTTAAAACGGATATTTTGAGTGCATATGTGATAACGCTGGACAATCAAGAGGATGTCTGGATATTGCTTTGTAAAGGTCTATCTCCAGTTTCCTCTGTTTGGTTGTATCTCTGTGTTACTATGGGGAATAATATAGTTAGCCACAGCTTGCAATGATCTCATGGCTTGCCCTCTCTCTCTCTCTCTCTCTCTCTCTCTCTCTCTCTCTCTCTCTCTCTCTCTCTCTCTCCCTCTCTATTTCTCATTTCCTGCCACTTATCCACTCTTATTTTCCCAGCAACACTGATTGCGCTCCCTCCCACCCACCCTACTGTCTTTCATAGTGTCTTGTTAAGAGCCAATTATCACACTAAAACTAAGCTGATGAAACACACAGAGATAGAGGGATGCTTTTACCCTCGTCATCTCGCTGCTGAGGTACGCGTCCACATATCATCTTGGATAAATAAAGCTGCGATGACAGGAAACTCAAAACACAGCCCCCTGGTTCAGGGGCGCTGTCATCACAACAACAACGACGACAGAATGACAAGGGCCGGGGTGGAAAGAGCACCAAAATATTCTATTAAAGTATTGTCATTTAGCTGAAATTTTAGTTTTGTAGGAGTAAAATTACTGGAGTGAAAATTTTTATATGGGGTTGCGAAGGAGTGGCATTATAGAGTTCTGGCAGGGTGGCTTGGAGGTCAGGGAACTTTAATGTAAATTTCTTTTGATTTACTTATATGGGAGGTGTCATAATAATAATTACTGACAGCAGCTTTAGAAGAAATACCCTCAGTGAAAGACAGGCTTTAGAGATCCTCTCTACAGAAAGCTTAAAGAGCAGTGAGTCAAAGCTGTGTCTTCTTTGCATTAGATCTCTTACAAATCAATCATTTTGCATTAATGATTATTTCTTATTTCTTATTATCTGTAATGTATCAGTTCATCACTACACAAATTTGCACATATAACAAGGTTTGGGTGGCAAGGCTGGCACCCCATGCCACGTCCTCGATCAGCCATTGATGAGAGGACAAAGTAAATGCATCAACAACACCATTTGGAGATAGGATCTGATGACATTCACTGATTTTGTCTCAATTCAACATGTCTTTCACTCAGCAACTCCACAATTCCTTCACTCAGTTTTTCTTACTTTCCCTCCTTTCTCAGTGCCAGTTTCCACGTTCCAGTTCTTTGCTCAGTCACAATATAGAGGCTGCTCTGGGCAAAGGCAAAATACAACTTTGTAGCCAGCATTAAAAAAAAAAAAAAAAAAAAACAGATTGAAGACTCAACAACAAAGACAAAGAGGTCAGGTGAAAATATGGGGTTGAATTGGCATGATAATTCACAGTGCTAGTTGGAGTATGAATCTCTTCTCCCACACCGTGACTGTGTTTATTCTTTAGGATTACAGACTGTACACTGCATGATGAGTGTGCTGTAATGCATGTCATCATTTCATCTGTGGTATAAAAAAAAGTAAGATGGAAAGAAAGAGGGTAAGAAAAGATCCATTGCCCATTATTCAGGAACGTTGCTGGAGTGCCTCTTTGCAAAACAGCCAGGCAAAGAGAAAACAGTGTTACTGTAACTGAATGCTTTTTGTTTAATGTTAACCAGGCTGCCATGATTAAGTTGGAGCATTTGATGTCACAGTTGTTTGTTTCCACACGCTTGTGCAGATTTGATGCATATGCAATTTACTCAGCTGTAATTTCGGATGCAATGTTTATAGAGAGCCCATAAAATCTGTATTCCGTAAACAATGTGATAAAATGTGGCAAGGTAAAATCCTTTAGTCATGACAGATTCATCTTTAAAATGCTCACAAAGACCAGGTACACACAAACTAGTTCACTGTAAAGAGAGTAAATGTAATTAATGGCTTCTACCTTTACATGGGTTAATGGTCAACAGCAGACTATATCACTGAACCATAATTTACATATTTGCTGAGTGTACAGAATAACAAGATCACTTGCTGCTTCCATTAAAAAGGCTTACCAGCTGTATGCAGAATCCCTTATCCCTTATTTCACCTGTTAATGCATTTTAAAAATGAAGATGCAGAAAAAATGAAGGTATCAGGAAGAGATGAGACAAGTTGAATAAGAAAAACTGTAAGCTGTAAGACTTTTCAGACATGAATTGTGCAAAAGCAGGTGCAGCTGAACATAAAGTAAGCTGCGCACTCATCGTGAAACCACAAAATTAGTGCAGCTACTGAGTTTCATATTTCGGAATTTATTTGCATCACTTCAAATTAAAAGAGTTTGCCTTCTTTCTCATATGATGACAGGCATCACCTGTGTTTACCAAGGAGTATTTATCTGGTTTATCAGTCAGTCCAAGCTCTATTGATTCACTCTCACTGTGTTTGCTTGTGCAGCTCGAGCCCCTCAGCTTAGTTCTCTATACACAGTCCTGCTTTCCCCTGGGCCTGATGAAAAGCTGAAGGCTGTCTATCTTGCCCCTGCAGTTTGTTTGGCACAGCAGGAACAGACAGCATGAACACTAACCTTGATCTCTGCTAACACAAACACATCTCACGTCAGCTAACCTGGCTCCATTGGCGCATGCCTTATAATCCTTTATAATCATTTTACCTGTGTGCGGTCGTGACAACTAAGCAAATCAGGCAGCAGGATGCAAACACTCTGACACCATTAATTGGACTTTTCTCCATGTATGAAATTAGAGAATTAAGGTGCTGTTACCCCAGTGCTGCTATTGTAGCTATTGTTATATGACAGCACCGTGAAGAAAACACCTCCCGGCCGAGAATTTGCCTCCAGCATTGACTTTGCATCAGAGACCATTCCCAGTCCTGATTTTTTTTTACAATGCTAAATTTTCATCACTAGAGGGAGCTACATCCTTTATTTAGCATTCTAACCTGTGGCAGCCTTCACATGTTTGACCACAGCATTAGCAAGTCAGAAGTCATAGCCTGTGAGATCACTTCAGAAATGTTATTCTAATCAGATTTTATGACAAATCTACAATCCAGCATGCATATGTGTGTGTGTGTGTGTGTGTGTGTGTGTGTGTGTGTGTGTGTGTGTGTGTGTGTGTGCGTGTGCGTGTGAGTTTGAGACAGAGAGAGAGAGAGAGAGAGAAAGGGAGAGAGCACTAGAATGCTGCTTTGAGCTCCATCAATCCCACATGTCATGTATGTACAGTCACACACACACACACACACACACACACACACTATTTCCTGCCCTGGTGTTAATTACAGGGACAGATAGCAATGTGAATGTGAAATACACCTGTATGTCAGCAGATCAAAGCTACCCTCTGTTAAGGTGGAATTATTATTCAAGGAGTGGATGTAAATTAAACAGTAGTCTGCTGTCATCTGGATCTCTCTCTCCATCTCTCTCTCTCTCTCTCTCTCTCTCACACACACACACACACACACCTGCATAATGCTGTCATTCTAGATGCTTTGAAGGTCTGAGTAGGTGTGTTTGACAGGAAACAAGGGCTGGGTCGAGGCATGTGGTGACACACTCGCACACGCAACGCACACACATGGAAGAAATGGGAGAAATGGGAGAGACGCTATACTCTGTTGTGGTTGGCAGCCGTACCTCGATCAAGCAGTACCTTGGTGCGCGTGCGTGCGCTTGTGCCCTGTAAATGTCTGCAGTGTCTGTCTGTCTGTGTGTGGCTTCTCCTGATGCAGCTGTGTGATCAAGCCCAAACTGGGAGCTCAATGTGGGTAAACTGTGATTTGGCTATCTCTCTTCCTGGAGGAGATAAATCCTAGCCATGCTGGTGTGTCAACCACTCAGTAATTACTTCATCCTGTCACGACTGTCTGAGAATGCAAGCCAGTGGGAACTTGCACTGTCGCTCTCTCATGGCACGAGGGGGGAAAAAGTCAGCAGTCTCTTTTATATTGCCCTGCGTGAGCTTAGGAGCGTTAGTCATCAGCTGAGCGCCTCCTGAGGAATTACATCTAATTCAGAATTCAGAGGTTTACATCAGTGGATTTACTGCTTGTTATTCATACATGGGATAGCTTGTGCAATTGCTGTGTCAGTGATGTTCGTCACAGATTTATTGGGCTTCTAACTTCTCACTGAATCTAACATGCTGTGGAAGATTTGTTTAGCAGCAGTCAGCACATTCAAATATCAACTGTTAAAAGTGATTTAATTGTAAATTGACTCATCCCATTCTTGTGTTAAACAGAATTTAAGTAGTCCAAAAAAAAAAAAAAAAAAAAAAAAAAAAAAAAAAAAAAGCTCTTGACTTGCAATATGAAACCTTTCACTAGGGGTCATCATAGCCTCACATAATTACTGTAACATCATGAGTGGGTGAACAGTTGCTTTGAAGTGTGCTTGCAGTTCAAATGCATGTACAATGGTTGGACCTGCAACTGTTGAATATGTCACAAATTACACATAATTCAAATGCAAGCTGATCTTAATGATAATGCAGGCGATTTGCAGCTGCAGGTCTTCTTGGATAATTTGCAAAATGCAAGCAGATGTTGCTTTATTATAATTTTACTTACCTGTAATTATGTTCACCATGTGAATCAGCAATGATTTCCTGCCCGTACATGCAGTAAACTAACATAAAAGTCAATAGGATAAAGCTCTGGGACTTAAAGCTTTGGTTTGTGGCTGCTAGGTGTTTATGTTTACTTACGACTTAATTGGTCCCAGCTTGTTTGGGCCTGGAATGCTTTGATTATGGACACTCAGGGAGGAAGACTGGTGTTTGGATATCTTTTGACACAGGAAGCGCAGGCAAGAGAATGTCATTCATTCATCTCCTCCTGGTCTCAGTCAGAAAAGATGGACAGAAAGAAACAGAGAAAGGGGGAAAAATGAGAGGGAGGAGGTGAGGAGCTGACAATTTTGTGGTAAACACAACGCTGATAGAAAGAATGGCCACAGCAGTGCACCCCCACTGTCTGCACTCTCTCTCTCAGTTGCTCTCTTTCACTGCTCGGAGAAAGACATGCACATTATTCTGACACTTGGATATTACAGAGAACACACGGGATCCAGGGAAATGATGGAGCCAGTGCTGCACTTTCAAAAATGTTTATTTTGAGGATTACTTGCCCAGATGTCAAGACTAGACTTTTAATGTGAACAGCCCAGTTGACGTGCCAGGCCAGGTAGACAGCGGTGGCTCTGTCAGGTAGCGGCTGTCCCTCCCTCTCCTCCGTTCGCTCTTCCTGTCTGTGTTTTGGCATCAGAGAGAGCAAAGGAAAAGCAAAGCCCCTGAAGGATTTCCTCAGTGTTGACTGTGGATGATCCTCATGGCTCCTACAAGCTAAGGCTGGGCAGGGCAGGGCCCGCAAATTCAAAGCCCCGGGGGAAACAAAAAAACACAAGAGGGTTTTCGGATGCAGAATTTAATCTCCTCCAGGCTGGCTGGAGTTTTTTGAGGAAAATAAAAAATGGCTCCCCGTAGCTATGCATGCACTTTGCTCAGAAAATGTAAAGTTTGAAGAGAAGTTTACTCAAGATACGTTTGCTTGACAGCTAAATTGTGTGGTGGCGAGTTTGTTCATGTTGTTTTTCTGCTGTCCTGGCGGGGAGGGGGTGAGCTGGAGTAAAAGTCAGCCTTTCTCTGTGTGTCTGCGTCTTGCTCAAGCTGAGGAATGGTGCATGGCGATGGCTGTAAGTGGGTGGTTTGGGCTGTGCAGTCTGGGAGGCCAGGCCCCAGCGCAAATTAAAGACTTCTCTGTGAAAGTCCCAGGCTCAGCTACAGCAGTGTGCATGTGTGCATGTGTGTCTTTGTGCCTGTGTGACTGAGCCTGTGTGCAAGTGGCTGACGGGGGAGAGACCCAGCCTTCCCTTTTTCTTTTTTTTTTCTTTTTTTTTAACCAGTCATTAAAAATAAGCCACAACTCACCCATGATACACACTGAGAGACACCAAGAGAGAGAGAAAGAATGCATCTCCTTTTTCCCCTCCCTTTCTTTGAGCTTTGCTGCTTCACTAACCAAGTAAAGAGGGGAGGGGAGGAGGGGGAGGTTGTGCTTGAAGGGAATGATTCCAAGTTGGAGTTTTTTTTTTTTTTAAGATGCACACTCAAGACCCCTCCCCCTGTAAAGAGTAGCAGGCGGTTTATTCTGGCCAGGAGGAGAGAGAGAGAGAAAGAGATGAATGGGGAAAGGAATGCAGAAGACAAACGAGAGCTCTCGGCAGGAGAGTGGGAATGCTGTAGGGACCATTGTTCCTCCCCCGCTAGATTGGGCCGGGGGTGGATGTAAACACACAGGAAGAGAGGCGAGAGGGGTGTGAAAAATCACACCTGAGAGGCAGATAGAGCTCCACAGCATCTGTATCTGTACCTTGATGCGTGAATTATGCACATTTGGGAGACAGACGCACACGTACGCCGTTTGCTGCCGTCTCGCCTTTCCCTCGGCTCCCTGCGCCCCTCCAACAGGATGTATAGGGTCAGAAGGTCAGGACTGCAAACCACAAAGACAGTATGCGTCAGTGTGGCCTGGTTCTTGTTCCACTCCTCCCTCCAGCGCCCCTTTCACCTCCTACCTCTCCATCTCCCCCTCTTGTTCTGTTTGGCTCTCATTTTCTTCTCTCACTTTCCATCTATCTCTCCCTCCCGTCTCACTCTGCCAACCCACCCACCCACCCACCCACCACGCGGCCCCCTTTGCCTCTTGTACAAGATCCGAGCCTGACGTTTGGTTTTGGGCCCAGATGGCTTTAGCATGCCTCTGGCTGCGGATTAAGCCGCCTGCGTCTCCTTTCCCCCTGTCTCCATGTGCAAGCGGTCAGGACAAAGAACGTCAAACAGGAGAGGGGGGGAAGGAATGCGAGGAAAAACCCCGGGACTGTGAAACGACACCCGACACTGACGTTTCATGGCATTCCTGGAAGAGTAAACTCAAAGCCTTGTAAAGACTGCTAGCCAAGCTTTCCTGTTACTTTTTTTTCTGCCCAGGAAACTTTATGAACCAAGTTTTAACTTTTTTGTCCTTTTGAGCCCAAATACTCCCTAGAGTCCATGTAGCATAAAAACCATGTGAGGAGGTAGGACAAGTGAACTTTTGACCACATACCGCTGCATTTGTATGTAAATAGCAGCTGCAGCAAGCAGTGATTCTTCATGTAATGACATGACACCGGCATTGTGTTTCAGACCTCTTAAGTTTGGCTGACTCGCTGTGTGTCAGTCTTTGTTCGTCTGTCTGTCTATGTGTTTGCTGTTTTTTTCCCGTCCTGCTTTATTCCCTGTGCTTGCGGTTGTTTTTCCTCTAAATCGGCTGTAACTGCAGTGATGTGAAGTTCTTGCGGACAGTCTGTCATGTTTCTTTTTATCAGGGTGCTGTGTTGGTGCTTGGAGACAGTGTGGTGTGGTGGCAACGCCGTTCTGAGGCCGTGTTGTTGTGTGTATTTTTAGTTGCCAGACACTCATTGGTCTAAGTGGCTTGTATTAACCACTTAGCAACAGAAAATGTCACACCACGAAGACGCTGTGCTCTCCTCGCTCTCCCAAGCTGTCTTTTTTTTTTATCTGTCACTGTCAAGCCTTCACATAGGTGCAACAGTATCCTTATACAAAGGCAGCTTCACATTATGAGTAAGTGAATTGTCTTTCCAACACGACTCTCTTTAGGTATGCTAGGGCTTGTTACAGTTGCCCATGCTGTCATTGCCAGCACATGCAGTGTGTCAGTCCAACACTGAGCCAGTGAGTCTGCCCCTCCAGCTTAGCCGCAGTCAGTCGGTGAGCAATGCTCTGGGAAATTAGTGCAGTGAAAGCATGCATGAGATGTGTGGGTGTGTTAGCTTTAGCATTAGGGCTAGCGCTCAGGTTTATGCCCCACGAAGCAGCTGGAATGTTAATACGGGAACTGAAGGAAACGGCACGGCAAACTTATCCTGTCTTATCCCCTTTTTCTCTCTCTCTTTCCTCCCACTCTCTATCGCCTACTGTCTCACTTCCCTCTCTCTTTTTCTTCCTCCCTGTGTGTGTTGAGTCACTTAGATATCCTCTCCTTTCACCTCCCCGCAGGCAGGTCTTTTTGGACAGAAACAAAAGGAGCGATGTGCCTCTTCATGTGGCTGTGGACTAGTCAGGCTTAAGCCCTTGGCAAGGAACAGCGGAGAACAATGGAAACGGCCCGGAGCCCCCACAGGGCAGTTCTAATGAGAAAACCCCCCTCATGTTAGAAACACTTTCTGAGCAACTCCTCAAAGTCCTCGGGAGATTAGCCCACATGTTTCAGCAGTGCTCAGGGTGGAACGCTAGGTCACATATTTATGCCAACTCTCGGATGATTATACCCGACAGCGCTGCAGATGTCATCTAGCCAACATTTATGCTGTTGATGCTGACAATTACGTAAACTAAATGTTAGTTATTTTCAGAGCGAGGCAGATACAAAACAATCAGCCGCATATTTCAGGGTTGTTCTTGGTCATTTCATCCCGAGGAGATCTCATATAACACACTGTCTCTGAAAGAATGGCTGATTGCACAAAGTAAAAAAAACAAAAAAAACAAGTTATAGCGCTTTTTGAAAGATAATTGGTAACATAAGTCCTCAGTTGACAAAATTATAACACTTTCACAGACTGGATCCTCAAGATTTTACAGATCTTAAAATGACGAACTTCATGTCTTTCCTCCCACATAAATGGTTATGTGGTGTTTTGGAAGTGAACTCTTTGGTTTCATTCCTCCCTCCCCTTGGTTTTCTGCACTCAGCATGTCTCTCCCTGCCTGTCACTGATTGACAGGCTGAAGAGAGCATGGGCCCATAAAAGAAGAATGCAGGTAACCGGGCTCTCTATTTGAACTTGGAACACAGGAAAGTAGGTTAAATGGATTGGATCTATTGCCTAACAGGGAGCAGCTGCCTGCCAGATTTAGCATTGGCTGACAGTTGTAAACACGCTCTTATCTGGTGATGCAGGGGACACAAGCCTGGGAGAGCAGTTACACACTGTTGACATGGGTTCCTGTCACTGGAGCACACTGAGCACACGGCGCTGTTGATAGCACCGCTTTGGCTGTTCTGAATATATCTGTCATTAATGTTTTGTTTTGATATGCATGCTTATGTTAAATCAGATCAGGAAAAAAAAAAAAACAGCCTGAATGGAATGCAGTGCACTGAAGAGCCGAGCGACCGTTTATACAGGATGTTTATAGCACTGGTGCCATTTGCACTGTAACCTCTCTCCTTCACCAGCCCTCACACATGCTAAATATATTCCTTTAAAAGGCGCTCACTGACGGCCACCTTCCCCACACACTCTCTCTCTCTCACACATACACACACATGCACAAACAGTGAGCTATTATGTCTGCAGGAGTTCAGGCATCTGGAGAGCAGAGACCCTCTCAGGTGACCTCTGACCCCTGGTGGCTGAGAGCTGTAGACTGACCCGAGGGCCTCTGGGAGACTTTCAGGTGACTCAGAAGGCTGTCAGAGGCTCTGTTGTATGCTGTGAGTGCAGGGTTTGTTGTGTCGCTGTCAGTAATCAAAAATACAACATGCATAACAGATAAGTGGTCTTTGTAGTATTTATTGCTTACCAGTCAAATGTGGTGAGCAACAAGCTGTTGTTGCTGTTTTGCAGACTTACTGCCAAAGTCTTATTAGCACAGCAGAGCTTTTTCAAACACAAGGCTTAATTGTGTAGTAATAGTAACTGTGCTGAATACTTTCAAAGGTTTTCAATGTGTGGTCCGGGGACCCTCATGGGTCCTTGAAAAGTTTCCAGCAAAATGAAGAATAGTTTAATTTCACAATAACTGAATTCACTTGAAATTTTTATGTTACAAAAAGATGTGATTATTTTAACATTATGCTTTCATCTCTCTATTTTAACTCTGTTTGTCATTGTCCAAGTATAAGTAATGTAATTAAACAAAAACCAAATATTATTTTATGTCAGAGTCCCAAGAGCAAAGTCACTTCCAGTGGAGGCCTGTGGCTTGATGAAGGTCAACTTGCTTGTCCTGAAGATGAAAAAGTTTAGGATGGTTTAGGATATGCTTTGTGCTGCTGTCAGCTTTTTCATGATGTGCGGCAGGAGCAGTGTGAGGTGACATGTGTGAACTCTTCAGGTTATTGTTATGACAGTGTCCCAGAAACCCAGTGATGCTGCTTTTTGACCAAACACAAACACAAGCTGATCAGTAAAGTTTAGTATTCAGCTGCACACACTGCCAGTGCCAGTGCTTCGGCTTTGCAGGCTATACACATTATTCATTTGCACCACACTGGCACGATTGCTGGCTCTGTGTTTACTGGAGTTTACTCGTCTGTTTTTTAGTTATGCTAGCTGCTTCCCATTATTCCCAGCATGTTTTCTTGCTGGCCGGTGTTTAGCAGAGTGTCAGTGCAGCTGCAGTGTACCCTGTCAAGGTAAACAAATGGCCAACAGAAGCTTCGCTCTGCCTGCTGCTGTTCAAACGCCAAGCCTCCCAGCAAACTTCATGTTGCTACGTGTCGCCATGGTGACGCTATCACAAAGAACTCCAGCTGGTTCTGTGTGTGTGTGTGTGTGTGTGTGTGTGTGTGTGAGCAAGAGAGAGAGAGATAGAGAGCAGACGGAGCCAGGCAGAGCCTCTCCAGCCTGCCCTCCACCCTCCTCCTCCTCGCTCTTGTTCCTCCGCCCCCTCAGCTCGTCTTGTCTGTCTGCTATTCTCTGCCCTCTCCCCTCTGGCAGACCCTCATCCCAAACACAGTGCAGCTGGGCTCAGCTGTCAATGTTCCCCCATACCAACCGCCCCCTTTCCTGGCCTTTGTATTTGTTTGGATGGTGGTAGATTTGCCCTTGGCCCCCGCGCGGGGGAGCCCAGTACTGTTAGCTCGCTTCTTAAGCCAAACTGGCTGCTCTTTGAAGTGGCCTCTTCTGTATCGCGCAGACACACAGATTGGAGATTACAAGGCAGCTTCCTGCCTTCAATCTGTCCACTAAGTAACATGAACTTCGTGATTGTATAAAGGAAATAGCATACACCTACACAGACAGAAACACACATGCACAGTCTCCAAATGGGACACTGTGATCAACGGAGCCAAAGAGGTGGCTAGCTGGTCTGTTTTTGTTCTCTAAGGACTGGAGAAATGAATGGAGACTTTGCTTTGTTTCAGGGGAGGGAGGGCTTTCTTTGATATTATCAAGCCCTGGGGGGTGGGGAGGCGCTGCCAGAAGGACTGCTATTCACACTGACTTGTCGGCATGGGACTTTTGAAGCATTTGTCAAAGAGGGATTTGGCCGAGTGCCACTAGAGTTTTGTCATTCACAAACTCTTCTCTTCTTTGGAATGACAAAGCTCGCAGCAGGCTGTACCTACCTCTGTGCGGGAAGAGAACTCAAATTCCACCATCCCTCTTCAATTAAGAGAGGCAGTCGTTGCCGGTTCTTCTTGCACACAAGAGATTGTGACTGATATCTTTCCTATCCTGCGATCAAAGTTACATTAAGTTGATACTTTGATGAATTGAGTGAGAAACTGTGTGCTAGTGGTGAAGTGGATTTTCCATAGTCCCTCTTAGGGATCTGGTGGAATCCAGTGTCACATTCCTCCTCCTGTCAAACATAGTGTCCTTGACTGCGTGTGTGTATGTCCGTGCATGTGTATGTGGCCGTGTGCTTGAGTGTGTGTGTGTGTGTGTGTCTGTCTGTGTGTGTGGGAGGTCCAGGGCTGTGTGTTCCCCTCCTGCTTTCATGGCTGCAAGGAGATCAAACTCTTTTCCCCCTGTGGAAACTTGGCCTCTGCCTTATCAGGATAGTTGTTTTGGTTCATTTTCCTCTCACTGCTGTAATGGCAAGAAGAGATTAGATGATTTCACTTTTCTTTTTTGGAACATCCCAAAAAAAAGAAAAAAATCTGAATTTCTCAAATCTGGCCACTGTAATCCTCGTGCACCGTTTATCTTTGCCAAATGTTTGATGTCACACTCCAACACACAGTCTCTGATATGGTCCAGATTGCTGTTGACAACAGTTTCTGATGAATGGGGAGCACATCAGTGGCAGGAAGTCTGTGGTCTCCATTGATGTGGAGTTTGAAACGTTAGGCTGGGCTGTGTCAGTGTATTTGTGTGGCTCTGTGTGTGTGTGTGTGTGTATGTATGTTCGCGGGTCTATGTGCGCATACGTGTGTGTGTAGGCATGTTCCGACCCCTGAGTGTGTTTACTTAACCTGTCTCGGCATTCAGAGCCCCTGTCATTCTCTGGTGTGTCTGGCCCTCGCCGTGACAGCTAGGTGGGGCACGGCGCGTCGTCTCCTGTTTCATACCGCTCTTTATTTGAGCGCATGAAAACCCTCTGTTCTTTAACCCCACTCTCGGCCTGTGAGGATCACACACACACGCTCGCACAGCCACCCGCCAGTGCACGCACATACACACCCACATGATGTGTGACTTTTAGATGACTTCAGGGGATAGCAGCTCTGAAAGGGCTGACATTCTATCCTTTGAACCTCCGCGGCCGATAGGGGCAGGACCTCGCCCTCCCTTGCTGTGTGAGCGCATGTGTGTGTTCAGAGCGTGTTTTTGTTCTCTCATCCCTTTTTTTGTACCCAGTGACCTTTTTGCGAAGATTAGCCCTACATGTCCATCATGTTTCCGAGACATCTGTGAACGAGCAGTCCGGGCGACGCTACATACCAAGGCATGTTCGGATGATTTTGCCTCTGCGATGGCTTTGACACAAATTCCTGTACCCTATAGATCTATCTTCAAAAGAATACATGACATTTGGAGGATTAAACGGAGACGCATTAAGTCATCTTCTTTTGCCTCCGTGGCTTGCTACACCACCAACAAAGACTCGCACATTAGCAACTGTGATCTAATCTCAACACAATCTTCCTCCTGTCTGAGTGCTTTCCAACTTGTAAAAACCTGACCAAGATCCTGTCTGGGATCATCCAGTGACTTGCTGGAAAGGGGGAGGATACGTGTCGACGCTGACAGAAAGAAGTGGATGAAGTCAGCCCTCTGTTCACCTCCAATATGTTAAGGCCTCTAAGGCTGTCAGTGTGACGACGAGACAAAGAAACACCACGTCCTGTCCTAATGGTTTTAGACATGGCTCCTCGTGCTGGGTGTGGTTGGCAACAGTTGTCTTCTGCGCACACATACACACACACACACACACACACACACACAGCAGCCGTGATCTCGCCACAGTAGGATGTTTGTCTTTTGTAGGGATTAAAGAGATCCAGGAAACTCACTGTCCTAGTTTTGCTGCACAGCGAGGAGAGCGACCTAGTTTTGATGATAGCACCGGGCCAGGAAGGGGATTCCAAGGCATAATGCAGTTAGGGGGGTGGCTGTGTTTTGTTTCTTTGGACAGGCCATGTTTTTTGTCTGTTGGCATGTCCTATACACAGCTACTGACTCAGTCTGTCTGTGAGAGGCTCCATTGTCTCTCCTAACCTGTAGCTGTAACCTGAGAGAGAGAGAGAGAGTGAGAGAGAGAGAGAGAGAGTCACTGAGCAGCCCTGTTGCGGTCGGCTGTCATGCTGATTTCAGTATGCTGTGATTTAATACACAGCCTTGGCTATGAGAGTGCACCGAGCTCCCTGTCTCTCTGTCTTCTATAGTTTCATTTAACTGCCGTGATTACTCTTAATTACGCATGCAAACAGCACCCGGTCACACACGCATACAGAGCTGCATTCAGCAAATCATTCTCAGTGTGTTCAATACGTGCGTAGAGACCTGGGGAGGTTTTAACCATCTAGATCAGTGGGTCAAGTGGCTTGCATGCTAATCCTTTTACTAGACTGGCTTTGATTTTGTAAAGTTGGCCCTAATCTACTGTCCATTTCAGCTCCAACACACGGGTCACAGACCTCAGTGTGTTAACCGTCACACAAACAATTTCCTGACATTGTCAGCCAGTGACATCACACCTTGAGCTTGTATTTTATTTTTGTTTGTTTATTTATTTATTTATATTTATGTTTATATTTATGTTTTTTTTTTTTTTTATCTTTGCTTTATTTTACTGTCTTATTTTTTTTTTATTTCCAGTATATTTTCATATTATATGCATTTTTTCTTCTTATTCTTCTTATTTTCTTCTTAGTCTCATTATGTCACTGTCATTTTGCACACACTGCATTCACCCTGTAATTCATTCATTTATACTCTCATTCATAAATTTCTGCTTCTTGAAATGGAGGTTGTGTTATATTTAATACCCCCCATTTGCTCTATTCCTAGTTATTTTCTGTTTAGTTTGCTACCTCCTGCTCTTTTCTCCTGCAGCACCCCACTTTCCCCACAGGGATCATGAAAGTTTCATTGCATCTTAAAGAACAAGCCCATTTTTGAGAGTCATGTATTCATTGGGTCCTCAAGGTAATCCATCATTATCTCTCTCTCTCTCTCTCTATTTCCCCCCACCCTGCAGTGTCATCATGCATCACTACCTACAAGAAGACCCCTCCCCCCGTCCCGCCGCGGACTACCCCATCCAAACCCTTCATATCCATCACAGCCCAAAGCAGCACCGAATCGGCTCAGGATGCCTACATGGACGGGGGCAGCGGCTCGCGGTCGGGCATCAGCTCCCAGCATGGCCTGTCCAACTCCACGGAGAGCATCGACAGCATGAAGGCCCTGACGGCCGCGATCGAGGCGGCTAACGCTCAGGTGCACGGCCCCGCCAGCCAGCACGTCACCAACAGCACCATCACCATCACCGCCACCGCTACCACCTCCGCTGTCGCCCACGTCTCCGCCGACAACAAGGCACAGAAGGAAGCACTCCGCAAGTGCCTCTCCATAGGGATCCAGGTCAGAGGATGGACCCCCGACTGAGTTCTGTGGCAGTTCTCTGACAACTCTCTGTTGTGAGATAAGTAGCTGACGTTCAGTGTGACGGTTTGTCCTCTCTCTCTCTTTTGCTGTTGCAGGTGGACCCAGAGGAAGCAGGGCCAACAGAGGAACAGTCCAAGTTCCAGTCAATAGGCATTCAGGTGGAGGATGAGCGATGGTGAGCAGAGAGAGAGAGAGCAAGAGACAAAAAGAGAGAGAGAGAGAGCATGAGGTTATAAAAGTGAAATCAGATAGCTCAGATGGCATGAATGGAAGAGCGCGAGAGAGGATAGTGTGAGCAGGAATAGGACTTATGGAGACAGAGGGAGGTTTGTACTGTAGTATGTGGTAAGAGTTGTTGCCCCCCCCCAGTCTAGCTTCCCCACAGCAGCTGTCCCCCAGCTCAGGGGAGGCTGGCGTCAGAGCCCCCTTCAGCCAAGGGGCCCCAAGTGACAGCTGGGCCAGAGGATGTGGTGCAGTGAGCTGGGGAGGTGGAGAGGGAGAGTTGACAGCCATCTGTTGCTCCAGTCATTGTGATTCAGGCAGCAGGCTACTTTTACAGCTCTGTGTGTTTGTGTGTGTATGTGTGGGAGGGAGGGAGAGAGAAAAGTGGACGGAGTTTTAGGCATTTGTTTAGTTCCAAGAGTGTGCTGTCAGCTACAGCTTCTCTTCGGGTTACATGTAGAAGAGAAGTAGCCTAGTAGGTTATGAATACTGTACAATTAGCTTGTATTACATCAGGCTTCTCCATGCCTGGTTATGCTCGTAGTAGCTGAATCGGAGTTGTGTAAAAATCATGCAGGCATATATGGCCTGTGTGTCAATAATGTCTGCTGGGGTCAATCCCATCAAAAGCAGTCACCCGCTATTTGGACGGGGAAGATGACACATTTAGCCACCATAGTGCTTCAGGAATTCAAAGAAACATCGTCTCAATCAAAGGTCAAGGTGAGGGCTGACTCCAGCACTTTAAAACACAGACTTTCACATACACACACACGTACACATGCTCAGTGTCAGGGCATGTGAGGGGCTTTCTGAAAGAGGAGGTCTCAGCTGACTGACCAAGCTTTGAAAAGGAGGCTGAGTGTCCTGAGTTGCCAAGGCAAATATTAACTCCTCTGGACGCTTACAAGTCTGCCTGTATGCTGGTTCTCGGATTCAGTGCCGAGTTTCAGCCATCGCATTTCATTGGTTAATGTTTGGAGTGGGTGGATAGGTATTTTTGTTGGTGCGTGCGTGATTGTTTACCTGTTGGCGTGCATTGGTACGTACATGTGTCCATGCATGTGTGTGTGTGTGTGTGTGCACGTGTGCCTGTGGTGTCCTGGGAGGTCTGGGCATGCTGCCCCTTACATTAGATTCCCAGACAGTGAGAGTGCCAAACTCCTGCGGCCTTCCCCCAGCACTCAAACTCCCTTTTTTGTGTCTGTGTCTGTGTGTGTGTGTGTGTGTGTTTATATGTAGCAGTTATAGGTCATAACCTCACCTTGCTGTTTGAACTAAGATTAGGCCTGTCTAACTGAGAGGGAGTGGAAGAGAGCTATAAAAGAGATGAATGCTACAAACAAGACATATGTCTGTACAAAGGCTTTACACAGACTCACACTGTCTTTCCACTCATGTTGGGCAGTGAAGTTGATTTCATTCACACAGGCCACTTAATCCCACATGAATGCCTACACGTGACCCTTGCACAGTGATTTGAAATGAATATCCTTTTATCAGTTATTTCCCTTTAGGAGAGCATTTTACAAAATGGCAGGGATGTGATGTGAGGCTATACAGGCTAGGTAGCATTAACTGATTGATTCCCAAGCCATGTCAGATTTGCGTTGGTGGTCACCAGGTGGCTTTGCAGTCACAGGGGGCGAGGAATGTTGCTTATGGTCATAGTGACTAAACCATATGTACAACCATCTTGAGAAGTCAGATTAACCGAGGGGACAGCTAGACCTCCCTGTCTTTTCTGTCGGGGGCCAAACAGACTGACAGTTTGTCATTACCGGGGTAAGAGAAGCAAACACCGGAAAGCCTCAGGTATATGCAACTTTTGAGTGTTGATTTGTGGTCCATAATAGCATGCGTGGCTCTGTGCACTGTATACTTCATCGGTCAGCATCGCTCTTTCACCTCGGTGCAGAGCTCCATCCTGGCTCCAAATTAGTAGGTATGTTCTCTTTCTGTTTTTAACTGTATTGCTGGTGCGCTCCTGGCACATTTCTGGTGAATGGAAAATATCAAAGCCCTACAACAAAGAGCCTAGAGGTAAAGAGGCTGTCCGATGGAGGCAGTGGAATGCAAGTCTCCCTCTCTACCTCTAGTGTGATTTACAACTTTCCGTTATATACTCCACATGAGTGTCATAAGAATGCGGGCCTTTCTGCCTTTTTATTCACTTTCACTGACTCCTTTTTTCTCCCCCACTTGCTTTCTTCATATATTTACTGTCTCTTCTCTCCCGGTTGTTTGACTTTTCTCTGTTGTTTCTCTTCCTAATTCTTTGGCTACTTGCTATTTGTTAATCCCTCTCTCCTTCTCTCTGTCTGTCTCTCTCTCTGTCTGGGCCGTGTTTGGCCTTGCCTGCCTCTACCCCTGCAGGAAGTTGTTAGCGGGCTGATAGAAAGCAAGCTGAGGTCATTAGAGCCGAACACCTGCTCAGAGGAGTTACTCTTTAACTGCTGTGCACACAAACACACACACTTTGCAGGCGATGGTGCACATACATATACACACACGCACGGTCCTTTTGATCTACCCCCTAAGCCACTCCCTTTTTCCCTGTTCACGGAAGAGGAGAGATGAATGAGAAAGGGGAGGTAGAGATGAATGGGTAGAGTCGAGGAGGACTTGAGTGTCCGGAGATGGGCTGAGACAGACGTGATGGAGCAGGAATGATTTGTGTGTGTCACGCTGCGGGCGGGTCAAGCCGAGGTTCATGTGTGAGAGGGTTGTGGGTATGTACAGACACAAGGGAGCTCTCCAGGTACATGGAGGGTGCAGCTAAATGGCTACAGCAATGTTACCAGTGTTTCTTTTAAAGGCTGTTGACATTACTAAGCCATGACCTCTCACTGATTTGCAGACTTTTGACAGCAGACGTAGGCAAGTATGCGATGGGAGATTGTTTGTGAGAGTGTTATTGCTATTTTCAGTCATTAACAATCCCTTAATCTAGGCTCATTAATCCATACTCAGTACTATATTGTATTTACCTTGATAAGACAGTAGATACAGGCCTGTTTTTGTCCCCAAATCTTTACTTTTATTGTGCAGATTGCTATCATCTGTGAGTAATTATGTCTGTATATATAGTGTTTGCCGTTTGTGATTTTATGTAATTTTGGCTTGAGTCCCCTCTTTATGTGAGATCAAAACATTGTCTAATCAAACTAACTGGGCGCTACTAACAGTGTGCAGACCCTTTTTTTCTTTTTTCTTTTCACAAATATGTAAAACCAGACATGGCTAACATCATACCAAGACATATTTGGTATAGCACAGTTCTTAAAATACATTGTGTGCATGTGGAAACATGAGTTGGGCACAAATGTGTTCCCCTCAAGTGTCTTTTTTCCCCGTTTTTATCTGTTGTCATCGTATGTCTGAGAGCTATTATGTAAGTGTATCAAAGCCCAGACATTGTTCTTTGACTGATTCGATGAGCAGCGCTCTGGCATACTCTTGTATGTGTTCATAAAAGATGTGCTTTGAGTCTTGTACAGCTTCAAGTTGTAATCTGGCAGTGATTAGTCTGCTGGCTGTCTTGTCACTGCACAGTCAGTTGGCTAGTTTTTCTCTAACACCCCCATCCCTCTGGCCTCCCATTCATCACTGGGGTGGTGAGCTGCTCTATACAACGAGCCAAGTGCGTGTGTGTGTGTGTGTGTGTGTGTGTGTGTGTGTGTGTGTGTGTGTGCGTGTGTGTGTGTGTTTGTTGATTTTATCTTTGCACATGAGTGTGTGTGTGTGTCTATCTTGGCACCTAGTATGCAGGGACTTGGCAAAGACTGTCTGACAGGGGCACAAAGCCTCTGAGCCAAATACGACACGGCACACCCAGCTGTAGAAAAGGGTCCCAGGTGTGTGTGTGTATGTGTCTCTGTGTGTGTCTGTGCATGCGTGTGTTTGTGCGTGTGTATTTGCACGCGCATGTATGTGTGCATGTGCATCAGGCCCAGAGCACAGGCTGTGCTGTGACAGATGATTGCACACTCTGTTGCTTCTGAATGAGCCAGGTGACAACACACACACACACAAAGAGTTCTCTCTCTTCAAAAGCTGTTCACAGCCATCAGATATGGGATCGCTGTGATCATTTCAGTATCTCATAGTGGGAGCAACTCCAAGTACCCGGTGTTAACAGTATTAGCATAATTACTGCTAAAAGCAAGACACTAATGTGGTGTTACTGCATCAGTAAATGTGATCAATCGCCAAATGAAATCAGATCAGCTTAAGACGGAGACAGAACAGTACTTCTCCATCCTCCCTCTAACCTAACACTCTTCTTGCTCTTTTCAGTTACCGCAGGATGACGCGCTCCAACAGTGTAACCACTGCTGTGCAGGCTGACCTCGATGACCCTGCAGACGTCCCAGAGCTCCCACCACGCCACTGTGCCACCATGCCGCGGCAGCACTCCCGTGATGCTGCCACCTCCACCGTCAGTATTCAGGGCTCCGGGAACCACTACCATGCTTGTGCCGGGGACGACTATGGGGACGTGGGCTTCGACCCGTCCATCCTGCCCCCTCCAGACCCCTGGATGGACAGCGTGATTGAGCCTGTGGAAGAGGCCCTGGAGGCCGTGGGCCGATCGGTGTGTCCCCGCGATGGCCACTGGTTCCTCAAGCTGTTGCAGGCCGAGACAGAGCGCATGGAGGGCTGGTGTAAACAGATGGAGCAGGATGAGACGGAGAATGAGCTGCCTGAAGAGAGTGAGTTGAATTTATGTGACACGAATGAACAAGTCGGTGGATGAATGAGTGAACAGATTATTTATTATTGTGTCCTGCCACAAAATGATTTACCCCACATGGAATTACAGGCCATATTTTATTTATTGAAATATTATGGATCTGTCATTTTTAAAGAAGCTTCAATTGAGCTTGCTACCTAGGTAGGAATAGGTTCCCTATTAGGAAGCTATTTTGTCAGAAAGGTTACTTGAATTTAGACCTAACCAGGAAATGTCACATGACTATCGTAGAATTCAAGCTAGTTAATGCTCAGTTAGTTTACTTCTGGTAGGAGGACTAGCAGCTTGGCTGAGCAATTTGCATTACAGAACAACCAAAGTTTTCACCTCGCTGCACTTTCTTATGCACTTTCCTTGAAATTTAGCCAAGTCAAATAAGACAGATCAAAATAGGCCATATTTTCTACTTAATTAGGAAGTTTTCTTGCATATGAGGCGAGCCCTGTGTCGCCTTGTATTGTCCTACTCGTCTCTCAGTTTCAGTTTGTCCTGCTCCTTAATCAGTTTCAGTTTCAGACACAGTCTCTTCTTCTCTCCTCTTCTCTCTCTCAAAACATCCAACTGACTTAGAGAGTGCTGGTATTCATGGTATTGGACCACAATAGCTGCTTGTTCCTGTCTCAGGCCCTCTGGCCTCCACAGACATACCGGGCATACTTATCAATAGGGCACTGCTCGCCCCAGCCACACATCTGTCCTCTACATGTACTGTATTATGACCTTTCACACAAACACTCGATGCAGGGATTTCTCCCAGTGCTCCTTCCAGGCAGCAACTTGATCTTGATATTACATACACACACACACGTAAATGTGCATGTGCTTAAAGTCATACATATGGGATATACTTGTGCATCCACAGTCACATGTGCACACAAACACACAAAAACACAAGTCCAGAGAACAAGCCTCCGGCACTGTGTTTATACCTGTGCAGTTGACTTCATCCCTCAACAAAAATGCATCATTGCCTATGCAGCTAGTGTGCTGTTATGGTTTGAGGCAAGATATTCTTTCACAGAGTGTGCAGAACAGGGAAGCTGCCTCAAGGTTATGTCTTCCAGATCCAACACTATCACAAACTCGTACCCACATACACATTCTGAAGGGGCTGCAGAGTTTTGGTTTTTGTAGTGCAGATTCATTACTCCCCCTCTCAGTTTGTGATCCCTTTCTCTTCATCTTCAGAAATGTATTCACTGACAGTTCCTCTCCATAGGGATGTCAGTCAGTAGCACTCAACAGTGGAGTGGAGCTTATACAGTACAGCCTTGTTTATCCTGACCTCACTTCTCAGAGCTGACCAGTCGACCAAACTGACTTAATGAGAGACGGAAAATGCGGCAATGCCAAACTATATTCATTTGACCTTGGGTTTGATTTGTGGTGGTTCCTTCTCGAAACATAACAGCAAATGAAAGTATTAAATATGCAAATGTGCGCATTAGCATTTTGGGTTGTGTTTGCATGCAGGTTTTCTATTCTGGGTAAGCCTTGCTTTGGATTTGGAATTTCAAAGTGTTTCAGTAATTATTTCATTTCCCTAAATGACTTTGATTCCTGTGGGGCACAGATGAAGGGGATTCTAGCGCAGTCTTCGCTATTGTATTACTAATGCACCTTCACTGTTAGTTGTGCAACATGCCTGCAGTGTGCAGTTCTGTGAGTAATTGCATCATGTGTGTGTGTGTGTGTGTGTGTGTGTGTGTGTGTGTGTGTGTGTCTTCCTGCAGTCCTAGGGAAGATCCGCAGTGCAGTGGGGAGCGCCCAGCTGCTGATGTCCCAGAAGTTCCAGCAGTTCCGGGAGCTGTGTGAGGAGAATCTGGTATGTGTCACCTCATCCCCTGCATGCTCCCGCATCCCTTCCCCCACACTTACATCATCCTGCACAAATCACTCTGACAGGCCAGGCCAGCGCTCATTTACTATGCGTCTGGAGTGGATGTTCTACACAAGATTTCTGTCTTTCTCGTACAAAAAAATATATCTTGCTATGTGGAAAATAGGGTTTGACAGATATGGTTTTTGAAGGCTGACACTAGCATCAATATCCCTGTACTGAGACAGCTTAAAGCAGATATCGTATGTAGATATTTTAATTTTCGTACGAAAAAATATCACCCCACCATGTTATGATTTGGTATAGAGTAATGAATGCCACTCAGCGTTTTTACCCTATCATAACCCAAACTATAAGAGCATTTTGTGCCATCGTTTATGTTGTTGTGTGCTTGTGACATCAAACATTAGATTCAAGACAGCCATTTAAAAGTGCTACATTAATTCTGTGGGTTATTAGTCTTGGCATGAACCTGAGTGCTTTCATCCTTCCTCAGCCTTCTCCCCAGCATTAATAAACAAAGCGGTGTGCCCTTCCATTTGAAACTGCTTAGTCTGCCTTTAAGGCAAGGTGACCCACCCCAGCTACATAATGACAGGGACAGTCTTGAATAGATTAGCTGCTTTAAGTGAAGACTCACTTTACGAAAAACATTAGTGAAACATTTAATGAATAATTTAAAAGTGCAAGGAAAATGGACCATCATCCGGGATGGTGATTGTCTGATATTTAATAAAAGGCAAATATTGGCACAGTCCAAACACAGTGAAAATATAGTTCTAAACTAAGGCATAAGTAAGAAGTTAAAGGTACATCCTGCAGACTACCAGAATAAACTGGGCAAAATATTAGTCAAAATATTAACATTTATTCACAAAAAAAAAAAAACAATACTGTGTCTATTACATAAATAAATTTTGTGAATCAGTATGATTATTTTCTATTTTCATCCAGCTGATTTTTGTGATGCACCAGCACAGTGCACCAGAATCTTTCCAAAAATACAGGATGAGAAAAAAAAAAAACATGTCCCGTGGTCATGAACTGTCTGTGTGCAATTGTGTTTATCAGAACCCAAATGCACATCCGCGGCCCGTGTCCCAGGACCTAGCAGGTTTCTGGGATATGCTTCAGCTGTCCATCGAGAACATCAGCCTGAAGTTTGATGAACTCCACCAGCTCAAAGCCAACAACTGGAAACCTCTGGACCCCCCAGAAATTAAGGTACAGACACAACATATTAGATTCATCCAACTCCGTATGAACTAATCCATCTAACCAGAATTTTGTTTTGGAATGCCATTATTATTAACCTGCACGTATTTGCTATCATTAATATATTATGTGAATTGTAGTTGTTGTAAGCATGCCTATATGTTGTGTATTGTCATGTTGCCTGCCTGATGTCACCACTTGTGTCTGTGTTTTGTTCTGTTTTGTTGTCGACAGTGAGCTGTTTTTAAAGAAGCTGCTCTACCTGCCATGCACCGCTGGGGCCTGTCCATCTCCAGTGGCCACTTTTACCTCACACAAACGGCCACCATCGTGCACTCTTAACCCCACACAAACGGCTGCCGCTGTGAACCATAACCCCATTCAAAATTTGCATGCTCTGACATTAAACCAGCAGAAGCTCTAACCCCCGTGCAAAACGGCTGCCATGTGTTGCACCTTGCTGTGTTTTGCTGCGGCTTGCCATGAGGACTCACTGGTCTGTTATTAAGACTATTTGTCATTCCTGTCCAGGAGAGAAGGATGCCCCCTCCCGTGCCAAAGAAGCCCCAGAAAGGCCACCCTCCTCTGGCTAGGGACCGCTCCCTGGAGAGCTCTGAGCGCCAGCGCCTGGAGGCTCGCAAACGCCTGCTGGCTGCCAAGCGTGCCGCCTCGGTCCGACAGAGCTCTGCCACTGAGAGCGCAGACAGTATCGAGATCTATATCCCTGAGGCTCAGACCAGACTATGAGACACACAAACACGTGTACCACATGCACACACACACCTGTATAAGACGTGACACCTCACACACACACACGCAGAAATGCTCGCAGCAGCAACACTGAATGGTGAGGGTAGGGTGCTAACACAACATCACCACATCTTTGTTGACTTCCTACAGCAGGGTGAGGTCGGTTACGGCAGAGTCGTTCCAACAAGACTTGGACATTTATTTATTTATTTATTCCCCCCATTTCCTATTCCCAGCTTTGATGTAGCACTCCCTCCCTCCCCGCCCCGTACTCCCAAAGAAACACCTAAAAAATTCCCTTTTTCCTTTCAACCAATACTCCATCAAGTGACCTGCTATCACAAAGTGAGCCAGGTGTAGCACAGCAGCGATGCTTCATGTATCACATTTCAGGTGCTGAGAAAGACAGCAGAGGAGAACAGGGAGGGAAGAGCATGTGTGTGCACGAGAATGAAACACACACACACACACACACACACACATACAGACACACATACACGAAGGCATGACTGATGCATGTGATCTGTTTCTGGCAGAGAGCAGATTACTCTTAAGACCTGTAGATGCATATTTGATATTTATCCCAGAGACGGCTCACCTCTACAGGAAGCAATCAGATGTCGTGTCAGCAAAACACTAGAGATGATCGTGCCACATGTGCTAAACATGTGGTACTAAATCTCTGGCGCCTCCGAAAAGCTATATTTTTTGTTTGATATTCTATGCTTTGTTTGTATTATCAAATTGCACTATTATGTTAACTCACATTTTCTGTATCAAGGTACCACAAGACTCTGAAAATACCGTAAGCTTAAAAGTTTTTTATTTGTATCATACATTTAAAAGCAGAACAGGGTCAGGAGAGGGATTTGGTGAAAAACACTGGTCGACAAGAGAAGAAAATCACAGTGTTAGATAGTGACACAATTCTCCCTCTGTTTGAAAGTGGGTCCTTCCAGTGGCAAGAGGTGACCCAGGAGAGGAGGGATCAAAAGGTCAGGCGGTGCTCCCCCAGGTGAGGCCAAATGGCTATTCAACCAGGAGCAGATTTCGAGGCTATTAGTTTGCAGCGAGCGCAGTTTTCTGAAAGAATCAGTGTTGTGTAGTATCACAAACCTTTTCTCTGTGTGTGTGCGTGTGTGTGTGTGCGTGTGTGCATGTGTGTGTTTTTACTCAACTGCTCATTTCAGAAGTGCTTCCTATTTTCTAGGTTCACTGGGGCCTAGTTATTACAGATGATTAAAGTAGCAGCATTGACAAACTGTAAACAAGCCACCCATCCTGTCCATCATTTTAAACTGAGCAAAACATGTTTGTATAAAGAGCATATTATGACATTTCATGCATGCTGACACAAAGTAATTGATATTTTTGTCTTCGCCATCCTGTACCTTTTTTCCTTTTTTTACTGTTTTCATTCTCTCTCATTTTGTGTCTTGGCATTTCAGATGAAATGATCATCGAAAATACTGATATCTGGTACTATATTGGTCATGGTACTATATTTTATTATGCCATTTTCAGAAAAAAAAGGTTTATTGACAGTATTGAGACTAATGGACTGAAAAGGGACTTTTTTCTCCTCACTGTGTGCACTATCTCTGCCTCCAAATGAAGCAATTATCCGAAGGTCCTATAAAATCCAATTTCTAATGTTTTGTATTCATGTTTTATTTATTGATTAGGAAAAACTGACTGTTTATCAACATTGTAATTGTTATAATGCACTGACGACAAGGCCCTTATACTGTGTTTATGTTTTTTTTTATGTTGGCTCTTTAGCATGACAGGCACCTTTGACTTTCTGTTTCAGTGATCAGCCTTAATTTCTAACATGATAGTCGAGCACAACAACAGCCTCAGGGGAAGAAGAAAATGTGTGCGTGTGTGTGTGTGTGTTCGTTTGTTTGTTTGTTTGTGTGAGAGAGGGAGAGAGAGCGAGAGAGAGAGAGAGAGAGAGAGAGAGGAAATGATTGTCAATGTAACTACATGTGACTGTATGTGACCCATGAATAGGCTTTGTCTCTTACTGTATATAACCCCAGTCACCAGGATGGGCCATGACCTTAAATAAGGGAGTCATGCCACTTGCGGTCCATGCCATCTTCTGAATGATGTTTCTATTCCAGACCTCAGCCCTAACCAGTTCATCATAACAAGGTATTTTTGTCAGCTGCTTGAATGTGGAGACAATCTTAAGCCGGTTTACCGTCACATCATAGTTGTGATAACAGAATAGCAGGAATTTGTGTTGTCCAGTCTTCTGTTTTGATTTGATTTCGGTTTTGTGCCATCGGGTAACAATAGGGAGGGATTGATTCCTGCTGAGTGTCCCCAGTATTGCTGTTACTGAACGGCTACACAATGTTCTTACCTAAAGTTTTGATAGAGAGGCGTCCAGTTTGTTTGTGATGGAACTCACGTGATGAAGTAAGCGTACTGTATGATTTATATATCCTTTAGTTGGTCAATATGAATTTTAGAGAGAATACATAAAAAGTAACAATAGTTCTAACTTCATGCCACTAGATCAAGGTCATTTTAGTATTTTTTACTTTGGAACTTGTATTTGAATTGAACTGTCTGTCAAAAGATTGACTTACTATTTATGTTTATTATATTAACATATCAATATAATACCCCTGGTATAGCAGGGTGTGGACATAGAAACCAGAATGTTGGATTGTGGTTCATTGCCAAACTAAAGACACTTCAGCAATCCTGGCAATTCTGAGGCTTGTGATGTAGTTATATTAAGACAAAAACATTTAAATGAACATTTGTACATAAATGAATGTTTCCCTATGTAAATGTAAACTAAAAAAAAAAAAAACAATCAAATAACCTATTAAGCAGATATACATTTTGTAATTAATGTTATTACACTGTTGATGTTATGGCACGTGTATGAAAATCTTATCAGCATTAAAAAAAAAAAAAAAAAAAAAAAATCATTGCCACAGTGTTGTTGTGTGCTTTTCTTTGCCTTCTCCACATGTGTTTTCAATTGGAATGTAATTAAACAGATTACAAGGCCAGCCTGGGGTGTTTTTAGGGCATTTCCCTTCCGCAGGGGCGGGCCCCCATAATTAGACAGCACTTTTGGCCTTGGCTTAGCCTCGTCACTCCTGCACATAGAGCTTCTGGTGATTCGTCATTCACACATCAATCATGCTCGGCGGTGGCACGCTGACCTCAGTGGCCAGGGTTCGGTGGGGGGGAGCGAGGGGAGGGATGTTGGTTGTCAGGTGGCTGGCCCCGGGTCAGTCTACCCTGCCCATATGGCCCTGCATGGTGGGCTACAACTGCCCACTGTGTGTCTGGAGGTCTGTTTGAACCCTCATTACTGATAACATCCTCCAGGTGAAACCCGACCTCCTCCACAACAGCGATCTGTCACTTCTGACAAGCAGCATCTGACAAAAGAGGGAAAAACCAACATGTGTATTTTACATCCGCTGATGAGTCAGCTTCAAAGATTTAAATACAACACTTAAGTCACTGGTGATGAGTCAATAGAAAGTGTCTATAGTTGGATAGACACTGGCACATGGATACCTGTCCCAAGCATATTGTATTTTAAGGTTAACCTGGGTCATGGAATTTCTTGCAAAGTAATGGAATTTGTTTAAAAATAATAATAAAAATAAAAAAAATAACTTGTTATACATAGGATTTACACTTATTTTCCATCGTGGTCATTTCATGTTTTACGTTCATTTCTCTCATAGATCAAAACAGAACAAAAAAAAAAAAAAAAAAAAAAGTTCTCTGGATCTGTAGTGTGTTTAAAATTTTGGCCAAGGGAAAATGGCTCATGTTACATTTATATAGGTCATGGATAATCAACTTCTAGTCATGGAAAACTTGGCGAATTTTACGTCTGACAGAATGAGAACCCTGGTATTTTGTAACTAGACGATGGAAAACCATTATAATTAAACAAAAGACAACCCCAGCATACCTTTTTTTTTAATATCTGTTAATATCATAAAGATGGATGTTGGCTAAGCTTGGAAAAATGCTGTAAATGAAAGGGTGATTGTCTTGGTAAACATAAACAGCAAATCCTATTGAAAAGGAGCTTTAGGACTGTAGCGGGACCAGAAGGGAACAGCTGTCTGCCTAGCCTTGAATGAGCCAGCATCCTCTAAGTTGTAAGCTGCCTTACATCAACTCTATTGAAAGGCAAGCACATAAAACCCCCTGTTGGCAGGAAACTGTTGACGTCTGCTGTTCGCCTGCGTTAATTTATGCAGGATTATGCTAATTGGCAGGAGCCGTTGTAAACCTCTCACACACAGGAATGTCTCAGAATGACTAACAGGGTAGCTTGTGGAAAGACATCAACAACACACTATTTCTGTCCTCCCATACACACTGCTTTTATTTACTGAACATTATGACTCAATACACTTTCCTTATGCCCGAGGGATAAATTGTTAAGTTTCAGGACTGACAAGATTCAAACCTGTATACATCAGTGTTAGTGTTAAATGATCCGAGTGATCCTCAGCGGGAAAATATCAAAGGATCAAATTCTAAGTTGTAGAAAAACAAAACTTTATTTGAATCCCATGTGACCCCTATTTGCCACAAACATTGCACAGTATGAAAAGAAATCACATCATTGGGCATTGTGTCACATTAATTATACACATGGTCCTATTGTACATGAAAATGCCTTTTTTTTTTTTTTGGTGATTTCAAAACGCTGTCTTTGTCTGGTTGTAAAACAGCAAATGCAGAACAGACATTTGTAGTGTTGCATTTTCCAGTCCACTGGCCGTCGCTACGCTGAGTGATGGGGTGAAGGCTCAGACTACGAACCTGCTACATTGGTCATCTGAAATATCCCTTGGTGGGAAAACGTGAATAAAACAGAAAAACAAAACAAAAAAAAGCAGAGGTTTTTTTTTCTTTTAAAATAGCCAAAAAAAAAGTAAAAGTAAATTACAAAATCAAAACTATACTCTTATCATGAGAACACATAACATTTACTACAGTAGTGAATAAGTTCGTCATAGATGCCAAGAGCAAAGTATGTTTAAGACACTGAGATGACCTTCCTCTGCCTTAGTGTGCAAACAAACGAGGCAGACCAATCATGAACTGATCTCTGAAATGTAAAACAGTAAACGGGTGTGGAGTCGACCAATCCCATTTTACATTGGTCTTTGGAGGAGGCGTGAATCTGCCTCTCACTCCTTTCTCTAAAATGATATATAAAGGAAAGACGTAAGACAGGCAGCATTCATCTGATAACATTTTTGGTCCCTGTGTGCAAATAAGATACACATGTAGATACATAACGCATGTATATGAAATTAATAAACAACTAACAGCCAAGGCACCTTGAAACAGTTTGTTTTCTTTTCAATAAAAAACATCCTCATCAATTTGATTGGTATACCAAAAATAGAAATGATCAGGCTTTCATGTGGATTTGTTCTCTGTTGCAGGCGTGCAGACAAGTCACTGTACTCGGCGGAGGAGTCCCAAAGTTGCGAGACACAGTCGGTCTCTTTTTTTCCCTCCTCTTCTTCTTCTGTCCTCTTCTGTCACTCTCTCCTTTTAAGAGACCAGCTGTTTGGCCTGCAGCTCCATCTCAGCAGCCCGTTTGAGGGCCACATCCACCAGGAGCTGGAAGCCGCTGAAGTCCTGTGTGAGGTCTGGTGGGGTGGGGGGAGGGGTGTTGAACAGCCCACTGCGGGGGCTCAGGTTGCCCTCCATGCCGGTGCTGCTCGGGATGGTGGTAGTGGTTGAAACTGGCTGGCTGCCCAGCCCTTCCTCACGGCACCTGAGCATCCCCAGAGCCTGTGTGGACTGCAGCAGCTCAGCCGCCCTGTCTGAGTTCATTCCCGGCACAGGGGGAAGGGCGGCTGTGGGGCTGGCCTGCATCGCTGTGGTGACAGTGGTGTGACAGATGACAGACGGGCGGGTGGGCATGGGCCCCGGGGAGGGGGAGGTGGAGGTGGGAGAGGGTGTGGAAGGGGATACGGCCTTCCTTAGGACACTGGGCATGGCGGGTTCAAAACTGGAGGGGTGGAGGACACGCTTGTCATAGCTCTCCTCTGCGCCTGTTGCAGTACTGGCGTGTTTGGGAGACTGGGAGCTGTCAGAGAAGCTGTCGCCCGCTTTGCTGCCTTTCCTGGAGATGGTGAACTGGTTGGGGTCTTTGCCATCTTTCCGCAGCATCTCCGGGAGAAGCCGCCGCCGGGCGTTAATGAACCAGTTGCACACCTGGAAAACACAACAAAACAACATCCATGCTGTCAGAGAGCCAAATCTCATAGCTCATTCCTTTTCCACCCCTGCCTTGCAATTTAATTGAAAAAATCCCTTCCACATGTCTGACGGTCTAAGTCTGTTGGCACACTTATGACCAGGTGCAGTTTGCACCTGTTTTTTTTCCATCAGAGAATTAAACCCCAAAAAGAAAACACACTGAGATTTCACACCAGTGGCCACTCATTGAGTCATTAGTTTGGTACATTTCACACCCTCAGTGCTTCCTGTTTATCCTTTTAGTAGAACATAAATGACTTTAAACCCAGCCAACGATTTACACAAAAGATTATGATAGTCCTTTCAACAAAGAGAGGCTCAACATTCAGTTTTCTATAAAAAGAAAAAACAATGAATTGAAGTTGGCTATTTTAAGTAGTCTTATTCCTCTACTTTAAATAGTGTTCAATAAAAAGTCATTTCTCCTTTGTCATCTGAGTAACTCCTCTTTTTCTCCTCACTGCTCCAGTCTATTGTTGGTTCTAACTGGCTCAGGGAGGCCTGTGGCTTTAACTATGTAAATGACTCTGCATTGTTCCCAGACAGCTGGGATGGAAAGGGGCTGGAGGGAGGGAAATTCCTGTCCAAGTGCCTTAGCCAAGCCCACAGCACACTGGGAGTGAGTTTAGTCACTTTGTCTCACATACCTTACTGTTGCAACAGCACGCTGGCTTGGATGACCTTCAATTCACTGTTTATGTGTCATGTTTTGTTTGCCATCAACACAGGAAATGATTCAGTCCGAGTGATACTTGTTCACTCTGTTTTTACGGTAGCCTTTGTACACTATACCAGTAATGGACAAGAAAAAAAAGTCTCAGAACTGCCCTTTATCTCCACTCTGTCCACTGTGTGTACATACCTGCAGTGTGGAGAGCTGAGTCTGCTTGGACAGGAGGGCTTTCTCCTGTTCAGAGGGGTAAGCATTGTAGCGGTGCTCGTACAGCCAGTCCCTGAGGATCTGAACGGACTCCTTGGGCAGGTTTCCCCTGCGTTTCCTCTTCCCGCTGCTCCCCGTGCTGGACGACAGATCCAGAGGGGCGTCCACGCTGTCCTCGTCATCCGTCTCGCTCCCTGACAACATCATCAAACCTGCGCGTGCAAATGCGGGTGAGGGAAAAAAAGACAGCGTATGAGAACAGCGGGAACAACGATGGAAGATATATTCTCTTCTGTCAACCACAATCTCCCGAGTCTCCCACCCGCTCTGCAGCAGCCGTCTGCCAAACACTGGCTGTCTGGGAGGCAGCTGATGTGTCAGAGGCAAGCTGTCAAGTTCAGCCATGTGATTCATATACGGAGGGAGGGTGTGAGGAGGAGGAGGAGGGAGAGGGAAAGAGAGGGAGGGAGGAAGGGGGGGACGTCACAAAGGCCGATCCGACGCTGTGTCAGTTATAAAACCTGCCTCAACAAATACGAACCAGGTCTATCACACACACCAAGCACACCTTGCATGCTTAGGTAAATAAAGTACACCAGGTTGACCACAGGAGCAATCACTACACAAGAGGGGGATTTCCTCGTGAAGAGCAGCTGTGCTCCTTTTGGCAGAGATTGGTTCTTATTTATCCTTTCAGATCAAGGTGTCTGAAACATGCCTGGTCAGAATCAAGCATGATCAAAGTCAAAATTATTTGTTGACATATGACTTAGTGTGACTCACAGAGCTGCTCAAAGAGTCAGTTTCCGAGCATTTGAACTGATCTGAAAGTCAAAACTTATGAACATGTGAAGGATAAACTCATAGCCCCATTGCACAACCTATTTAACCATGTTTTTACTCTGACACTGTATTTTTTAGTATATTTAATAATAGTATCAACGTGGTACAAGTTAGAATAATAGTGTTTCCTAAGTGATCAAGCCATTAACTTAATCTTTTTTTTTTTTAATGTTGGCATTCATATAAAAATCACATGACCATGCAGGAATACAAATAATTACCCATGCTGCCAACTCATCGTTTTAGTTTAAAGTAAACAGTTTCAGAGGACATTTAAAGAGGCAATACACTGTAAGGCAAACTTGTGGGAAATGAATAAGTTAGTTCCCAAGTCTGAGCAGCCAACAGGATGAGGTAATTACGTAGGCCGGAGAGAGGAAGGGGGAGGGGAGACCTGTTGCAAATCAGCGTCTCCAGACTAAACAAAAGAATCCAGGGCTGTGTGCTTCTTTGTATGCTAAGCAAAAGTTTGCACTTAAAAATGAGCGTGGTCGACCTAAACTTAGACACCTCCGAAACACAAACGTTCAAAAATGGGGGGAAAGGATGTTTTAAGCCCACGAAGACAGTGTTTTGTAAGTTTTACCAACTTGTAATGGGGTTTCTATTGTGTGTGCGCTCTGCACCACGAGGTCCAAGAATGTAACAAGGCAAACAGCAACTTCCCACAATGAGGTCAGGATAAACATAAGCCTATATTCTGGATAGAAACACATAATCACGGCGTTTTTGCTCAGCGAGAATCTCCATATTCGTAGCCTAATACACAGCCATGAGACACAAAATATCGACTTTGCAGTGTGCACGTTGTAAAAATCTAACCTACTCTCGAGGCACAATAGTCGCCGAACTGCAATCAACTTTTATTATCAACTTTTATTATCACGACGACTTTTACACAATTGAACCGTTTGTCTGACTGAAAGCAAGCGGTGCATAAACTTCAGTTTTGACTTTTCAAGTGAACCAGCCTAATTAAACTGGGTGAAAAAAAGACTGACCTAGCAACATTACCGTCTGCTACTGTGATGAACTTTGATGAAAGTATAATTTCACCGAAAGGAGACAATGGACAAAGCGATATGAATTTTGACATCTCGCCAGCACATGGGGGAAAAGCCCCTTGTTTTGTCTGGAAAGGAAACAATAGACTGCATGGTTTGCGTAAGGGGGGGAAATCGCTATGTAGGCATAAATCGTTGTGTACGTGTGTCTGGCTATCTAAATCAAGTGTGACCTTATTGATTTTTGCTAAAGCATCCAGCCTTACCCTTTTTCGTCTTCATCTCCGTCCGAAAATTCCCCTTTTCTCCTCGTCAAGCGCAGCAGGGAAAAAAATCTTCTGTTTTAGTCCTTGCAGGGTTTTTTTCTTTTCCTCCAGATATGCCCAGCGTGTATCCGAGTAGTCGAAAATCCTTATTCATCAAAAAAAAAAAACCTTTTCCTTTCGGATTTTGTTCTCCTCTTTTTGCGCGTCCTTTTTTTCCTGCTTGTTTGCTGACTTGAGGGGGTTACCTGAGATCTGCGCTTCCCTTCTGCCCAAAGCCCTTTTCTCATTGAGTGTGTGTTTGATCCTGAAACTGGGTGACAGCTATCTTTGACAGCTGCGTGACTCAACGCACAGAGATCCTCCCACTGTGGAGGGCAGAGGAAAAATCTCTGACATCAGCATGGCTTGTTCCACTGACATGGATACAATCTCACCGAGCCATAACTGCAGCAGACCCCTGACAAAACCAAACAAACATCGCTACTCTCTATATGAACTTATGATCAGTAAAAAAGGCCCGGCATTATTTGCTTAGGAAGAATAACAACAAACACGATTAGCTTCCTGATTGCGGACTTCTTGTAAACTGGTTATGAAAATCGCCATGGTATTTCCATAGGCTTATATTCTAGGGACTTGTTGTATGTCTGTGGTACTTTATTGTAAGTTTGCAGAGGTTTTATCGTACCATTTTAATGCCCTGTAATATTTTCTGTAATATTCCTATGGGGGCGTGCAGCGTTTATGTAGTAGATAATACCGACCTTACTTCCTTACTGTACTGTACTGTACTGTGTTTTTGATCTAGCCTGTGATAAATACAATAATTTCTTCTATAATATTTCTATAGATCCTAATAGCAAATCTGTGATATTAACTCAGTGCTGTTTTTTGCATTGTTTTGCTTTGTTTTGTCCTTTGACCCCATGATATCACTAAAATACTTGCTATAATATTACTATCGGCCCTTAAAGTGACCGTGTGTGATATTTATGAGCCAATTTATATTGATCAGAGCTTTATTTTCCTATGGTATCACTATAGCATTTTCTATAATATTACTACAGGGTCTCATAGTGGGTCTGTGGTAGCTACACAATAGTGAGTTTATGGTGATCGCATTGGTAGTTTTTAAAGAATCTGTGCCATCATTACAGTAGATTGTAATGCCAAAGGAGGGATAATTTTGCTGTCATATTTGTGTTGTGCCTTTGGAAAATTATGCCTGCAGGATGGCTACAGATCATGGGAAAATGCACTAGTACGTTTTAGCTTGTATGTGTGTGTGTGTGTGTGTGTGGGTTCGTATGAGGGTAAAACGCACAGGGAAGGAGAGCCAACCTTGTGCTGGCTGGAGGTCATTGTAACAGTACAGTACTAACGGTACGGTGGAGGAGGCGATCAATGGCTTCATTTGTATGCGACGCACAACCTTGCGACAGCTGCTGTAGCTTCTTCTCTTTGCATTCATTTGTTCCAGGCATTCATTCTTCTTCTCTTTTTTTCCAAAAGCAAAATGTCTCCCCCATGCGTGTACTTGTGGTGTTTATTTGAAGCCTGACTATAATGTTAGACACGGGCCATGGCGCTCTCTAGTGGTAATTACAGGTAGTGTGACGGTTAATTTGACCCTGGCTTAACATAGTTACACAGAAAATGTGTCAACTTGTGTTTGAGGAAAAAAATACATTTGATATTAATGCAACATTAATAACGCAAGGCCATATTAACTTGATTAATTTATTTATTTACTTCTGCATAATTAGTACAGTGCCCTAGGAGATTAAAAATACCATGTGGGCATATGATAAACTACATCTTAGCAATACAGGCGCACCACGAATCCTATAAAGAATATAATAGGATTATAAGCGTGATTTTTCATTATGGTGTACTGCAGCCACAGTTGGTGAGTGGCTGATCCACTGACAGCTGTTAAGCAGTCTGACATGGAGGTCGTGGCAATCCAGTGAGGTTATGTTTAAATGAAGCGCAGACAAACAGAAGTTCCCTCTCTGTCCAGCAGCCTCAGACAGTCGGCCATTGTGTTAAAAACAGCCGCATGAGCGGAAATGGGCCTGTGTGCACAAGGTGTTACTAATGAGCTGAAATCAATTACAACAGCCCCATTATTAAGCATGGCTGGTCATATTAGTGTGTACACAAAAAGTAAAAAAAAAAAAAAAAATCCTAGTTAACAGTTTTATCTAGTAGTGACTCAAAGCGCCCCCCTTATATAAATAAGAAAAATATTACAATGCAGGGGTGAGATGTTTTGAATAATTTCGGATTCAAAATTGTTGTTGTTTTTGGTTGTTTTTTAGGGTGCCTATTGTCATCTGGCCGGGGACTACAGCAGGATATTAGCCATGTTGGCTAAAGCTGCCCTTTTTACTGTCATTGAATTGCAGTTAATTAATTGGGACTGTCCACGACATAATAAACTAAACTAAACTAAACTAAAACTAAAACAAGTCAAGACTTTCAGGGACATTTTCATAGTCATAATGAATTCTTTGTTCAAGGTTTAGGTCTACAAAACAAAATCCTTAAATTGGTTTAAAAAATGTGTTGGAATCAACTAAAATCGCAACAGGCTTTTACTTATTTATTTATGTATATATTTATTTATTTATTTATTTCTTTTCGGGGGGAATGCGACCTCAACCCTAAATATGAGCGTATCCCGCTTAAATTAGATCTTTCCCGTCAGTCCAGGATACGCTGGCTTTAAAATTAGCCCTGTGTGTAACCTCTGTGCTATGCTCATGTGGACCAATGCAAACATAAACATAGAATGTCATTATTGTCATTGTACATCCACTAGATACAATAACTAAAAATCGCAAAGTTGCCACTAAAGCATGTCCTTTATCTATCTGTTTTATGATAGTTTGTTGTGTTCATCTGCCTGCGTGTACTTACTGTGCGGTGAAGTTCACGCATTGTGATGTGATGATGTCACCCCTGACTGTGAGTCCACTGACCACTGCTGCGCATAGGGTATCAGAAAGTAACGCATTACTCTATACTCCTTTCAAAAGTAAATGTATTATATAATTTATGCCATCTTATATCATAGCATTTTGGCAAGATATGAGGAGGATGAGGGTGATCAAAATTAACTTCTATCCGAAAGGAGATAACAAAGACTTATTTTTTTTCATTGATAATAGCCTGCTGTGACCGGAACTGAATTGGTATTTTGTTGCATTACTTCTTACTGGCAGCAGTAATGACATTACTGTTGCGCGTTGCTGGGTTTCCGACTATCATTCAACAGTTACTATGTTTCAAATCCTTCAAATTGTCGCCTGGTGGTAGGACTCCAGTGATGCAGCCTCAGTCAAGCCCTAAAACAGGAGAGCAGCGTCAAGTGGTTTGCATTAAGTTAGAACCAAACCGGACGTTTCGTGAGTTTACCTTCGAAGTAAAATAAAATATAATCAGAAAGACTCAGTTTGACTTTATGCATAAGTTTCTCTAAGGAGATCAAAAGGTCAGATGGTAAAACAAACATATAAATGTGTTCAGATGTAAAAATAAATAAATAAATAAATAAATAAATAAATAAATAAATAAATAATACAGCGTCACCATTAATGTCAGATTTTTCACTGGAAAATATATATGTGCAAAATTATGCGCGGATTGTACCCATGTGCATTTCAATGATATTGCAAAACTTCTAGATCAGGGGTGTCAAACTGGTACCATGGAGGGCCACAAGGCTGCAGGTTTTCATTTCAACCGAAAACTCCACCAGGTGATTTCATTGATCACCCCACCTCCAAGCAGATAGAAGGGACTAATCAGTGAAATCACCTGATGGAGTTTTCGGTTGGAATGAAAACCTGCAGCCTCTCGGCCCTCCATGGCACCAGTTTGCCACCCCTGTTCTAGATAGATAGACTTGAACGTAGAAATGAGGCTGGGCTTACACGATGTTGCAGTGTAGCCTATGTGGGAATTATTTAAACCCCGTTTTTAAATACGACACTCGCTATGAATAGCTATATGGCTGTGTTTTGTAAAGAACTTGACGAAGAACAACAATGGCCTTGTTTTCATTCATGTTGAGATTCATTTTCAAATATGTTCGCCTAGTGATTTTACTTTGTAAATAAAATACCGGAAATTCTGTGTGATCCATTTTGGCGGACTTAACATTTGGAAGAGGACCGTGTCCATTTACTTTGAGCTCTAAAATTAGGGAGGCACCGCGAATGCGACTGACGCAAGATGTCTAAACTGGACTGTCTACTCTTCTCTGTGTCAATGGTATCAGGATTCAGGACCATGGAAACGTTCCCTACAACTTTGCTGTTATTGATGACACGCTGTGTATTTTTAGACGTTGTTGTCATCTTTCCGTAACACCCCGCAGGCAGGGTTCAGTATAAAGGAGTCCTTCAAAATGCAGCTGTACAACAGTGTCCTGACACACTACCCGAAGTCCTCTCGCAAAGTTTCAATAACTGTATCGAGCGGATCTGACGGTGTGACCGGGACAACGTCAAGTTCCTCCGCGGCTGATAAACCAGGATTCACACAGCAGGACTCAACTTCAGCTGCTAACGGCGATTCGGGAAGAGAGACGCCGTCTTCCGCAAACATGCCTGCCTTTTCATGTTACGAAACTTCGTCATTGAAGCCAGTTTACTTCACGTCCACGGCTGAAATAATCATCCGCCGACCCGATGGAGTTGAGCGGTCAGTACCTGTACACATCATGAGGGAGTCCAAGCCCAAAAGATCATCCCCTGACCTTATTTCACATGATTGTGACAGTGTAACATATAATGATTCCGATGTGATAGTAGACTTGATTGATCATTGGAGCAATGGGACTCAGCGTTTCTCTGATTGCCCAGAATTGGTGGAAAATGACTTTTTGAACACTAAGAGCATCAGTGGACCCAGAATAGAAGATAGCAACAGGATGATGGTAATGTCAAGTGATGACGATGGTGTTTCAGTGACTAATACCCCCATCAAAAGCAACGGATGGGCCTCACCACATGAAGTGGAGCCCATTCCATGTGGGGCAGGTCGACCCCAAGAGCTCACAGATGAAGATTTCCATCATCACAGCAGTTGTCAAGCCGCTCCTCCATCAGGTGAGACAGGGGCCTTTGAGCTCAGTGTCCTGCAGGAGGCGTCCGCGCAGAGATGTACTGACAAAGAGGACATCAACGACAAGGTAACCCGGTACCTGGCTGAGGTGGAGAAACAGAACAAGTACCTCCAGGAGAGGCACAAATATAGGTACCACGTCATCCCGGATGGCAACTGCCTATACAGAGCTGTGTGCAAAGCCGCTTTTGGAGAGCAGTCAAGGCACAGTGAGCTGAGGGAGCAGACCGTGCACCACATAGCTGACCACTTGGATGAGTTCAACCCCATCATCGAAGGGGACGTAGGGGAGTTCCTAATCAATGCAGCGCAGGATGGCACCTGGGCCGGGTACCCTGAGCTCCTCGCCATGAGCCAGATGCTGAACGTCAACATCCACCTGACGACAGGGGGGAGCCTGGAGAGCCCCACCGTGTCCACCATGGTGCATTACCTCGGGGAGGAGGATCCATCCAAACCTGCTATCTGGCTGAGTTGGCTCAGCAACGGTCACTACGATGCCCTTCTGGACAAGTGCTTCCCCAACCCAGAGTATGAGGACTGGTGCCGTCACTCACAGATACAGAGGAAACGGGACGAGGAACTGGCAAAGTCAATGGCAGCCTCACTCTCCAAAATGTACATTGAGCAAAATGGGGCTGTGTGAAAGCAGTGTGTGGGAGTGATGAGATTTGAGGGGTGTAAAAGTGTTAGTGTACAGTACAAAAGTGCTATTTGCACATTGAATATGACTGGTTTCTACGTGTTCTAAATTATTTTTTCTAAGTTTTGTATTGTTAGAGACAGAAAGTGCAGTGCACATATTTTGGTCCTTGTATATACTTAGCCAAATGGAAGGCAGTTGCCTTTGAAAGTGTTTGTAAGAAAGTGTGAGCCTGTGCTTTTTGATCATGTTTGGGATAATGTTGAAGTGAGTGAGGTCATTCAAATGTGTTACTTTGGAGGACATACAGTATTTATTTGCCTTTTACTGGCAGTACAATGACAGTAAGTTTTCTATTATGCCTATGCTCTTTTAGTCATTGCCAAATATGAAATAAAGAGACTTGGTTTACATGTTTCCTTATTTACATACTGTTTAGTATTTGTCTCTGTCCTACACTTATCCATAAAATGCATTCTGGTAGTTCAGAGTTTGATTTGTATATGAACAGCTGTTACCCCATTATTCCTATTCCTTTTAGGCCTTTGAAAAATATCTCAAAATAAACTTTCCAATAAATCTGTTGTGCGATTATGTCTGTCTCTGCACTCCCTCTCTCAGAAAGAAAAAAAAAATTGCTGTTCTAAATTGACCTCATCAGCTATTTTGAAAACAGTTTGCCATGGCAATGATGTGATCCATTATACTGCACTGCATTCAGATTATCATTCTGGTGGGCTAGACTGTGCAGTGCTGGCCTATCCGAGTGTGCTGCACCACCCTTCACCCCCTGCTGTCTGAAAGTGAGAAGTTATGTTTGGAATTCATTACATCCAGTAAGCGTGGCGTCTGTGTGCTCTCTCAGGCAGGTCAGGCTGCAGGCCTCATTACATTAAATGGCAGGGGTTGAGGCCTGTACACAGAGCAAAATGGGCCTATGTCAAAGCACGACAAGTTGAAAACTGAAAAGTGCACTGCCACAACACATATTGTTAGTTGCACTTAAATTGTCATTTCTAATGCCCTAAGCTTGCTTTCACTTTTGTTTTTCCACAAAGAATGGAAGTGCAGTGTGCAAAATACCAGCTATTGGTCCATTCTGTCATGGGACAGCTGCCCACATCTGCCTGTGTTTTAAGAGCCTGTGGATCTGCTTTTAATGTTTTGATTTTGTTTTTTGGGATAATACTGAGATAAGTAAAGTCTGAAACTTTTATTTGCCTTTTTGCAACTTAGAGTTCATAATCTTTTGCCACAATTTTGTAGGGATGTTGACTGAGATTTTTTAAGGAAATGTTCACATAGTCACACTTTGCAAAGGGTTTTCTGAAACCCTGACACTTTTGTCTTGAGCCTATGGTGTTTTGACAAAAATTCTGCCATTGTCCTGGATTGCTTATGTACAGCACAATAACGGATGAAAAAGGACGAGCAGCAACGATCAAGATCCAGGTTGCACATAAAGCCACAATTAAAGCCATAATTAATAATTATATTACATAAATACGAATTGAGTTTTTACCAGTGAATATTTAATATCACTGGTGATTTTGCCCCTTTTGACCGTTAGATGGCGTTCCAGGCTCCCATATATGCTTTAGGACAATTATAAAATGCATTAGTATTTATTGTACTAAACATTTCAGATCCTTCATTACTGCAGTGCTCTCGGTATTATCAATGAGGCAGACTACCTAATGGGATTAAATAGACCATGTAGTGCACTGACTGGTCAATTAAATTGATTGTATTTTTATTTATAATTAAGGATAAGGTAGATTTAAAAAAAAAAAAAAAAAAGTTTTGAGAATGCAACATATGAAGTTGTCCCACCTTTACTTACTGATAACATTATTCACGCTTCAACGCGGCATCTGTCTATCACATGAACAGCAACAGCGTCAAACCTATTAAAATGATTAATATTTTTATATGGATTTACAGTGTGTCAGTGGTGCTCAGTAATGACCACCGTTATTTAATTTTGCATGTCCCATGACCCCATATCAGACATCACTATGCAGGCAGCCGCTGTGGTGGCTGTGGCATCCTTCTTCAAATGTGTAACTGGATTACTATAGTACTTTTTTCCTCAGAGCTATATTGTGGTGACGTAACTCTGCAGTCATGTGAACGTCGGAAAAAAGTTTTTTCCTTTTTTTTTTTTCTTTTTTTAATGCCTTTAATGCAGGGAGGTGGGGGTATGCCTCAGCCCTCGTCCTGTGCGTGTGGGTCCACATTATAAACCAGAGGTAGCAGAGGCGTCCTGGCAGGTGAACGGGACCGAGCAGGCTGGTTCACCGCAGTACTGGCACACAGTCAGCAGAAAGAAAAAGAGAAGAGGGGGGGAAAGTCAATGACAGACGCTCCCGGCCGGGTTTGGTGTGTTTGTCAAGGCTTCCCACGCGTCAAAAGAGAGAGGAGTCGGTCATCTCGACGCACTTAGCCCCATCTCGGGAAGTTGCCGGATACTTTGAAACAAACCGGAGACGAGCAGCCTTGCAGTCGGCGGTCGCGGCTCTGACCTGAGAGGTATTGGACATGTCGGGACACCGGGTGCAGTTCGCAGACCTTCCACCGAGTGATCGCAAAGGAAGTCCCAAATTACAGAGTAAGGAATTTTACTTTTCTCCTATTAACAACCTTTTCTGCTGACCTTGCGTAAGAAATTCACTAGACTAGTAACTCCCTGAGACAAAATCCGAATAATCAAAAACTCTGTTGTGTTGCACTTTGTTGGTTCACTGATGGGCCATGCTTATTTTGAGCATAAAATAATTTTAACATTTGAAAAAAAAAAAAAAAAAAAAAAAAAAATCGATATCTCGTAATCAATTTTACCAAGATACTGAACAAATATAAGAGTACAGCTTAAAGACTTAAGCAATTTCAGTGGTATCTAATTATCATGATAACATACGAGGTAAAACTACCATAAGTATGATAAGATTACCACAAACTCATTATTTAATTTACCTTAGGAATATTGTACTAATAACATTTTTTAAATAAATAATCAATTAATGTATTTATTTATCACAGGGACGAAAACAAGTTTTTTTCTCTTTTATATATTATAACGTGTTTTAAGCTGTCATATTTTGTGCAGTTAGATACCTCCTCCACTCTGTGTCTTTGTGTAGTAGAGTTGTGATAGGAAACAGCTGTGTCCTATAACTCTGTAAGCATTGCACTAGGTGATTAGACGTTTCTGCATTCCATAATAATTACCAGATCACACACAAAAAAAGGATGAGACTTCTTCTGGAATGATTTTGGTTTAGAGCTCTTAAGGATGACTTCCAGAATTCAGCCAAAAATCTGAAGTTAATTACTGTTGTGTCTCTTTGAGAAAATGTCATGACCTATGCATGCTGTGAAGCTCCTTACCCCTCTTTAAAAAAATCACTCAGGTGTGTGCTGCTGGTAAGAACCTGGGTTGGTGAACAGCTTTTTTTTTCTGTCTGCATTTGATCAGTATTTCCATTCAAGCTGAGACTCTGCTGTTGCAACCTATTGCACCAGGCATACAATATAATAAACAACACTTCCTAAGCTCAGAAGACACAGATGTTGCTTATCATATACCATATGTGCCATGTGTTCTTAATGCGTGACTGGATTGTGTGGATGTCATGACATCTCACCTGCTATCCCCTCTGCGTGGGAATCAGTGGTACAGGCCCATTCAGCCACATACAACTCAGTCAAGTCCACACTTGATACACTTACTCAAAGTGGCAGCTGCCCTTTATGTGGTAGTGCTCACTTTATCTCCTCTGGGCCAGCATCCTTAGTGTGTGTGACTCTTCTTGTGCTCTATTTTCCTGAGGTGAAGTTCACCTTCAGATGAGTCTTTAACTACCCCTGCATGCCTCACGCAACCTTTGCATCAGAAAGCATAGACGGCTATAAAGAGGAATGACACATGCAGGGGCTCAGGTTTTGTGCGTTTACTACACAGGTGGATGGGTTAAAGATGTGTGTCTGCTTGCATGTGAGGCGTGTGGCAGTGTCAGCTGTGCCTGCCGCTGAATGCAGCTGTGCTGCAGTGTTTGCACTACAGTATGAGACACAGAGAAGCTGAGCTCATCTCCATGGTGACACGTTGAGTGACAGGACACGTGAGAAGGACGCAATGGAAAATTGCCACTTACTGCAAAACCTTCCCGAGGGGTAGACACAGACCCCGGTTTTAAGATATTACATGTGTATGTTTTCATACCATTGCCGTCTTGTGAAAACCCTGCAACTCCAATTTTGGTGATTTTCAGCTGAAGAGTTGCATGGTATGGTGTGGATTGAGAAAATTCTGCAACTCAGATTTAGAGCAACCTTTTCAGTGCCACATTGGATAAACACACAAACGCTATGGCTGATATTTAGTTCTTAAAAAGGTGACATTTCCCAGATATGAGGTATATCTGTATCACACGTTACCTGTATCTATGAGAGCAGTCACTCTGGCAGGTCAGTGTGTGTGTGTGTGTGTGTGTGTGTGTGTGAGTTTGTGTTTTGTCATAGTCAGACAGGAACATGCATGTAGGCACCGGCTGAGAAATGCTGATGTTGTGCGGAGGTTAGACTCAGGGTGTAGGCAGCGCACGTTGGCTTGGTGCGCGGAGGACAGAACGGCTTCTTCAGCAGCAACCTCACATTCTGACTCAGCCCATCCGTTTCTCCTGTTGTCCAGAGGCAAGGGACAGCAGGGTCAAGTTTCAATCTCTTTTCTCTCTCTATCTCTCTCTCTCCCTCTCTTATTCTCTCTCTCTCTCTTGCTCTGACACACATACACTCACATGCACAATTTCACAACTGTCCCTGGATCAAGGCCCAGCTGCTGGGCTTAGTGTCCAGGCCTGCCTCTCTGGGATAGCATGCCACAAGGCTCAATGTTCATTTGCTGCAATAGATGGAACACCATCACATTACCCATGTAAACTACAAAATAGCATCTGGATAGCAGCAGAATACAAGCTCATCTATCACACCACTTACTTTCAAAACACTATAACAGCTAATGATCTTGGCATCACCTGGAGGGACGACCCCGGCATATGTGAATCGTCTGTCTGTCAGAAAGAGGAGGCAGCAGTGATGGAGCATTGCTGTCAGGGTGGCTCAATTCTTATTTGTCAAAGCGGCAATCTGCGAGATGTGTGCTTTTTTGAGTTTGACGGCTTTGATAATAAGCAGCTGCTGTCTTGTTTTTGCACTGCAATTTTCAGAGATCACTTGGCAATCAAACAATGCGTCCATTAAGTTGAGGTCACACTATAAACTGTGAAGTGTTGCTCAACGTGGGAAGCTCAGCCCGAACGCCTGGTCGGCTTGCTGTCCAGTCAGGAAGCTGTTCACACTATGGCCATGTGAAAAAAAATGGCCATCACACACTGCCTGATTCTGTCATCCAAAAATGGTTTCTTATTCACTCAGAACAGTTCATTGTTAGTGTGTTGTTCTTGTTCCAGGGTACTGCAGTATAGTAAACCATAATGCTGTGCTATTATCATAAGAATAATGATGAGGAATTTTGTATTAGTCACCCACATACTTTGTAGACTGATCCAGGCATGCTGCCATATTATACTACTTTAGATGAGATTTATTCCTCCAAGTGAAATTGTACAGCAAGATATCAAAACAGGGGCGTATGGAGCCCAAGCGCACCCCAAACCCCATCTAGACCAGATTTCTTTGACTTTGACTTTACTGTGGCCTTTTTCTCTTGGGATTTTCCACTGATGGTGTCTGTGTTTCTGTCGGTGGCTTTGAATGCATGTTGGCTATTGCTCCTCATATTAACTACCCAGCTCTTGTATTTAAGGAGAATAAAAAAAGTTTTTTGCTGTTGCTGCGAGCAATTTAAAAAAAAAAAAAAAAAAAAAAAACACTTTCTAAAATAAAAAAAAAACTTGCCACCAGGTGTTTAGAACAGCACATATAAAGCTTTCATGAACTGCCTGTAGCGTGAGTTATCATTGGCTTATATCAGTCGCTGAGTAGAGTAGAAAAATAGACATTTCATTTACACGAAAATGTCAGATTATTACTTTAACCTCTCTCCTGTCGTCTACATGAAAGACTGTTATTGTGGAGTTATGTGCAGTTTTACCAGCATCCTGTAAGTGTTTGTTGCTGTTACAGAATATGCCAGAGGGAGGCATGTGCTGGAGCAGCGGGGTGTTTGTTAAACTCAAACATATTATGTTTGTGCTAAGGTCAAGCAGATACCACAGACCTGACACACACACACACACACATACGCATACACATATATACATGTATTGAGGGAAAGAGAGATAGCATGAGTGTCAACACACTTAAAATTAGCCATTTTCAGCCAAAATATTGCATATTTTCAAGTTCCCAGCGCCGAATTATTCATCTAAGAGTAAAATACTGTTTAGTGATAAAGGCATGTTTCTTGATTTCAAAAAAGAGGAAAAGTGTTGAATTCAAATGAAGTGTCAAAGTGGGCTCTGGGAGTTTTAGAACCATGTTTTCATAACCAAGTGCCATGTCTTATTAATGTCATCCTGGGCATTACTGCTACTTGCAGATGGCACTGTGGGCTTTGCCAGTAGCATCCTTGGCATTGCCAGTGGCATCCTTGGCGATGTCATTTTCATCCAGAGAATTTTAAAATTGGCATGGTGGTGGGTCTTTGATCCCTCTTTGTGTGAGGTAAATACAAACTTCTCTTGGGACACATGAGACACATGGTCATCTCTTTCAGAGTGGCTGTCAGCATGTTGAATGAGGAAAATGGTGGTACGTCTCTCAGTAAGCTCTTAACATCCTGCACAGCTGCACTCTAAACCACTGAGATCGCCATCTCACGTTTCCACAGATATTTGAGGATTATTGAAAAAAGTTTCTGGACGAGAAGAGACTGGGGGAACTGGTGAATGCAGACATCGGCCTCTCTTTTCCCATCAGTGTGGCAACAATCCCAAGAAGAGAGGGTGGAGCGCTTTAACACCCGACTCAAACACTGACTTGATCTTCACATGGAGCAGCTCAAAGCCCTCCGTGGTTTACTCTCTGCCAAGCAGCTCTGAGACTCGCTGATGTTTCTGGACATCAGTGCATAGGTCTCGCTCCACCGACTCAAGGCAGTCAAGCATCTCTGTCCTCCAAACCAATTTAATTACATAGACTTGTAGTGACTCCAAATTTTCTGTCACTCCACAGCACTCTTTCAAACTCTCCCTCTCAACAGCCATCTGTTCAAGTCTTTCATATCCATGTGGGATGGAACTTCATCTCAATCCTTCATTCCCATTAATTTCTTAATGAGTTGTTTCTGAAAGTGAGGTACACATTTTATTCTTTAAACAAGTCAATATTAATGACTTCACTGTAAGGTAAGATGGGACAAGATGGAACTGTATTGATTCCTCATGGGAAATTTGATTGTTGCAGCAGCAAAAGGACTGTAAACGGACCCAGAATACAATATAAGCTCAATAAGTAAGTAAATGTAACTCAACCAGTAGAAATAAAACAAGAAAAACATAAGTGTAAAGTGTAAGTCTGTTAGGAAATGTGGCTTCCAGGCAGGAGAGATTGAATTGTGAGCGGAAAATCCATTGACACTTAGTTGGCAATAACCCCGAAGAGTAAGATTAATATGATAATGTTTCAATTCAAATGCAGTCCTAGCAGCTTACTGAGAAGTCATAAAGAGCAGAAACAACAGTGCACATTATTTGGTTGCTACATCACTGAGAGTTTGCTTCCTAATTGTTAAAATCTACTCATTATTTCAATATATGATTTTTGAATCCCTTGATATATCTGCCTATAGAAATAAATCAGTGCAAATGCATTAAGACTAAATGTCTTAAGTCAAGCAGTTTTCTAAACAGCATGACAACGTGCTATAAAACCAGGTAAATCCACAAACAGTCCAGCATAATAAAGGAGGACCAGCCGGCGCCGCTAACTCCATTAGCCCATTAACACTCACTTGGGATGATTGTTAAAAAATACAGTGCTGTAATCACTTATCAGCTCCTCTTTGTCGGGATGTCCAGGAGACACAGTAAACACTGCTGCATGCTATCTTACTCACAGGCCCTATGCGATTGCTTGGGGGAAACGGCAAATGCTGCATAGGAATGATAATCAGAGAATGTGCCTCTTTACCAGCTCAGGAATGCAGATGGCGTCTGTGCCAATGTCAAGCTTTAGAAAGCAGGAGGAAGACGCCGCGTGTCTACCACAGTAACCTCTTCATCATTTCTTGTAAAGCAAATCAAATGGATGTGAAGGTGAGGATGCAGCGTGGCCTTAATTTCCAAGGACAACTATACAGATATAACCCCGGTCTATAGATAGTTCAATCATTACTAGCAATGTCATCTTTTAATGAGTGGCTGTCCACTCAGTGAAGGTGTGAAATGTCCTGACTGGTACGCTGCCTGTCCCAATGAAGATCTTGATCGTATTAGACGGGCACTTGAGATGATCCCTCTGAAAATAGCCAAGCCCCTGAGAGATGTTAAACAGCTGTTTTCACAGTGGATTAAAAGCCCGTCCCTCAAGGGCCCTTAAGTTATTCAGAGTGCATAACACTAAGATTTAAGGGTACTCTGTGGCCTCCTCCACCCAAGAGTATTGTGCTATTGTTTTTTCTAGCTTTAACTGTGGATGTCACTCTCAGATAAAAGACAGTAACCTTGAGTTGATATCTAGCGTGTTTTTAGTGGCTGGAATACTGAGTGTACTTTTTAGCATGATACTGCACTGAATCATAGATCCTGTCTGATGTCTTCCATAATGTTACACAGATAGTGGCAGATATTATTTGCTTTTTTAGATATTTCTTTCCTCCCAAGTGTTGACTCATTATATAAATCATTATTAAAGTTTCCCATCAGTTGGTTAAATTCAGTGAAACTATTTGCTGTGTTCATAAAACAGATACCTTTTATGGTTTACAGAAATCAGAATGCTTACTGACACGATTTCAGGAAGTGTGTGTACCGCTATGTCCATCTTTCAAAATACATGAGTGTGTATTTAATCCCTGGGACTCACATTTCTCCCAGTTTCTGCTGACCTTTCACTATCTTTCCGGGCACTTCATTCACTAGATCCGGTTCTCATGTTACACGCCCAAGAAAGTGAAAATCATTCCCTTTGTCTGCTTCTTTTATGTCTTTTTTTGAGGAATATTTCATTGTATTTTCAGACTGCTGACATTTTATTCCATCATGAAGCATTTGCGAAACAGGAGCCAGTGAACACAAAGGGAGTGAACACAGACGATCGTGAAAAATTAAGTCAAAGGGTGATGGTATTTTGAAAAGACCAAACGTTTTAACGAAGACGGGACTGACTGATGATAACCTCGCATAGATTTACAAGAGCGTAGCGTAAATGCTGTTTTGTTCACTCGAGTTAGCCCTGCTTGATTCACCATCTCTGTCCCTGGAAATGGCTTTGCATCGAGAAGTTTTGCGTGCCTGATAAATTATCCATCGTCTCCTGAGTTCTCCGTCTCTCCACCAGCGGGATGCCGTTGGAATGTGGAGAGGAACCAGATGTTTTGTTCTTTCTCTTCTTCAGATTTCTAATTTACTCCCCTGCCAGTCACGAGTTTCCTCTTGAAGAGAAAGTGAGGACCTATCCGCAGCTTCTCAGGTCTGCAATAGAACTTAAACACTGCATGATGTCACCGCTTAACTTCGCCATCTCAGCTGATAGGACACTGAGAGTAGCGTGGGAAAGCGGGTACATCATTCCTGGTTAGCTAGCGGTTTTCAGAGGTTAAGTCCAATGAGAATATATGCTGGCTGAAGGCTACGATAAGGGCCTAGGACACAATCTACCGCTACTGGACATAAGTTATGTTTCAAGAACGAAATTGCTCCTGGATTTTCACAAACTACATATCCCTTAGATGTCATGTAGGCAATTCACTCAGCCATCTGACCAAGCCGCTGTTCTTACCCTCAACGCAACTAAATTCCTCCACATGTCCTGACTTGAAATGATTTTTACCCATCCGAGAACTTCTTGTCACCCTTAAATTCTTAAATACACTGTGGTTACGAGGTGACTCAGCTTGCTAGTTACCAAAAAAGTTGCATTGTCCCAGTGACCATCGAAGAGCATGAATCTGGATTGCTGGGGGTAAATTGGATACGCAGATTGCCATTAATCTTGAGATTGTGGTTGTGGTAGCATCGCCACAAAAATGTGAAAGAGTGAGTCAGCACTACATCACATACGGCAGAAAAACTCTGCCGCTCTCGAAGGGCTTGAAACTCATCAGTGATGTCACAGTGTTTTTTCATCATCTGCCAATGGCAAAGTGCCAGCTGTTGCATCACTGATTGGGTGTGGTTGGAGGTGCAACTTGCCTCAAAGTTTAGATCCATAGGGAGTAGTGCAGCTGAAGCTTTCTGCTTGTATCGACTCAGTCATTGAGATAAAAATAATCAGTTAAGCCAGATCAGCCAGAACATCTACTGTATGACTGCACTGCAACATGCAAACCTAAAATAAAAAGACATAACTCTGTAGAAATAGTTTAAAAGGGTGTTTAAAAACATGTAAATTGTGATGTGTCCAGGGGCATTCACCTCTGAAACCAGTGTGACAACAATATACACTTTGCTGCTCTATGTGATATTAATGAAGTTCACTTGTTCAGTAGTTACAGGGACCTCTCAATATTTGGCACTTGCTTATTGGCTGCTGCGGCTGAGCTGCAACTCCAAGCTCCCGTACACACCCTACTATTATTATTCTCACTACTGCTCTTTTGTTGCCTCTGGAATCAACTTGGGGTAAACAAACATCTCTATCATGTTTATAGTTATCTTAGGTCTGGAAGGATCGGAGGCCTGATAAAACACAGATCGAATGTACACTCTTAAAATGATGACTCCCAAAGGGTGTCACAGTCCTCACCACAGCTGTCATTCATCTGCCCTGAGCAGTAGTCTTGAAATATCCCTGCTTCTCGATTGGTGATTAGAGAAAATCTGGCTGTATCTGTGCTCTGTTGGGATACGGGGTGTAATAACATTCTCTGCATGCTCTCCCCAAGCACTAATGATGCGTGATGCCAGCCGCGATGACATTGTTTTTTTAAAGGGGCAATGGGAACAAAAATTGCTTTCTGCACAGATGAGTGAGAAGTCAAATAGCCTCTCCTTTGAAGTTGGAGACAAGGTCATGTTCAAAGAAAAATATCAAATAGGTGCGTGGGGAGAAAATATGCTGCAATTTATGTGGATTGGGATGCTTGCTAATGCTTAATAATGGTGCATGTGTTTGTGTGTGTGTGTGTGTGTGTCTGAATATGGTGGGGGTAAACTGGCTGCACCTGATAATTAGTCTTATCTAAGGCTTATCTTTAGACCCATGCTGACACATTGAGTCTTTTATCACCAAGTGTGATTTTAATGACTTTACAAATCAATCAAAAGAGTTGGGTCATTGCCACAGAGGTCAGCCTAAACACACACAAACTCAATACACACACACACAAAGAAAGAATACCTGTGTCTGCAGTTCGCATTGTCATTGTGGGGCTGAAGACAGGGTTCAGGAAGCTAAAGGGCATTTTTCCCTATTGGTCCAGAATGTATAGAACCAAACAGATGTGTCACCTTGAACTTGACAGCTGCGCAGTTCCATCGCTTATGCGTGCGTGCATCGTCCATGTGTTGTTTTATAGGCCACACATGCAGTAGTATTGTGTGGGACAGACCAACTTTGTGAACTATGACACCTAATACTGTTTATGTGGAGGCCTAGCACAGACATTTTCCACATAAATGTTAAGGAGGTGTAATGCATGCCTGAGCACATTCACTTTAATAACATATTTGCTGAAAGAACAGTTCACCCAAAATGGAGAAAAAGAGAAAGATGTTTTCCCACTTAACCCATAATGAAATCTATCCATCCAGTGAGTTTGTGTGTGATTTGGCGAGGTTTCCTGTCCACTGCGGCCTTCCCTGTCTCTCAACACCCCAATACAATCGAGCTGGATGGGTATTCATTTATGGAGCTCAAACCATCAAAAATTTTACAAGTAAAAATTTCAACAGCAACAGCTCTTTCCAAGAGCAATGACACAGCGTAATCCACAGCACTCAGGGGCAAAGACTTTTGTTAGGAACTATTTCCTGCTGGCAAGCCGTATCCCTCTGCCCCCAACAAATACGAATCAGGCAGATGGATATATAGGCAGTCTGTAAACCGTGCCAAATCACACACATAAACTGTCAGGATGGACTGACTGCACCAGCGGTAAGAGGGAAAATATCTTTTTTGTGTGTTTTGGGTGATCTGATCCTTTAATCTCCTTCTGATTATATTAGCATCACCACTAAATAGATGCTCACTTAGCTAAAAGCAAGCTATCTGACACCAGTCATTTAACATTCCAAACATTTTGCAGCACTATCTAATTTGATAACTGAGCTGGAGGATGGGAGAGGAATCCACTCCCAGTCAATAACCGCAAACCGCGCATGTCAGGGTGATAAATGGGAGGTTTTAGCCAGGATACAAGTGGGTGTTTGCAAGTGGAAAGGAGACCGCTGATTGGGTGGAGTCATAACATGGGCCTGTGGGTGGAAAGTACACATCCAGAAACTGATGAGAAGTTGCTGATGACTCTACAGTCCTTGTAGGACCTACTTTTTCTCTCAAATGGACAAAAAAAAAAAAAAAAAAACACCCTCAGCTGCAGGTGTTCACTGTATGCTCCCACTTCCTCATGCAGTTGTATAGTCGTCATCCATTCCATCCATCCCGCCCGGTCACGACTTCTATTTTTGATGATAAGAGGGAAACATGAGTGGCAGAATAAGCAGCAACCCTATTGCTTTATCAGCAAAGCCTTTAAAAACTTTATCAGCAATATTCCTTATGTGAAAATGAGGAAATGAATATGCTAGGCGTTGTTGTGTGAAGTAAATTCACTTCTCTGGCCCTCCTGTGCATTTTCAGGCAAGCTCTCAGTTGGGTTAATCCACTTCACTCTTTTAAAGTCTATAAAATACCAGCATGCCAAGAAGTGTGGTAGTAGAGGGGGGTTTGCATCAGCATACTGTTGTTGATCCTTTGATCCAAGCTGTAATCTCAAGACAAAGAATTTCTTTAATTATGGGCCACTTCTATTATGTTGAGCCACCTACCGCATCTAAATCCAGTCATAGTTATTGTGTTGTTGTCAAGTTGTTTTTTTTTTCCCTTTCTTTTTAGTAGTGAATAGCAGGATTAAGAAGACACAGCGTGTTGTTGAAACTTGGTTTTTGTTGTATCAGTCTCATATTCATTCTTGAAATATATTTTTTTCTTAAAACAATTGAATTAAATCTGCCAATGGGATGAGTTAATCCCACTTGTTTGTAGAATTTTCTTGAATCAAATGTCATTTTCGTGGTACTGGTGTGCTGATCTGATCTGCCTTCTTCTGCCTTGTTGTGACATATTTATACCAGAGAGGAGTGAAACTGCATTGGGAACAAGTGCAATTATCTCATCCTGCTGGAAATTTTTGTCACTTGTTTTTTAGAAAAACAAGACTTAAACATTGAATATGAAACACAATGACTTGTTGAGAGCTGTTTTGCATTGCACATATTGTTTGAAGTAAAAATAAAACATTTTAATCTGACAAATGTCTCCTCTGTGTTATTATGATGGATTACAATGCGTCTTGTATGTTTACAAGCCGGTGTGATGTGCTGCCTCGCTGTTGCGTTCGTGAAACTGAATACCATGATGATGCTGACTTGGCTGTCAGGAGCCACTGCAATGGCCAGCTGTTGTGTAAGAGTTTTAATGGCAGAGCCTGTGGGTCCAAAGAGGAGACAGCCCTAATCAGGCCTTTTGGCAAGGTCAACAGGGTCCTCTTTGCTCTGCACTTTTCTCTTTCTGTCTCCGTCGCTCTGCAGCACAGGCTGAAAAAGTAGTACTGTCCTCCCACACTCCAAAGACTCCATGCCTCTCTGAAGATGATTGTGTCTGTCAAGAGGCATTCAATAATCCTCTGTTTTGATTTGCGGTGTTTATGTGGCTAACAATTGCCTGAGCACAATGAATAAAACAATGAGTTGACACTTTTATTTTAATGTTTTGTATTCGTAAGCAGGATGACTGAATGTCTAGGTCTTGTTTGCCATCCTCAGCTCAAATTGCCAGTTATTCATATTCATGCATCAGTGAGAGTTTTATTAAGAACTATGTGGCTCCTAACCACAGCTTAAATGCTTACTAACTCAGACAACGATAAGCAGGTGTGTGTGTGTGTGTGCGCATATGTGTGTGTTTGTACTTCTTGTGCCTTTGGAGAATTGAAACCTCCTTTTTGGGGGGCCAGATCCCAGCACTGCCAAGATGAAACAGAAGTTATCAGTGTGTGTTTGACACCTGCTGTTTCTATGATAGGAAGAACTCACTCAATCACACTGTGTTATTGTGACCTGAGTCTGCCCAGCTGTATGTTTCGGACCACCGGGGTGGAATGTATGCTCAACATTCATCTTCCCCTTAAAACGTCTAACAGAGCAGTGTGCACTTCTCGTACTTGCTCACACAGCTCTCTCGAGAAAAGGTTAAGATTCCATTTGTACGGATAATTGACGCACTCAACACATTTTTCTTGGCTCCTGGTGCAGTAAAGAGCCTCGACAAAACAACTCCAGCAAACTTTTTTAGTGGGAGTTTACGCAATCTCAATTCTGTTTTCTCTATTTTCCTTCTGATATGTACAGAACCTCCTGGAATTCAATCTGTTCTCTCAGTTTACCCTCAAATTGCAAATCTGTGCCCTCCGATTTGTAAACCATACCCTCAGATACACAATTCATGCACTCAAACTACCTTTTTCTGCAAAGAGAATGGACCACATACGCAAGGCGCAATGCTAAATCAGCCAGGTAAATCCAATTTATCAAGATGTAAGGATATATTTAATGCTAATGCTTTGTATACTTAACTGCATACATATGTGCTTTTCAGTCTGAGGGTATGGATTAATAAATCAGAGGGTCTTGATTTGTAACTCTAGGATATGGTTTGTGAGTATGCGTACAGATTTGCAAACTGAGTAAAGATTTGCACATGGATTTATTTTTTTTTTATGATGTTGTCCCCAGCGAGGTGCCATACATTTGTCCTAGGTTCCAAGGTTTATCCCGTAAAAACAGATACACTTTATAGGCATGATAAATCTTTAATGGTGGGCCACTGTTAGTTATCATCCTCTACTCACAGCTGCTAGTTACCATCATCTACACACAGCTGCTAGTTATCATCCACTCCTACTTTTTTCCTGCAGCAGAAAGCTTATTCAGCAGCAGCCAATCACTGAGGTGAGGAGAAGTTAGATCAAACTTTCCACCGACCTTCAGGACCTTAAGTCCCCCCCACCCCTGAGTCACCCGAGCCCCTGAGCCTGCCTCAGAACTTGACACTGAATGGCGCCCCTGAGTTTTAATATCATGGGGATTGTGGGTGCTCCTGACTGATAGAGGTTTGGGTCTGGTCTTTGATGTTCTCTGTGCCGCTTAATGAGGATCAGACTCTGGAGTTTTTGGCCATAGCCATCCCCCTCCTTCCGCTCTCCCCTGTGAGGAGCAGAGGGGCCACAGCCATTGAAGGACCAGTTCTACCTCAAGAGAGGAGGACCCCCTCCCGCCCCGCCACCACCACACCACCGTTCTCTTTCTTCCTATACATCTCTCCTTCTCCCCCCTCTTTAGTTTCCCTCCCTCCTCTCGCTTTAATCAGGCTCTCCAGCACCCAGAGCGTCTCTGCGTCCCAGAGTGAGTTCATCAATTCATTAAGGAGGCCTTGGCCCAGATGAATCGGGCCTGTGAAAGTCTCCCTCTGAAGTCTTTTCATCAGCACCTTGGGGAACCGGGAGGTGTGGTTTGGGAAACCAAAAGAGAGACACGGCAAAGGAAACACACCCAAGGGGGCCTTAACTTGGTTTCAACTCAACACGAACACTGAAACACGTGTGTACACAAAGCTATGACAAGGCAATGGGTCAGGACCAGGAGAGGCAGATGTTGGATGAGGGGTGGGGAAGGCCCGTCTAACCTCTGACCCCTGATTTGAAATTGAAGGCCAATCAAAAACATGTGTGCTAGTGGCCTAGTTAGGTTGCCTTTCCTGTCGAAAGGGAACAAATGACAAATGGACCTGCTGGAACAAAGGCACACTGTGGTGTCATTACAGCTTGGAGTTGTGTGGCGTTTACTTCCCGTACACAAGGGACAGAAAAATGCTAAATACTGTGATCAATTCTTGTCGAGGGAAACTTTGTGCCATTGTCAGCCAGTGGCTTCGAAACATATTGGCTCCAGAGGACAGTTACAGAAATCCGGCCGTTTTTCCAAAGTGGGTCTGACATTGAATAGATAGATGCCAGATGTTACTGTATGAGAATGCACTCATCATTCAGTAAAATTAGACAGACATAACTTTCTTTTCCTCTTAGGCCAGGCTGTTAAGAAAGGCTTGCGGCTATTTTGAGTGTAATTTTTTACAATTAGCCTCAAGTCAACGCTGTTTCTATGCGCGGGGACTGGACTATTCATTCGTATTATTGCCATAGAGGAAAGCCATAAAGACTGGAGCTCATTATGCCTGTAGGATCATATGGTCCATAGCTTAATGAGGAAAAGTGAAGCTGAAGAATCTGCATTGTTTTCTTTTTTCTTTTTCGTCATAAGACCAGATGCCCTAAAGCATTGCTTCATATCACACCTGACAAGCCCCTATACCCCTGTCCTTCATCCATACAACCTTGCATCCTTCCCCCACACTGTGAGATAATAAGGGCCAACCCACACGGAGCTTTAATAGCCTTTTGGCCCTGATTTAATTTTCCACCCGGCCTTTCTAGCTTCATATTACTGCCTTTATGCTCTTTTCTCTGCGACTCCATCCTTTTGTGCATGCACCTTTCAATATGTGTGCTGTGTGCATGTTAGGTTAGCTCCGATACTTATCCTGTGTTTTGGCCGTGCTGCGGTGCCGCCATGCTGTTGGATCAGCAGATCTCTTGCTGCTGACCGAAGCCTTGTGTGTGTGTGTGTGTGTACGTGTGTGTTCATGTGAGTGTGAGTGCCCTGTCCGCTCGCATGCAGGTGTAGTTTGTGGACTTCATGTTGTGTGGTGACATGGATGCTGATGTTTGCTGTCACTGCAGTTCACATGTCTGTGTGTCACTGGTGGAGCTCATTTGCCCCGTGCTCTAGCTGCATGCACACACACTTGGATGCGCTGCAAAAAATCTCTTTCTCAACAATTAATTTAGTCTCATATTCTGTCCTAAAATCTTGTTTTTCTTAAAACAAATGAGAAAAATAAAATGTAATTTTCTTGTTACAGAAAAAACCCTGAAAGTGCATTAGAAACAACTTAGATTGTTTGATTTTTGAACTAACTTATTTTAAGAAAAACAAGATTTAAAGCTCATTATGAGACTAAATGACTTGTTAAAGTAATTTATGACCTTATCAAATGACTTATTAATAGGGAGCTTTTTGGAGTGCACTCATTGTCTCTCTTTATTTTTTTACTCTATCACAACACCACCACTTCTCTTCTGCACACTTACTCCTATATACTTATCTGTTTTTCTGTCTGCCCTTCTCTGTACCTTACTAACTTTCCTTCATTCTGTTTATCTCTCCAAACCGCCTTTATTTACTATCTCTGTTTTGTTTTTTCGCAATATACCACAACCTCCATCCGAAGACATTTTCACCCCACTAGAGCACATGATATTGTCACTTGTCCTGAGCACATCCTCACAGCCTTTTCTCATGACTTTGAGCTTGAAAAAAGTGTTCAAATTCATATCTCATATCCCATCCAAGTGTTCGGCCAAGTCTCCTGCCACATAATGGAAGAGGGCAGAGATGCTCAACTAGGCATGAAAGAAGGTCCACATTAATGAAGATCTATAGAGATTCTTGCATGGCTGGTTAGCTTAATCTATCTTTCCTGTGCAGACGTGGGTTACAGAGATTAAACTTAGCTTTGAAATTAATTATTGGTTTGTGGCTGAAGTGAATTGTGCTATTCGTAGGCAATGAAGTCTTTACCCTGATTAAACGTGAATTACGCTCTATGTGTGCCTCTTTACTGTGAGACATATTGTTGCCACTGTTAAATCCTCACCATATGTTCCATATAGTTCAGGTCTGTGTGATTTACAGCCTATGATACCACTATAATGATTGGTGTATCTGCGATGTTTAGTAGAATAATATGCACCAGCGAAAGTATGCAAATTTATGGGGTTGATAATCGGTCATTTGAAAGCTGTCAACATGATTTAGAGACTCATGAAAACCTCCAGTGAAAATCTAGTTTCTTGGCAAGCCATCGCACACATGCACACACACATGCACGCATGCACACCACAGACACACACAGATTATTCACAATCCCCATGAGAGAGCTTAGTCCAATGGCATTTTCACATGTTAAAGGTCAGAAATGAAATAGCCGTTGTGAGCCCTGTCGCTGTAAGTCATGGATACCCAACAGCCGCCATGGTAGATAGGGAGTCATCAATATGAAACACTACTCCACAGGTCTCAGAAACTCTGGATTCACAGCTAAGAGATGGATGCATGACCGGATTATGGTTCCCATCTGTCATCATGTCGATTCTTGACCTCCATACCCCGTAAGTCTTGACTACATGGATGCAGCATTTCCCGTACATGAAAGAGAAATTCTGTGCTAGACTTGCAGCTATTTTGAAAATTTTCACTCACGCTATCCTCAAAGGATAACGATTGAAGATGGCAACATTTGTTTTGTTGTTTTTTACTGTGGAACCACATTTCTCCTGACCTCAGACTGACCAAATGGGAATCAAAAGAAAAAAAAAAAACATGTGGCGCTGAGACCTAAATTCCTTATGTGTACTTATGTCTTGAAATTTCTATAGTAAAAGCAGGCAAGCGTGTAATTGCTAAAAATCTATATGATATGCAGTTGATTTCTTGAAGGTTCCTTGGTTAGCAACATTTCTTTCCTCTGATTCCCCTTTTTGTTCTTTTAAGTGGCACTTACACAAGGTGACAACATACCTTGTGCTGCCACCTGGTGGGTCTGAGCACCAGTTGAATTTGCTCACTTTTCAAACATGACTCACATATCCATCACTTTTAAGTCACACTAACAAAGCATTCAGGCTTCAGTTCTGCACAGACCTAAGGAATGCTTTTACAAAAGTACAGGCAGTACTTTTATGTTAGTCACGAAACTCATCGGGAACATACACATGTGCTTCTTTTTTTTTTTTTCAAAGAACCAAGAGCAGAAGGAAACCCTTACGGACACAAGGTTGCAGCTGTCCCACTGCAGAAAAAGAGAGCGTTCCCCCTCCATAATGTATGAGCCACTAAAAAGCTGTTTCAGCTCCTCAAGCTGTTTACATGATGCTAACAGCAAGATTTAACAGGCCCATAGGGTGTGTGTCTCTGTGTGCACAGGCGTATGCGTGTGTGGGTTTGTGTGTGTGCGTGAGTGTGTGCATATATGTTTATGCCTTTGTATTTGCATCAGGTGCCTCTGTTGAGGATGAGCATGTGGGAGATAAAGTTACTGTGTTTTCAAAAACACCTCAATTTGCAGCTTATTCAGTATTTCTCCCCCACGCTTGAAAAGACTTCAGCATTTATAAAACGTATTAACCTTTCACTGTTCCTTCAAGCTGATGTTAATATTTTGGCTGTGTGGGATGTTTGTGTCAAAAGCAGCCACTGAAGAAGTCACAGTTGATAGTGAGCAGCCCTGCTGCAAGAGACACACCCAGAGCTGGCTCTCTAGAAACCTCATCTCCTTGATGCCACCACTGTAATAGAATATTGTTCGCCCGACATGTGAATGTGCCCATTGTGTTGTGCCATCACATCTGAAAGGAGGGTTTCAGCCCCGCTATTTATACTTTCACTGTTTTGGTTGTGTGGCCTGAGACAAAGAGAGTAAATGATATGACAAAAACACACTCATTATCATTATAATCTGACAATATAATAACCTTACTGTAACACTAGCTTGCTTATTCTCACCTTGACTGTCTGTTTACATTAGTGCACATTTTAAAGCCTTATAGAGAATATGTGTGTGCATGTATAGACCTGATTTTTGCACTTGTTTGTGTGTTTATCGTGGCATTTTTCCTGTGGGAATGTTGTTAATTTGGCACTTGTCTCTCCTTGTTTCTGCTCCCGAAAAGATGCTGCTGCCTCAGAATTGGATAACAGCCTCTCTCTCTAATATATAGGCTGCTCTCTCTCTCTTTCTCTCTCTCTCTCTCTCTCTCTCTCTCTCTCACTCTCTCTCACTCTGCAGCCAGCCATTGACCTAAAAATCAATAAGCCATAAAGAGAGTGAAAGAGCTTCTTATTTACATCAGTCTGAATGGAGAGGTAGTTTGTCTCTGCTTATGTCCTCTTTATACACTTCAGGCACAGGCTTCCAGTCTGACGCACAGTTTGACTGCAATAACACACTTGACAAGCTGTCTTTGATAAGAAGCTAAACTGTCTAACATGCTGAGCTGTAAAGGATAGGACATGGCTGTGAGCTTAATGTGCAAAAACTGCTTCTGGGCTAAATTGTATGAAAATATAAATTATGACGTCGACATTTCGGAGCTATGCGTGTGAATGAAAACACACACGTATGCCCACCGAGGCTCAAGAGCAGGAGTGAATCATAAGGCCACAGGGGGGCCCCAGAGACAGGCCATAAGGAGGAGGAATTTATGATGACACTGAGGCTGTGGGACTCTGCAGAATCCCTCTCAGTGAAAGCTACTCACCAACTTACTTAGCCTCAAATTTAATCAAGAGTTCTTTTGCGAAAAGAGATAAATGCCATCAGTGGAAAACAATGAAGTGAAGATGTGCTTCACACAACACACTTTTTGAAAATCTAAAATTATGTTGGGCTGAAGAAGGTAATGAAGACGATATTTCCAATGCATTAGGCTGCTACTATGATTTTTTAAATTGATATTACCTGGAAAACAACATGGTTTATAGAAATGACTGCAATTTCTGATATGATTTTTGCAAACAAACTCTTCATATATGGTCTTATAGTTCATTAATGGCTCATTTTGTCTCTGTTTTACCTCCTTTCATCATGGGAGTCAATTTATTGGCATTTTTTCAGCATCTGTTACAGTAATCCTCTTTTTGGTCCATGCTACAAAGGTGATCTACTTATTCCCAGACATACTGCCTCCCCAAAATGAGATGACATGACTTTGTTGCCTGAAGTACTTTGTATCTCCAGAATGATTATGCCTCATTTGTTCGCCGTCAGTTCAAAAGCAGTGTCTTTTAGTTCAATATGATGCATATGGAAGAAACTGGGAAATTGAACAGTGACAACTTTGCAACTTCCGACAGTTTTATTGCATTTAATTAACGTGAAGGCAAGTTCATTGTACTGTGCGAGGTGCAAGAGCGAGGGTGAGGCACCGTTTAGCTCAGTCAGTCTTGTTTGTTTGAGACACAGTTGATGATGATGGCAGAGACAGCGCTTCACCTGACTGGGCTGAGTGGCAGCCGATGTTCAGCCTTCCTGCCACGATCAGTGTAAGTGAATTCAGCGGATAATGTGACATGTTGGGTGGCTTTCCCAAGGGACTGCTTGAGTGTTAAGGCTAATTGGCCCTGACTGTCACTGAGGCGCCTTTCCTCCTCTACCTTTGAGACACTTTCCTTGACCAGGGAGTGCACGGCAAGAACTGCAAAGGAGGACTCTAAAGGAGAAAAAGGGAGCAAAAAAACAACAACACACAGTTGAAACAGTATTGTTGTTGTTGACCGATTTAAGATACAGTAGTGTTCTAGATAGAGATTCCAGTCAGATGTTCATTTCATGAGTCTGTGAGCTACTAAAAAGTCTCTGATGAAATATTGATTGTTTGCTGGGGTGAGAAATTGTTATTCAGAAAAACATTCAAGTTTTACTGTAGCCTCTGGTGCAACTTTGGCCAAGTTTGCCTCTGAATGATACGCTCTTCTTGGTAAAATCAACAAAATCTATTCCAGATGATGCAGCAATTTCCAAGTAGTTGTTGTTGGTGGTTTTAAAAGATTATTTTATGGCATTTCTGTCTTGATGTATAGAGCATCCTACAGCGCAGCAGGAAGGCAGGGAGAGTTTTTTTGGCCTAGACTCAAACGTGTGAGTACATGTCTACAGTAGTGATTAGCCACGCTCAGTGTTCATGCTGTAGGTCTTATGTGTTTGTGTGCAAACGTTTGAATGTGAAGTCCTGTCTGTAGCTTGTTGTGTGCCAACAGTAACCAATTCAGCAGCCGAAATTGAATGAGTGTTACAGTCAGTAATGACTCATGATATGGTCAGGGGGGGGCTCTGAGATGGAATGTAGGAAAGAGTCAACCGATCCCCGAGGGCTATGAAAACACACTCAACCTTAATCCTCAATCGAGAGGTATAGAGTGCACCCATCCCCCAACATGAACCAACCAAATTTGTTCCTTCCCAAGTCCCACAGACCGTGTTTCACCAGCGGTGTAACCCTACAAAGCAGGTCTTTGTGTATATTGTACTCAGTCAGGAGATAGTCACCAGGTAGTTCAGGTTAATGGATAACGCATTTAATGAGCGTCTTGTCTTCCTCAAAATTTACACTGAGATAACACCCCACTGAACAATTTCACACTGATTAAACATTTGAAAGATGTCTAGACAGTTTTTAGACATCTAAGGTTAAAAGTCAAAGTTAGTTTAGTGGGCGTCTTGTGAAATGCATGACAAAAAGCATAGAACACTTCCACGTACATATGAACTTCTCAGGTGCATGTGCTTGATATTAGCTGTTTAAACATTACTTAAACATGTAATAAGTTATTTACTGTCTGGTCTGAAACTAGGCTGTACATGGCAGAAGACCCTGAGCTGTATGAGAGCTAAAACGTAAATGTGATGTTTAAATGATAGTGTTCAAACAAAGGGACTGAGCTGCTAGAAAAGTTTTGATCATAGTTAATGCTTTCAATACCTAATGTCAACCCCAAAAAGAGTCCAGTGCTCTTTCATGAGTGCAGATTTGGCGGTTCTGGAGGTTAACACTGCACTTTGTCCATCTCTGTCAGCAGCACACACACTGAGCCCAGTCTGCACTGGCTTCAGACCAGCTCGTAGGGAGCTAGTTGTTACTAACCCGTGCCCCCAGTTTAATAACAGCCTTCAGAGAGAAAAGTCAGTTAATTACAGAAATACCACAGGAGCACTCAGACAACGCTCGCTAAGCCCACCAGCCTTCCAAGATAAGGGCTCCAGGGTCTCTGCTGAGTCAGTCAGTAACTCCCACTGCCCGAGAGCCCCCCCTCTACCTGTTCAGAAATCTAATATATGAACCTATACCTGAGAGATGTTGTCAGATATGTTACATATATGAGCTAGGGCTGGGCAATAAATGGATTAAATCAATTAATTTGACAGCTAAATTGTAAAATCGAGATCATGACTATGCATGATACACCGTTATAAAAGCAGCTGAGCATAATGTCAAACAATTAATTTATCTACACAGAACGTGCATGCCCAGAAATGCATGGGCAAATTGCCAGTCACATGATCGTGCCCACTAAGATTCACATTACTTAGTAGTTTTAGTTGGTGAAAAATGACAAAAATCTAGATTAAAATCAGGCAAAAATTAAAAATTGTGAAAAGTTTGGGGGGAAAAAAAAAATAAATAAAGATTTTATTATTTGGCTAAATCACCCAGCTCTAATATGAACTGAGCATATGTCCCATCTCTGGACATGGTGATATGTCTGTAGCCCACATACACCATGTTGAACATATGCATATGTGTATGTTATATACGTATATATGTTCATATATGAAAACATACAAAACAGGAGCTGGAGCCGCGAGTTAATGCAAGAAAAAGGTAAAGAAGAATTTATATGGGTAATGAACAGACATAGCGTCCTTAAAAAAAAAAAAAAATAACAAAAGCACAAAAAGCCCTGGGAATTATATGCGGATATACAAATATACAGTATACAAAAACAACATGTTGGTTGTATATTGTCATATATGTATGCCCATACCTGCTTAACATATGACAGTGGCAGCAGGGGGCATGGGAACTGAAGAAACTGGGGAGGACTCGCTTGTTTGTGATATATATTAGAGGTACAGTATATGTCCACTAATGAAAACATGCCAGTTTAGTTGTTTGTTGTTGTTTCATGTGTTGGTAATTAATATGGATACACATGCCATATGTGGAAAGACCCTATTCCAGCTCTATGTGGTTGAACGGATTTATCAGAGCATGTGTGATTTTGGGACAAACATATGACGTTTCCGTGCTTGCCCATGCTGTTAGTGACGACTCCATGACTTAAACCTCTCAACTCCAAACTGCCTTTTCTCTGCCTCTCAGTAAAAACAAAACTACGGTTGGTCTCGCTGGCATATGGAAACAGAAACCGCATGTGTGCAAGCCAAGGCTAGCCACCAATCTGCGGTGGAGTGTCTTAAACAGCCGTGGGTGGCAGTGTGTTTTACTCAGTTTTGTCATTCAGGTCTTTTTTGTTAGTGCCAATTTCACCTCATCAGAACATCGTCTTTCACAGTTTTTCTGAAGTCGAAATGCTCGTGGTCGGCCGCTCTCCGTTCCTAGTTTGAAATGCAAATTGATACCGTGCCTGGTTACTATATAGACATCAAGGTTTGTTATTTGATACGCAGCGTTACTTTATGATCTATCACATCACACAGGCTTAATTGGGAAACTCAAAATTATATCCATCCACAACTGCTATGTTATTTGAAGGCTTTGAAACTAGTTCTCTCTGTTTGCCTACTGTACAATCATAAGTGGCCTAAAGGCTGGGAGCTCTCCAGTCCACATAGAGGGTTTTCATTTACTCACAGCGCACAGCTACACACACACATATACACACACACACAAAATGACATATTGAGAGAGTTAAGACATCGCTTCTCACACCAAAACCTAAATGCAGAGTAGAAGAGTGTTTTCTGTCATAGTCATCCTTATTTAGGTTTGATGTCAAGCCTTACTCTTACAGTGCTGTAAACACAGCGTAACACAGAGTTGACACACAAGTATAATGTGGCATTAATCTGGCATTATTCTAATATTTAATCATATGGAAATGTCTCTCTTCCTCTCTTGCCAAAGTCATAAGACATTCAGCGGTTTCCATGAGGTTCTTAGCTCTAAGATTTGGGGAGGGACCTTCCCAGTGGGACAGTATGTAGGTCAATCTGCTTTACTCTTTCTCTAAAGCCTTTCTGATATGTGCCGATATGATTAATATTTCATACTGAATCTATAAGATGATTGATGTCTGTCGTCATGTCCAGAGGGCTCAATAGATAGTCTTATATGGGGGAAGGGGGAATTAGTGTTGGGGAATTGTTCAAATCTTCAGGCATTTGTATACGTGCACTGTGCATGTGTTTGAGACAGTGTGTGTTTGTTTAACGCGGAATCTCTATGTAAACCTTTCACGAGTATTTCAGCGGATACACATGCTGTGCAGTTGGAAATGGAGCATGGTGTACAGAAAATTCCCAATGCAGCTTCCTTCCCTGGGTGTCCTCACTTCTCGATTATATGACATCCGAGTGGCATGGCACCATTTCAGAGCAAAATGTTACCCGTCTAAAGCTGAGCCTATAGTGGTCCAATCCATGTGGATGGTTGCCTGGACACTGTTGATCTTTTGCTCACTGTAATCCATTTCCCAGCGTTTCATCTGTCAGCAGCACACACAATGACGTTCCTGTGCATTGTAGCACATATTCATTACATATGCTGGCAGCTGCAGTATATTACACAAGTGTCACAGGCTCACAGCCCAGATGTGGTGGCTTCTGTAATGACCTGTCAGCAAAGTTAACAAGTTAGTGACTATTGCATAGGTTGCCGATGAGTTTTTAGAGCTGTGGTTTACTTTTGATAATCATTTTGTGTCAGTGAAATGTGCATTTTTATGTTCAGAAAATCACTTTTTGTTGCCCATTTCTTCAATAGCCATAATGTCCCATAAAATGTCTTTTCAGTCATGGCTCAAGACAGCTTGTTTTGACTCTTTCCGTGTCTGCACGACCAACTTTGATTCATGCTTAAATGTGCTCTGTTTGCAATGATTGGTCTGTAGTGTGGAGGAAATTGCTGTGGGTCAGACCATGGCTTGCTCCAAGCATGAAGGGGATCGGGAATGTTTTTTTGGTTCAAGAGAGGAATACAGTGTTTGACGATGAGAGGTAGGTTCAGTTTTTTTTTTTTTTTCAGGACAGAGGCTAAGAAAGTGAAAAGTTTCTGAAAACTAGCACCTCTGATCTGAGTCTCCCCTCCTTGCTGCATCTCTCACAGTCAGGACGTCTCCCCTCTGTTTTCTTGTCACATCAGATGTCTTCAGTGCAGCAGATCAGAACAACTCCACTGTGTGTCTCTTGGCGTACACGTTCGCCCATGCACGCACACAACCAAACACTGTAATCCTCCCTTCCTTTGCGCTCTTTAATTCTCTGTAAATTCCACCAGTCAGTGAAGGAGTTGGTGTTTTGTGGCATGCATGTGTGCGTGTGTGTGTTTTTGTGTGTGTTTGTGTGTGTGTGTGTGTGTGTGTGTGTGTGTGTGTGTGTGTGTGTGTGTGTGTTTTCCAGTTTCTACTGTAGTAGCATGAGCATCTGATCACATGTGACGAGGAAAGAGCTGGAGGGACACAGTGAACTGAGAGAGAAAATGATCAAGGGAGAGGAAAAAGAGGGAAAATAGGAGGAGGTGAAGCCAGTGATTGTGTGGGAGTGGGGCTCTGAGCGGTCGACTGATGACGCGAAGCACCACACACACATCTGGAACGGCTTCAGCAGCTGCACCTGAAGAGGAGGGATCCTCCGCAAAGCCTCTGCCGGCACTTTCTCTCTCTCTCTCTCTCTTCCTCGTGTAGTTTTTTTTCCCCTTCTCTCTCTCTCTCTCTCTCTCTCTCTCTCTCTCATGCTGTCTTCCCCAATCTCTCTCACTCTCTCTGGTCTCCGCCTGCCTGAGCGCTGGAATGGTTACCCGCTGAGCATCAGCAGAGAGGAGCGAGTGAAATGAAACGAGCGCGAAGAGGAGAGAGAGCACAAGAGGACAGGAACACGGGAAAGAATTAGTAGGGATGAGGTAGGAGGGAGAAGTTGACAACCATATTATGGCAAAGTGAAGGAGAGGGGATGGAGGGAGAGAGAGTGTGAAAGACAGGGAAAGAGAGAGAGGGAGAGAGAGGGGATTAGAAAGCTGGAATGCGCTGACACCGAAGACCTGACTGCCTGTTTGCATTTGGCACAGCACGTCCTGCCACTCCACAGGTTTATCCACACACACACACACACACACACTTACACACACAAGCACTGTTTGCCTTGGAGGATGATCCCGGGAGGCCACGCCAGGAGAGGAGAACACCTTCCAAGGAGCTATTGACCCCCCTCCCTCCACCCCCATCCACCTCTCCTCCCACCCGACTTCCCAAAAGTGCCCTCCCTCCGGCCCTCTCAACCTACCTGCACCAGTCACAACTCGCTGAGCTGCAGAGACACAAACTCACACTCACACCAAGAGCTAAGAAAACCTGGATTGCCCTCGGGAGCCAGATGCAGTCAGACTGACTGAGAGAGAAACTGAGGAGTGCTATTGATCCACAGACCTGCAGGATGTCCAAAGCCTCCAGGTTGGCCCGGCCCCCCTCAGTCGGGGCAGGATCCAAACTGCCCTCCCCTAGGAAGGAATGCACTGGCACGGCCGTTGCGGGCGGTCGAGCCCGGGTGCTGAGCGTGGGCGAGAAGCTGATGAGGGCCGGTAGCGATGGCATCCTGACAAGGCAGAAGTCTTTGCCGTCCACCGCATCGGTCCCGCAGGACAAAGCACAGAGCGAGACCCAGGCTGAGACTCAGACCCCGGGCCAGAACCAGAGTCCAGGTGAGAACCACGGCCAGAATATGGAGATCGTCCCGCCCAAGAGCCGGATCAGCCCACCCAAAGCCGCAAGTCAGCAGCAGGGCTCTGTGCAGAGTAAGTACAGTGGATTTAGGATGCGTTAAAAGACATCATAAACTGAATTAACTCTTGCTCACAGTGCAAATAAATCCCAAGCGTAACAAATGATTTAGTTATTTATTGAGTTTTATCTTGTTTTTCTTCAAAGAAATGAGAGAAATCTACCAGTAGGATGAGATAATGCCACTTGTTTCCATTCCCAGTCAACTTGAATTTTCTTGAATGAAGTGTCATTTTCTTGATACCAGCTGGCTGATCTGCCTTGTTTCAACATATTTATACTTCTTCCCAGAAAAAAAAATTCTCAAACAAGGAACTGGAACTTGAAAACAGGTGGGATGATATCCTCCCAATGGCAGATTTTTCCTTCACTTCTTTCAAGAAAAACAAGATTTTTAACACTGAATATGAAACTAAACGACTTATCAAGATGGATTTTTTTTTGTAGTGCAACCACTAAAATTAAAATTGTTTAGGTCTCTTTTTGTCATGTGTGATAAATAATCTATGCACAGGAGCAACTCTGAATTTCATCACCATGGTGTCAATTGTATTTGACAAGAAATCAGTCAAAGCAACCAAACATTTCTAACCCAATTTGAAGAGTGTGTGAGCAGCCATTCATATGTCCTCTGCATACTTGTTGTCAAAGCTGTCAGTTGTTAATCAAATGTCAAAATGTGCATTTTTAATATGGAACAGCCTTGCTGTTTCCTCTTACACTGGGAATTGAGAAATGGTTCGCTCCCATCCTTCTCATCTTCCAGAGTTGTTTTGTATTCCCCTGTGTGCTTATCTTTGCTGGTCCATTTAGTATACAGGGGATTAGGCCTTTTTTCTGCTTGTTGTGTGTCCCCAGTAATGCTGCTGCATTGTGCTGAGTGTGGATTAGGTCCTTCTATCTGGGATCTTCTTCCTGGCCTTTGGGACAGGATGGAGATGGTCCTGTGTACTATCAAGCCATTTTGCTGCATGGAGGGCAAAGGAGTGACTCCTCATAGTGTCACTCCTCCACCATACTCATCTCAGCGGGGTACAGATTAAGAAGAGGGGGCTCGGGGGGCGAGGAGAGTTGGGAGAAGAGGGGGTCTTATCACTCCCTTTTGGCCCTCTCTCATCACATTCCCAACTCTGCAGGGGTCTGCCTCTCACCCGGCCCATGTTTTTTTGTCAGGTCACAGTCGTCTCGCAGTCTCAAAGCAACACTGAATGTCCGAGGCTGTGCCGGGGGGGGGATTTGTATGTATCTGTGCATATACAGCGGCCGGGGTAATCCGTTGTCGAGTATTTTTTTTTTTTTTTTTTTTGAAGAATCTGATTGGCAGGCTGTCCATTTTTGTACACACCCTCTGTCTGTTGAGCTGGTTCATGTCAATCACTCTGCACGTCTGACGGCTCAGTTTGTACTCAATGGCAAGCATTGGAAGAGGTTTAGCGGGTGTGGTGGTGGTGGTGGTGGTGGTGGTGGTGGTGGTGGCGGTGTGTGTTGGGGGGGGGGGTCGTCAACTGAGAGAGTGACAGAAGGAGGTCAGGAATGTGAGCAGGGAGCAGGGCATGCTGGGAAATCTACAGGTCTCGAGCTTTGTGCCTGTGTGTGTGTGTGTGTGTGTGTGCCTCCTTGCAGTAAAGTCAGGTTATGGGTTATGAGGGGCAGGTTTGTACTGGAAACCAGATGTTCTTGTCTGTGCAGCTTCCAGTCTCTTCTTTTCTTTACACAAATAGACGACTGGCCGGCCTCCCTGCAGCGCTCCGTCTCTTAACCACGGCTTGAGTCTGTTCACTTTCAGTCCATTCAGTTCAAATTGTAGGTTGAGGCAAAACGGACATAGTTATGATAGAGGTTTAATTCTCAAATACAGCAGGAATTGGATGGAAGAATCACTTTTTATAGTAGAGGTTTTTTTTTTTTTTTTAAATGGAACCTTCTTCTTGGTGTGATTGCGTTGAAAGTGACCCACCTCTCTCTTCGCTGTCTTTATTTTTATCTTTGTTCTCCTCTCCTCCTCCCCTCCTATTTCTCACTTCCCATCGTTCCTCTCTTTTCTCATTTTCTGTACTTCCCTTTGTCTTGCTTCTCTCTAACATTCTCTCTCCACCTCTGTTCCTCTACCCATCTTTCCTCTCGTTTTCGCTCCTTTTTGTTGTCATGTTTTGACAGCAGCTGAATTCTCGTTCTGTATTGCGGAGTTATTGAAAGTTGCTATCACCGCCCACACACACACACACACACACACACACACACACACACACTCGCACAAAGAACATATGATCTATGTGCATTGTCGCTGTGTTACAAAGTCTTGCATTTGCTTGTGTGTATTTGTGTGTGTGCGCATGTGTGTATGAGGACAGGGAGAATTCTCAGTACACTCCCTGCTGAGGACAGTGGCTCACAAGTTCTACATACAAAAAAGGCAGAGCTCAAATACTCCACTGGTTGAGCTATTCTCAGTACAGTACCTTTGTTGTTTCTGCTCATAATTCACTGCCGTGCTATAGAAAGTAACTACACACCACACAGATTCCACAGCCCTTTGATATATAACACTTAATTGTGATTTTTGCACATTCCTACCTTGAGAGTGAGGCAGGCACAGTTTTCATTTTGGGGACTACGCTGCCGGCTGCATGAAGCCAGGCAAATGCAGTCATGCAGAGCTTAAGTAATTCAGCGGATTTTAAATAGGCCAACAATACCATCAAATACCATTTCACTGTAGGCTAATGGGAAGCTCATCATATTTCCTATCCACTTATTCCTTGGATATAAACAAAACCGGTTGATGTGGGTGGGGGATGGTTGGTCTGTGCCAGGTCTCCATGTCCCAAGCTGATGCCAGTTACAAGGCATGATGGCAGCTGAAGCGCAGGCCCCAGAGGGTCAGACGGAGCTGATGCACACAGCGCTGGCAGACAATAAATGCTTGTGACAGGTGACATTTCCACTGTGTGAAGGCTTCAGAGCTGACACTGCTTGCCAAAGGGCCCAATTTCAGTCTTAGAGTGGTCGCCTTGACCAAAAGCAAAATCCGCTTGACATTTTCTGGCCGAAAAAAAGGTGTAACAAATCTGGGCTAGTGGCTCACGACGAGCCCGCTTCTGATACTGCATAGCAGTTTCTCCCCCCAAAATAATCCTTGGTTTCAAATGACAGCTCAGTTACTGTTTAGCGTCATCTTTTAGATATTTCTCATGCTGGATTTCCATCGGAGCTCTATCTATTTAACTATCTGACAGACTCATTTTATCAGTATCATTCTTAACTGCAAATTCTTGAAGCTTTGATGTGGGTGTACTTCCCAGCATTAAAGAGCTGGATGTAAACATCAGCATCAGCCTGTAGACGTTTGTAGCAGAAAGCCACCAGAAACAAAGGGTAAGGCTCTGGAAAGACTTTATTTAACTGATAACAACTTAACCTCTCTCTCCGCTCTTCTGTCAGCCCTCTCAACCTTATGGACCCTTATCTCCCTCTCTGTCTAGACCAACTTGAAAGTATTGCACTTTTTGTCTCGCCAAGTGGGTGCTTTGATCCCATGCCTCATCATGCAGAGATCTGTTCTCATCATGGTTTTGAGGTAAAGTCATGGCACAGATTTGCAGATGAGCTCACGTATCGGTGATTGAGAAGGTGAGTCAAGGCAAGTAAGGGAGTTGAGGGGTGGGGGCTGCTTTACTCATCCACGCACTGGTACAAGCATCCCCGATTTGTTGTTTCTTGTTTGATATAGTGTTTCAAGGCTTGTCACCGCATGAATATGAGCACACTCACTTCATCATCCTGTCAAGTATCCCAGATTATTACCAAGATATATAATATTCGATGCTGTCTCTACCTGTTTGCGTGTGAACGCCGGTGTGTTTGACAGGAGAAGTCATATTACAAGAGGTTTGTACTGGTGTTACTGTGCATGTGCATGTGCATGTGCACTTGTTTATGGGAGCTTTAACAGTATATCTGGCGAGGAAAGTGTTACATGCCCTCACTTGTTCTCAGCACAGCATGTCAGTGTTGCTCAAACCCTTGCTGTCAGTGGTCTGTGAGCTTTTGGTATCTCCGACAGACTTTCCACCATATTATTTCTGACAGATGGCTCAGCAGAGAAGCGCGGCTGAAAAGGTGGCACGACATCGCATCTGGCTGTTTTGGGAAACCTTCTTAGGGGAGCTCTTAGGGGAGCAAATCACACATATGTTGCTCTCTGTTATTTTTTTAACCACATACCGCCTTACTTCCCGTTGAAAAAAACTTGAAATAAGAGCTTAGTGCAGTGGGGATGAGTTTGCGGCCGAGATAGGAATGCGATCACCCGTTTCTTTGACATTGAAGCCAAGAGTAGGGATTACATTAATTGCAGCCTCTCATGACTCTTTAAACCCCCTCTTGTTTTGCCGGGATTTCTTCTTTGGCAACTATCAGCCAGACGGCAAGGGTTATAAAGAGAACAAAATACTCTCCCTCCCTCCACATCACTTGGCCTACTAAAATGTTTCTCAGATTCTTCACAATCCATTTCAGCCACCTTTTTGTGTATATGTCTGCGTCAGAATTGGCTGTTGTACAAGTTTCAGGCACCCTGCTACATCGACTGTGCAATGTCTTGGAAATGTTCTTAGTCAAAGATCTGCCAAAGGGAAATTTAGGAGAGCGAGTTACAGACAGTTACCCTGGTTGCATCGAAGCTATCCTACTTTGATGTAGCTGACAACTCAAATTCAGTAAGGGAGAGGCTGATTTTAAGCATCCTCACTCCCGCTGTGAATCAAGGAGTCATGGGTCAATTCAGTCCCTTGTGCCCCTTCTCCCTCTGGGACCCCAACAGCCACTGCATGAATTCTTATGATTTACTTGCTCTTGAGTCATACTGTTCCAACAGGACCAAATATGACTTGCATCAAATACTTACCATGTCTTTGAAGGGACACACACTTTGCAAACTAGAAAGCACTCAGTATACCGCAGACGCTCCATCCAGGTCACACCTGGAAGTTACGGCTCTGTTTGTGCAAAGCCTCGCCCTCTTTCTGCAATGCTGTCACCTTCAGGACGCGCCCCTTCCGGCCAATGAGCGTGGAGACGTTGTCAGGGCTGCCTTGATCCATGACACCCATCATGTTTCATGGTGTTACATGGATGCATTTGGAAACTACCCTGTTTGTTTAGTTGCCTGTGATCAACGTTCCCACCAAGTTGCATGCAAATCAGTCCAGTACTTTTTTGAGCTATTCTGCTGACAGATAGATGGACAGATAATATCCTGCTGCCAGATTTTTCGCCTCCATGGCGGAGTTAATAACAAAAGGGAGACTGGAGCAATTTGTAACACTGCAGCCTCTGAACAAAAGTAAATGGAGGACCGTGGGTATTAATTGTTACAAGGTCCGTTTTTCTAATAATACCCTCAGCAACTCTGGGCTCTGTTGGATTCTTGCTACTGATTGAAGAGTTTAAGCAGAAACAGTTTTTAAAGAGTACTTTGGCATGGCACCAGGATGGCAGTGTCGACGTCTCCATGTTTTCTCAGCTGTGGGAGACAGCTCACCTTTGTCTTTGGGGTTTAAATGGATACCTGCTGGCTAGTGAGAAGTCACATGAGTCATCAGAGGCAGAGTAGGTGAGCCGATAGTGTGTTCATGGACTTAAGGCCTCTGTTCTGAAATGAGTGTATGTGAGTCATCCTTAAAACAAAAACAGAGAATAATCAGGCCACTGAGCAAGAAGAAAGAGCTTTGGCTATGTGACTAGCCGTGTGTGAGTGTATCACCCTGTTGGGTCTAGTGTGTGTTGTTCTTTCAGGGTGTAGCCCAGGGCAGTGTGTTACTTCCCCCTGACTCTAGATAAACAGCAGATGTGATTGGCTGTCTTTGCATGTCAGATTAATGATAAAGTATTTTTTTTATGTCAACTTGGCTTCAGTTTTTTTTATGTTTTCGTGGCTCAGGAGGCAGAGTGGTCATCAGGTAATCAGAGGGTTCCTGGTTAAATCCCCGGCTCCTCCAGAGCGTGTTGGAGTGCCCTTGTGCAAGCCCCTAACCGCTGCTGATGGACGGCTTGGCACCTTGCATGGCCGCTTCTGCCATGTGTGTGAATGTGTGTGTGAATGGGTGAATGTGAGGTAGTAAAGTGCTGTGAAGTGCTTTGGGTGGTCGGTAGACTAGAAGAGCGCTATAGAAATGCGGTCCATTTGATCATTTTTCCTCTTGTTGAAATCAAAATCACTAACAAGGACTAACATGTCCTCTTCGTTCAAACTCCTGTCCTTGATAGTTTGACTTGATTACATGGCATAGTCTCCAAAGCCAATCAGTGCGGCATGTAATTCCTCCATAGCAGGCGTCTAACTGCTTGATTTTCCCCCTTCAATTTAATGTATGAGGTGTGTGTTCTAGCCTGGAGCATAAGTGTGGTTAATTCACCCAACTGGTGGTTGTAAGCGGATGCAAGGGCTCCCTCAGGGTTTCCTCTGATAGAGTTGACAGAGAAATCAATATGGCCTCCACCTCCCTTTCGTGCACCCTTTTACCCTTCAGGCAGACTGCATTTACATGAGTGTTGTGTTGTGTCTGTGTGGGTGTGGGCATGAGTGAATGCGCACACACACTGCTATATGCACAAACAGTGCTAAATATTCACACAGAGAAACTTTTATCTTTGTAGTTCAGATGATGCAAATTGAATCTCCCACTGTGTTTATTTCTTTCAAGTCAACACGTTGTTTCAGGGATTGGATTTTTCATTAATATCTTTCATTAATATTGCATTAATATTTAATGTTGCTGGCGGTACCCATCTGTAATCATTTGCGAGAATATTTGGTGGAGAAGGCCATTAAAATAATCTTTGTGAGTTCATGTAGCATACTGATCAGAGGAAAGGTTCTGCCAGAATTCAGTCCAAGGCCAAGTTTGAAATCCAAAAACCAGACTGCTTAAAAGTTAGAAAATGAACATTATAAAGTAGAAGGAGCTCTGTAGTGTCCGGCTACTTAGCTCTGTGGTCCGACAAGATCAGCTGAGCCATGAACGTACCTCATACTCTCTGTCAGGCGAATGTGACTTGCAGCTGAAAAATTATTTCAAATATTACTGAAACTGCAGTATGGCTAATTGCAATGTCCAAATTGCAGGAGCTGCAATTTTTGATCAAGGTAAACCATGTGACAAAATACCATTATAAACGCTGCAGAGATGCCCTGGGCTACAAACCGTATTTTCCAGATGTAAGGAAACATGTTTGTTTGGTACAGGACCCCAGCAAAAAACACATCATTACCACTTTTACAGTTTTTACAGTGAAATGAAAATTCTAATGTAAAAATAAGCATTCCCACTCTCAGTCTGTCAAAATTATTACAATATTTTGTTTTTACCATATCGTTCAGCCCAAATTGTGATATGGCTCATGATCTGGTTTCACTGACTAAACAACAAAGGCAACCGTTTCATTATCTAAGCTTCCTATTACTGAAATTATGACACTGCTGCTTCCCATGCACTTTGTTTTGTTTTGTTTTGTTTTGTTTTTTGTTTTTTTGTCATTTCTTTCTATTTCTAGGGCTGCACCAGAATAGAAAGCTGCCACTCTGGGAAAGTAATTTCCTTCCTTGCATTGTAACTTTCTCAGAGACTCAGATTACACCTTCCTTGTTTCAGTCTTGTTACATTATTAACTGCTGACTGTTTTCACAACACTGAGGCACACAGTGGGTTGGCATGCACACATGTACAGAATGAATAAGGCTGCAGAGCATGATCTATCAAGCTTTAAACCCTTGGGTTAGCAAAGAGCAGGCCTTTGGCTGACCTTTGGCTGACACTGTGTTGCTTAAGGTCCCCATATAAATCACAACTAAGATAACACTGAGAGGAGGGATGAATCAAACCCCCCAAAAATACATCGCGGGAAGAGCTGCTCCCTTCTTTGGAACCACAATTGAGTCCCTCTAGAGCTTTCTTTCCTGTGTCTCTTTTGTCTTTCATTCTCTGCTTCTCTATTGTCTTATACACAGTCTAACTTTTTTTCCTGTAGTGAAACATCCATTTTTCCTAAGGCCAAATCCTACATTGAAACATCAGACATGCTTGGTAGAAGCCCATTCCAGCTGTGGGAGTGAGCTCTCCATCAGTGCATAAAATGGAGCTTTTAAGAGCATTTCTTGAAAGCATAGTCATGGGTAGTGTTTTGTCAGGCAGGGGAACTAGCAGGAACTTGAAACTAAAATTGTCACATGTATTCTCTCTAGTGGACCAAAAGGGCACTCAACATGTTTACTCTTGAGCTGACCCTTGGCCTTTGTAAAAGGAAACTGTCAAGTTAATGGTCCGTCATGGCAATGCATCAGAATCAGATTTCCTCAAATCTTGCACAGAAAAATGTCAATGTGGTTGCAAATTTAGATTTGCAAGCATTGTGCAGGTCTGTAGCTATTATTAAAGGATGACACGACTCATTTTGGATTTTCATCTGAACTGTATGATGTTTTCTATCGTGCCACTTTACTGCAACTGCAGATTTCAGCGTTTCTGCTTCAAAACAGCCCCTCTCTGTCCCAGTTTCCAGCAGCCAGAGTGACAACTGATTGTGAGTGTATGTAGTGTGACATTCATGCAGCTCAGGGAATGTCCAGGGTGAGGGAAACTTTCATCTCACGTAACACTGCTTGAAGATGAATCTTTTGAAGCGATTTCACTATTATTATAGTCTAAAACATGCACGTATACTTTTAAGTCACACCTAGACATTTGATCCATTTCGTGACTTGTATTAAATCTGCTTGGGGAAAAAAATTGCCAAAACGTTTTGAGTCAGTCAAAGATTGCTCCAACACATGCATTTTTAATGGAGCATTCTCTGTGTGAATATCATTCTCTCAAGTCAGAGAATTGCTGTGTATTGCCGGATGTGCTGTATATTATTGCTGTATATTTAACACTGACATGACATACAGAAAATAAAGACTGAAAATAAGTTTCTAAAATGTCTGGTGTGTGGGTTCATGGTTCCAACAGGAGCAACACATTACCCTTGTGTATTAGCCAAAGCGCTGGCTCGTAAAGATTATTGATGATGTACACCATGTGATACGAGCGCTGAGCAGGATGAGGCAGCATTAAATCTCACTGATGTATAGGCTTCTCAAGACAGAGAGGGAGAGAGGCAGACGGATCCAGAAGAGGAATGAAAAAGTGGGAGGAGGAAAGCAGCAAGACAGAGTAGGTTCAGTTCAAACTTTTTCTATGTATAAGCCTGATGTTTTTTTTTTTTTTTTTCCCATTGTGGTCAGTTTTTGGCCGGTGCTGCGGGTGTGTTAGCCGTGTCAGTGGCATCTCTGGGTCAAGTTGTCTTTGTGCATGTGTGTGTGGGCGAGGGAGTGTTTTGGGTGCTTTGGACATGACACATGCTTCATGCTTCACAGAGGTTTGTGTATCAACATGTATTTAGCCAGGATGCACACTATGTGCCGAGTTTGCTTGGTTACTCACCGGAAGAAGTGTGTGTTTACCCCAGAGGACAAGCAACTAGGGATGGTTTGAAAATTCAAAATCATGATTAATTGTGACCAAAATTATCATGGTTTTTGGAATTTTTGTGGTATTCATCTATTATCTTCCCCTCAGCCTTTATATGAAACCCAAACTATGACCAAAAATTGGAAGTAGTCCTCTTGAATAGTAAAAAAAAAATCTCTCAAATGTTGTCACTACTTTGTGATATGGTCAATTGAAGTCAAGGCAACTATGCAGTGTGTTTGTGGTAGCATTAAAGGGACTTGACCAGACGATGCTGACTTTGGTTCATGCTAGATGGTGTGTACTGAAAAAAGCATGGCTTTTGAAAAACACACTAATCAGAAGTGGTTATTGCAATAATTTTAATTTGAAGCAGTGTAACAAACCATCAGATATTTTATCACAGTTTATAGTACAACCGGTAACTGTTCCAACATGTGTGGTTGTTCTGAAATTGTTATGGACACCACTCTTTCATCTTCTAGCTCTAATTAAGCTTGGTGCACTCAGGTCAGAAAAACACTTTCAGTTTTATAGAAATCCTTCCTTGTCCAAACTCTGGTAATTATTAACACATAAATATTGCACTAGAATCAGCATACAATTGTTTTTAATCTTTGAACACAAATAAAATGAGATCTTTCTCAAGACTGTGCTGCAGAGCGGAGTGAGCACTTCCCCTGGCACATGGCTGCTTCAAACACAGTTTGATGAGTCAGTCAGAACTCAGTTATGTTGCCTGCAGGCAGCTGTTGCCATGAGGCAAAGAAACCCCCTTTTTTAGCGTCTGTCTCATTATGAAACTGATAATTCACTCTATCCCCCCTTTGTCTGAGAAGTGTGTCAACTCAGTCAGTGTTTGCTCATCAGTTATCTAAACTCTATTTATTTGCAACAGCAAAATGCTCCATACTCAGTAGGTAGTGTGTGGTTTAGTTTTTGGAAATGAATGCCAGGAGTCCATTTTTTTCTGGTTTCGAAATGTTTATGAGCTGCATTGCTTGAGGCTTTGGAATGTGAATCAAAGTGGTCCTGAAGGGTATATTAAGAACCAGCAAGTCAAGGAAACTTTTCATTGATACCGTAATATGGATGGATGGTATAGAATTACTGACCTAAATTAAAGGTCTGGGTTTTTGATTAACCGTTTGTTGACAGTGAAGTTTGATCCATGCTTTTCTCGGTCCCAGCACAGCCCTAATGCCAAACTAATCACACTGATTTACGCTGTATTACCCAATGCACTGGGGAATGAGGCAAATAGGAAAGTAGCATGGAGAGTTCAAGCACTTATTACCACCAGTAAGGACTCAAATATTGCTAGGATGCTCCAGATTAACACAAAGGCAGCAGAAAGTGCGCAGTGTGCTTACTTTTAAAGACTGTTCCTAAAGACATATTCGATAAAAATATGTCAGATGGTGGAATCATAACGCTCAAAGAGAAAAACCTACAGGTTGCCAACTGTCCGTGCAGCCTAACTGTGGGTTAACAAAAAATAATTGGGTCAACTTTTAATGTACCTCATTTGCTAGCAGAATAGGCAGACATTGTACAATAACTGTCATGTGCTCAGGAGGGTCTCAGTCTGCCTCTGTCAACTTAATGACTGCCAAATACAGAGAACATCGGTGCCTTGCTCTGAAGCCATTAAGATCACTCTGACCCCTGTGCACTGAATTATAATCTCCCGGTTGCACTGTGTGTTCTGTCGGTGCAAGAAAAATGGAGAGGACAAATTAATAAGTTGTCCCCTCCCATCATTTTATTCTCAATTATCCCCTCTCTCTCTTTTTTTTTTTACACAAATTGTGCAGCTGCTTGTCTTTTCACCTGAGCTGTTGCTTCTATTCAGCCTTTTTGGCCTTATAATAGCACTGATAATCTCGATAAGCACGGGAACAATTTACATATGCAGGATATTACTTTTTAATAGGAACGTGTCCTTGGGATCCGCCTTTGCCTGTATTTCAGCATTTGCATCATTGTGTGTTACCTGTAAGCTGTAAAAATAAAGTATTTCTGGCTTTTACCTGCAAGGAAATATATTCTGTTTTTACTGCTGCTGCACTGCTGCAATTTTTTTGGCACATAGGAATGAAATGGACTTATGTCTCATACAAAATCTCATTTTCAGTTTTTAGTAGTGAGGAGATTTCCTTCCCCCTCGTATAATTACACATAAAAAGACCCAGCCTTGACATCAATCAAGGTGTGGTGAGTTTCAATTACTCCACCATCTCTACATTTATCAAATCTGTGAGGAGTCAACAGCTTCTGGCAAGTAATAGCGCCCCCAGCTGTACAGCTAATAGGATTTCAAGTGCAACTTTTTCAGATGGATTCTTGATTCCTTATGCCCACTCTGGAGTTTCACTCTCCATTTAACTTTATGTCTCTCGTGTGGTTTTGTGAAAGTGTTTGATTTGATGTTCATTCATTTTATCCCTGCTAGAGGAGCTTGTTCAATTAGGGTGTGACCAAAAAAAAAAAAAAAAATCACTCCTTGCCAGCTTCTCAAAATATTAAACAAGAAGATGAATTTGACAGTTATACCCCTCTGCCTCTGAGCATCACCGGGACGTTCTTGCAGTATTAAACACTAGAAACATCGCACCAAGGATCAAATGCACCCCTCCCCCGTCCACTCTTAAATCTGGGGATTTCTGAAAAGGGAAATAATATGGTGTGACTTGTGTGATGAAGTCATTGGTAAGACGTGCATGCTTTAGACTAGGCAGCTAAAGCTATCATGAGACTGACACAGCACTTTAGCCAGGCTGTCTCGCTGAGCTGCGGGAAGAGAATTGGGGGATTTCTGCTTAAGTGATGTTAACAGCTGGAGGTTTAATACTTCACAGAAATCTAGGATGCACCAAAAAAAAAAAAAATGGGGACAACTGCTTTCTCCAAATTCTCCCACTTTGAGTTTCTGTGTGATGTCAAGTCCCGCGATGCTCACCCCAATTCATCACAAGAATTAAATTACATGAACTACGAGTGCATATGCTATCGCCTTGTGGAGCAATGGAAGTTGAATAAGGGGAAATTTAATTGACCATTCAACTGGGTGACAGGATAAAAAGATTTAATCCCTTTATCGCTATACTTTTGATACTAGACTGAGAGCGACAGAAAATACATTTTAAATAAGATTATTTTTTCTCTGTGCAAAAGTCAATTGTTTGCACTCATAACACGCACAGTCTGCCTGTCAATTGCAATTGTCTGCCTCGAGTCTTATTCAGCCAAATAACCATTTGTCATGATCTTTCTCGGCTATTATCTGCGCACAACGCCTTGCTGAAAAATGCAAATGGCTTGTGATAGGCATCAGAAGCTCTTATCTAACATCCGTTGTTACATAATATTTCATTTCATATGACCAGAGAGACTGGAGACAGACAATGCAGACTAGATGTCAGAGCATGAAGCTGTATAACACCAATCAGTTAACATGGCAGGATCCATTTTAACATTGAGGCAACAGGAAGAGAAGCAAGGATGCAAATCAGTTATTATTATTGTATTGCTTGTGGAAGTACAGGTGTGATTGCTTAGGCGTGTTAAGAAACACTTGCGTTGTGTTTATAATTTTGTGTGTGTGGCCCCTTTGCGCTGATCCAGGTTCACACACACATTAACACATGCGTGGGTGTGCTAGTGAGGACAGCTCATGTGTGGAGGTGTCTGCTTGGTGATGATGACACCGTGGATGAGCGTTTGTCCCCGCAGGCTTCTTGTTATCAGAGAGCAGATGCTGGGCTGCTGGGCCCGCTGATGGGACTGACCCGCGCGGCTCTCTGCGCACTGTCGGTCACAACCCTGTTCGAACACCCTGCAAGTGTCTCTTCACCCTGCTGGCCAGGCCGTTGCGTCTCCCTAAGGCTGTGCATAGCTATCTGCAGTCCTAAAAGGCCTCCTCCCTTTCTGTCTCTCCCTATCTGTCTTCTCTTTCTCCGTCTGCTGTCCCGACTTCATCAGGATGAGCCGCTCTAAAAAATGACTCAGACCATGTCCACATTAAGGCCATGTCTACACGGATAAAGCCATCACCGTGTGGATGTGGCCTAAGCTTAGTAGATTTGAAAATACATATTTTTTTCTCCCTTTTTTGGCCTGCTGTGCAAACTAACACAGCATATTCAACCGCCAGAAACAAATAAAATACACAGGTCAGGCACTGAGCACACTTATGTATGATTGTCAGTATGATCACACTTAAGCGGTGGACAATTTCATTGAAATGTTTGTGTCTCTAATGTCTAATTTAATGGCTCTACAAGTGGAACACTTGAATTTTCTGTTGATAGTTGAGTTGACAGGTTAATGCAGCTATGACACTATTTTCATAAATAGCAGAAAGGTCAAATAGGTCATGAATCAGGAACATACAAATGCCCAAAAGAGTAGATGTCACTGTTTTTGTGCCTTTGGAAAACTTTTTAAAAATGGCCTGGTGTGAATGGAAAAATGCAAAAGACACAAATAAGCCATTTCCATATTTAGCCATCTTCGAGGGGGCATCAGTGTGACTGTGGAGAATGCTCCTTGATTTCTATATGAGCAGTCTGGAGCAACTGGAGGAGAGTGAGATCTGGAGATGCGAGTCACACTTGAATAAAAACCAAGCAATTCATCGTCTACTTGCTGGGATGACACTGGTGTTACATGGGAGTTGCCAGGTGTTCTCCGCCTTAATTTAATTTCCATTTCCCTGCTTATTTTCAGACGTGCTGCAGAACTGAAGACATTAATTTTGTGACGTTCTTCCAGTAGCTGTAATTGCTGAGGGAAGAAGTGGGTTTTTCGTAATTAAAACGCTTTCGTGATTTAATCACACAGAGGGTCAGAAAAGCTGGTGATGTCATGGGGCAAAATCGACTTGTTGAGCGCAGTATGATGCCTTACTAGTGATTTCATCTAATTTTTGAGGCTTATTGTGCATATCTAAATTGCTTCATTTGTCTCCCTTTCTGAAAGCACACACCACGGCCATCTAGAACTGTAGAAATATAAGTACTGAGAGAGCAGTTAAAACTAATTTCTCTTTCCTCTTTCCTCCCTCGCTCATTTTATGCACTTGCCCAGGGTATGTTAATTATGACTGGGACTAAATGTTTCTCACCACTGCATATTTCATAATACATTCGTTTGTTGTTGTGCGATCCCCCTGGAGTCATGTGACAGGCAGGCAGGGAGCTTTTCTCATATCAATGGGAAGTGGAGAAGAAAAGGGCACGCAAAGTCTACTCTCAGCTGATGGAGGTCCACAGTGTGCAACATGACAGCTGGCAGTAAATGTGATGTGCAACCAACAGTCATCATTTATTCATCGTTGATACAGGCCGTTTTACAGAATACCAACAAAGAGCGCTTTTCTTGATAGACAAATAACTTCTGTCTTTATGGCTGCCTTATCTCCGCACTCCCCCTAGACACGTTTAGCACAATAAACATTTTGAAAAGCAGATGCAAAACTGTCATGACTAACTGCAGCTCGTGGCAAAGCCCTCCTCGCAGGGAAAGCATATTTGCTCATTTTTGTTGTGAAACTACAAAGTGTCTCATAAATATTTTAGTCTTATTATCCGTAGCCGTTCTGAACATGCAGTAATAAGTCCAACAATTCTTGTGTTGCATCAGAAGACACTCAAGTGCACTTGTGTTCCGTACACAATTAAGCTAAATGCACTTTTATGACACTGCATCCCATCCTCATTTGGGATTGTATTTCTCTGTCTAGAAAAAGGAAGTATTTGCAGTGTTAACTTGCTTTGCCATGCTTGCAATAATTTAAAAGTAATATTCAGTGTTATATAACTGAGGGAGACTAAGAGATGGACAGATGTGGAACCAGGTGGTGGAGGAGAGGAGGCCAGTCTGACAGGTTCACTGCTCAAACCAGCTGGGGGTCTGGCACATCTGCCATGCATCTCTTCACCTCTCTCTCTCTCTCTCTCTCTCTCTCTCTCTCTCTCTCTCTCTCTCTCTCCCCTCGCTCTCATCACTCCAGGAACTCACTTTCTCCTCTCTATTTCTTACCTTTTTTCTTCATTTTTTTCTCTCCTGCTGTCCTCCTATCTTGTACCCTCTCCTTCCTTTCACTATCTTACTTTTATCCCTTGTTTCTTTCGCCTCCTTGCAGGCTAACAGTCACTCTGGTTTAGATTCTGATGCTCAGTGACAAGACGTGACTCTTGTGCCATATTCCTGCTGCGTCTTTCCTGGGTTGGAGCTTATTGGACCGTGACGCGATGTGGTCACCACCAATGCAGACATTCAAAACAAAATAATTCTCAGGAATGTGATGAGAGTGCAATGGAAGAGGACACTGATTCTCTCTACTTTTTTTTTTTTTTTAGGCTTTGTTTATCCAGGAAAAGTAGGCTAAGCATGAATGCTTTTTTACTAAAGTGGAAAGCACACTTGGACAGCATGTCTGTGTTCATTACAGGTGCATAAATTCATACCTGAGCTTTGCCCAGTACTGTACAGCTGGACGAGTTGGACAAAATTAAATATCACAATATGTTTGACCACATGGGATGATTATTGCAAGCAGGTAGAAGCAGGTAGACATTTATGCCAGATCATGATATTATCCGAAATCAGTGTCTAGTATCATATCATAATATCTGTAATATTAACAGCCAGTGTCTTTCATTGTTTACTTTCGCAGCTCCAGATTCCAAGTTGTAAACTGTAAACCACAAGTTCACGTTTCAAACCTTTAAGTTGCCGCCACCTAGCTGAGTGTGAAGTAGCTGCTTGGCACTCAGCCTCTGCTGTGTTAATCATTGATGGTTTTATTGGCCCGTCCTTGACTCTCCTGTCACTGCAGCTTTTCTTTTCTAAGTCTTACCGTCCGACTGGAAGACTGACCGACTGTGGCCACTCATCGCCATAAAATAACACACTCACATCGTCTCTGGAACACAGTCTGTCCGCCCCATCTTCACGGATGCTGCCACTTGTATGCATGCATGCGTGCACGTGTGTGTGTGTGTGTGTATGCGGAGAGACAGACGGGCAGACAGACAGAAACAGAGTCATGTGACCCCTCTGACCCTCTGTACTGTGTTTTCTGGGTGAGTTGGAGTGCTGCTTGTCTCATTGTTCCTCTCTGTCACTCTTGCACAGGGCTACAGGACAGTCAGACTGGCCTCATAGTGCCACAATCACTTCACCGAGCCGAGCCTGATCTCACACCTCTCACTTCGCATTCTCATTACTCCGGCCTCTTATTAATTTATTTAATAAATAGCTGTTTAAATTCTCCTCCCCAGAAATTCATGGCGGCAGGCAGTTTCGCCGGGCTGCTACATGATGTTATGAGCATGGGCTGCTGCATTTACCGACTCAGATGTGTTTGTGGCAGTTTGTGAAAGGCTCGGTGCAGGGAGTGATATTCAGTGCAGTGCAGTATGGATGCGTTTACATAAATTAAACGATAGGTGTGGAATTTTTTAACTCAGATCCTATTAAAATGTTGATACCCATCAACCTCATTTCTGGCTTTAGTGGTGAGCTTTTGGAAAAGAGCACTGCAAAAACTCAAAATCTTACCAAGATTATTTGGTTATTATTATTAACTTGTTTTTAGACAATTGTCTCTTGTTTCAAGTGAAAATTTGCTTGTTTCATTGGCAAAATTTGTTTCTTGTTTCTAGCTAATTTTCACTTATTTCAAGTGAATTTTCACTTTTTCCACTGGCAAATTTTGCCAATGAAACAAGCAAATTTTCACTTGTTTCAGGTGAATTTTCACTTGAAACAAGTGAAAATTGTCTAAAAACAATTTACTTCTGAGGTGATCATGTCTTATTTTAAGTGTAATGAGATATTTTGACTAGAAATAAGACATTTTTGACTTGAAATAAGACAAATAATCTTGGTAAGATTTTGCGTTTTTGCAGTGAGGAAACTCAAAGCACATTGTAATGCGTTTTGAAATTGTGCATGCATAAAATGTTTTCAAATGTTTTGTTTTTTGTTGTTGGGTGCCCTGTGTAAATTTCCTTTTTAGTGATGGGTATTAACATTTTAATACGGGCTAAAAATACTGAACCTATTCTTTAAACTTGGTCATCATCTTCAGACAAATTTGTTATTACTTCAAAACTTCAGTCAGATCTCTCTGAAAGCACTTCTGAAATGTTTGACGCTGACTCAGAGATCATACTAGTCCAGTGGCTCTGTGCTGTTGCCACTAGCTAAACGCCCCAGCCTCTCCCTGTGTGAGATTATGAAACTGGCTTTAAAATAGAGAGCAGCAGCTCACTGGGGCTTTGGATGATGTGAGGCTAAATATATGTAAAAGGCAGCTTGGTCTAGAGGCTAGAGTGGGATCTGGGTGGATGGGAGCCAAGGCCTTTGGCGCCTCTCAGGAAACAGAGTTTTGCACTCTGTATCAGTTTTTTAGAAGGATGCCCTCCAACCCAAACCTAATGTGATCCAGCAAGACACTGCTCTGAGTGTCTGGGTATTGAAGTGAAAAGAACAGCTTTGCAGCAATGCTCCTAGCTGTCAAATCTATAGTTGAGTTGATTTTTAGTTCATGTACAGAAAATATATGTACCCAAGACATCAACCATAGGGGGAAAACTGCTGAAAATATCCTACCCTCTGTGATAAGCGTGATAGAGCTTTTTTCAACTATCTTTACCAGTCTAACGTCTTCATACGTATCATAGCATCAAATACTGCTTTAAGTGAAAAAAGTAAACAACTTTAACATCCTTATGGCATAGCCAGAGGCAACACCAGCATTTTTTACAGAAGTTGAGATCATCACTTCATTTATGTTTTCCCTCCCTGCAATGATGGGGAGGAAACTTTTGTCTTTTCTTGTGTCTTGACAGCTCATCCAATTTTTCATGAGTATAGTTTGAGTTTAAAACTTAAATATACCCTTTTTATTTTTCACCTTCACTATCATGCTTGGATTTTCCTCACACATCGTCTTCGCTGAGTCTTTTGACCTGTATGGTAATCAGGGAAAGTATCCTAATAGGCAGCCGCAGTCTAACTAAGTCTCCTCCAAAACAACAAGGTGGCTCACTCAGCAGGTGACTGCAGAATCTTTTCTTCAAGAGCAGACTGGCAGAGGCTTCAGCACCAAACTGAATAGCTTCAGGTGTAATCCTCACCTGCTCTGTCGCTGCTAAATCCAAAATGTTTTGATTTATTATGTCTCTCCTCTTCACGTGTTTAGGCTCTTTTCAGCGATGGAGGGATTTAGCTGCAAAGGATTAGTCAAAGTGGGCCCTGGTTATTGTGTTTGTTGGGTGACAAAGTGATGTCAAGGCATTTCCTCTGTCGCATGGCACCACGAGTCCCAAAATACACCTGCGTTCCTTCTCAAGTGCCCATATAGGCTTGCACATATACACGCACATACACCTGTGTGCAAAAATGGCACCTACCGCTTGTTATGTGCTCCATAAATCACATTTGCTCCGAGTCAGTATCTGAGACTTGACAATTTGTCTTTTCTCTTCATGCCTCTTCCCCCCACCGTGCCGCACACCATGCAACCCCACTCTTTATTGTGTGTTAGCAGCAAAGGAGAAGGATGCTGATACACAAAGTCTCCGTGATGGCACACCTGAGCCACCGCGGGAGTGACAGAGCACATTTTCTCTTTTCATGTTGGAAGCGTATCAACTGCGGTTTTGTAGTAACTGCTGCTTTGAAGTTTTTGTTGTTTCGTGCAACCAGGCCTCCAGACAATGTCCCAGCTTTCCACCATACAGTCCTGCCTGTCTTAGTGTGTGTGTGTGTGTGTGTATGTGTGTTTATGTTGTGGATGCTTGCTGAATGCATAGAAGGATGTCTGTCAGTGTGGGTCTTTTGTGCATGTGTGAGTGAAAGAGGAGAGGTCTGTGGAGGAGAGCAGGGGTGCAGCCCCCCTGTCCCAACACATGGTGCCCAGACTAAACAACAAGATGAATGTTTCCAGAGTCCAACCTGGCATGAGGCACCTCAATCTGCCTGTGTGGCTTCACCGACTGAATGGCCTGCATTCAGAGCCAAAGAGAGGAGAGGTGAAGAGAGAAGAAGAGATGAGTCGAGAGACTTGGAAAGAAGACAAGAGAGGTTTCATTTACTTATATCAGTTTTGGACTCGTGTCAATTCGGATGATTTCATCCTCTACACTCAACATACATTGTATTTGCATTTTCCCGTAAATCATGTCAGACTTGAACATATCATTTGCTTCCAAAAGTCCTAGAAGACATCCACGGTGTTGAAGGTCAGGCTGGTTACAACATGTTTTAAGTTGTACCACCGTCTCCGATACCGCTTTTACACTTCTACCTAAATCTCAGTTGCATAGAGAATCTGAGCTCAGTGTGAACAGGTTAGCCAGCATTTCAGTCTCACTCTCTGAAACCTGTAACAGTCTCAGGTAATTATCGGCTTTCTCAACAATCTGCAGCATTAGTGTGTTCACCCACTAATTTGTGTCCCACATAGGCGCAATGATAGAGGACAGGAGCCACATTTTTACATGGTCGACCCTAACATCACCATCTTTTGAGAGACACCAACAGCAACAGAGAAAATGCTGCATTTCAGTCAGGTTGGAGGATTGTGACACTAGTTAACCAGGAGGTGTAATTTGCACACAGGGCCTCTGCTAACATAAACAGTGTCACTCGCTTTTTTTTTTTTTTTTTTTTTTTTTTTTAAGCGAACAACCCTGTGTAAAATTTGCTTCCAACTACCCGCCACAACCCCCATCGCGTGACAAAAGAACCAATAACAGCCCCTACAAAAGCTCTGTGTGCTGTTGTCAACCTGTCTCCTCCCACACATAACCTTTCACCTCAATAGCCCTTCACCCCCTCTCACCTTGTTTCACACCTCCACCCTTTTTCCATTCATACCACTTTCCCCCTGACATGGTGCTGGTGCGGGTGCTAGGCTGCCACTTGGCTTGACCCTTCTAGTCAACAGCCTGTGTTTCCAACAGCTTGAGAGCTGAAAGAGCCGCACCATGATTACAAATGTGGGTGTTTAAAAGCAAACTGTCCAGCATTGCTTATGTTATGTTCCTTCTTATAGTTCCTGTATTCATTTTTTAACGTTTTTATTATTTGGTCTGTAGTTTGAGTAATGCCAACTTTCTCCAGCTCACCTCTAAGTTCCCTTCAATGTCCTTTGAGAACGGCCCAGCTTGTCCTGGATTTCTCTGCTGCACCATATTGCCAGTGAAGCGCTGCTGTCCTCGACAGAGCACTGACTGACTGTTTCTGGATTTGCTTCACTTACTTTTTCTTGTGATAAGCGAGCTTTGTTGTTGCCACTGCTGGTTGTTTTTGAAAAATCAGCTAGTGAAATCAGCGATTTTACCCCGCCTTCCAGCCACTTGCGTCATTGGTTACTTCATTGGTTCTAGACTAGCAAGTTAATGAAGCCAGCAAAATGTTCTTTGGGGCCACTATCCCCCACCGCGCACCAGTGTTTTTGCAGTCAAAACGCTCAGAACAGTTCGCAATTTGGCACCGGCTCCAGCACTGGCCCCGATGGAAAAGAGGTATCAGGAGCCAAGGAAGAGCTGGACTGGGCTTCAGCTGCGTTCAGCTTGGTTTGGGTGAATTAGAGGTTTGGGCTTCGGGCTAGCGAGAGGGAAGGGGCTGAGGTATCGGTGGTGAAAACATTTGGCAGACTACGGAGGAGGCGCCTTGTTGTGGAGACACAGGCATGAGGCTCTCTGGGGGCGAGGACCGCCTGAGCCTCATTGCGGTTTGTAACAACAAACTGTTGCACTTGGAGCGAAATTTCCACCCCCGACTCCTTACTTACTTAACACTGCTACCTCCCATTCCTCGCGTCTGAAAAAGTGTATCTGTCTCAGCGAGCAGGAAGCCCCCTCCACGTGTTTTTCTTTAGCCCAGCAGCCCCTCTCCCATCCTTCCCCTTCATCTCTCCTCCCTCCTCTTTCTGTCTGTAGCTTGTAGGCTCTTTCTCCCTCTCTCCTTTTCTTCCAATTTCTTTTAATTGAGAAGAGCCAGATTCTGGACAGTGGCAAAAGGTTAAAAAAATCTAAGGAAGCACACACACACACTCCCACATGTGACAAACCCGTGCTGAACAATAGCTGTTGGCTGAAGTGTGTGTGTGTGTGTGTGTGTGTATGTGTGTGTGCGTGGGGGGGGTAGCCTGCACTTCTTGGATGGCCTGATTGGAGCTAGCATAAACAGCAGCCCAGGAAGTGCTGAAGCAAGAGAGGGAGGGAGTGAGAGCGAAAGAGCGAGGGAGGGAGAAGGAGGGAGGGGGAGCGGTGGAAGTGTTCAGAGCTGCGGGGAAAAGAGGAAAAAGTTTTGGGGCTGCGTCGGCGTGTTAGAAGTGTCACTCTGTTTGTGTGTGTCCAAGACTTGGGTTTTTCTTTTAGGACATACCGTACAGCAGAGAAACTGAGAGGAAGGGTAAGTAGCTACATCCTGGCATGTATATATACACTTTACACACACAAACACACACTCACACACACTCAGACTCTCTCACCCACCCAACGTGCAGATGCTCAGTCATACATGTAAGCACACTTGCTCACTCACACACTTTCCCACAACACACAGTTTGTCTCTGTCTCTTTCATACGTGGATTAAAATTCCGTTACTCTAAAGCATATCAAATATGTTTACTCCTTTGGGTGACTTGAGAAGTGTGTTTTGTTGTTATTATTGCTTGCAATATCATCTGAATTCCAGATGGTTTTTGAATGCCATTCACTACAGTGTTGTTAATGTGTGTGCTGTTTGCTGATGGTTTTCCCCAGCTCTGAAAGCTGCTTGTTGTGCATAGCTGTTTTTGTGTTCCCTTGAACTGCAGCCAGCCATTCAGTGCGTGAAGTGAAAGGGGACCATCTAATGTGTGTGTGGCTGTGTCTAATTAAGCTGATGGGGAATAAGAGTGGCGAGGGTCAGACCATGACAGGCTGAACTTAAAAACATTGAAAGTCATTGCATCATGGTTTCTCTAACAATATGTAGCGTTCACATAAACCATCCACTCTCCTCTTGCCCTTTAAATAAATCATCTTGGATGCAATCTCTACACACAAGTTTTCTTTATTTTCTATCTCTGTGCTGGCTCTGAATCTCATCTCCCTTTTTAGATATCAGGGAAATGGCATACTAGAAGATAGCGGCTGATTGTGGATCAGATTTATCTTAGATTTGGCCATGTATGGTTATGTTTGCTCTCCGGATCAAATGGGTTGCTGAATTTCCCCACTGGGGAGATACCGCATTCCTCCTCTCAAAGGTAACATCAGTGTCAGTTTGCAACTTCAAAGACACAGTGGCACTCTGCTGCATCGATGTGTTCACCGTGCAGAATGGTAAATAGTGGTGAATGGTGGAGTGTGGTCTGCTAGATATGCCCATCTCTATGAATTCATTTCACTGTTTGTCATTATAATGCAACTAGAGTAAAATTTCAATTTTTTTTTTTGCCATCTTTTAGCACATATTACCCATTTTCCTGTCTGGATTGAGCTCTCTGATACCCCTGGAATTGCCTCGGAGTTTTTCCGCTGTTAAGTAGATTTGCATCTGGAGAAAAAGTCTTTCTGCCCAGGCACATGCGCATGGAAAAATCAAAGTTAATTTCACAGCTATTCACATACAAATGTTTGATATGAATCTCACTTAGTGTCAGACGTGGTTTGAAGTATCTATTTATCACCGTGAAATCATCAGTCTGGAAGCAGCACTTCCGATAAATAAAATAACTGATAAGCAAATCAGCATCGTATCAGCGAAACCTTTCAAAAATAGATTTCTTTGTCAATTTTGTTCTCTTTTAGTGCACTTGTTTTTTCCACTGTTTCTTTGTCCACAGAATGTCAGTGTGAACATCCCTATTGACTTAAGGTAGCAAGACAAAAATCAAAGACATTTTTTTTTTTTTTTTTTTGGCCTGCAATAATAAATTGACCTAAGCAGTTTTGGGGCATTTTATTCTGGAGTAAAGCCTTTAGTTCCTGCAGCCCTTGGCTTTAACGCTGAGACTTTCAGCGAGGGCAGTGATTTGTTGTGGCTCTTTCGGCGACAAGTATATCAACTTCAGTTCCCCTGCTGGGAGGGTAGGTAAGCAGATCAGAAAGGAGTACCTCGTCAGAAAGACGGATGAGCTTGCACTCTCACACCGCTTCCAGAGCCCCCAGACCTCATCCTTCATCACTCATCCCAGCACTCTGACAGTGTTAGACTGTGTCTCACAAGTTTTCTCGTTGCCTCACTCTTTGCTGATGCTGCAATTTGTCAGTTTCTCAAAAGAGCAGAGGCAAACGGTTATTAACTGTAAGCCAATGCCTTCACTGCCAGTTTAATTCAGCCAGGCTATTTGTATAAGTGCTAGCATATGAGGCGCACTGATTTTGGCAGTGTTTTTACAAGCAAGAGACACACAGTAGCTCGTCGCCATATGCCTCCGTTTGCCTGGTATCATTATAAGACACTTAGCTTACGTCTTGACCACCTGATTACCTGGCTGCACTGCCCTGTTGCGTCAGTATCCAGACACAACGGGCCATGTCTGGATCTGTGCAGGAGATCAAGCACTAACCTGGGCCAGATGTCTCAGCTGATGCAGATCTCGGGCGGGAGAGTTTGACGGCTGCCACGGGACATTGAACTCGGTGGAAACACACCTGGGCCAGTGGCATGTGGCCGAGCGGCGCTGAGGCCAGGGGGGAGGGAGACGCTTGACCAGGTGTTTCTCCACCAGCCTGTCTGCAGTGTCATCCCTCATTTGGCCTCGAGCCTAGTCGTGTCACGTCTCATTGAGCTGCAGGGTTTGATCAAACCTCATTACAGGACCTTTCATTTCAGGCCCTTTTGGCGGGTTTTGGATATAATGAAATGAGCCCCATTTAGGAAGCTGTCCAGTGTGTATATGTGCTGTGTTTCTGTGTGTCTGATTGTGTATGTGACAACATAAGTAGATATACAGAGGGATGAACACAGAGAGAGAAAGAGATTGCAACAAAGTATATATCTACATAGAGTATAAAGGCAAAACCGCTGCTGATCTTCTTGGTTTCAACCATGTCAATCATATGCTCATCTTATGTTTTATCATTTAGATGAATGAGATTCCTGCCAGAGTCATCTCACCGTGTTCAGGGATGGTAAAGCACCCTACACTGGCTTGTCAGTTTGAGACGTTTTCGTTATAGTACATAAGCTTTAAGATTTACCTTCACAGCCACAGTGGTCTGATTCCTCCAATTAGTTGTGAATAATTGATCTAATCCTCCTGGGAGATTTTTGGTCACATCCATCTTGTCAGCTACTTAAACTGGAGGCCTTCCTCATGGCCAAAACAACTTGAATCTAATAGAGGTGGAAATGATAGCAAGGGATAATCAGACAAAATCTCCTCTACCCATTGTGCATTGACCTCATTCTGAACCAAATAAGAAACACATGGAGACACTTTTGCAAAGTCTTTCATTTCTGAAATGAAGGTGGAAATGTGTTCTCTTTTAGCCAAAGGGACAAATTTTCAACCTCACCATAAGTGAACACCTTATCTTGCCGCACTTTAAAAGGAACGGAAGATAAGCCATTTCCATTTCACAAATAGACTTCTTACATTCCTCTTGGATGCGGGTGAAATAACTTTTTGTCGGCCGCTAATGACAACATTTTAATGACTTGTGCCGAGAAAAGTGACAGACCAGCAGAAAATGGCTTAATAAGGTAGTGATTCGTAGTTCAACTAATAATGATTCATTAGTGTCAGTCTTCTCTGTTTTTCCTTTTTTCCCATGCCCTTTTTATTTGATATTCATAATTGGTCATGGAATGGAAAGATTCTTTTTTTACCACACAAAAAAAGTCTAAAGAGGAAAAGAGGCTCCGGGGGTTATAATTCTCATACTGAGCGAGTTTGGCCACAAGTACAGATTTTAAGATGCAAAAAAAAAAAAATCTTTTTAATGGCAATTCACTGTGGTTTAGACTTCTCTGTTAAACAGGGAGCACATAAACGGAACAGGAGTGGTATGGCAAAGGCGTTGCAGTTTCTCTGGTGCTCAAGGCTTTTGTCATTGTGCTGCTGGGCGATGGTGGAGGCTTATGTTGCTGGAATCCTCGCTGTAGGTTTGGCTGTGACGGGGATTATCCATAGAGGAAAATCATGCTTCCTATCATGACGTGAATGCTGGTGGAGCAGACTTAAAATTTGCCAAGACATGAAATTAGATTTTTTTGTAGGCCTCTCTGCAGAAAGAAAGTCTCCACTGGGGAAAGTCTCCATTGGTTGACCGTGAAATGGGTGGACTTTGTGGGACTACTATAAAACATGTAGTAATTGGTCATATATATTTCCTAATGCAGGAAGTAAGTCGTCTTTTTTATCGTGGATATATTCTAAGACCCACTCATCTTAGATGACGCAGGAAAAAAGCCATCCTCTTGGGTCAGGCCCCAAAAACTTTTATGGGCTCCACATACTTGAGCAGCTCCACCTAGTCACTGAAGTCATTTGTTTGACCACGTCCCTTTTCTTTGGCAGGGATGAAGAGGGGGTTTAAGACAAATGTTCCTCACCCACGGGGCCAGACGTAAGAGGGAGAGACAAAAGCACACGTAGATAACCGCCATTATATGCCCCATCTCTTTTCCTTCCAGTGTAAATATCACTCCCCCTTTTCTGCCCACCCCTCTGCCTCAGGCATTTAGTTCAACATGGTACCTCCTACTGCACGGAAGAATGTACCGCAACTGTTTGCCCCAGATCACGGACATGCTTTCTACACATATAAACAGAGGTCGTATGGGCACGTGGAATTTTGTTTTGTCCATCAGTCAACATCAATCTCCGTCCATTGTCTGAGCAAACATTCATGCCTGAAGCAAGACAAGATGAAAAGTGTGTGTGCAGATGATGATTAATATCCCTTGTGGTTGGCTGGTGTGACAAGGCCAGGCGGATGTCAGGGGGAAAGATGAAACACACACAAAAAAAAAGTTCCCTGCACTGATAGTAATAATTTGGCTCTTAACTGACAAGCTGAAAACGCTAATATCTTGAATTGCCCTTATGTGTCAGGCTTGTATAATTGGAACTCCATATGCTTTCGTTATTCTCTATCCGACTTTGGAAGCACTCTGAGTTGCTCTGTCCTTATGAAGAGTCGTTAATTAAGAAAAGTCTGAATTTGAGTATTAAAGCTGCCTAATCCCAATAAATATGAATGAGCGTTCTGGCCTGAGCCCCATTTAACAACTTCCTGTGGCTTGTCCTATTTCCTCAGATGTTGGCTTTTTTTTTATGTCTTCTCCATCGTCCCATAGTGACCGCTTGCTAATGACTCATTATCACTGCGTGATTTCATAATTACCCCTCTGCCTGACAAATTCAGTATCACACTCGCATTTAGCCGCAGTCAAGTTTGAGAAACTCCCATTTCTGGAAGCTTTCTGTAAAGCCTTTGACACACAGGATATTTTTGTTAAGCTGAGCTATTCTGGGTGCACCTGGGCTGTGGAGTTGCATAGGAAGTTTTGAGTAAACCTGTCTTCCCTCTCCACATGGTCTGTTTGGTCTGTTTTGAGAGCTCCTTCCTGCTCTGACTGATAAAAAGACAGGGCCATGTAAATACTGGACAGCGTCCCAGGAGAGCGGTGTAATGAGATTCTAATAAAACCATTTCAAGGTAAATATAACCACAGATACACAAAGAGGAGGATGGAGAACGAGAAGGAGTTAGAGGGTTATTTGTCATGCAGTGTGCGGACATGCGAGGGCACAGAATCAAGTCTGTATGCTGTGAATGGCAGCATGTTTATACCGCTGTGACTTTTTTTTTTTTTTTTTTAACTTGGAATCATTACCACTGCAGTCGAGGATGTCTTTTTTGTCACAGATGATGATTCAGCGGACATAGCATTAGGTGGCAGTGACATATGAATGAACAGTACATGCAGTAGATGTCATCTCCATTCACGTTTACATCTTCATCACAACCACCTCTCTGAATAAGAACCTTTTCAGCTCTTTTTACCTCCAGGTCTTTCAGCTCAGACTGCGCTCCTCTGCCAGCAAGCCATTCTACCCAAGGCTCCCCTCAGAGTAATGAAAGCCATCTTGTAAAACCTGACATTTTCAATGTTGGGGAATGCTTTTTGCCTTTCTATTTCCCCTCCAAATCCTGAAAGGGTTTCCGTTGTATTGCCAGTGTTAATAAAAACTAAACCTGTCCACTGTGTTAATATATTTTACTAATATTTCAGCTAGATTTATAGGTGAAGATCGTAATAGACCTTGGCGCTGGGTATGTTTTCCTTTCCAGATTGCATAATAGTGATAAAAGTTTTAAGTGTTTGAGCTCCTTGAGTCAGAGGGAGTTGAGAGACATTATTTAATCTCCATCTTTGCATATAGTATCTATCCGACAGAGCAGTTATAAGGTTTCCAGTCAGGCTTTACAGTTCCCATACAATGGTGAGAGGCTCCTGTAAAAGCTATGGCCAGTGATTGGTTTACTTGGATTTTCCATGCACCCCAGACATCCCACTGTGCTTTGCACCTTAGTATTCAAGACCACAGAACATTCCACAATGTTCTGAACCTTTCCACTGGTTTTTATAATGGCAGGAAAAAGGGAAACAGCCCCTTAAAAAACACAAGCAATCTGAGTGTGACACACATACACACACCGATACACAGAGTTTTGTCCCGTGCGCCCCTTATCACCTTTTCTTAGGACTTCTTTTCGAAGTTTCCTTCCTGTCTGGGTTTCCTTCCATGAGAGTGTATCCTCTCCAAGCAGCAGAACAACAATGCCCTGCTTCATTTCGGTTCTCCTAGATCGGAGACTGCTGGAGCCACCGGGCTGCCAGACACATGCTAAAGCCATTAGGTGGTGGATGACGGTGGTTAGCCACAGAGGCATCGCAAATAACCATCTCACTGCGTACATAATGAACCCAAGGGAAAGAATAGGGTACTGTATCAGCTATCTGCATGAGTGTGCATGCGCAGCCGTGTCGAAATATGTCATATTGTGGGTCCAGGAAGTGGGCTGCCAATCAAACACAGCGAACCTCTTAAAGGGACGGACTTGATTTACATCACTTGTTCGCAAATTAAGATATCACTTCATATTACCCTCTGCTACAGTTTCCTGTGCACTCTGGATTAACCAAAAGCTGCTCAATATCTGTCAGTCTGACAGATCTCAGCCATGGTCGAGGGAGCCTCTATTATTAGACTCAGACACATCCCGATTGGTCTCTCAGTCAAGCTCAGACATTTTGATGGAGGACTCTCTGTGGAGCTCCAGTATGACTTAATTACAGCGACTCTCTCAATCTAAATTTACGGGGAGTGCATCCATAATGCATGTCTTGCTTGGTATCAGCGGGCCCAAGTAGAGCCAGCCAACCGGTGATCGTAGCAGAACACTGAAGTTAAGTTTCTCTGTCATCATGCGGCGAGGAGCTGTGTGAATCAGCAGAAATCAAAGTCCACACTCCAGCCTTGGTGGACTTCTAAGAGACTAACTCTTGATTCTTAAAAGCTACTTTGCTATACATCAGTACTGCTTATCACCTGGTGTCAGTATTGCTTATCAGCCGGTCAACAGGTATTTGTGACACTGAATGAGACTGATTTTGTAGATCCACAAATTTTGCTTTATATTTTTCTTTATTTTTCTGTAAGTTTAATTTTATTATTTTGGTGTCAGTTATAAACCAGAAAACATCTCCATATCCACAGGGGAAAAAACTCTCCCTGAGGCTCTTCCAGAAACAACAAATGAGTCTCTTTGGACTATCAGCAGCCAATCTAACTTGTGTGGCGCAGCTTGATGCTTCACACCTGGTGACAGCACAAGTGTGTGTGTGTGTGTGTGTGTGTGTGTTTGTGAATGGTATTTCTTTGATTTCTGGCTTTGGGAGAAAGTTTTTCCCTTAACCAGAGGCCAACACTGTGAGAATATTATAGAGGGAATCTTAAATTGAGTTCTTCTGCACTACACTTGGTGTGCTATGGGTTTTCAGTATGTACAGTATCACTACCATGGGGTTATGTATTATACAGTATGGCCCAGTAAGCTGGATTCTGCACTGCTTTGATCAGAGCAGAGCCCCTTCACTAATCCGCTTGAGCTCTGGCTGTTTGCCCTGGACACATACGTACACACACACACACATACACACACACACACACTCACAAAATGTGATTAAAAAACAGATATGGATGCCCGGCCAAAAAGATGAAATGGTCTGAGTAAATCAAATGGGAATAAACTGACGTAACAGTCAGGTTGGACAGGCATTATGCGCCTCGCTACACATTTTTGTGTGCTTATGTGTAATTATGCTGTGTTACTTTTGGTAACTCATGGGTTTCATTGGTAGTGAAAGCTTGTCCCATGAGATTCTGTGTATGTGTGTGGCAGCGAGCTCGCTCTCTGTCTCCTGTGCAGTTGAAACTAAAATTAAATGACAGCGTGGTCACCATGGTTTCCATGCCTTCACTCTCACCTCGTGGGAAAGAGAGGACATGATCTCTGGCCCGTAATTTAATTGAGGCTTCAGGATACAGGCAGGATTAGGAAATCTAAATGTTCTTTTTCTGTCATTTCTCTTCATCTTTTTTGGAGCTCAGCATAGCTGTGGGCTTAACTGCAAATCTCTGTGCCCCGAATTGAGGTCTAATAAACAGGTGGGAAGGGATTTATTTAGTAGGATGAAACGATAGAGAGAGAAACAAGAGACAAGAAATAGGAAAAGAAAAGAAAAGAGACGATGGGGAAATGAAGAAGGTGGTGCTGCTTCAGTGTTTGTCATGGCCCTCCCTGCATTACATCACTGAGATGCTTCAGCACTGATGACATCGTCAGGCTGGGAGGAGGCTGGCCCTGGGGATGATGTCATCGACAGCCAATCAGAGTCCTCGGTGGTTGGTACGGTCTGGCCAGCTCCTGAGGCTAGAATAGTACAGTCTCTCTGAAAATGACTTTTCCTTCTCCAAAATCAGGGGGCCTTTGTCTTTTTTCATTCTTTTTCATTTTTTTTTACTGAGGTTATTTTTAGGCCCGTGTTTAAACAAATATATTTCAGAGCCTTTCCCTGCCTCTGTCACAGAACAAAGGGTAAGGGAAGTTGACCCTCCCAAAGAGGAGAGAACGGTGTAAATATGGCCCTAAGGGGATTAGCATTTAGCTAACTTAATAACACATGAAGGAACTGCTTTGTGGCTGTCCACATGAATAGGCCACTCTCTGCTTTACCTTGTTTGGTATGAGTTTCCTATTGCATCCATTTCAAGTGAGGGAAGCTATGCCAGTGAGACACTTTTCAGTTTTGATTGCTGTCTTTGAAGGCTGACGTGTTTCATCACTTCAGACACCTCACACAGGAGTACACCACATATGCAGATCACATTTAATTTTCGACCTACATCAGCGTCCTTTCACTGTGATAACTTTGGCTTATAACCACTAATTTAAGCATTTCCTATAGATGAAGTGCTCATCCAGAGCATCTTACAAGCATTGCTCTTAACAGAGACATTTACTATTGCAGGGATTGAACCTGTGACTTTTCAGTTGCAGGAGAGTTTTTTTTTTTGTTTTTTTTTTCCCAGCCACTAGACCACCCTGCTGAATGTGTTTAAATGTTGTAATGTTGCTGATTGGTCGGCTATTCATGGAAAAAAGGTGAATATGGCGTTCACGTAATCTGTCCTTTTTCTATATACTCATACATAGCAATGGGTTTTGACTCTGGATGTCTCCCTAATTAGAGAAAAGGGTTCCTAATGCTCCAGCTTTGTGTGACACCTCTTTCACCAAGCTGTTTTTATGGCTAAGGGCAGCAAACTTAAATTGCCACACTGCAGGGATGAGGAGTAAGTACTTTACTAGACCGTTTCTGGTATTAAATTAGGTTGAAAATATAAATTTCCTCACAACTGTTGCAGAAAAAAAACAGGTTAGTGTAAAAGAGGCCAATAACACTAGAAGGCAGTGGTATGCCAGGGGTAACTACTTCATCCACAGAGGGTAAAATCAATCATTGGCACCGCTGTGCACTTAGCATTGTGCCCAGTGAGAAACTCCACTCCCATCCTTACACCACATGACCTAATCCCTGTCTGGCTGTGCATTCTGGCCCTACTGTGGTGAAACTATTAAACTTTGCAGGCACCTCACTTTCTCTCCTTCCACCCCTGGGAAAGCTGCAGCATTTCCTTTGCCGCTACCACACTATGAAGCTTGAGTTTTCTATTCTTCTTTTCTTGCCATCCCTCCGAGTTGCTCACCTGAATTTGTGATCATGCAAACAAATCCCCTTCTGGCGATTCTTGAAAATATTCACATCCTTCTTGTTTTTGCAAGTGAATGACTACAGATTTAAGTTTCTTAAGACTTTTTTTTTTTTTTTACCTAAGTTCAGAAAAGGAAGGCACATATTATGGTCCTGCACTCCTGTTTATGCACACTTTATGCATGAGGGCAGGGCCTCCCTCTGTGTGTGAATAGTGTGGCCTGGCTGGTGCACATTCACTAACCTTCCAGTCTTTCCCAGTAGGGAGGGGCAGACCTCTGTCCTCCTCCTCCTTTATGCAACCTAAGCTTGGGTACAATCTTTCCACCCTCCCATTCTCACACACACACACAGACACAGACACACACACACACACACACACACAGAGCCATAAACACACACAGACAGCACACAGCAGGTTTCACAGATAAAGAGTGGGACTGAGGCACAAGTGTTCTCAAAGTTCTCTGAGTGGCTCCACCACCACAGGGCCCATTTCAAATCCCTCCACCACCTGCATCACTTTCCAGCTCCAGCAGTTCTCACCTCACCAAAACTAGACCTTATGGAACTACTCAGCTTTAGCAGCTCTCTGACACACACACACACACACACACACATTCTCGTACACACTCACTCACTCACGCAGACACTTTGTCTTCTTGGAGAATGCAAAGTAATGCCAAACTTTTTTTTTTATCCCATCCAAGTGGCTTTGTGCTGTTTGGGGCGGTGCATTAAAAAAAAAACTAAGGTTGACTAGGTTGATCCTCAACCTACTGCACTTTTATGTCATACACTAAACTTACTGTAGGACAAATGTTGATTTGATTTTTTTCAGCAACACATTTTATGCCTATTGCATTCCTGGGCTGCTGGTTTGTAATAAGCTTTGGGTTGCAAATGATGTCTGAACGCTGCTGACTCTGTGGTAGTGCGCAGGAAAAAAAGAGAGAGGAAGAGATACGCAGTGCAGAGGGAAAAGTAAGGAACACTTGATTGACTGGCTGGCAAGTCCGGGCCCTAAGCTGCTTATCACTATGAGGAGAGTCAATTGCAGAGCAATCACTTTTTAATAAACTTGTGTGAGAGCAGGCATTTTGAAAGGCATATTTAAATGGAACCGACGTGCAGGCTGAACAAATAGTTAGCCCTCCGCAGCAGCATAGGGAATTGCAGTTGCTCTAATTTGTTTTGGTACATTACCGTGATATCTCTAGTGTGTCTGTATCCACATCTGTCCCAACATTTGTCTTACTCCATCTAATTATCACCAGATAAGGAGAGCAGGTGCAGCCCCTTGTGTGTTAAGTCTGTCGTTGCAAAATAAGCCATATAATTTATGTATGTATGCATTAATATGTGTGTGTGTGTGCACGTTCATGTATGTGTGTGTGTGTGTGGGCATCACATGTGCATGACTGTGTGCACCCACTTGGTCTTTGTTGACACAGAAAACTGCCAAAAAAGATAAGAGATACCTTATCGACAAGCACACAGTCATTTGTGAGCGAGGCCGAAGAATTCTACTTATTCTCTGTTTATGTAATTTGCGCTGGAATATTCTAACAGCGGTCCGCAGGCTGTTGGACAGTCTGTGATAAAGGTCCGCAGGCAGGTCTGATGTCCTCCATGAAATTATCATCACATGGCCAGACTTCAGCAGAGACAAACCCTGCCTCATAGGGGAAATTGGCAGCATCATAGGCGTTTAATGGGGTCCTGTATGCAGACGCCGGCTAAACAGACTGATAAAGCAGAAAATGGTTTAAGGTGCATTGTTTGGGTTTCCAGCATCTGTGTTAAAGCAGTCACGCTTGAGTGGATTTGTGTGGTAATATTTGATTCTCACTGTCTCAAGGGTACATTGCTCTAGGATTATAATTTAGTAATCTGTACCAACCTTGAACCTACAGGAAGTGTATTCTGACTGAGTGGTTTTCAAAGCAGGGTCCTTTTAGGGGTTTCCACGCAAAATGAGGGATAGTTTAATTTCACTGCAATTTAATTTAATAGAAATTGTTACAATGCAAAAAAGTGAGTGATTATTTTAACAAAATGTTTTAATCTCACCACTTTCAATCTATTTGTCATTGTTCAAGTATGACATATAAACAATTTAATACTTAACACAAACCAAAACATCTTTTAAAATCAGGATCTGTAGGGCAAAATCTCTTCAAATGGGTGTCTGCGGCATAATGAAACTCCAATCCAAAACATGAAAATGTTTGAAAACCCCTTTTTTTAACTCATTGTATAACTTTGACAGTTATTATTCAGTTTGCAGATGATGGTTACTCTACAGCAGGGCTTTTAAGTTGAATGCTGCTATTGAATAAACTGCAGTAAAACGGTTTACAGCCCAGTATAATTTTGTTCGTTGTCAAGAAAGTGAAGTCAAGCTGCATGTCTGTTCTCTTGGGGTAGGAGGGGTGAATCAAGTTCCTCCTCTCCAGCTTTTGGGTGGATGTCCTGCTCTTAACTACAGCTGTTCTCAGCATCTCTCCTTCCCTCCCCTCAGGACGCCACCAGCCTCACTGTTGGCCCTGAGACGGTTGTCATGGGAGACCAGCAGCCATGTGAGCCGGTGGCTAGGTTGACTTAAACCTCCCCTGACCATGAGCTAATGAAGTGTACACACTGCAGGCATGCCAGGGTTTACAGGCAAACACACATGCATTTATGTCCACATCGCACACATACACACTGACAAACACACTGGTTCATTAAGCAGCACCTAATGTCTTAGTTCATGTATAATAAAAGAAATATTCTAAGGGTTATTGCTTTGTGCAGAATGAGGAATACACACAAACTCTTTTTTTTTTATCTCTCTCTCTCTGTAGCACACACACACTCATTAATTTCATCTCAATTATTATTCAAGTTCCTAAACATGCCTGGAGCATTAGGGTGTTAAACAGCACCCCCTGGTGTGGGGAAAATACAATGCATCTTCAGTGTAGCTACTAGTAAAACTCTCTCTTTGTTTATTAGAGAGAGGGCAAGAGATGGTTAGTTGATTTGGATTGATCCGGTGTTGATGTTTGTCAGGGAGGGATAGCAGACAGACATGGTGTTTGTGCTGATGAGTGGACCTGGCCAATAAACAGAGCTGTTTGTTTGAGTTGTCCTCTGGCTGTCTTCAGGGAAGCATCAACCCTGACAGGCCGGCCCTACCAGCAGCTCTGCTCACTCGACTCCCCTCTGCTTGTTTGCTTTGTTTCTCGAACAACGGCAAGGGAGAGGAGAGTGAGGATATTAAGAGGAGAGGACAGAGGGAGTGCAGAGCTGAGAGAGGGCAAGGCAGAAAGAGAAGAGGGAGTGAAAAGCAAGTGCTGCGTGACGGGACACATTTGATATTCTTTTAATTGACTTGCTGACATGAATACTTTCCCACTCAGGCTTTCAGTATTCTTTACTTTTATTTGGACAGTAGATCAGCCTGATTCAATAAGCATGCCTGCGCCAAACAGGGAGTAAAACCTCACTGAACTTGCAGTCTGTTCAATAGGACAGACGTTAACTTTGCACTTGAGTTAAAGATCTACAAGACTTACCGACTCAAGACAAGCACTACCCCACTTGGAAGTAAAGCGGCAGTAAACATCAATTTGCCATGCTTCATTCAACTTAGCTACAGTAAAGGGTCTTACTGGCATGTAGGAGTCCCTTGTATGAATTATATGTATTTACCCTATACTGTGTAACATTTAGCCAGCAAATTTTCTACTGTTCCATAGCTGTTTTCATATCACTCCTCTTCACCCTGCCAACCAACTCCGCCACCACTGCTATTCCAAGACTCTTGTACACTCACACACTCACGCGCTCTCACACACTCTCACATACTAAAGCACAAATCCGTAACTCATATCTTTTGGCCAACTGCCTATCCAGGCTGGCAGCCCTGTCTGTTTACAGGGCCTCAACAAAGCAGACTGGATAGGCCTGCATATCTGACTCACATATGTGTGCATACTCGCACACACCTGTATCCACATGTATCTTAATTGTGAGGTGTTTTACATGTATCTTAATTGCGAGGTGTATGGCATGTATCCTAATTGAGAAGTGTATTATAATCAGTGTGTATACCGCAGAGGTCTGGGTGCCTGCAAGCCATAGCGGAGACAGATGTTGCGGTGGTCTCAGCTAACAGGGTGAGGGCCGCTGGTCATTAACACTGACACAGCAGCTGGGGAGATGCCTCATTAACTGAGAGATAGTGTGGATGGGAGCCAGGGACAGAGAGATACTGAGAGAGAGAGAGAGAGAGAGAGAGAGAGAGGGAGAGGGAGAGAGGGTGAGAAAGCACAGGGATGCAAAAATAGAAAAAAGAAAATCCAGACATATGCTGAGGAATGAAGTCCAAAGAGCTACATTACATTGAGGAGCATCAATGCATGCTTATTTTCTTAAATCTGGATTGCTAGTGACTATTTTTTAAGCCACTAATGAGGTTTCATGTGTCAACTTCATATGTTTAATTCATGTCTGGCGTTTACTGTATACCTCTTGCACATTGTAATGGTGAGGACAGCCAGAGGAGGCAGAGACAGTTGGTGAGGAGTTAGAAAACAGCTATGTGTTGACTGCGAGGCCTGCATGGTGTGTGACGCTGCTAATGAGTCCTGAATGGACACCATTGCTAAGGGTGAACCCTCTTTCAGGACACACGCGTGCATACACACTTTGCGGAGTTTGCTTTCGAATCAACGAGTCACGTAAACACTTGGAACAGGAAGGAAGTGCTTGGAGATCTTTGAGAAAGTGGGAGGGTAGGTATTTTGGAAGAAATGGAAAAGCAGAGGAGGAGAGAAAAAAGAGAGGTCACGTTTTAACCTCAGAGCTTAAAGACTACACAGGAAGAGCGGCAGTACTAACTCAAATGATGGGGCCTTCTAAATCCTCACGAAAAGTCTCATGTTAAAAGCCACACTGAATGCATCATGGCCTTGGGAAGCAGATTTGTGCTAAGACTGCATAAAGGGGGGGGGGGGAAAGATCATAACAGCTCGTTATACTCTCTGAAAAGTGACATGCTGACCTGAAACTCATGATGATAGCCTCCTCCTAAAATCAAAACAAAGCAGCACTGATCCACAGCCTATAAGAGAGAAAGACTGGGGGCTAGAGGCCATTCATGAGGGTCTCTGTGATCGGTAACTTTCATAAGTGAACAAGATTTTCTTTGGCAATGACCCTGAGGCTAAAGTGGACGTGAAAATCCTCATACTTTCTTATCCCATCATTCCTGTTCGGGAAAAGTTTCTCATTTCCCCTTCTCTTTGTAGGGAAATCACTTTTGGTCTTGTATTGTGTGCAAAATATGAACGTGTTGACATGCTAGAAAATTGGAGTTTTTATTACTTGAAAGTGTAAAGAGCGAAATAGATACCACCCAAGCAGTCAAATATTTCCTGTGTGTGAGTGTTTCTCCATGAATGTCTATGTGTATACATGTGTGCAATTGTGTGTGTGTGTGTGTATGTCTGTGTGTATGTGTGTGTGTGTGTGCATGTTGGGTTTGGAGTGAAAAATGTGGCCTGGCTGCATTGTGAAGACATTAAAACTCTGGTGTTAGGTGCCGGCATAGAAACAGCTTATCTTTCACATCAGCGATTGGTGAAAAGCCAGTATAGAAATGGTTCTCTTTCTCTGTGGGCTTTAGGCAGGTCACCTCCACACACACTCAGACATTAGAGTTAGCCGTCAAGCTTTGCAGGGGCTGTTTACAGCGCTGGTGGGTGGAAGAAAGTAACGTGATTAAGTGAAGGGCATGGGATCAGGTGGTCTTAGTCTGACATAGAGGACTGATAGGAAAACAAAGGTTCTTTTCGAGTCACGCGCAACATACAACAGAGTGGGAAAATATGTCCAAGTATAGTGGGCATGCGTGTGAGTAAAAGTATGCACACTGCATGAAATATCTGTTTGGGGGAAAAAAAGCAATTTAGTCCAGTTTTGAGTTCAAAAATATTTTATTTTCCTTAAAACAAGTGAAAAAAAAATTACCAGGCTGATAAAATTTCACTTTTTCCTATGCAAATGAATTTGTTTCAAGAAATTCCTTGAACGAAGCGAAATCTTGATAAATGGGAGATTATCCACCCATTTCAGGATACCATTTATTTCAGCAAATTCATGAAACAACTTAAATTGCACCAGGAATCTCTGAACTCATTTCACCCTACTGGCGGCATTCTCTCACTTACTAGGAAAACAAGGTTTTAAGACTAAATACTGGACCAAATAACTTATTTAGATGAATATTATTGCAGTGCAGAAGAAGCTTAATTTATTCTAATCACATTCAAATAAAGACTTTTTTCTTGGAGTAGGCTCAGTTCCACATGAGCAGAACATCTGATATCCCAACTCCGATAACCAACATTTACATAATGAAAATACTGTCAGATGCTCAACAGTGGTCCAGTGCTGCTCTGTGTATCAGTATTCATGGGTTCAGGGTATCACTATGTGGGCCTTGCTTTTATTGCACACAACAGGGCTTTGTGTCTAGCTGCAGAGTTATGGGAAAGTAATAGTAGGAAAGAGTGGGAGTGCGCGCAAGGATACATTCCTCCATAAATAAATGGCCAGCCGAGAGTAACTGAAGACAACGGGAGGTCCTGCCCCTCATAAGACCTTGGTGTTCATAGGCAAGTGTTGCATGTTGTCTTTTAACTGAGAAGACCATCATTTACTTAACACTGGCAGCTGAGAGAGAGGCAGCAATATTCTGAAGCTATTGGAGTGAGACACAATCCACTCGCAGGTCCTTGGTAGTTGGAGGTCATTTCTGGCCTGGAAGGTTGACAGTAAAAATGAAGCAAGGCAGGTTGTTTGGACCAGAGGAGGTAATTGTTAGGTTGGAAGAGCCACTTTAATTGGCTCTTCCAATGTGTGTGTGGTAGCCAGTATGGACGGCCTCTGTGCACTCACATAGGAACACTGGCTGAGCAAGAATGGCTAGAAAGGGCACTTCATGGGACATTATGGTAATTTTGCGTGGTATGGCTACGATAACAACCATAGAATTTCAGTGATGTTGCTATGGAAATTAACAGGGCCTCAAAAGAGCAGAAAATATATAGTGTTGGAATATTATTTCAAGTGGAGGTTCAAGCAAATAATGGCTTTATCCTTGTAACACATCAGCTCTTGGGCTTGCACTGTATCAGAATGCTATTTTCACTGCAGCATTATCAGATATCTCAGGATAGCCATCTTGAAGCTACCTAATGCAGATTCCCTTGTAAACTCACAGTGAATGTGTCCTTGAGGCCTGCTAAACATGTTGAATGCATTTCGTACAACAGGGGAAACATTTGAAAAGCCTTATTTTGTCATATTTTGAGTGTTGCATTGTTTACGTCAGCATGGATAATATGTCTTCTCTTTGCTTGTACCGGAACCCAGTTTTTCGAATGTGCTCAATAGTGCCACTAGTGTTCACAAACTACATGGGGTTCCTTTACATGTATCGAATGACATGACACACCTATGGAAAATACACCCTAAAACACTTCAGCATTGTTAAAAACATTTGGTGATGTAACTTGCATTTAATGGTCCATTTTATCGCTTCTTTGTAGATGCATCACTTTGTACTGACAATGAAGTGTCATACAGGTAGAAATCCTGCATAGAAGTGATAGACAACCAATTTCTCCACTGACAGGAGCCTCATTAGACCATAATGCAGTGCAGCCACAAGACATTATGTTTTGAGTTAGAGACTTGCTTTTACTCAACTGGAAAAAAAAAAAAATCTTGCTCTCACTATGCTTTTGTTGTTGTAACCAACAGCTTAGTGCATCAAGTTCAGGCCCATTCTCTGGGAGCTGTCAAAACTAATTCTGGGAGATGCAGTATACTACCAACTGAAGTAGAAGTATATGAGGCAGGTTCACGGAAAAGTGGATATGCCAAAAAAGCAAATTACAGCATTTCATCAGAACAGAATCTTGGAATGCATTGATCATTACAGATCGATGACATATAACAGTGTAAGAGTATCTGGGGATGGATTTTTTCTTTAAACTGACAGGAACACCTCGCAAATCCTTCATAAAGCAAACTTGCGCTGCCAAAATAGAACTAAATGACATGATCCTGGTCTGCTGGCCTGCTAACTGTCTGCCTATTGTGTCTAACAGCCTGAGTATGCGAGTGGGTGAGTGGAAGCAGACTTGTCTCCATATGTTAGACATTATCCGTCAGCTGCTCCCATTGTGTTTGTTCATGCGCTCACCCCACCACTTTCAATTACATGGCCCGCAAACTGGGGCATTGATCTCCTCACGTTTTCCTGTTAAGATATGTCAATTGTTCAACCACAATGCTTTCTTCCTGCACATTTTGATCGGGTCACTTACATCAGCAGCTGCAAGGAAAAAATGTGCTCACACACACATGCAGTTCCCACTCCTTCCCCCCACTGAGAAACACACACAGACATGTACATACTGACATGTTTGCACAACATATGAAGCCAGCAACCATGTTTGCCGACTTCCAGACAAACAGGATCGTGTTATTTCTCATAAACCCCAGAACAGGAGCAAATGAAAGTCCGGTGGTGTGCCAAATATGGACTTCCTGACGAAAAGCAACTAATATGTTATGTGTTACATTCTATTTGGGAGGGAATAGAAGTAGCTTGCAGACTGAGAATCTCTTGCTCTGTAAAGAATTTTGCCAGTAATTACACTTTTAACAAACAATAGCCTAAACAACAACTTTTAACAAACAATCGTCAAATGTAAATACAGTTTTTGTTCTTGCCAAAATATAAACTATACAAAAGCGCCACAGATCAAATACATTTGTAATAAAAATAGATCAAAATGGCAGATAGAGTTTCAGTAAGAACCTTTCCTTTAAAATAAAAATGAGATGCATCAGGTTAATGCGACCACAAATGCACAGCCGAGACGGCATTTTTGGCACAACATTTGCTTCTCCTGCAATACTGCAAATGGGAAACAATACTGCCTGTCAGGACTCATGCCATTTTACTCTGCTGTGTTGATCAGATGACTGGCTAACATATTTCTGCACGCCGTAAGCCGAGTATATTTTGGATGTAGCTCAAAAGTAGGTTAAGACACACATTTGGATACATGCTGGTGTCTTGTGGGCCCCTGTGCAGGGACAGAGGCTTAAACAAGAGACAACTCACAGACACTGTCCTGATAAAGAACAGACTGTGTGTGCATGCACGTGCGTGTGTGTGTGTATGTGTGTGTGTCAGGCTTTGTGAGTGACGTACACACAGGAGATAGTGTGGTTTGTTTCTATCTTTTACAATTCTCTTTCACTCCCAGACAAACACACATATTCACATTCACTCTGTGGTCAGTCTGTGGTGGAGCCGAGCTTTAGCCTCAGGGCGAGGGGCTAGTTGCTCTGTGCCCTGGAATGCAGTTGACTTTCTAAATCCCCACCAGTCTATCCTGGGGCTGCGGGGCAGGGCCTATCTCAAGCCCCCTTTTCCACGTGAGCCACGTTTGGAATTTGAAAGCCAGCAGTTAGCGCGGTTGCCGCTGCTGATTCTCCCAACCTCACTCTTTTCACTGTCGCCGTGTGTGTTGATCTCCAAGTGCAATGGATGAAGAAATTGCAGATGAAGAGAAAGATTGCTCACTCGGGGAAGGTAATGAGCTTTTGACATGCCACCAACAAATTAATTCAAATCCCTAGTAGTTTTTTTTTCTTGCCTGTCCTCTCTGCTGAGTGTAATTTAGTTAGCAGTAGGGAGACTGTGTTTGGGAGTTAAAAATAGGCTTGGAAGTACATGAGACATGCTGTGGCTCTGAACTTGAGCAGGGTGGGGGTTTAGGGTGATGGGGCTTCTTTCATGACCTACCACCATGGCCTCTTCTTGCTATGTCCTCAGACACATTACGTCTATTTGCAGTGCTTAACTGATCCAGACAGATTTGCACTTATGGCAGCATATCTGTGAGCGGAAATGCGCTTCTTCCTGCTTCCTCGTCTAATTACAGTTTCTTTTCAATGGCCTCACTGTATAGACTGACATTGTGTAGTAAGAGGCAAATTTAGGCCACAGAAAAACAAGCCGAAGTCGTGATACTACTAAACACGTCCCTCCTGCAACTGGGCATGCCTTTTTTGAATTTTGCCGTTTTTACACCTAGTCTTTGCATTTGTTAGATCTGTGAGGCTTCTTCGGTCCTAACACATCTCTTAGAGGAAAACATGAAATTCCTTTTTCATCCGTGAATCACGGGCATGCTTTCAAGCTTTCAAACCATATTAAACCACCCACAAAATAGTGGCAAATCACTTGAAATACCCTCTCTGAACTGTTTGACCTAGAGAGAGATAAATGTGGAGGAGCTGAACTCCCCGGTAAAGAGGTCCTTTATTTTCCGCCATTACCCTCTGAAAGGTACACATTATGGCTCTACCTGCCCGCCTAGAAAACAAGGCGGCAGATCAGCTTGCTTTATTGCTCTGGCGCTGTGTTTTCACACTCCAGCAGCTGTCCTCTCCTCCTTTCCCCCTTCCATCTTCTCCTCTCTTCTCTTCTCCTCTTCTCTCCCAGTCTCGTGGGACAGCTTTGACTGCCAATGCAGCCCCTAAGTCACAAACAGTAGCTGATGTGTAGATTGATGTGTTATGCTTGTATTCCCCAGGCCCTGATTGATTTATGACAGGATAATAAAGTGCAAAGAGGCTTATGCACCTAAGGGGATGTGTTTACCTTTGTCCATCTCTGCTCTAAAATCAAATATTCATCCTCAACATCACTTTTTTATTGTAGATAGTACTTTCCTGTGCCATCAAGGGGAATAATGAGATAATGGGAGGATAATTGTGTCTCTAGCCTGCTTATAAATGAAGCATGTTCTTAATCAGGCACAGCTGTCTGTCCAGATATGAAGTTGTGAACATGTGCACACTTGTAGAGGCAGGAAACCTAGACTCTCTTCCTCAAGGTGTTATCCAATGTCAGCAAAGTTGTGCCATACAACCTTTTTAACATCCAAAAGAGGAAGAGACATTTTCCTCCTGATACTTTTAATTAAGCAAACTGCAGTCACTGGAAACTGGCAGCTTCTGTTCTCTGTGGATATTTTGCAAGGCTGTGTGTATAAACAGATGCTCTGGATATTGTTTCCAAGTCTCTCCATGTGTGTCTCTCCAAGACAGATATTGACTGTTATCCCTGGCTCTTTTAAATGAAAGAAGGCTGAACAGCTGCTTCGATTTAATGTTTTCATCACCAATATTGTGTCTGTCACATAAAATTGTGAATTTATCACTGGAATATGTAGCAGCATGAATACGTAATGAAGTGGGCCGACTGTGTATCAGACAATGTTTATTTCAGCAGGGCTTCTGAAGGAGATATTAACATCCTTTTGCACATGGAGTCGGTTTTCGCTTCCCTTCACTCTCTCACATGGAGAATGTTAAAAGAGAAGTGCAATAATTAGGCAATAGCGTACAGCCCTAATTTCTCACATTTTGGCAAGGCTTGTGGTCTGGCTTCAGACTGTTCATATGACCTCAGTTTGCCCTCTGTAACTATGGAAGGATAACACACACGCACATATGACCACTTGGTGTTGATGGCAAAACATCAGTACAGTACATGTGCATTGACCCCTTATTTCTTCACCCTCTGCCCCCTCAGAGCAAACCAAAGGCAACCTGAAGGTAACCTCCCCGGAAGACGTTGAGCACCTGAGCCGCAGACAGGCCTCCCCAAATGGGACGGCCCCGTCCCGAGGAGACGCCAAAGGCAGTCGCACCGTCCCGCGCAGGCACACGGTAGGGGGAGCCCGGAGCTCCCGAGAGATCCTAGCTATGCAGCCATCCGACATGGACAAGAAGAGGGAGGCCTTCCTGGAGCACCTGAAGCAGAAGTACCCCCACCACGCCTCGGCCATCATGGGTCACCAGGAGAGGCTCCGAGAGCAGGTCAGTGGCTTGACAGGAACCTGGATCTGCTTTGTATTGTTGCTGTTTCATGAGGCTCACATGGCTTTGTTAAAGGGGTTGGTTTTGCTGGGGATTCAAAGCTACTTTCACACGTAAAAGTGGAGCGATCCAATTAGAACGCCACCTTAGTGGTTCTTCCTCCCATCCCCATTTCTCTTTTCTGCTGCAATTGTTATCCTCCACAAGGCTCAGCGAATGAACAGTGACAGTGGTAGCTATGAAAACAAAACATTAATAAGACCTGTAGCTATTTCAGTTCCACCAAGCAGATATTTTCACTCTGCAGGACAGTTGGTTGGTACTACCAGGGTCCAGACAGCTAAAGGAGAGGCAAAGCCGGCCCAGCTCTGCTAGAATGTGTTACTATAAAAAATGCAGCCCTTAAAACTCATTTTATGGTAATTTTATCACAGGTATTGACTTTTAGGAACTCTCAAATCTTGAGGGATGATGAAGATAGCACTCAAGAATAATACTAAATCAGAAAATCCCAGAAGGATGATATGAGTCTTAAACACAATATGGAGCAGTCAGTTTAAGACCGTATGAAGCAGCTGTGCTTCAGCCAGACAATTCAGTTCAGTTCAGTTCAGTTCAATATTAAGTTAAAGTCTGTGCAATTTTATTAATTCAAAGGCACTCATTTAACATACAAGCAATTATTAAAAACAAAATACAAAACAATATAGTAAGCAGGGGGTTGAAGTCTTTGTCTTGTATAACTTTTGTGACTGTGATGGTGCCTCTCCTTCCTTACACAAATAAGGACCACCACGCGCACACACACACACACACACACACACACACACACATACACTCCTAACATACCAAAAAAAGAAACAGGGCTTACCACCAGATTAATGAATTGAATTTACTGCATATTGTCCACAATTATTCTCTCCATTCTGGGTCTTACAGGTCATTCGTTATTTTACTTTGCAGGCTGAGGCAGCAGTGCAATTGCAGAACTGTTTCTCCCTTTTTCGCCACAGGTTAGGAGGGAAGCCGATTCTATAAATCAGACTGTCACATTTCCCTCCCACAAGTGCTCTGAGATTATGAGCTGTTGTTTTTGTGCAGGAGTACAAAACGTGCACCGCAAGGAATTTGAATTGGCCACATGCAGCACAGCATTAAATTCTGCTTGCACTGATCACTGTAATTGTACTCGGTTATTATAGAGTGTCAGCCTGGTTTGGATATTGTTTAATTTGGAATACTCTGTGCATTGTGCTCCCAACAAAAGGCTCAAACTTCCTAGTGTTGCTGGTGTTTCACCTCAGATTGTGAAGACGGCTCACGCCTCAGCCTCTTGGAGTGGAGCTAGTGGACGGGGGAGGGCAAGAGGGAGGGGCAGAGCAGGTCAGAGGAATCTCTAGGTGGACATGTGGCTCACCTGGCTTTTATCCCTTTGTTTGCACCGGGTCAGAGGAGACAAAAGGGAGGGGTCAGCTGGCTTTGTAGCCAAAACAATTGAGGTGAAGGTGAGCTGGACACGGAGCCATAGGGGAGCTCGAGGCAACGGTACAAGGCATCGTGCTAGACGGATTTTGTGTGCTGTTTTCAGTGCAGCCCACGCAGCCAGCCCACATATAACTAAACCCATTTTATGAGATGCTATTTAAATTAAATGCCCTGATCATGAACTCTGTAAATGCACTTAGCTAATTTCAGTCATCAGGACAGATGGTGTATATTATTCACAAGCAATGACATGCTGCATGTATGCTCATGTCCACACATTTAAGTTGTTTTTCATCCATCACTTCAACACTAGAAACCCATCAGTGCATATAGAATAAGTGTGCATCGACTCTTGTTATCACAGGAGAAGGAGGACAGTGTTTTGTATGAAATATTGGTAGTCAGACAGGTAAGTTCAGCTATGGACTGGGTGGAGTCAGAGTTGCCATAGAGACCCATGATGTCACCACTCGAGGGGCTCAGTTTACATGTAGGTGCCTGCTGAAGCGGACAGGCTGACTGACTGAGAGCTGTGTGGGAATGCCGGAGCGCGGCTCCCCAGAATAGACGATGGATCAGAGGATTGTCTGCGGGCACGGCCCTCTGTGCGTGAAACCTGCACAGCATTAATGCAACCGGAGAAACTTTTCGCAAAAGACGGAATAAACTTGTCAAATCGACGCGGTGTGCACAGGCACAGGCTGCAAAGGTAGGCTGCCGTCTCCAAATTAGTAATTCTATCAGGGTGGATTGGCTGACATTCAAAACAGCGTTGCGTTTTTGCGACTGGCATGCGTTCTCATACTTTTGCGGGTTATTAGGCTTTGAGTTAATTATCTCCAGAAGTTTACACAGACATTATACCGTCTGTGTCGCAAAACGTGCAGTGAGACGAGGCGGCGGCGGGACGGCACGCCTGCAGATATCAGGTGCTTCAAACTTCATACAAGCGGATGCAAAAGTTGGCGGCCGAGTTTTATAAAGGGCTAGAGGGCTATTGATTATTTTACTGTCGATGACTGGGTCGATTAACGGCGTTAGGTTGCCCAGTAGCAAGTAATTTCAAGGTATGACATTATTGCATTTACATTTATGCACTGTTTGACAGAGCCTAAGAAAAATCTGTAACTGATATACAAAATTAACTGGCAGAAACTTCTATATTTATATATATTTTTTACATTAATTTGGTTGTTTTATAGGTTTGAGTTGAGCTTGTGGTTTTCTTGAAACAACAACAGCAGAAGCAGGCTTGACTGCAGGTCAGATCCAGCATGTTTACCAACTAAACGGTCTCCCTGTCAGATGTAGTCTATAGAGTAAATAGCTGTAGTTTTACTAATGTGCACAACTTCACGACCTTTGTTGAATGTTTTAAGTGTTTATGTTGCACAGTCTGATTCTTGGCACATTGCCCAAGTGTTTTCATTTCAGTTAAATGAGCTTTAGCAGTGTGTATCATTGTCTTGTGATGAGCTTACATTACTAGATGGCATTGTATTGATTTGTAGTGTGCCCAGGATGGGTTTGTTAGGCATTCTATAACCTACTCTTTGTTATGATGGTGTACAGTTGCTCTAATAACAATTTTGTCACAGGGTTATGAAGGTGCAACAAGAGGCATACTAGGTTGCTTTGCTGCAGAGAGTTGTTGTGCCTTAACTTATATGGAAATACTCTTTGGATCATTCCAGGGTCATGGAGAATTCATTCTGTAGCTTCCAACTCTTATTATCAGGTGTATTTAACATGATGGATGAAGTTCAGCATCAGCATGTGAGGAGTTATTTTCCAAAATGTGATATATGCAGTTTTTCGTTTGATATTGCTAACCAGCATTCCTATGGGTCATGGAATATATGGAAATGATGAAATGTTGCAAAACCTGACCCAGAAAGGGAAAGTCAGGCAACTTAATGTATGCTTGGGACATGTCATGGTAAAAAGTCAGAACTTCAATAAGGCCTGTAAATCTGAAGCTTGTGTAGAATTTTGGCCAAAGGAAGAAAATTGTTTTGCTTATATAGGGCTTGGAAATTCAAGATCAGAGGCACATGTGTAAATTGATTTTGCAATGAAGCTGTTGATATGGCATTGAGGTATTGGGAATGAGGTTGGAATGGTGATGGCTCTGAGTGTATAATGCTATGGAGGAAGATGCATGACTCTGTCATAAAACACATTAATTGGTGGACATAAATCAAGTCCTGATAAATGAGGAAGATTGAATTTGACATAATACAATGCAAAACTATCATGCTGGGAGTTCCTGCTGACATGAACAGCACAGAAAAGCTCCTGACAAGCGTATTGAAGTATTTGTCACTTGACATCATGGTGCGGTTGGTGTGGTTATAATTATTCTGCCTGGAGGCAAAACAGCTACGAGCACTTCACCTGTGCCCTTAATAATCGTAGACAGTATCAGTCTGTGATTGCTGCTGTCTTAAAGTGTGGACGAATCAGGAACAACTCAGCAAGGCAAGGGGGGGTCACGTGCTACGGTTCTCACACAAATGTGAAAGCGCTAACCAAACAAGAAGAGCAACATCACTGGCAACAGTGCATGCTTCAGAGGTGAGAAAAACATCGTCTCCGGAGGTTTGTGTTACAAAGCAGGGGATTTATCAAGGTCAAGCGGAGGTTGGGAAGATGATATCACCATCGTCTGTGAAAAGTGGCTGACCCCACTCCACCCAACATGCTCACACACAAATACACTCGCGCACACACATAGACACACAGTGAATGACTCACTCTTACACAATGCACGCCTCAAGTCTCCCTCTCTCTGTGTGATCCTCAAACCCGTAACAAAAGCCAGTGGTTTAATTTCCTCCTCTCCTCATCAGGCCTGCAAAGACCTGGATCCCACCCAAGGGAGATGAAATAACTACTTATTGGACTGCCCGCCACCCATTCTTTCACCCTTCTCAGCCCGGAGGCTTTGATGAGCACAAACTGAAGCGCTTGACCGATCACACACACACTCGCTCACCAATCCCCTCCTTCCATTTGCGTGTCAGTGTCTGTGTGTGATGAGCTGTGACATGGTAGACCCATGCTCTGCCCTGGCCCTGGTTTCTCCACAGCATAAGAGATTAGAGCCGCCATGTTAGGACAGCTGTCTGCAGCTGTGAGCACCAGCCAGACAGCTCTGTAGCCCCCTAGCTGTGATAATCCACTGGCCGCTGAGAGGAGCGGCACAGATTATGGTAACAGTGTGACAAAGTATCTAGATGAGCCCCCGCGTTTAGCTGTTATTCATTTTCCAGTGCCGTTTGTCAACAGGTGCCGTGGTGCGGTGTTGTTTTAGTGTTAATAGCGCTGTCTGAACTGAACTTTTTGCTTCACCCTCCAAGCGCTAGTGAACTTGGAAAAAAAAGTAATTATTTTTACAGGCAAAAGTACTGTAAACATTTTTTCACAGAGATAGGCTTCACTACTCATTTTCAATTAGGGATGGCCTGGTATATCAGCAAATTATCGGTATTGGCTTTTATATAGCTTTAAAAGCAATGCCAGTATCGATCCAGCATTATTTTTCTGTCATGTGGCCAATTGACAGTATTGGCCCACCTTGTTTTTTCACTTAAAGGTGCACTATGTAAAATTGTCTCAATCAAAAAAATCTTAAGACAGGCCTGTCTGAAGAGCATAACCTGTAAGCTGTTTTGCACATGCATTTGTATTACGATTCTTACATGTGCATAGGAAGCAGTCATTATAGGTTGGAAGATATGGAGTATAGGTGTTGGCCGCAAAACAACATCGTTCCAAGTTGCATCTCTATTTTCAGTTCTGCACAGAACAAGCAGCCATTCAGAGGTTTTCCTTTACTGGCTTATGGTCGGAGGAATTGTACTGTGGCCAGCATGGACAAAGTGTAAGAGCAGGCAGAGACGAAACATTGTTTCTAACTGAGGCATGCAGATTATCAGAAATCTTAAGAAGTTACTGGCCAGTGTGACTGATAACTTTTTGTTCACCTTTATTGTGTTATTCACGAAACACAGATTTACCAGCATTTGGCACTTTGCACATATGCATGCTGGACTCTGCAAGCTACAAGAAAAACAGAAAGATATCCGTACCCTCTAACTAATCTGTGTTCCATAAAGCTGCATAAACCCCCCTCATTTGTCATAACAAACAGTGTACTGTATGTGTATTCACTTTATGAGTCTTTTTTTAAGCATTGCAACATTTGGCCAGTCCCCCACATACCTCTCTCTGTGGGCTCCTGGCCTTGCTACACTCTTATTCCTTACAACCAAGGTCAGCTTGATAACACTGGCTTATAGTATGCTTCCACTCCCTGCAAGAAATCTGAGCATGATCACAGAAAGAAAGAGAAAAACCAGGCAGGGCTTGGGCGTATCTGATTTTGACTAACCTGCACACACAAAGGGATGTTTCTTTGTCAGTGTCTTCCACTCCATGGTATTCCACTAATGATTAGAGTATAAAAAACATATGATGAGTTAAATTAGAGAAGGCCCGCCGAACCCATTGGCTTGCACGCATGCATTGCATATGGAAACTTTTATACCCAAGTGATGTATTTTCACAAAGCACTTCTTTGTTGTAGGCTTTATTGCACCTTGTGTCTGGAGTAACACAATCAGATACTGTGTGGAGCAGGTCTGCGGCCCAACATCTGTTTTTAATCAAACCCACTTTTCCGGCCATCAGGGGCAGGAGCTGGGCCGTTTTAATGGCATCTGCCACCTCTTCCTGAAGTGCCACTTTGACTAACACAAACAAGAACCATAGGACCTCTGAGGCAAACACCAGGGTTAACAACAGGCATACGTTGACCTGCCCGCCAACTGGGGGTTATGGGGAGGGGTTTGGAGTTTAGGGGTGCAGCACCCCAACTGAGAAGACAAGTAGCCCATGGAGTGGCGCCTTGGCTGTGTCTAATCCTGGGGGTCAAGGAGTGGGGTGACAGGGAGTTAAGCCTCCCTGACAGAAGGTCCTGATGGACCTGATCAGTCCTGATAATGAGACAAGCCAGACAGACAGAAATTTACACACCATCTCAGTCTACATGCATAAAGCAGACTAGCTAATCAGGCCTGAGCTCTTTTCAGAGCATGATTCTCCAGCATGACAAATCTGTATTAGCCCGTGCTTAAGCTAACAAGAAGTCTGAGTCGTCTTTAGTTATTTGTTGCTTCCATTGATTCTCCGGCTCAACAGACAGGCCTTTGTTGTGAGACTCTAAAAGTTTTGGATTTTCTTATCACATTTGCTGATTCACTTGAAGTGAATGGCGTTGAAATTGCAGGGACTTCTTTAACCTTAAGCCCTTACATTCCTTTGGGTACAATTAAGGCCATTTGTCAAAACAGCATGCCAGTTCTAGCCTGAAGAACTTCTCCTCAATAACATTGTTTGACATTTTTCTTCAGCTTGGCTGTAAATCTCTCGAAAAGTACTAATCAACAAAACCCTAAGAATAGGTGTGAGCATGAAGTACAGTAATTGCTTGCTCTTTTGTTATTGTATCAGAACAGGCATAGAAAGCCCATTTGGATTACAGTTTGAAAAAAATATTTTCCTCTTTCACTTTGTCCCAGTAGTTGTTCGATCTAAAATTCAGCTGTAGTATGTAGTAATGTAATCCTCGTTTTTACCATAAGATTGATTATTTACCCACATATCATACTGCGGTTTGTGTTGCCTTGATATTTAAAAAAATTGCAATATTAAGCCAGAATTCCACTAAAGCATTAGAGGACATTTTAAAACACACCTCTTGTTCTCAGCGGCCCAACATGAGCTAGAGACATCAAATAGAGTGTCAAACCACCTTGACATAACCTGTTCCCAACCTGGTTTGAGGGTCAGCACGGCTGTTTTTCACTGTGACAGCTGACCTTATGTTTCGAGGCAAAAGATAACAACATCCCCTAAATATTTTTGCTGTTAGAAATAAATAGGCACATATCCAATGATGTCCATTTTCTGTGACTATCTATTTTGTAGTCCTCTATTCCAGGGCAATTTTTTTCTGTTATTTAGCTTTTCCTTATCCATGTTTTTGTTGCTCGTAAAGTTGGCAGGGTGAGAAGGGGTGAGCAACACGCTGCCTTCAAGTGTTCCTTGTAAGCACTTCCTTCTGTGGTTAAACATCATAAATACAGCTTGCACATTCAACTGCCTTTGGTAAGAAATAATAGAAATGAATGGACCCTGTAACCAAAGCCATTTTTGATGGCTGTTTTTCAGGGCTGGTGTGCTCTTGTGCTGCAGAATGAAGATGTGAAAAAGCACATTAGGCAAATGTATCAGTGTTTGAAAAAAGTAAGAAAAGAGCAAAAATACACAAACACACGTACAGCAATACTTATTAGTTACAAAAGCTGCCAAACAATAACATAATAATAATGGTGATAATAGTAACACGCATCACCTTTACCATTTACTGTTAAATAATTTCCACTTCCTCCATGCTTTAAATGCCACACATCAGTAACACTAGTATTACAGAAAATCCTGACTTTCCTAGTTTTATTTACCACTTTGCTGGATTTATGTGTGCTCAACTCATAGATAATTGCCATGTTTCCGACAGGACTTAAAGGAAGTAGTAGGCTACGGAGGTATATGCAACATCATCCCCATCATTTGTAGGTACAAGGGACTAAAAAAATAACTGACTTGACAAGCAGCCAAGACACAGGTGAGACAAAAGCTCATAGATAAAATGGATCATCACCCTTCAAGATGGTGAAATTCAGATGCCAGTGCTGTGGTGTTGCCTGCAGTGCACCATAGAAGTGTCAAACAAGGACTGTCAATTAATGTGCGTCAAAAATTGTGTGCAATGCATTTGAGCCTTTACGATACCAGAGAAGGTGACATATTACGTGCAATCATTGCTGTGAGTTCTCTGATGTTTGTTGTATTCATTTGAGTTCCAAAAGTTACATCTTGTCTTCAGTCTAGATTTACTGTAGCCAGTTGAGGGTCAAAAGCTCTTTCTTGTTTTGATGGATGTCCATTATTGACATACCTGTCAGCATTTTGACATATTGACGATGGATTCCAAGCTTTATTGCCGCACAACCAAATGGAGAGCAAGCAAAACGGGCTTTTCCCCCTGTTTCTTCTGTATCTGCACCTAAGCTGTGCAAGTCTTTGCATGCAAGCTGACATCTGGACTCCACCTTGGGCCAAAGGTACGAACCTCACTTCAAAAGGCAAGGCAGAGACCGAGACACACGGGATGATTTCACCACTGACAGGGCCGACTACAAGCATCTGGTTCTGGTGATTTTATTTTGATCTTCTGTGCTTTATTTCCAGTTGGCCTTCCTCAGAGAAGGTGCAATTGGAGGGTGGGGGATCATTTCAGAAAAAAAGAAAGGAAAGGGCGGCAGCAACTTGGCATAAAGTCTGCAGGGTTGCTTCACTAATTTATGGTCAAAATCCTCAACCGATAGAACAGGAGTACATGTTTTTCTTTCCCACTTAAAAAAAAAAAAAAACTTAAATCATGGCAAACACCTGGAATATTAGTAAGTATACTGTGGGAAAGTATGCTTCAGGTGTCAGCAGGTAATGGAATCAGTGATAAACTACTGCATTTGACAGAAAGGAGCAATTTTTTTTCAACTGGGCTGTGTTCATTCATGATATTATGTTTAAATAAGCACAAACTCAATAATATGAATTTATAAAACTATTTTATCTATCCTTTCACATGACAAAGATTTTTTTGTGAGAAGTATCTGTTTCTCTTTGAAACAAATGCAGCCTATTTAATTTTAGCTTCTTGTCAAAAACAAAATGTTGCAGGATTACATTTGAACACATCATGGTAACAATAATTTATCTTCACCTGATATTCATTTTTACGGGATAGAACTTGAATGCATCATAATGTGATGTCATGCAATCACTAATGATAACAAGGAGTAAATAGCAACACAGTGAGATTTCTGCTTTACTTGACAGTCACAGGAGAGAGAGAGAAACAGGTAATGTGAGAGAGAGGATGACATGCAGCAAATGGCCTGAGGTCGGATTCACACTTAGAACGAAAAGTAGCTCCTAACTTGCCGATTTAGGAGAAACTCTTAAAAATAATGGGCGTGTCAGTCCTAATTTTAAGACTCCTAAATTTCTCTGCTAAGAGAATTTCACAAAGCGTCTTAGCACTAAAAGAAGCTCCTAACTCCGTGACAAGTTAAGGGTAGTCAAGAGGACCAACTCAGACCTCCAGCCCTGTTACGCTGGTGTTGCAATGGCCAAGCACACTATATACCATCGAGGCAATAGGTGATAAAGATTTGGGTGCAGAGTCTCCTCCTAATAAATGCAATAAAGATTTATAATAAAAGTTTACAAGTTAATATAATTTGATGATGTGTATCAAAGTTCATTATAGTATTTGTTAATTTTTCCATTTGCTAAATAGGAATGATAGAGAGTAATACATTGTAATCGCGAGTATTTACAAATAAGTGGCTCATATGTTACCTGTTGCAGTCGTTTGGTGCTTGAACTCTGCAATCTCTGTCCTTGCCTGAAACTGAAGTGCGGTTGATGAGTGGAAAAGCTGCATTGATCTGAAAATAGATCTGTTCCCATGCTTCTTTTTTGCTCCATAGTTCCCTTTAATGATGTCCTTCCCCTGATGCACAAGTTATGCAAGAGGGAGGAGCTGTTCTTGCGTCCAGTTTGGCCTTCGCTTTCGTTTGGAGGGCACAGCTTCACATGTTTTATCAGCCATGGTCACTCTAGTATCTAGATAATACTTGAAAGGCGGCTTATATACATATTTTCTAATTGTTTAATGAGATACAGATGTTTAAGAGACTGCTGACAATTAGCTAAACGTGCTTGATTGGACTACATATTTTTCTTTGTTTCATCTTTAATCAGAGAAGGTGACATGTTTTATTTTTAGATCTTTATTTAAATATTCCAAGAGCATCATAATACCTCTTTCTGCAGTATTTCCAACATAATATCACTCACAAAGACCCACTCCCTATCAACCAATCACTGCAGGCATAGTAAGTCAACTTGTTCCTGAAACGTGACATCATCCATAGCAACGGAGTCAACCCCTTTCTCTTAGCTTAAGAGTAGTACTTAGGAAGTTTTAGTAACATTTAGGAGTACTCTTAGTCGTACGAAAAGATGTTTTGTGAATACGGGCCCTGGCGTGTAGGCCGACTCAGATCTGAAGATGCTGTTTCCTTGGTATTGACTGTTGGTTTGTGTTTCACTTTTGTCTGTCAGAGTGCCTCCGTTTACCCTCTCTAAATAGCGCAACCTGTTTTTCTTGCCTGATGGGGGGAATGGTCGGTACCGTGGAAACATTTCGCAATCATATTTTTTAGGGGTCTCACATCTCTGTGAACTAAAGGGACAGTCAGAGATTACTAACAGTAACAGCAAGAGGAGAGACGGTCAGTTGTTATCAGCCACAGTAGTTGTTATAGCTGTGTAGTTAATCCAATTTGTCATTTTCTAAGTGACAGGCATAATGATGATTATAAAATCCCTGAGAATCCCCTTTTGTCCAGGAGGCGTCAGCAGAAGATATTTGTCCATCCCAAACACTTTTTTTCATCAATGGGATACCATTAGTCTTGAGCCCTGGACAAAAATGGATGGATGAATATCGTCCACTTCTATCGGTGTATGTCATTCTATTGGCCAATAGGCTGATGGTAGTGAACAAGGCCAAAAGCAGCAGATAATGATATTCCACTGATTAAGCAGTGCTTCCCTATGTCTTACTAAAAAAAAAAAAAAAACAGTTAATGCGCCTGGAACTCATTGCAGGAAAAGCACTGTGGTGATTTCACACCCTAAGCCTCAACTGCTCCCATTGTTTGTTAACAGTGCAAGTTAGATGTTTCACGACTTGTCACATATGGCTCAGTGAGTCAACTCTGAGTTGGCACTGGACCTGAGAGGTCAGGACTATATGTGTGTGTGTTTGTGTATGTGTGTGTGTGTGTGTGTGTGTGTGTGTATGTGTGTGTGTGAGAGAGAGAGCGAGCATGCATGGTGAGAGCAGCATTAATGCATTTCACAGAGGTCAAAAGCAGGTCAGCACTTGGGTCACCAGTGCATAAGGAGGATCATTACATGTCATCACCAGTCAGAGGGAGAAAAGTAGAGATCAGGATGATAGATTAGCTCCGAAAAAAAGAAAAAAAACAATAATTCAGCTTGCAGACATAAATCAGACCGTACCTGACAGGCTGCCTCCTCTGTGTTTACATGACGTTGATGCCTAGGAGATCATGGCGCAGACGAGCCCAGGGAATGTAGGAACATTGGATTAAGTTCTGCCAGACTTAATGAAAAGTTGAGTTTATCACTAATTGTATGCGCATTAGATCCTTTCCTGTGCACAGGCTGACACACAGACAAACTGTCCTCTGGGAGGGAGGATATAATGCAGCTTAGGCAGAGTGGAGGAGTGTATGCAGTCCTTGGTGACTTGTTAATTAGGCATGAATAGCACAGGCGTTATCAGGGTTGGCTTCATGAGGCCGGAAAGAGACTTTACACTTTACTTCGTCTTTTAAAACCAGTCAGGGCTTTCCATGCATTGTTTGCGAATAAAGGCAGAAAAGAGCAAACTTTGGCTTAGCATCGGGAGATACTCAGCAACGCAGATAAGCTGCTTTGATCATGTTAAAATATGTGTGGGTTTATGTGTGTAAGACCAGGTAGAGGATGCATGACTCCTGTTCCTCTGGAGAGAAGAAGGCCCTCTTTGTCTCTGTGACCACAGGCTTGGAGCCATGCACACATCCACACTTTCTCAGATATACACTCAGAGAGGCTCAAATTAGACCTGGAAGGGCCATGATTCTTTTACCACTAGATAGACAATCTCTGGAGACAGACAAGGTTCGTGTGAGGACGTGTCAAATAAATGCTGCATCCTAGATGTGGGCAGGTCTTTGTCCACTCTGCAAGTGTAGGGCTGTATGGATGGGTGGGACCGCTTTTTGTGTTTCACTATGGTTGGAACCGCTGTTTGTGTGTGTGTGTGTGTGTGTGTCTGTGTGTGTGTGTGTGTGTGTGTGTGTGTGTTTATGTGTGTATAACTCAGAAACACTTAATGCAGGAATGCAAGAAGTTTTAAGAGCTCAGAAATCTGTCTTACTCAAGGAGTGTAGATATTAAAGAGCAAGTCCAGACAGGTCATGATTCTGCAGTTCTGTCAGCAAATACTTTGCATGTATTTGTTTGAGAGAGAGTGAGAGAGAGGGGGGGGGGGGTATGCAAGACTAATAAATGATCTGTCGAATCTTAGTATGTCTGGACCTGTAGACTTATGTAAGGCCTCAGTTGCATGGCAGATACCACAACACAGCATTCTGAGAATAAATCAGCACTGCACATACCATTAGCATACATTTGCACTTTCTCAGATTCCATTCATCTTCAAAATTGCTGGAGGGGGTTGTCCCAGTGGCTCACCTGGTAGAGCACATACCGCGAATCAAGGCTACGTCCTTACCGCAGCAGCCCGGGTCCAATTCCAGGCTGATTCCTTTACTGCATGTCAGTCGCTTTCTCTCCCCTGCCTTTCCTGTCTCTCTCTCTACTGTCGCTATCAAATAAAGCTGAAATGGCACAAAAAAGACACTGCTGCAAAACCAGACTAGGCTGTGCACTACAGAATACAGACTGTGTGTACGTATATCTGTATTTGCACGAGTGCCTATGCACTATATTAATCTTGTTTGAACATGTACTGGTGTGTGTGTGTGTGTGTGTGTGTGTGTGTGTGTGTGTGTGTGTGTGTGTGTGTGTGTGTGTGTTTCATACCACAGGACCAGGGCCTGCGGGGTATTTCGTGAATACTCTTCCAGGGTCCCTTAGGGCAGAGCAAAGGGTCTTATTTCTTATCTGGACACAAGGTGTCATCTTTCCGTCTTCAGCCATTAGCCTGAAGGCAGAGAGATGGAGGCTGAGATTGGCCATGGGAATTTAGTATTGAAGCTGTAATTTTAAGATAAAATTGAACTTTTTAATGTGGTATGGAAACTTTATGGACAATAATAATTCAGACTGACTTTTGTGCTGACTGACTTAAAAAAAAAATGTGTTTGTTTTTTTATTTGTTTTTTAGTCAGATACTTAAGGAATAGTGTCTGAATGACAAGTTGCATTTGAATGTTGCGATTTGTACGGGTTTCTCTCTGACACAGTCGCTCCCTCACACACACAATGGCATGTGCAGGCAAAATGCACAAACACAAAGACAAATATTTCCTTCTTTGTCATCCTGGTGCCGATTGTGTGAGTTTGTGGAGTACGGGGAGGGAAGGTGGGGGCTCCATCCGCTGTCTGGGTAGAGCAGAAGGGAAGAGAGCAGGATAGGACAGAACAGAGGGGAGTTACACAGAGCAAGGGCTAGAGGGGCTGAAATAACAACAGCGGAAGAGAACCCTCTTTCCCCAAGACCAGGGAGTTTCCAGTCTCACATGGAAGTCAGTGGTGGAAGGAGAAAGGATATTGCCACTGGTCTAATATGGTAAATACTATATTCATATTTTCACCTAATCTAGAGCACGATTGTCATTTCCTATATTTTTAGTAGGGTGCGGCTAAATGTTATATATCCGTGTGCTTACCAAAACCATTCAGCTTTTGCATCCTGCATGACAAAAACGTCCAAAGACATCTACCACTTGTCAAAAACTCCCACAGACTGACATATCTGATGGTTACGCAAAGTTGCTTCTGTAACCTCTCATTCAGAGGAAGGGGCGATGTCTGCTGATGATAAGTGTGACCAACTCATGTATGCATGAGTGGATCAAATCAATTGGACGTTGCGGCTCAGTTGTTGAAAATATCACAAGTGGCGGAAGAGATAGTCATCTTGCCTCCTCTGAGCAGGGTCAGCAGACATGGTTTTGTCTCTGTTGTGACTGTGCGCTTCATTTGCAATCTAAATGTCCTGTGCGGATTTGATTGACCATATTTTCCTGACCGGTGTAACGTTTTTATGAGATACTGTGTTTTTGGTTGTTTTTGGGGCCATAAATGTTTGGCGTGACCATGAGGTGATTAAATAGTAGAGTTAGAGTCTTGGATTGCCGCACTTTTTCAAACCCAACAAACTATAAAGTCAACTCCTGTTAACAGACCAATTAACAAACGGGTCTGTCCCATCTCTGAGAGGTCATGTGAGGATTTGGATGGAGGGATTAGAGGAGGAATGCATCAGGGAGGAGGGAGGGGGAGAGGGATGTGGTAGCATTGAATGGGAATAGATGACAGGGGGATTTTAGTATAATGTCATTAAGGCTGGGGGACACAATAGATGATGGTCTGTCCACATGCGGTGTACCGACTGACCACTGTCTGTCCAATTGACAGGGGCTTTGAGCTTCAGCGCTGTGCACATCAACAATGGCTCCGAGATTTGGACGCACACAGGTGTTTTTAAAAACAGCTTTTATGAACAATTTTGTTGAGCCCTTATTTATGTGACAGAACAATATTACATGTTTACGTGACACTCACCCATTGAAGGGCAATGGGGCAAAAAACATCTTGCAGAATGCTTGTCAACACAGCCATTTATTACCTCGAAACACAGTATCAAAATCCATGCTGAAGTGGCACGTCGTGTCATTGTGCCAGAGATGGACGATATTTGGCTAATTGTGAAATTTGGCATTTTGTAACCTTTCTCTAGTGGGAGTGGCAACAGAACAAAATCAGCGTGATTGTTTGCAAAAGACTTAACTGTCTTTAGAGAGGCCTGTCTGAAAAGCTGAACCTGTTTTACACCTGCATTTTTATTTCTTTATTTATTTCTATGTTCTTATTCTTATTAAAATCAGTATCTATATTGGTAGCAGGGAAGATATCATACGTCGATATTTGCCTTAAAAAACACATTCCTATGTCGCGTCTTCAAGTACATAATGCATTTATTTATATAGCATGCCCCATCAGCCTCCCAGATGACATAAAGCTGTAGTCACTAACCACATCACCTGCTTGTTAGTATAACACAGAGTTTCAACACACTCTGAAATATGTGTCGTGTTTACATTCCATGTCATCTAATCTACAACATGGGCATAAGGGTGACTTCAATGGTGTTTTGTAGTGTCAAGTCACTTATCAGGTATTGCAAGATGTTTTTTGACCCCTTGTCCTTCCATATTCAGGAGGGGTGACATTCAGCGAGAGAGTCGGGACGGTAGTCGTTTAGTGTCTTGCTCAAAGGCACTTCAAAACGGCATATGGCTGTTATTGGGCTGTGGCCGTTGCATTGAGTGAAGCTGACACTTTCAGCTGGATGACACTCTGAAATCCCGCTACAAACAGAAGAATCGTCTCGCTCTAACGTCACATCGTTTCCCGCCACATGAACGTGACCCGGCTCTTGCAGTGACACGATGCGTCCGGATGAGCCAGAAGTAAAGCGAGGGGTTAACGGACAGCAGACCCAGCGTCTTCTGTTTGTGTGTTTGCCATACAGATCAGGCCAGGTAATTACAGTCAGCTCTATTTCCTCTCCGCAGAGACTTGGCCAAATTAGCATCTTAAGTGGAAAGCTGTACTTGCATCGGTTGAGTTTGTGTTTAAAGCCTCACAAGCTTCCACCTCCACTCTGAGGTTTACATTCTTTCATGTCCAGAAAAGGCAATATAGCCTGAATGAGGGGAACTCGTTTCTCTGGTTACCTCTGTGTGTTCACTCTGTTTATGTACATAAAGGATAATACATGAATGCACGCTATTGTGGTTGGATGCTGCGAGTGCCTGCTGTTGTAGATAAATATTGAATACATGTAACCTATTATGAAGACTTAAAACTGTGTAGTGTGCCAATAAGTGTAGTCTAAATTTATAAAGCTTGCAGTATAACAACTTGTTTTTGTTTTTCTCCAAATTTCTGTAGTCCAAAGGTGAACACAGATGTTGAAAATGATAGAGATACATACAGAACCTCCTTTTTTAAGGTTAAAGCCAAGCTGTGTCATGAAAAAGGCTTTAAAACCATATCTTTGTTGATTATATAAAGAAACGGGTACTAATCAGTGGGCTGTGTGTAGGCTGGGAGGTACATGGCGCTCTAGCAGTAGTCGACTGGTCTCATATGCTTAGTCTCTATGTCTGAAACAGCAGGCTTCTGATGGGAGCTGCCATTATTCTTAACAATCGTAATTTAGTTTAATCGCCCCATCTCGGCTCCACGTCGGCCTGTCTGTCAGCAGCTAAGACAGCGGCCACGTAATGTAATCTGCTCTGTTCGATGCAAAATCACGCCGCCTTGTACCCTGCATTATGAAAAGACACTGTAAAGTTCAAGGCAGGATAACATGGGCTGTTGAAAGCGCTGGAAAACACACACACATACGTGCACATGCATTCAGTGCTGCACAGAGTCAGCAAGAGGCGAATTGTTTTGGCAGCGCATGACAACAGCGATAACAGCGCTAAACTATAAAATCTGAGTTTTGCAGACATTTGGAGGTGCATGTTGGGTATGCTGACGTACAAATGAGGAGGCAGACACACACACACACACACACACATTGAGACCTAACCTTTCTTTCGGATGACAGCATATGTCAGCCCGCTGTTGCATAAATGTTTTCAGGATGTCCTGGGTGCAGGTCAGATTCTCTGGAATAATGGCCTGACTCACTCCCTCACTCACTCTCTCACACTCACATACACTCATACGCACAGCACTCCCAGACTGCACATTTAGACCTCCACACATTTTATTTTCATCTTCCTCTGTTCTCTCTGCAAGCGTGGTCGTATGCCATAAGTACACCACACTACATTACGCTTGACACCCGGTTATTCAAAACTGCCGCAAGCCATGCTCAAGACAGTTAAAAATCTTAAGACATATAACAACTTTGTTTGTGAGTGAGTGCACAGAGGCCTAAGGAAACATTTTGCCTGATGCTGCAACAAATTACGGTTCCTCATTTGTTAAGCTTAGATTTATTTTCACCATCTGTATGTGCAGTGGAATTCCATAGTGCAAGCTCCTAAAGAGGAAATGAACAATAAAATAAATTGGCAAGGTGAATAGAGAAACATACAGAAGACTGAATAAAAGGTTCAACTATATTGCACACCAGAAAAAAAAAAAAAAAACAAGTGCAAATGGATTGACATTGACTTTGGTTCGTGTCCATTTAAATAAAGATTCTAATTGCTGCTCAGAGCCAAGATCTTACACTATTTTATTTAGAAGTCATTATTTAACCTACTTATTGCCCTAATGGACTGCTGTCTACTGGCACTGTAGTCAGTGTAAAAAGGTACAAACACTCCTAATGCGATTGAAAAATGAAATTAAAGGTTCATGTCATAATGCTGTTTGCTTAATTTTTGACTCATTTGTAAACATTTGCAATCCAGTCATGATAATAATCCACTGATATAAGCTACATCACACCTTCACAGATAAACCATCATGATTATATTCAACCTTCTCTGGCTGCTCAGACATTTTATAGACCTTTTTCCAGACAGTTTTTTTTTTTTTTTTTCTCCTAAGGGACTATTGCGCGACCTTATATAACGCTATTGTCACATCTCTCTCCATAAGCTCGCATCGGTGTCTCGGGTTCACATTCATCATGCCTGTCAGAGAGTAAATGTGGTGTGCAGAGAGAGTCGTTGCTGAAAAAGCAGAATCTGAGGTACTATTGTCAGAGTTTTGATTGAAGTGGGGGAAACCAGTGGTGTGGAATGCGGGCCTAGGTGTGAGCGAGTTGAAACGCTTCAGCACGGGTTTTACAGTGCTAATCAGTGGTTGACCTGTGGTTTTTGCATCTGGAGCCTGAAATGGGAAGTGGTTAGCCGGGGCAGGAAGTGGCTTCTGATGTGAGGAGTGTTGGCAGTATCATATGCAGTGCCTGCACGAATGATGGTGTGTGTATGTGTGTGTGTGTGAGTGTGTAAGTGTGGGAAAGTGAGAATACAGAGAGAGAAAGTAACTGAACTGAGCTAAGCTGTTGACCTTTGGAGGGGACATCTCATTTGTCAGGTTTGGACTGGTGTGGAGTGTCTTAACTTAATTACCGCTTCCCACAGGGAGACAGGGCTCATTTGCAATTTCCTTTACTGTTATATCTGACTGCTCCTGCTTTTACTATCTTTTCCCTCTCATAACAATTCTTCTCCAGCTGTCACTTAATATCTATCATAAAGTTTTCCTAGTGTCTGGGGAAGTTAGGAGGGCGTTACATTTCCGGACCACGCTGGCTTAATTACTCCCCATAAATGAAGAGGATGCCAAAATGAGTGAAGATTGAAGAGGCTGACGATACGGAGGCAGGAACTGCAGTGTGGGAGAGATGTTTGGACCCACAACAACTGAATGTGCTCATAAATCATTCAAAGCCCATATTAAATTTCCTGACACATGTCTGGGTTCGGGTGACATGTCAACTCCATGTGACCCGTCCATGCTAAAACATGTCCGACTGTCAGTGTGTATGTATGTGTGTGTCTGTGTGTGTTTTTTTTTTTTTTTTTTACTCTTTGTATACCGCAAACTAAGCGTGTTTTAATGGAATTAAAGTGGTCGAGCGATGACTCAGCGCTCTTGGCTTGCTGTGTCAGGTCACTCTGAAGGTGAGGCGTATCAAACACTCGCACACCATGACTCAGCAAATATCACTTACATGGCAGTGATGAGAATGCTGATGATTAAAGGGGTGCATTATTATAAAATGGGTGTATTGTATTACAGTGACAGCAAGGGCAGTGTATTTCATGGCACACGAGAAATGGAGGATGTCAATGCCGGTGAGCGATTATACAAATTAAGGTTATTGAGGTGTTCATTTAGGTCTTAGTGACATGACCAAAAGTTTGATTATGTAGCAAATAACCTAGCAAGTGCTTCTTTGTAGCCTCCTCTCTGTGTTTCTCTGCTCTGGTTTGCTCACATTGATTTGTTTCCATGGTTCCTCTGTTTTGTTTGATGACCATTTCTGTTTCCATCGCTCTCTGTCTCACTGGCATTTCTTGCCCCTGTGTTTTTCATTTTCCCTTCTCTATCAGATTTTACAGGGCATGCTCTCCTCCCTCCATTCTGAGCTTGACATTCAGAGGTACTTGATGACAATCCAATTGCCCCACAGAGTTAGTCGGCCTTTTATCTTATCTGCATCGTGCCTCCGCGTGTGTGTTAGTGTGTGGTTCGGTTTGCATCCCCGCTAACATCTGCTGCGTGACCCTGGTCCTACCTCTAGTGCCCCCTGCTTCTCAGCAGCTGCCCCGGCTGTTCCTGCCAAGCCAACTTCGCTGCCAAGCTAAACCAGCTTAGGGCCTGAAAGCTCCCACATCTGTCAACCACACTATACTCAAAATGCCTGAATTCTTTATTTTGTGCTCATGTGCGTGTACAGCGCCGTTTGCATGTGGGTGCGCTTATGTGTCAAAGATAACCTAGTGGACCTGGCCTTGTGTCCACAGCTACATTACCTCCATGGCAGCTGACTTCTGCCAGGCCAGACAAGCATTTCATAAAGAGCTCTGTGTTCATTGACCCCTCGGTTTCAGTCTCACTTTGTCCCTGCGGTGCGGATCTCTTTGCAGCACCACACAATAGCTCAGTGGGCTCAGTAGCCTCGTCACGCACTGCCTGGCGACAGTCCTCCTCTAGCCATGGCTTAAGGTTGTCACATCCCGATAGCTTTTGAAGCTCACAGATCTGATTACAAAGTCTGGTCTTAAAGTTTTGATGACACAATACTAGACTTTTGATCAGCAGTTAAAAGGAATGTCTCCATCCCTTAATACCCACATTTTGCATTTCTTTTTTGATCTCTTCCAAAGTGTGATTTAATGCGATGTGAGCTGTTTGAATATTTCCTCTCTGCTATTGGTATCATTACTGAATGCGACTTCTCGGGTCACGTGGGTGTGTAAGAATTTAAAATTGAAGGCTCCTTTGATATGATTAGAGGTTTGATAACTTTAAGCTTGTGGGATAGTGCGTAGCTTTGGTAGATGTTTCAGCACGTTTTTTCTGTGTCATAGAGTGTTAAAATTGCTTTTCACATTTGCATGTCTGCAGTCAGTCTGGCACAATTTGGTGCTGTGGTGGATTCGAGCCCCCTAGTCGGCATCAAAGGTGCCAAAGAATCTGTGTGTCTCCTAACAGTCTTGACCTTTTCCGGGTGGCATATTTTACTTAATAACTCAAATCCATCAAATGCATGACATCTGTATGAGTTTTCTCTTTGGAAAATTTTCTCTACCACTATTAAAACTTGTGTTCTTTATTTCAAGACTGTAATAACTCCGGAAATCATGCAGTCATTTAAAGCTCTGCGCTGTATCATGACTTCCCTCTCAGTCTACAGTCTCTGACTTACCATATTATATGCTTATTTGTTCCCCCTCCAGAGCAGAAGCCCGAAGCACGGCCCCAATCCCCAGGCCAACGTTGGCGACCAGGTCGACCACCTCTCCCTGGCCTCGCTGGAGTCGCTGGACACCATGTCTGAGGCTGATGCACCCACAACCTTCACCCGCGGCAGCCGGGTCCGCGCCAGTCTCCCTGTGGTGCGATCCACTAACCAGACGAAAGATCGTTCGCTAGGTACTGTGGATTGCAGATTTTGGGCTTTGAAGGAATACTTGTGTGTGCAGTCACACAAAGTCACACTCAGTCCACTCTCTTATAGTTTGTCTTGTCTGCACTAAGGCCATGTCCACTCTGTTTTGGTGCTCCATCCACTCCACTATACACTATAGTTTTCAGAGCATTTACCAAAAGCCCGCTGTCCACTCTGAAACCCCCAAGAATGCTTAAAGTCACCCAGCGAGTATTCTCATGTCTACGCACAAGGCCAACAAATACTCAATAATAGACCAAGATTACATGATAAACCTTTTTCAGCATTTTTGAAAAGCTCAGTTTTCCCCCTCCACATTACAACATAAGACTGGCATTTTCAAATTTGAACACTTCTGTAAATTGTCAGCACCAGTTAACCTAGTAAAATTGCTTGTGCTAACAGCGCCCTTGCCGATTAAAACCGATATTGTTCCTCTCTCCAAATCCCCAAACTGGTAATCTTTAGACATCAAGAGCTTCTTATTTCCAGGCTATTAAGAATTTATTGAGAATAAAGGCTCTATCAGTCAGTTGTATCTTCAACAGGCTTTTTGAATCGTCTGAGCTAAAAAGGGAATGGACCTTAATCCTGCTCGATAACCTGCCTATTGCAGCTGATTTAGCAAAATCTTTGCACAAACTAAGACTCTCTGAAATAACTGTTAACAACACAGTGATCTCAATGTGTTTCACCTTGACAGCCCTAACCTTTCCCTCTCAGTCCATCTATCTTTCTCTTTCTCCCCTCTCTCTTTCTTCCCCTCCTCCCTCATCCTCCTCAGCTCAGAGCTTATTTTAATTAGATTCATTTCCTCTGTAGTGAAAGATTAGAGAATCCATCCACAATATGCCATCGTGTTATTGACAGGATTAGAAATGGGTCGTCTTATCAACACATGTGGTGCTTCATTTGCATCCATATGCAGAAACACTGTTAGTTGTGCAGAATTAGCTCGCTGCATTAGGGTGAGAGTGTCGGCAAGAGTTTCAGAAGTCTCCAAACAAACTAGAGTTTCTGTAGTTTTTTCGGATGAAGACTTCAAGGTGGTTCAAAGCTACATGAGGCATCTTATGCTGGATAATTGCAAATCACTTTGATTTTTAGTCCCTGTGACAGTGTCTGTGTCTGAGTGGCACGCCTGTTTGACCAAAGTGAAAATGAATGAAACCGCAGGGTTTCATTTTCTACACTGTTCTGTGCCAAGAGTGCCTCTTGCTTTGCTTTAGAAGCAGAAATGCAGAACTTGTATATAAACACTTTCAAGAATATGCTTAGCCACACAGACACACACCCGAACCTCACCACCCCCCTCTCTTACACACAGCCACATGCATCAGGAGAAAGCGTTAGGACAGTGGGGGGTTATGGTGTGATGAAGGGGGAGGAGAAAAAAGGGGCACCACTCTCCTGTAGTGTCCCTCCCACACTCTCTTTCAAACACACACACACATATCCACACACACAGACACACACTTGGTTTTGTCCCAACGGACATTTGGTGCCCCTCAGCTTGCGCCGTATAAGTTGAAGTGTGGTCTTTTCCGGAACATCTTAAGACGGGAAACGGGAAATATTTTAAACAACTTAGAGTGATGTGAGTATCAGTTTTAATGAAGAGCATGACTTTTGCACTGCGTTTTATTTCAAAGCGTGTATTTTATTGCTCTAATGTAGGGTTTTGGAGTTTTGTAATTTATGTTAATTTTGAATAACAGAGAGACAATTGAAAGTATGAAAATATTCTGTGTGATTGTGTTTAGTTAAACTTTTGTGCATTGTTGGAAAGTTGGAGATCTGTTTAGCTTAGACAGTCTGTTGTGCTGTGCCCATTTGGTCAGGAAAGCCACCGGCCATTTGTTTCCATTTGTGAGAGAAACCAGGCATTCAGGATCGGGACTTGTCTCCATGGCACAACTCAGCCATTAAACTTTGTTGCCACTAATTCAAGTGATTTTAAAGAAATCAAATCTTCAAAATGCATGCGTGATCAATGGCGCTTTGTCATCAAACATCCCGGCTCTAGGCGCTAACATCTGGATGAAAACTAGCCAACTGTTAACATAACAGCTCACAGGGGAAAGATGAAGTTATTCTGCAAATGGGCACTTTGTTAAGTTATTACGACCCAGAAACCCAGACAGACCAGAAAGTGTTATGGATCGACTCAGCAACTTTATTTCCTGCATTTGCCCCCTCTCTGTCTCACTGTCTCTTGGAGCATGTAGGATCTTGTATAATATTTCACCAACATCTGGTAGCTTTTACTGGCTCAGTCCTTTTATGGGGTTACACCAAGTAAAACCATACTTCTTTTGCTTAAAGCCAGCTTTACTCAGTACACTCGAAAGATGTAAAAGTGACATTGAAGTGACTGTTTTATGCCGTAGCAACTCTCCTGCCTCAAAGTGAATTTAGCACAGCTCTGATGAAATGTGATACAATTCAATTAAAACGGGAATGCAGACATTTTTAATTCCAAGGTGCTTTTCATTTGACTTGTATTGTTGCTACAAACAAAGGCTACAAAATCAGTGCCGTGCTGTTGGGAGTAATGAATCCTAGAATAGAAGTTGCATGCTTACTGTTTATCCCTATCATTGTTTATTCAAGTGCAGTGTGGGCGTGTCTATATATTTTGTGGGGGAGACATCTGTTTTGGTGAAGCGCAGTACAGAAGCCACACCCAGAGTTCAGAGGTTCAGGCTTTGGTCTCTTTGATGCATAACTATGGCTGTTCCACCCAGAGCACACAGCCCCGCCTCTGCCCCCTATTCCTCCCTCAACTCCCAACTCACTTTCTCTCTCGAAACACCACACGCTATATGCCAGTTTATTCTAATACACACCATTCCCAAATATAGCAACATGAACACATCATGAAATGGTGGGTTTAGTCTGATACTTTGTCTTTTATCTTACATATGGTGCTGAAAATCTGTTTTGCCATAATAAAAGGCAAGGACTCATGCATAAACCCAATTCACGTGTCATCAAAAATGACGTATTAAGCCACAAATTATAGATATAGAGGCCTTCAGACTGTAACTTCATCAGACATGCAGTGCCATTCACCAGGCACCTAATCTAAATGTTACAGAGTCGAGAGTGTGAGAGCAGGTGTGTCACAAGGGTTATCAAACAGGCACCTCCCGTCACAGAGGTACACGTGCTTATTGACTTCACACTCTCTCATTGCGCAGTTGCTCAGAATCAGCCAAAACGGTGAATTGCAAATGGCTAAATTTGGCCCACATCTCCTCTATAATGGTAAACAGCAAGTTTACTATCTTCCTCCACACCAAACACAACTCTAGTTGCCTCCACTAGCTTGTACCTAAATTTAGACTTTAACCCTGAGTTCCAGTCATTGCTCGCTATTTTCTAAATTTACTATCGTATTCATTGATTCACAAACAAAACATGTTTACTTTTGCATTTTGTACAATCAGCCTTTTCCACAGAGGAGTCACAGCAGGGTAAACACAGGTATAGTTGATAACATTATCACTGGATCAGTTTCATGTATGCATGCCAGAGCAGCGGTATAGGCGATACATATTAAGTAAACACACATTGTGTATACTAGTGGCCTGGCCTACTCAAATGAATCAGACACATTGTTAATGCTGTAACTTAAACCTGCATCTACCCTGCTATGACACCTCCTTGAAAAGGGTCCACAAATATGTCAAGAACAATATAATCTTCTGAAAAATAAAAATCTCTTTGTTGGAGAGTGGGTCCTGTGCATGCTAAAGTGCACCTACAGCAAGGGAGAACAAAGGCGCATTGACGCATATTTGATACATTTGAATAAACTCACTGTTGATCACAACAACAGTAAGCAAATGGGACTGCTAATCCGGTTGGCCTGAACTGTATCAGCAAAACAATTAAGAGCTGAGAACAGTGTGTAACTACTCACACTGGCTGCCTTATCTGTGCTCTCATATGATCGTAACTCCTCTCTCAGTCATGCAATCGATTTGCATATACAGCAAATAAGAATTTACCTTGCCCCTTCCTCTTTGTCTGCAGGTGTGCTGTACTTGCAATACGGGGATGAGACCAAACAGATCCGCATGCCCAACGAGATCACCAGCACAGACACAGTCAGAGCTCTGTTTGTCAGTGCCTTCCCGCAGCAGCTCACCATGAAGATGCTGGAGTCCCCCAGTGTCGCCGTCTACGTCAAAGACGACATGAGGAACATGTACTATGAACTCTCCGACGTGAGGTAAGATTCATGCCCGTGTTTGTCTTATGAGAAAGACAGAAGCTCTGGGAATAGCTGTGTGTGGTGGATTCAGATTCAGAAAGCTTTATTGTCTGTCGTAACAGAAGATACACTACATTTCCTTCATCTTAGTTTGATAGGACACCCGAGGTTCACACCCCCACAGTTGTTTGTACTCTCCTGTGAAGGTCCTCCATGCTACTTAGCAGCTTTCCTCTTTCCACTCCCTGGGCACTTCCTGTCTAAGCACTCGCTGTACAGGAAATGTCACAGGCCAGGAAAGGTTTGCTTTTCCTTTTTCTCCATTTTTAACCTAGTAGGATGAAAGCAATTTTGAGACAGCCCTACAGCAGAAAATGTCTCCGATGTACCCAAACAAACCAAACAGCTCTCTTGAGAGACTTAGAGGACTTTCTGCGTGTTGTCCTCTCTCCGCTGGTGGAAGTTTGACTCTGGAAAGTTTGAGCAATGTGAACTTTGCGTTTTTAGACTTACAAGCACTTTCATGCTTTTCAGAGCTTAGTTTCCAAAGGGTTTCACAAACATGGGCACAAACAGACACACACACACACACACATACACTATCACGATCCCTCTCCTTGTTGCTTGTTCTTTCCTGGTTTGTTATTCACCAAACATCAGGAGACTGTCTTACCAATAACACTGCAGATACTATGTACCTTGACATTATATAGACATTTGTTCTTGTTTTTTTATTTTTTTATTTTTTTATTTTTTAAAGAACTCATCTTAAAGACATAAGCAACTTTACCCATGTTTTTCCAGAGTTCCTGCCCTAGTGCGATGTGTACTTTGTGACGAATTCTCATAATGCTTATCAGGGCTGTAAAAAACAATCCCGTGATTTCCTGTAAAGGTGGCACAGTTGTCCAGGGTGCAGCACTGTAGCGATAGTGAACTAGACTTGTGAAAGACAGTATAGTTATATCCTTTGTTTTTGTATTCAAGCCACGTTTCACCGCAGTACCACTGGATGCTTTTTTTAGATTTTGAGACATTTTACAGAGGCAATGTCAAATAACCGGGGACAGTCGGTGCCTCTCTCAGAGTACAGGCCATTGGCAAGGCTGCTGCGGCAGGAGCGCCCGCGGTCTGATGGTGATATCTGGGCTGCCTTCTTACCACTGGACACCTCTTCCCCTTACAGGAACATCACAGATCACTCCTGCCTGAAAGTCTACCACAAAGACCCAGCCCAGGCTTTCAGCCATGCACCCAGACCTGCCAACGGCGATGCCAGGGTGAGTACTTCCTGAGCCCAGCACAGCCACATCTGAGACAGTGTTCAGAACTGTGGTATATTTACATGGGGAGTAAATACAGCTACAGTGAACAGAGAGGGTTAGACTTGTTGGGGACATATAAAAATAGAAGAGACAGAGGGCTCTGCTCAGCCCAGCCTCCAGTTCTTCTTCACTTCCTCCCATCCTGTCTGCCATTGAGAGAAGGAATGCCCCCCTGTCTCTTCCTAATCTGTTTAGAGGGGGTCGCCTATTGTTCTGCCAGCCAATTTCAGCAGCCCGCGTTTGGGCCATGTGTGTACACTCTGGTGCAGCTTGCCAAGGGACAATTAAACTCAATTCTCAGGACTTTTCCTTGTTCATTCTTCCCCCCAAATCTCTTCTAATCTCTCTCCCGCGTTCTTATTCCAACATGTTTGTTTCCTGCTGATGTAACAAAACTAAAGCCCCAAAGAGCTCACTCCTCGTATGTTCCTCCCTCAAATCCTTCCTGGTCAACTGACCTCTGTCTCTCTAATCCGCCTGACTCTTTATCTAACCCGCTGCTCCTCTCTGCACGCCACAGATTTCTATGCGGCATTGCAGCGCTATTGTGATACTCCAAAAATTACATTAACTTCAGTCGTAAGCCCATTGCCACATACTGTATGTGTCACATAAGGGGAAAGTGAAATGGATAAAGTTGCAGGGAATGATGAGTCAAACACGATGATAGTTTGGCTTGGTTGGCATGATGACTTTGATGTGCTGCAGAAACTCGTGTTATTTTCTGCTGCTGACAGATGACTTGCTTTGACTGGCCCTCTGTGATGGGTTCCTGTTAGGTGAAGGTAACAAAAGGCAGAGTCAAGAAGTAGGAAAAAAGATACAGATACCATTTCAAACATTTTAAAGGACCACGCTGGTGTTTTTTGTATGTTTTAGCTCATTTACCACACTGTGGACATTTCAAAAGAACATTTTACAAAGCATCCCAAAGTTTTTTGAAGATTAAATTGAATTCCCTCTGATTGTTTACTGCAGTGTTTGAGTGATAAATTCTCTCTGCTTTCACTGTTTTTGTCCAGGTTTATACTTTTGAATTCATTTTGTAAACATTTTTATTCCTCTGGGACTATTTTTAGCTGGAGAAAGCATATTAGATTTTGTCAGAAGGAAATTGTGTGTTCAAGTACTACTGGATAAATTGAGACCACATATTTCTTAGTTTTTTAGCAAGACTAGTCATCTCAGCTTTTTGAAAGCAAGAAACCAGATCCTCATCATCCCTTTCAAGATGCCCATGTTTGCTTATAGTTTGTCTTCTGGGTTTCATTTTCCGGCCAAATAACATGTGAGCGCAATGCAGTTTGGCAGCTGACTTTGAAGTCCTGCATGTTGGAGCTTCCCAGAAGCATTTGAATACACCCAGAGATACATAGAGTTTTCAAAATCAATGCCGGCATTAAACTAAATTACCATGGAAGGATAAAGCAAGTGTGACAAATATAAACCCTGGGTGGGACGTTCGCTGTAATGGATTACCTATCTCAAGCAAGTTTCAAGTCCCTGCAAGTTGATTTTTGTACAGCACTGAAATAAGTGGAAACAAATGGCAGCCTCGAAGGTAGGAAAAACACATTCAGACATCTAAAAAAGTATGGAATGCTTTGGCAAATAGTACTGCAAACTAGTAATGCAAAGTATATGTGCATTGCAGTAAATGGGTTAAAACATACAAGACACCAGTATGGCCGTTTAAGAGCAAGATTGCAAGCTGGAAAGTGTTGAAAACAAACATAATTGTGCAGAGAACTTTCCCCCCTTCGTTTTCCCTTCTATTTTTAGAGTATTGCCTATTTGATAATTCTTCGTGGACTCACTGAATTTGGCAGGTGTGAAGTAATAACCTGCGCTGGATGAACTGAGATGAAATTAAATAACACAGGGTGAAACAAAGCACATCAGCGTGGGCGCTTGTGCAACGATTGTGAAATCCAGGAATAAAGTAGAGCTGTGCTGAGGAAGTTTGTTTTCTTAAGGAGCCTTGTCACTGTTTAATCTGGCTGGCACTGACACAGATTAGAGGTGGTGTTTGGGTGTGCTGGTCAAGAACGAGGCAGTAAATGTCGACTTCATGCAGGTCAAAAATAATACAGTAAGATCAGATACATGACATAGTAGGATACTTATATGAATTGTTCAGGATGGTTTTCTATGCCCTCTTTGTTTGCCTGTGTTTTGAGAGAAATGACTTTAGTTCCAGTGATTCAGAAGTTTTTATGTTTGTCTACTGCCAAGGCATTACCCTCAGGCAAGCTGCCCTTTCCAGAAAGATGTTGACAAGCTTTGACACTCACAAACACCCGAGACAGACAGACACATGAGCAGGCACACACACACAAACACACACATTGTAAGCCCCTGTTCTAAGCACTGACTTTTTTTGTGACAGATGTAAAGTCCAGACTGCAGATGCTTTTTTTTTTTTTTTTTTTTTTTTTTAAGAATGCCTGGGAGAGACAAAAGGCCTTTTTTTGCTGGCAACCTCTTTTAATCATGAAACTCAAACCCTGGCACTCGAGGCAAAAGGGCAAATACTATAATCTAATGAGCCGTGCACCTGTTCACACACCGTTGGGGGGATATTTCTTGTCTGTTTGGGCTATTGAGTGTCATCTCACCCTGAAGGAATGCCAAGTCCCAGATCAGATTTAAAGTAGTATCCACAATCATCTCTGTTATTGATCGGGCTTTTCTGGCCTATGAAACCCAAACAGAGTGGTCTCTAGTCATGAAAACAATTTTGTGTGTCCGCATTTAAGTCAAGGAGGCCAGATGCATGCAGTATGTGACTGCTGATAAGTGGAATATGACGCAGACTGCTGTAGTTGCCTGAAATCCTACAAACCCCACATTAAGCCAGGCAGAGCCGTACACAGTGTTGGAATATTGCAGCATTGCATCACATTGTACTCGAGGCTCATGTTTCATGTAATGAAAAAACACATAACAGCAAATATTTTGCAATATTAATCTGTCTATACAAGTGGGGATGTGTCCCAAACAGTGTTGTGTATTCATAGAATAGTCAATAGTGGCTGTCAGAAGTGATGTTATGTACACATGGCCAGAGGAGCTATTTTGTAAACAGAGGCTCAATTATTGGCTAACCCCTCTTTTCATCTGTCCCCCTTAATCCACTTAGTTTTTGTTGTTATTCATTCTCCTGTGATTGATGGTGAAATTGAATGACTATCTCTTTGGCTTTTATTAATTGTGATATTATCACATCTGAACTGAGCATCACTGAGAGTAGTGTCATAATCACGGTGGAAAATTCTTTGTGATCATCATTAAAGTCACAATGAAATAAATAAAAAAAAACTTTTCAACTCTTTAGCAAATTTTTCATGCCAGAATATTTACCTTTTTATCAATAAATGCCAAAGAATTTACGAAATTCTATTTGTTTCTTCCCAGCAACGTTCCCAGCAACCCGTTTCAATAAGAAATACACCAAATTAAGCAAGAAAGATGCTCTCATAAGGTTTAATTGTGACTTTAGTAATACACAGCAATAAAGTACATCCAGCTACAGCGATGCAGCTAGCTCTTTAAATGTTTGCACACTCCTTGATGAGCATTGCAGTGCAGCTCCTCTTCATCTGAGCACTCGAGGCAGAGGCTGTGCAGCAGTGTAGTAACCTCTACACATTACAAGGGATTGGGGTGACTTTGTGAGATCCTACCAGACATGCTGCCCTCATTATTGGAAGCTTAGGCGAGCACAGTGGAAAGAGAGAGAGTGGTCTTTGAAAAAGTCCGCGAGTCAAACTCAAACCAAATGTGCTCGACGTTGCCCTGCATTTGCCTGACATGGCGGCTCATTTGTTTATTTTTTAAGCTTTCCCTCCCTCTGTTTTGTCTCAAAGTAATGTTTTATGCATGTGAAACAGGCGAACACAGACCCCTTTTTTTTAAAAGTCAGCACATTTCAAGGATATTTTAAGGATGGTTGGTCTTGCGAGGGTGTAACATCTGTTTATGATTGACAAGTGATGCCTGTTGCCTTGGACTGTGTTCTCCCATAGCTGTGCTGGAATCGACAAATCAGCTCGTAATGCTTTTTAGTTCTGCAGGGAAATTATTGCAAAAAGAGCAGAATTTTTATGAGTAGGTTCCCTTCATAAAGAAAGCCATTGGAGGTTGATGATGCTTCACGTTAGCTCAGTGCTCTGTGCTTTTCACTTGTTTCTTGTTTTATGGTTTGTCACTTTTGAAGACGTCCGGCCAGACTTGTTGCTGTCATAAGCCTGAGATGTGTCTCTTCACTTCCGACAAGTGATTGAGTTTCTTTTTGTGTTTGTCACCACAGCCCAGCCTCAGCCTTTGTCACACTTTTAGCTGTTGTTTTGTTTCCACATGGACACATATCCATACGGAACACACACACACACACACACACAGGCACAAACACAGGCGTTCTCACACAGTTTCAAGTGTCACACCCACTTTATTGTTTGTACTCTCTTCACTTTTAGAAACTCTAACATCATTTTAGTCACAAGTGTGGAGAGGAAGTGTGAAAAAAGTATCTTGTATAAAATTATACTTGCAATTTTTGGGGGAAAAAAAAAAAAAAGCCCATTGTATATTAAGTTTTGACTTTTTGTCTTCTCATGTAGGTGTAACCCATGAGTCATACCTCGGAGGAACAATAACTTGTTTGTTTGACAGGAGCAGAGCGATAGACAGGAAGGAAGATGGATTGGCTTTAGTCCTACATAAGAAAACTGTGACACGCCTCAGTGCAGTGTTGTCATTTCTAGCACATCAAATCATCCATAGGTTATATCACCATCTAGATGACCTATTTTTGAGTTATGCTGCTTGCTACTCGTACTTGTTTTCTTACCTCAATTTAGTCCAAAGTCTGTATGAAATGAACCTTAGTCCATAGTAAATAAACAGCTTTATTATCATGCTTATAGGCCCGAAGAGTTTTGCTTTGCCTCCTCAATTGGACAGTTTTCAGGGAACATCCAACATGAATAGAGAGGAAGCAATGCAACAATTAAATAAGGGTAATAACTATGTGAAGATAGGATAATAGGACTATAGTTACGATTTATGGTAAAAAGTGAGGCTTCACACAGCAGGTGGCTCACCACAAGAACCAAACTGAATATTATTGCCGGCAGTTATCTGCCACCACACACTCCTGAGTGCATAATCTGTACATACTTTCACCCCCCTGCTCTGTAGTTTTACCACCTAGCCTGAGAGCTAACACATTTCCCTTAACCCGGAAACCTACTCTAGTTAAATGAGGTTAGCTTTATAGCTCACTGGTCCTTGAGGGTCCTTCATGGGTGGCCGGGTTGAAACACAGCCGCTCCCTGTGTAAAAGACTATACCAGACTGAACCTGTTGCAGATTAACCAGCTACCCTTATAGCCCTCAAGGTGAATAGCTGAAATCTTTCACTCAGTCGTTTGTTTTTTTGTTTGGTTGGTTTTTTTGTTTTGTTTTGTTTTGTTTTTTGCATGTGAATACTTTTTGGAAAGCCACAGTTTTATCTCCAAAGGAGCAACTGAGTTTGTATCTTGTTTTCATGCACTGGTCTTTTTATAGAAGTCTGTGGGTATTATGTGCAGGACTTCCAGTTAAGTGCTGTATAAACATTGAGGGGATAGTGTCCTTGCTAGAAACTATTTTACCATGGAAAGAACTTATATTTGAAACTATTCGTATATTAGAAAAGCAACAGTGTGAAATGGGTTGAATGTATGTTTTTGTTTCAGGTGAAACTTGAGCCTAGAAATAGAGGATATATGCAGAATAAATAGAGCAGGCAGGGGGATACAGACTTGTTTACCATTGAATCTTATGCTGATATTTAAATTTTTGCTTCAATTTTGTGCATAATTTATAGTGGTAGGTAACTTTTTAATGTGTGTGTGTATAAATAATAACACCGCTGTGTGCTTTTGTCATTTTCCAGATGCACAGAGAGATGATATATGCTAGCAGAGATGGCCAGCACACTTTGAGACAGCCGCCTATGGGCCCTCCACCACACCATCCCATGCAGGGATCCCTGTCTCCTCCCACACCCCACTCTATGCCCCCTTCCCCCTCCAGGATCCCCTTTGGCCCACGCCAGGCCTCCATTCCTGGCAGTGCCACCATCCCAAGGGACCGACTGTCCAATGCCAACCCTCCAGCCCGTTCTGTCTCGCCCTGCCCCAGCGCCATCCTGGAGAGACGGGATGTCAAGCCTGATGAGGACATGGGTGGCAAGAGCCACAGTCTATCCAGGGGAAATGAGGGGTTGTATGCAGACCCCTACCTGCTCCAAGAGGGAAGGATGAGCCTAGTTACTGCCCATGGAGGGCACCCTGCCCCTGGGCTCGATGGTTCAGATCACGGCCTAGGGGGGTATCATCGTGCCTCCATTCGCTCCACAGGCTCTTACAGTGGGCCCAGCCCCACAGACTCCATGGATCACCCCTCTCTGTACAGGCAGAAGTCCAGAAACAGTCAGCTGCCTACCTTGGGCTCCAAGACCCCTCCCCCATCCCCTCACAGGATGGCTGAGGTACGGATGATTGACATCCATGGTGGACCCCCTCATGGTGTGCCACCGCATGGTGTTCCCTTGGAGCGAAGCTCACCTGTGCGACAGTCCTTCAGGAAGGAGGAGGTTGCAGGGACAAAGCCACGGAACAACATGGCATCACCGGTGGTTTCAGACCTCCAGGGGCACCTCCAGGGACCCATCCCAGCAACCAGTGACCCCCAAACACGGTAAGTGGCACCAGGGGACCGGACGTTTGATAAAATATGCTGGTGAGAATGTCAATTTCAGAAGACATTGCATGGGAGCATGGACTAACTCTGCATCCCGATATCACCCTAACCATGGGCTGCTGTGTTTTAATCCCTGGCTCAGTCTCTGTTTCATCATCCATCAGTGGGGCAGGATATAGCCCACCCTGTCTCTGTCTCAGTCGTCAAGGTCTTCACATTAAGTGCAGTGGACTTCTGCATGATTTTGCATCAGTTTGGTTTGTGTACACAGCCAGCTCAGCTTATCTGAACAGCTTATTCATAGTCTTTATCCAAACATTGGAGCCGACAGTGTTGATGATTATGCAGTGTCTAACCCAGACAAATCTACCACTGTAACATGATAGGATCTTGCACCTCACTTATCCCACTGTATATTTTAATGTTACTCTGTGACTTTGTTGTTCTAACAACAATCACTCTGCAAGGTCCAAGCAGATGGGATAAACCAGCAGATGTTTTTGTACCTAGCTCAGCTTTGCCGGTCTTGACTGGCTGGTACCGAGGGTATATAAACACAGGAAGAGGGCAAGAGAGATGCTTGCCATTAACCAGTCAAATGTGGTTTCACTGGAGCCCATTAAAAGCAAGGTTATAGAGGCTATGTGTACACTCAGGAAAACCAAAGAAAATATTGACCAGGTCAAGTAGGTATTTTAAACAGCCCAATCAGTCAGACAGATCAGGCCAGACCACCTGGGCAGCCCTAAACCTCGTCAAAAATAGCATGAGGATCTGGGAAAAGAGTGAAGGAATTTCAATGGGAAAGTACTGTAATTCACTTTCAAAATAAACATGGTTTTTAAGATCACCCTCTTCTCTGTAGCTGTCATACAATTTATTAAGTGCGATATGACTGTTTTCTGAAATAACCTTTTGCTGTGTTCGCACAGTCCCTGTGTACGTATATCTGGACACCGTATTGTCCCTGATTTTAGATAGCACACTTAAAATCACAGTCACTCCTGTGTCCTCATCTGGCCCCAACTCCACCCCCTTCTACCAATAGATAAGTGATGACATGTGAAAACAAAGAGTGTGACTCTTTTCCAACCTCAAGGCTTACCAAGCAATCCTAGTGTAAAGATCTCTATTCTCCCGCCCACTACTGTTTGGCTTTCTTAAGGCAGAGTAATTTGAGAATTGATTATTGTGTCCTCTCATTCTCTTCTGGGCACCCACCACTTAAGAGGCACTCTATTGTTTTTGTAAAATTTGTGTCGCCACAGCGTGACTTGGAGCATCCTCCATGTGGACCACAGGCTTTAATCCTGTCGTTGTTTTGAGTCTTACATCTTGTTTATTTCGTTTAGACTGCAGTTTTAACCCAATGCTTTTGTTTTTATGAATAGGAAATCAAGTGTCATTGGACTGTTGTAACGCAGAGACTTTATTTCACCACACTCAATATTTACGCAAGACATAATTGCAAATCAATTGCTAAAATTCCCCAATGCAAAACCACCCGACAAATAAAATAGATTTATGGTCAGGTAATTAAAAAACGATTGATTATTATGTTAGTGCCCTCCAGTTTTTTTTTACTAAGATAATATTTGTTCTACTGGCAGCTGTAATATCCAGAAGGCTCCAGTGTTAAAAGCATAATTTTCTGAAGAGAGCGAATGAAGGCTATGGAGCAACAGATTGCCAGCTTGACTGGTCTTGTTCAGCATGCACTTTTAAAGGGGCCAAACACTAGTGGCACCAAGGAACCTCTAAGGTAAGCAAGAACAGGATAGGGTGAGGTATCAGGGGAAATTGAGTTTCAGATGAAAGCCCTGGCTATCCAACCAGAGTGGGAAAGATAAAGTGGCTCCTCTATTATGGCCATATCAAACACTTGACTTAAATAGTGTATGGTTAGGAGGAAATAGGGTCAGCAGTGGCTCTGATATTGAGGCCATTTACTCTCTCGATAAATGGCCACTTTATATGGTTTATCTGGCTGCATTTCAACTCTTTGCATTTGAATCTGCTCTATGAAGACCTTGTGCTAACAATGTTTGCCTGACAGTCTACAAAATAAGTGACCGGAATGGAATTATATGTCTCAAACTCAAGGACTCTTTGCCATGTGAAAAGTTGAAAAAACTTGTTAACATCATTTTAACCTCTCTGTTTGTCAGTCTTTCCCATCATACTCTCTGCACAGATGTGTTTGTTTGTACTAATATTAACCCAAAGTGTTCTCAGCTCTTGCTCCATTATCAAACCCTGCACTGATGAGTCTTTCTCTGGCTTTAGTGAGAGACCACCGAAGACATCATCTCCAGCCCACAGTGCACATAGTGCAGGTTAGTGTCATCCTTATTCTGTGCTACTGCATGATTTAAAGTCTTAGTGCCGTTGCTTTTCCCCCTTGTGCAGACAAGCAAACGCCTCTACATCAGTCAACATAGTCTCCAATGTGCACTGCTGGAGAGAAGCAAAACAAAGTGGGGCCTTCTTGCTTGTCACCGGTTCATATTCCTCTCAAATCCCTTCTCTCGTACATTCAGCCCAAAGGGAGTTAGGAGAAGAGAGCCAACAGAGCTAACACAAGTCCCTCAAAGCACTACTTAAAACAAGGCAGTATTACTTCTCAAGCCTGCCAAGATGATTCAGCGATTCAATCTCATCTCTGCAGCGGTCTTGCGGGCAGATCTAGGTTTGATAAAAAGAAATGCAATCTCAACACTGGCAAAAAGAAAGCACAACACTATGTGTCGTGAGAGCTAATCCCATGTCTCATGATACATGTCATATGTAGCTCACATGGAATTAGTCATGCCATGTTGTGCGAAAGTGAATCGCTAAAACACCAGGAGAGTTATGTGCTTTGATCTCTCCGGGCTTCCTCATTTTGATTGCCCTCCCCCCACATCAAACATGACAAATCAGTGATCCCTTGAACATTCTTGCGTTGTCACCGCACAGCCCACACGTCCACTGATGGATATCAGATCTGCAAGCTCCAAAACACAGCTATGCTTGAATAGCAGAGCACATTGTAACCTGCACTTCAGGTCGGTGCAGCTGTCAGGTTCTATGTAAGAAAGACAGGAGCCAACAGAGTTTAGGGATTATGTAGACAAAGGTATGCTCTCTGAATACCCCACCACAGGGCTAGTCTCTGTTTGGAGGGAGCTTTAGAGTCACACTGAACATTCCCATATCTATTGTTGGGACTCCAGGGCAGGGACACTACTTCCGCTAATGAACTTTACTGTATGGGAACCAAGTTTGCCGAGGTTAACTCAGTTCATGTCTATAATCCCACCAAGCCATAGGAAATCTGGATTTGAATCTATGATAAACTGACATTAAATGAACTCAGCTTTGCAGCAGATGTCCATCCTCTGTTTAGATTTCCCTGAAAATAACCGAAAGTTCATGAAGTTAAATGTTTAGTTTTTTTTTTTTTTTTTTTTTAAGTGGAGTCTATTAGATCATTATTGTTCTTGACCATTGATTTACTCTCATCCCCACCACAAACATTAGGTCTCTTGGTTTCCATGGTTTCCACCACATCTCTAGTCGTCAAAGAGACGTTTCAGAGGTGCTGCTAATATAAGTGCCCGTCTGCTCTTGGCATGTAAGAAACAAGACCCAGCAGAGAGCCCAGGCCGTCATTATTAAACATTACGAACATTATGTCAGACCTGTGTGTTGCCAGGGGAAATGTGTTTGCAGACATACGGACTATAACCCAGCTAATAATTCACAGACTAAAGTCAGGCAGGATAAAGGAGTGAGGGGGAGGAAAGGAACAGTCGACTCTGTCCACTCCTTCTAAGAGGAGAGTTATGTTTTTCCTTTTTATGTGCCTGTCCACTAATTTTGCACAAAGTGTAGTTTGTGCTGTTGGGTAATGAATAGAGCAGTAATATTGTGTGATGTCTCTCAAGCATCTTGATGTTTTCAGCATGTGCAAGTGAATTACTGTATTCTCGTTTCCCGTATTGTCTGGGTAATATTTTTCAGGAAACTAATCCTAAACGTTTTTTATTGGCTCAGGTGGTTCCCCAGTCTTGGCTCCCAAGAGCAACTCAGCCTCATCAGACATTGGCACAGTCCCTCTCAAAGTCAACCTGTTGCAGTTCAGGAAGAATGTGTCTGACCTCCGCTTGCAGCTCCATCAGATGAGACAGCTGCAGGTAAGAGCTTTGGCTCCATTTACTTACTATTAAGTGGGGGAGCATCCATTCAGATATCCCTTATGTGTGTGTGTGTATGTATTTGTATGTTTGCTTGCTAAGCCTGGTCCTTGAAATCTTGCACCCTAATGTCACTGTGTGCATGCCCTCAGCTCCAGAATCAGGAGGCACTACGTGTACAGCTGAAGCGTGCAGAGCAGGAAATCAGTGTGAAACTAGCAGAAGCCATGCGGCGTCAGGAGGACCCTGTCCAGAGGCAGAGGACTTTGGTCGAAGAGGATAGGCACAAATACCTGGGTCTGGAGGAGCGGGTTCTCACGCAGCTAGGGTAAGGCATGGCTTCATTGTGTTCATCTCGTTCAACATTCACTGATTTACTGGCATAACATTCAGAGTTTTTAAGGATTTAGTGTTTTGTTGGGATTATTTAGACCCTGGGAACAAATTTATCTATTTGGGGCTAATTCACTACACACCGATACTGTTCTCCTCACAAACCCTTGACTCCAGTCAAGGTGCTTCCATCCATAGGAAATCCCCAAAGGGCTTTATTTTTACCAGCCTACCTGAGTTGTTCACTCCCAAACTCCCTGACAAGCCAACGCCCTCAAAATTACAGCCTACAGGTTTATACAGGCAAGCCATGCCTGCTTCTCATTTAGGAATGGCAGCGTTTGAACAATGCGACAGACTCTGGAGTAATTATTCATTGCCCTACTGTTAATTTCATTCACTTGCCTCATGTAGCCAACAGGGAGTAGTAATTGAATCCATTTAATTCTGATGTTTAACAGGCAAGGTCAAAAGTGTTGTCTCGCTAGACACTGGTAAACATATGCCCAGATAAACACGATGATAGCAGATTATTTCTCAGTCAACGAGGGAAGAGAGTGTATGAGAGGAACAGGCGCAAGTCTTTGGATTAAGCTCCCTGTTTTCCTTGGTGCTCAGCCAATTGTGAGTCAGCGAAACTTTGGCATGCTGGCACTTCAAATAAGGCTGGTTAATTAGCCACTTGGCTTTTAGAACAGTAGGGGAATGTGGTGTGAAAACTACAGCCCTCTTAAGAGGGAAACCAAATTTATCATGACCTGTGAAGGCACCCCAGATTTTAGGAATACTATGGTAAAATAAAATGTCCAATACTGTGCAGTTTTTAAATTGACATTTGGAATAGTTTGTTAGAACCCTAAGACCCTAAAACCTTGCAACGGTAGGACAACAAATGAGGCACGAGAGTTTTAAATAGGATGGTTTGTCACTGTCACTGGACATTATTGATGTGAGGAAGTTGCACACAGCAAAATAGAGAGCATTTATCTAACTGGTGCTTCACAAACTTACTTATGAGTCAATCTTGCCCCGGAAGTTCGATTCTGGGTGGATATACTGTACGTTCATCATTACAGCTCATCTTGACTGAATCACAGTTATTTCAAGTCATTCTGATAATACGTCACAAGCTTAGCAGGAGAGCCACCAGTTTCCAGTGAAGTCAGTGAGGGATATTGTTGATCTTCCAGGGTATAGAGCAAACTGAGGGAGAGATGACTAGCATGTGATGATTCCTCAAGCAGATGACCTCCGCATTGCTGTGTTAAGTAGTTCATCAGGCTATCGATGCCTCTTACATACTGACACACCAGAGACAGACATTATGGAGATATATCTGTTTTTGTCTATGGAGGCCTTGGCAAAAAATGGGAAATCTGTTTTCTTTGTCCTCAGCTGGAATTTCCCATCATCATTCCTATTACCAAGAGGCCTTGGCATAAGAGGACATTTGACACAGTCTCTTCTTATTGCCTTTCCCAGTCCCCTTTAGGGGGAGTCCTATAAAAGACTGTTTCTCAAGGGTACCTGGCCACAATGAAACACCATTTTAGTCCTTCTCATGCAATCCAACGCTGCACACAATGTTATCACCCGGCACATTTCCCCTTGGAGCTGCCAGTTTCTGTAGCATGGGGGCGACTTTGAATCACCCTGATAGGTTTTCTATGTGAGGAAGTGCTCTCACATAAATAAGCCTACATTCAATCTGTAAACATTTGTAGTTTTGGGAACAGGTCCAATCCAATTTAATCTAGACAGTCTGATACATAGAGGGAAGCGCACAGTACTGTGGAAAAGTTGACCATCACTATTAATCCTTTTTATATGTTCTTTATATTATGATATTTTTCTAATTTTCCCTTTATTATGTCCTTCACTTCACTCTCACCTTTGCTCAGTCAGTATCACTGTGTGAGCTACAGCATAAATGAGTGTGTCCTGCCCCCTGGTGTTTATAGAGTGAAAAAAATATGCATCATTTCCTAGTACTCTGTCCTCCTATTGAATGGTTACATTCTCTCTCTCTCTCTCTCTCTCTCTCTCTCTCTCTCTCTCTCTCTCTCTCTCTCTCAATCCAACTCCAGTTACATTTCAATGAACTTTATCACCACTATAAGACCTTAGCTATACTGTGTAGTTAAAAATCAGGTAATGGCAACAACAGTCACAATATTACAATATATATATATATATATATATATATATATATATATATATATATATATATATATATATATATTAATTCACTTGAACATTCATTATTGTTCCCTTCAAATTGGAAAAAACAGAGTGAAATATGCCAGTTGTGTCACATCAGGCTGAATTCTGTTTCTACCACCTAATTCAAATGGTCTTTGAAATTTCCATGTGCTAAACTCCAGCATTTTACATTTTGCCATTGAAGATATTATTTTAGATTGGTCAGAGATAGTTATGTATGTTATATATATTGTTTGTGTTTATCGATGTGTATGTGAGGCGCTGTACATATTGGTGGCAACAATTTTCCCTGGATAATAAGAATTCTTATCTATCTCTCTATTTTCAAGTTAGAGTGATCGTCTTCGGTGTTTTCTGTCTGTCTGTGCAGTGAGCTGGAGCAGTATGTGGACTCTCTGAAGAGAGATTCGGTGGCATCACACCGAGTGGTGACCCTGAAGGATGTCGAAGAGGGAGCGGTCACTCTGAGGAAGGTGGGAGAGTCTCTGGCCGGGCTCAAAGGTAAGACACTCATTACAGTGGATGGTTGCAGGCTGAGATCATTGCTGTGTAAAACCTTTTGCTCCAAAGTGTTCTATGTGAAGGACCATGATTAACCAATCTACAGTTAGTGAAAGATGGTGCTTAATGCTCAAGTCAACTTGGATGATTTAATTGTGCCCTAATTAGAGCAATGTATTAGTGTGTCATTATATTGGGATGATATAGACAGATCTGATCTGATATCTGTCCACTGCCAATGATAATGGAGTTTCCTCGCTGACTACAGCGACAAAATATAGTCTATAAACCCCGCAACGAAGTTGTATTTTTACAGCGAATTTTATGTGCTTAATTCTTCAATAATAATTTTGTAAATTAATTCTGTATTTTAAATCCCAGCCACTGAGTGGATCAGAGTGTCCTTAAGAGCTCTGTAAAGAGAATTTCATCAGTGTGGTTGTCAGTGGAGAGTTTTAGATTTACATAATAGTCTAAATGGAACGGAGAAGATCAAACACTTTTCCACCCTGCACAGGATAAAATTATGGAAGGAAACACTTACCTGGTTTACACTTGGTTTTAAAATATGTTACAGGTGATCTGAGCACAAGTGGACAGCCACAAGAGACATTGCTGTTCATACCTGTCTTGATCGTGCATCTGGAAAATGTTTGGCTGACTGCTTGTGTTTAGATTTCATTCCTGCAGACATCACTTCATTCACTAAGTCCTCATCGGGGACGCAGAAGGACGCATCAGCATTTACACTACAAATGATATCACCTAAAACACAGAGAATACTTTTTTTGTAATTTTTGCATGTCTTTCCACAGGAGAGTTCCCGGCCCTCCAAACCAGGATGCGGGCAGTGCTCAGGGTTGAGGTGGAGGCGGTCAAGTTTTTGAAGGAGGAACCGCACAAACTGGACAGTATGCTGAAGAGGGTCAAGAGCCTGACAGAGACACTCAGCAGTCTGAGGAGGTAGAGCAAAGATTGAGAAGAAATACCGAAAAGGGGAAAAAGTAGGAATCAGAGGAAGAGGTGCATGGGGACTGAGATTGCAAGAGGGAATGGAAGATGAAAACAGAGGCGCTACTCACAGGGGTCTGAGATGTAGGAGATTGTACTGTTTGATTATGCCGGCAAACCGGCCCTCATCCCATCAGAGGGGTCACTCAGCATGGACAGAGCAGTGTGGCGTCCATCTTGATTTACTTCCATCACCTCCACTGAACCGATAAGTGAATTAATTCAGGAGAAACTGCAGCGCCTCATTTCCATTTTAATATGTCACAGACACCCAACACACTCAATCCACTTTCTGTCTCTCGTTTTTTCCTTCTCTCCCATGGATTTTACCTAAAGCCTGCCATACATCAAATCTTGTGGTTGTGTTTCAGGGTTTGGTGTACTTCAAATCTTGACGAGAAATGGAATTAACCATTTATGCTCATTTGAGTTTCAGACAGTATAAATATACGTAGATATATATGTGCATGTTTTTCTATCAAAACATATCGATATCGGTATAATTTCAGTAGAGTAATAGAGTGACCTTTGTTTATGTTATCGGGACATTTAATGTTTGATTTTAAATTAGTTTTATTTCATCTCTATAGGGCACACACCCTATCCAGTGTTTGGGAAGTTACCTTCAGAATTTAATAGATTCTTATTCCTCATTAAAAGTACTGTACACTATTGCTTTCTGTACATAATAAGTCATTGCAGTACTTGTTATATTACTCTAGTATAACTTTGGTGAGTTGCACTGACCAGTTCAACAACTGGCAGGCTATTGCAAATAATAGGCCTACATTACATACAGACACCAAATAATGTCTAGTAACTCTCCATCTTAGACAAAACTCTATCTTAGACAAAAGACAAAGTCCATGTGTTGATTTAAATGTAGCAGCAAACATGAATATATATTAATTTTTTTTTTTTTTTTTTTTTTTTTTTTTTTAAATCCATAAATATGACTCAGGTAACCTAATGCTTACAAGTTTAAAGTGGAAACACTTGAAAAGGAAAAATACAATATTGGTGTGTAGGTGAAATTATTTTGAGGGCTGCTCCTGAAAACAGTAAATAAATTAAATATTGACCATCACTTAAGCTGAAACATCTTGCAGTCAGCCTTTCAACAATATAATGAATAGACTGCAGGGTTGGAAGTAATTAACGGAAAAGAATCTCATTGTAGCCGACTGTCAGGATGAATAACTGCACCACTCTTTTATCATCCCAGTCACTAGTGCTGAAGTATCAGTTGTAGCTAATGAACAGAATATAATAATCCTATAATAACACTGCAATAATAATACTCCATTTTCAACAATAACTTGTTTGACTACTCTGTTATAAGAAAAGTAATAGTATTTGTAACTCGTTTATTTATGTAATTCATTAACCTCAAAACTGACCGTATCAATATTTTATATCAGTGCTGTTCAAGTCTAATGTCTTCTATGCTCTCCCCAGATGTGCTACCGAGGCTGTTCAGAAGGGACCCGACTCCTCTGCTAATGTCTCAGCACCAGTGGACAACAGCCCTGCAGCAGCAGCAGAGGCTGCCGCCGACGCTCCTGCAGCACTGGCCCAGCCCGGCTCCACCTCAGCCCTGCCGGAGCCCCAGAGCTCCACCATCAGATCAGAGGTGATGCCCTCTTCCCCAGTGGTCATCCATCATGTCCAGAGCTCCCCGGTCCACATGCAGCAGTCCCAGCAGTCTGCTGCCTTGATGGCTCAGCCCAGTCCCCCACTCATCCCTAGCCCCACTCATGTTCCCAGCCCCAGCCCCAGCCAGGGCCAAGGCCAAGGCCAAGGCCGGGAATCCCCCAAGGGGTCAACCTCGGATCCTCCCAGCCCGGCCCATCACAAGAAGGCTCATGGCAACCCGGTGAATAATGGCAATGGCATTGCCAACCAGGATCTTGTCATAGAAGAGCTCCAGAGCAGTCAGGGCAAGAGCAAAAACAGAGCTATGTCCATAGAGGTATGCTCAGCTGCCTTCCTGGAGTAATTTGGTCTTTATTTCTTTTATCCAAAATCTTAAGTAGCAAATTTGTGGTGATTTTAAACATTCCACTCCATCTCTCTCATCACTCTTCATTAGCATGCATCCTGTAGACTGCAAGACAATTCAGTTCAGATTTGTGACTCCATTAATTGCTTTGCTTTGTCCTTTTAGGCTCCTGTAATGAGGTAGTTAGTCTTAGGAACAATATTATCTCACTCAGCTTCCTCTGAGAACCTGCTTGGATTTCTCCTTCCCTCATTCTTTCTCTGCCCCACCCACCTCTTTCCTCCTTCTAGGCTGCAGAGAAGGAGTGGGAAGAGAAAAGGCAGAATATCGGTCATTATGATGGGAAAGAGTTTGAGAAGATCCTCCAGGAGGCCCAGGCTAACATGATGAAGGGCATTCCTAGTCTGGATGTGGATGAGAACCAAACACTGTCCCCTGCTCCCACCAACCAAGCCGACACCAACCATCCTGTGGAGCCAGCATCAGGTACAAATGCAGTTTTAAGCCATATACCGTTATCCGCAATCAGAAAACCAATATATACATATAAAACATTTTGGGTTAATGTCATTGATCCCTGTTTATCACGTATGACAGAAGAGCCACAGCCTGAGCTCAGCTCAGACAAACCAGCCAAGCAGGGACCTGAGAAACCCCCTAAGCCTGTGTTAGAAAAACCAGCCAAGCCTACACTGGAGAGGCCCTCCAAGGCTGGCATTGAGCGGCCCTCCACTACCAAGCTAGCACCCACTGACAAGACTACCAAGGTGGGATCAGAGAAAGCAAGCAAATCGCCGCCACCTCCTCCTCCTAGGAAGACTTACACCAGCTCCAGCTCAGGCATGACCACCACACGCTCTGGGGAAGTTGTGTACACCAGCAGAAAGGAGTCTGTCTCGGCTCAGGTCGGTCTGCTGTTTTATTATTTATAATTTTAAATTTTTCAAAAAACAAAAAAGACAATGACAGCACCACATTTCACATAACACAACAAAAGACACATTACAATGACGCACAATTTAAGACAAGACAAAAAAAAAAAGGGGGGGGGGGGGGGGGGGGGGGGTTGGAGTTGGTACAGATAAACTTCAGAAATGATGGTGCCAGATCTTCATCGCGTTAGGCAGATCCTTCAACGTTTTCCTTTACATCAGTTCAGTTCAACAAAATCATGTGTCAGACATTTCAGATCATGTTAGTGTTCTGTTGTTTAAGTGTTCTCTAATGACAGTCCATGGAGCACCTTGCTCATTTTCATTGTCTTTAAGCACTGAGGTTGCCTTTTCCATTGACAGCAGGTCTAAAAAGTCCTTCAGCCAACTGTGTATATTATAGCAGTCTGGCTTGCGTATCTTCCAGTTCATAAGTACTGTCCTCTTCACAGACAGAAAAGCTAGAGCAATGATACGTTGAGTCCTTCTTGCATGTATATTTTCCACTCTACTTCCCAATACACATACAACAGGACATTGGGGAATGTGAATATTTAATATCATTTTTAGAATATCAATTACTTCAAACCAAAATTGTTTTACCACTGGGCAGAACAGGTCGGTCTGCACACCTGTAGTTTGTGAGGAAAAATCACCATGCTCGCCCTTGCTAATAGAAATCTGCCAAAAAAGGTTTCATTCAATTAAAAAAATAGTTTCCAAAGCTTTTCAGTTGGCATTCTACTTTTTAAAAAATAAAAATAACATGGTACTATTTATTCAGTTTTTATTAAAAAAAAAACTTCATAATAAAGAAGGCACTGAGCAAAATATTTGTGTATGTCCATTGTATATTTATTTCTTTGAAAACAACTATAATGTGAACTCAATGAAAAGGTTTGTAAACACATTTTTTCTTATTGACTGTGAGAGTATTACCACATACACACTTTTTTAATGTCCACACATTCAAAAAATGCTTTTTTCATTCACGTTTTGGTAAATATGCAGCTCCTTACACCCATGGTCATGCTTTTAAAATAAACTGCATTATTGTGGGAATGAAGACGTCCTAATGCTAATTTTCATCACATAATTAATAAATGATACCTTTGTTGAATTTGATTGTTCTGAGCTCAGTTACACAAAGCTTTGAATAATCTTTGCATTCTTGTTAGTTATGCTGTAAAAGTTGCAAAAGTAATAGAACACAATACCTCTGTCATCCATCCATTTTCACAGGAGGGAGAAGAGGAAGCCCAACCTCCTGCTCCCCAACCGAAGCCCGCCAAGGTTCCCCCAGAGACCAAGCCCAAGTCTACCACTCCTCCCCCTGTCACAGCTGCTGTTAACAGAGATGAGGAGGATGATGGGGACAAGATCATGGCAGAACTCCAGGTTAGATACACACATCACTCACTCCGTAAAACACACATGAACAGTTACACATACACTTCAGGCATGCAAGGTAAGGTATACTGCATTTGGAAGTGCTGCTTTGTGGGAGCGGGTCACCTATTGTTTCTTCCCATGGTGGTTGACTTCTGACAAGTGGCAAAAGAAGGGCATTGACAGCGGTCAAAATAGAAACTAATTTTGATCAGTCCTGGCTCACTGATAAAAAGAAATGCACCATGTGTGGGTTTAAAGCCATTAAAGAAACTGAAACTCCTCCCCCCCAAACTCCTTGTCCTCAATTCCCTGACCCTTCTCCATTCTTCAGGTTTTCCAGAAGTGCACAGTTAAGGATGTAGGGGTGAAAAATTCAGTAGAGCCCACTGCTCGAATTGAACCACAAATCAGAGAGCTAAGACCGGGGGCATTATTGCCCCTCAAAGAGAAAAAGGTAAAATATATATCGCCGTTCAGCTGTCCAGCTAACTGCCTGCTTCTGCCGACTGTCTGATGTAATCGATGGCTGTGACTTAACCCTTAACCCATCTACAACTTTTTGCACCCCTGCTTTGGCTCGAGAGAAACCTGTAACAGCTGCCTCCAAAAACCTCCCTGTCTTCCTGTCTCATTTTCTTAACCTCTTCTGATTCTGCTGGAATCACAGCTTGAAAACTGTTTCAGGATTAAGTCTGCATAAAATGAAGGGTTTGAAAAGATGCTCTGTCTTTTGTGTGTCTGGACCAAATGCTGATGTGTTTTGCCATTTATTTCATTATTGCTTGTCCTTTTTCCTTTAAATAAATAAAGACTTCAGCTCTGTGTTTTCTACAGGGAATTAAAATGTCTGGTGTGTTTTTTTTTAATTAAAATTACATCTCTTCATATAAAATCAACTGAAGAAATCCATCAGAATTGATTGGCTATTGAGTGAAACAAAATTGTAAGACATGTTATCTTAGACACAACCTGTTTTTGCAGACTTGGTTCACTAGAGGTCAGTCTGACCACTTTGCATGCTCCCCTCCCTTGCCTACACTTTCTCCTAGGAATTACTTTCTCTTTTTCTCTGTGTCTGTACAACTTTTCCTTGATTTGCTTTTTCAGTTGTACACCAATTTTACCCATCACAGCTCTCTAAGTTTTTCACATTTATGTCATTAAACAAAATATACCCTGAATTTGAATCTTAAAGCTTTATTCAGTCAATATGTCACAGAGATTAAATGAGAATTATATGTTTCTTGCCTTGACAATTTACATGAAATGTAAACAGCATTTGCCACTGAAGATTTTACATTTTTCGTCAGTCTGAAAAGAAGCAACTTTTCCAATCAATAATATCCATCTATTTATTATTATTTATCCGTGTATGCTTTTTGGATATAAAGTATTTAATGTTAAAATAACATATAAATAGGTTGTTATATGACACTTCGATCAGTTTTATCAAGGCCTATATTTTGTAGGAAGAAATTGTCTCTCAGAACGCCATTGCTCAGCGCAGTGTTGACATCATGAATGCTATTGCAATCATGTATGTGAATTCAAATTTAATCCACACATCATAACACACCAGTGGCACAATAATATTGTTCCCTCACGCACTGTCCTAGCAGAACTCAGAGCCCAGTCGAGAGGACAAAGATCCAGACACAGATGAAAATGGCAATACTACCGTCCGACAGAGCCAAGGGGTATGTACGCTTTTCATTTTTTTTTCCAAATCACAGTGCACTAGTGGGTCATATTATATCCATTTCTTTACATGACAGGTATTAAGCCACATTAAAACATTTTTGTTAATGTATATTATATACCTGCACTGTAGTTTGGTAATTTTTTAAATGATTAATGAGACTTTTTCACTTCCACAGGTCATATACTATGTGACTGGACAGATTTCCAAAGAGCATCCACCCCCATCAGAAATGGAGGAAACCCCTGAAAGCCGAGACCCCACACTGGCCCCATCACAGGTGTCAAACGTCATTGTTAATGACAATTGTCCAAGCCAGAAACAGCAGGAACAGCCACTGTCAGAGCCACCAAAATCACCCCCGCCTATTACGCCTCCACCTATATCACCCAAGCCTGTGGGGCTGAATGGTTTCAAACTGCCTAAGAAGCATCTAAAACGCTCCGAGTCCTTGAAGACCAGTGCAGAAGTGGAGAAAGGAAATATTATCCGCAACCAGATTAACACTGAAAAGAAATTAAAGTCTTCTGTCATTCAAGAGCATATTTCTTCTAGTAAGAGTGTAATACCTGAGCCTGTGGCCAGCACAACAACCAGCGCAAAAAAAGAGGGGCTGAAGAGTGCAGTTAAGCCGTCAGAGATAACTCTTAGTGAGGACAGTGACCTACCCAAAGCTAAGTGTGAGGAGATAAATGAGGAGGCAAGTCTTAGCCCTGATCTTCCTGGAGAGGAGGCACCTCCACCCCCTGATAACATAGCCTTTATGATCACCAACACCAAGGTTCAGGCCCTGTCCTGTGGAGAGTACCAGGAGCTGGTCAATGCCAAGAAGGGAAGTGTCCAGACTGTCACTGTAGGTGGGGCTGGAAACAGGGAAAATGCTCCAGGAAACTCCACCGTGGATCCCACTGTGCCGCAGGATAATGGCTTCAACAAGAAGCCTGTCATCATCATTTTTGAGGAGCCCATGGACATCCGTTCAGCCTACAAGCGCCTTTCCACCATTTTTGAGTGTGAGGAGGAAATGGAGAGGATGCTAGCAGAAGAACGGATTGAGGAGGAGAGTGAGGAGTCGGACACGGAAAGGAGTAGTGGCCTGCAGGTAAAGGTCGGAGGGCCCGAGGTGGGTAATGACATTGTCCAGAAGGGCAGCAGTGGCCTGAGCTCTTCGCAGGTTGCTGCAGACCACACTAGCTTATCATCTTCTTCCTCATCTTCCATCTCTGAACTGACGGAGGGTGGGGCCTTGGAGTCAAGTGGAGACATTAAGCAGGATGGCAAGAAGAAATTCAAGTTTAAGTTCCCCAAGAAACAGCTGGCGGCATTGACCCAGGCTCTTCGCACAGGCACCAAGTCAGGCAAGAAGACCCTACAGGTGGTGGTGTATGAGGACGAGGAGGAATTTGACGGTACCATTAGACAGCACAAAGAAGCAAAGAGGTTTGATATCGCGCGCAAGGCCCAAGGCTCAGCTCCGGTGAAGAGGGAGAACCCTGACTCCCTCTGCAGGACAGATGAGATCCGGAAGAGCACCTACAAGACTCTGGATAGCCTGGAGCAGACCATCAAGCAGCTGGAGACCACTATTAGTGAAATGGGACCATGCTCCTCTGAGGAGCCGGCCCGTGTGGAGGAGGCTAAAGGGGGGAATGGGAATAGTTCAGAGGGAGGGTTGAAGAGGTCGGCCTCTCTCCCTTCCTCCAAAGGCTCAGGCCCTAAGGTCTCTCTACCGAGCAAAAGCTCACTGCTTAAGAAGACAAAACCTCAGCTCCTCCCTCGCCCTGTAGTGATCCCTACTACTACCACCACCACCACCACCACCACCACTGTCCCCAGTGCCCCCAGCACCGTACAACAGGTCTCTCTCTAGCTCTTGTTGCTCTTGGAGGTTTTGGGTCCTTTTGTTTGTTTCAGTCTTCCAACCTACCTTCACTCCATCCCTAACAACTGAGATTACAAAATCATTAATCCACTCCACAGGTGCTTGGAAATGTCGGAAATATCCCTTGGCTTTCTCCCTCTGTGAAATCATGTTGACATGATTGGGGAGTGGCATTTTCATGGGTTCCTGCCTACCGTCTTTCTCCCTCAATTCACTGCTAAAACTCTTCACTGGGGTTTTCAGCAAGTGGCAAACTCTTCATCAAAGAATGACACTCTCACATTGATTAATCTTTGTTATCCTCCTTGTTCTTGACTGCATGTACTATATTGACTGTTTTACTATTTAAGGTCCCAGGGGGTGCATGTGCTTTCACTGGTGTTAAACATTGATGAACGGTCTAACTGTTGAATTAAGGTGTTTGACTCTTAGTGCCTTGATTTTCATACTTCCTATATGGTGTTTTTTTCCTTTCTTTTGTTTTATTTCTTGTTTTGTTTTTCGTTTGGATCCTCTTGCAGAATGCCAGTGTCGCTTCCCCTACTAGTCGGATGCCCGTCCCCTTGTCTGCGAAGTCCAGGCAGTCACCGGGTACTACCGACAAAGCAGGAAAACAGCAAAAACTACAGGATGCTCAGAGGCAGTTCCGACAGGTAGTTTTACTGTAGGGCCTTACCAGGGACTAGAGGAAACTTATATAGGGTTCGCAAACAAGAGGCTTGTATAATAAGGGGAAAAAGACCAAAGCTGTCAGATTTAAAATGTTTTAAAAAATGAACCCATGATGGCCACTATGGATCTGTTAATGTTTCTCTCGAGTTTGCTCTGACTGGAAGGCATGTTTGACTCTTGACTGTTACCCCATAACATCACTGTACTGTATGCTTCTGCATGTCCACACTGCTCATGGCTTTCACTGTGTTGGTGACTCGACAACAAAAAAAAAAAAAAAAATGGAGAAATGGCAAGAAAAGTCCTGTCATCAGCTGAGTTGTCATCACATCTCCGGTTCCCATCACAGCTGAGTTCCTAAACAGTGTCGCCAAATCCCAGGATGCTTTTGGCTATGTTAAAAACCAAACCTAACTTACTTTTTGGCTACGTTCCTTCCTTCTCACAATGCACCTCTTTTAAAACCCAAACTTACTGCATAGCTATTTAACCCCACTTTGACAACTTTCCTGAAAGACCTCCGCAACTCACCGTCTTGCACCACCTGCGTCAGTGGATTATCGCCCACATTGCCCCCAACTTCTCTCACACTTCAAACTCCCAAGTCTGTCACCTAATTCTTTGCACCACTCCTATTGCATCTCTTGATATTGCCTTCTGAAGTTTCATCCACAGCCCTTTGACAAAGCCTGGCAACTCCTCTAACACACAAGGCAGTTGGCAGAGATGTCCCTCCCTTCCTCTAACCTTTGCTGTGTCTCTCACTCTGATCTATCTACTTCTTGGTAACATGTCTCTTAGTTGAATGTTTTTCATCTCCTCATGTAACCAAGTAAAACTAGAACTACTTGTTGATTTTTGTGTGTGTCTTTTAGTTGTGTCGTAGTGATATTTATGTTTGTGCAGTCACATGTTTTTGTCTATAACATTAGAGGGTTTTTTTGTTTTTAACGTTGTCTTGCCTTTTATAATTGTTATTTCAGATCCCTTTTTGACAACCAGTATCTGTTTTGGCATCTGTTTGCAGGCTAACGGAAGTGCTAAAAGAGTGGGAGGGGATCATAAAACTACTTCCCCTACTGTACCCGCCTCTAAAATCCCTGCTTTTTATCCTAGCTCTAATAAAGGCAACTCCCAGTCTGCTCAGAACTCAGATGCTACTAACCCCATTAACCCTTCCTGTCCTCCCTCATGCTCCTCCTCCTCCTCCTCCTCCTCCTCTACGACCAAGTCCTCCATCCCGTCCCCTCACACCCCTCGTTCCGGCTCTGTCCCCTCCTCCCACATCCCTTCCCTGTCTAACGGATCCCTCAAACTCCCGACACCCTCACAGCATACAGGTAAAGCTCTCTCGTTCTCCTCGCAGACTCAGAATGGTCGAGCACACTCCTCCTCCTCTTCCTTCTCCTCCTCATCCTCCTCCTCCCCCTCCCCTCTGTCGCCCACACCTTTGGGCCCAGGTGGAAAGAGCATCCGCACCATACACACCCCCAGCTTCACCAGCTACAGGCCCCACAACGGCAGCAGCGGCAAATCCTGCATCCCAACAGCCACAGCAGCTAAGGACACAACCTAGCCCCAGTATAGCCCTTCTGGCTTTATCGCATCGCAGGTAGACTTGTTCATGTCTCATTTTAGATGATTTTGGTTTGTTGATTTTGTTTATTGTTTTGTTTATTTTCCCTTTCTTTTTGGTGGATGTAAAAGTGTTTAGTGATGCACTCTCCCCACATTTATGTTTTATTTGACACTGGCATTTTCACACCAATGCTTTTATCTCTTTTGAGTTGCGTTTTCCCATTTCGGACTATATATTGAACTTGAAATTTGATTCTTTCTGAAAGGTGTATCGGATGTACTGACAAAATAATTTAAAACATAACTAAAAATGATATAGTTTTACCACTTTGTAGTTGAAGTGGAAGGCTCTCACTAATTGAGGCTCTCTCTCTCATGGTGTTGAAAATATATTTTTCTTGCAGTAGCTATGAATAGAGAATATAGAGTTGATGTAAAATCACAATGACCATGTAAAAAGTGTATGTGTTTTATTTTTCAAACCAGAGACTGGATAACCATAGTATATTTTATTCTTCTATATTTCTTATGTTGCCAGACATTCAACACAGCCCTTGTAGATGCCTTTTATGAATGTATACATAATGTATACAGACCTTTTAAAGTTGAACTGCATTAACTTGTGTTTTTTGGGTTTTTTTTAAAATAATATTTTCTCATACTTACCCATATGCACTGCCAATTTCTTTTATAGATATGTAAAACTGGTATCATGAGTTATACAAGTTTTCATTTTAGTGTGCCTATTTGCCAAAGTTGTTGTACAGTATGTCACTTCAGGCCTATGCCAATCATGGGATTTAGGGGAATTTTACATGCACTCTCTGGGCGTGACGGCCGAAGTCTTGACCTCAGTAGTTTTATTTGAGGTCTCTGTTTCTTAAGTTAACATTTATCATTGTCTAAACGTAAACTGTACTAAAAACAAAGTGATGAAACTGTTCTAAAACATGTACATAGTTGCTTCTAATAAGAAAATGAGTAGTTTTGTTAACATACCAAAGTTTATTTGTATGCATGCCTTTCAAATACTTTAGGAGAGTGGTGTAAAAGAAGAATTATGTTTGCACAGATAGATAGATTTTGTAAATATTTGGTTTTCTCTCATTTTTGTAAAGCTTTAAACCATACTACAAAAAGAGCAATGTGGTTAAGAAAAAAAAAACTGTGTTGGAGTAGCAACAATAAAGACTTGCATGCTTGTAATGCACTGAGCTTGGTTTCATTTTCTGTAAGGCTTCCTCTCTTTCTCTCTCTCTCTGTGCGTGTGCGTGTGTGAGTGTGGGTGTAAATGCCTATGTACGCGCATTGGTTTGCCTTTTAAAAAGTGGAAATGCAACACACCAGTAATTTGTACCTGCCACAGGAACTTGACCCTTCTCGTGTTATCACACTGGTGTATTAGTGCTGATAGTGCAGGTAGAACACATCATCCTGTTTTTACATTGTTACAGGTAAGGAATACAATTTATATTAACAAAATGACATATGTGAGGGCCATATGCCAAGTGTTTATTCTCATGATCTTGCAGTTGTATTCCGTTTAAAGCCGTTATGCTTTACTTGTTTTTATTACTTTTTTATTTATGTGTAATAAATATGTAATAAATATTTTTCACATCTTCCATTGTATATGTTTAAAAATATGAGCTACACGAAACATGCCTTTACTTTATAGTGAGGATATTTCAGTTTAAAATTGTTGCAGTTGCAATTGCAGCTTAACTGCTTTTTTTGCTGTATGTAAGTGGCACCAATCAAATACAACTTGTTAGGTTTTGTGTGTGTGTGTGTGTGTGTGTGTGTGTGTGTGTGATGTTTTTCATTTTGAGGTGTAGATACTGTAACTATTACTGTCTACATTTGCTATGAAATAAAACAAATAGAAATACATTTTTTTATTCATCTTTGCTCCCCATTTGTTCTAAATTTAAATATATATTTTGATATTGGGTTTTGATCTGAAACTGTAGTCTAGCAGACAGCTGTCTGAGTTAAGATGTAGGCGTGACTGATGGTAAGTAAATGGAAAAAATGAACATTCCTGTCATTTTCATAAACAGTAAATATTCCTTACACTTTATTCAAATAAAAATGTTGTATTTGACTTAGAAGATACATTTTTTTAGCATCCTGAACATGCCTCCACCCATGTGACACTGCATATGTAAATACATCGATTTTAAAGTAGTTCTGGCTCCTTTTTCTAAAGAAGTACTCTTAAAGCACATGCCAGCTGACAACCTGAATTTTGGCCTGTGGTTATGCTGACATCCTCTGATGTCAGTTCCTCTTAATAACCACTTGTGGATGTTGTGCAAGCTGATATTTTTCACACCTTAAATAAGCTGCTGTAACTTGCAAGTCACACAGTGCATTTACACCTTTGAGGTCACATTTGAAAAGATGTTTTGGAGATTCAGCAAAAGATAAAATGAGGTTTTGAGCAGGCCATTGGTGATCATAAAAGGACATGTATGTCCGTGTGTCTTTGCCGCCCCAGGTTCGTCCTCCACACAGCTATGAACATCACTGAGGAGGAGAGACAGGGCATCTATGGAAGAGAGTCCCATGAAGAGAACATCATCTTTGCCACATTTTACATCCTGGTCTTCATCATCGCTGTGCCTGGAAATGCCTTAGCTCTGTGGGCCTTCTGTCGCCAGGCAAGCACCTCTCCCTCCAAGGTCTTCCTGAAGCACCTAGCCATAGCAGACATCTCCTACATCCTCATTTTACCCATGCGTGTGATTTACCACCTCTCTGACAGCCACTGGCCCTTTGGACACATCCTCTGCCAACTAGCAGGCTTCCTGTTTTACGTTAACATGTACTGCAGTGTCTACTTGATGAGTTTCATCAGCCTGGACAGACTCCTGGCCCTGCTTCTACCTGTCAAATCACAGTTGGTAAGGAAGCCTGCATATGCAAGCGTGGCTGCTGGCATACTATGGGTGATAGTCATTGTGTCCATGAGCCCTTTAATTCTGTCCAAAAAGCATATGACCAACAATTCAACTGGCACGTGTAGCCAGCTGTACTTGGAAAAGCCATCTCCCACAGCTTTGGTTTCCACTATTGTGGCATTTGTTATTCCCCTTGTCACCATCATGGTGTCCTACATATTGATCCTGTTGAAACTAAAGACTGTCCAGCAAAATGAAAAAAGACAGATGAAAGACAAAGCTATCAGAATGATTATTCTCATAATGATGAACTTCCTTTTTGCCATTGTGCCTTACCATGTGACTCGAGTCATTTATATCCATAGTCACAGTGACAGCCACATGACTATGGCAAAAAGTGAGTCACTTGCAAGAGCCAATCGGATCACCTCTGCACTGACCTGTGTTAGTGGTGTACTGGATCCTCTAATGTATTTTTTCCTCACTAACACATACAGGAACATACTGCTGCAGCTAGTCCGTAGGGAAGACCATCATCAGCAATCAACACGTATCATGTAGGCAACATGTTTTCAATACACTGTTTTTCTATCATATTGCTATAGGTCTTCAGACATGATGCATGCATGCAATACAATTTGAAAAGGTCATGGATCACACGTATATATTAGTATGGGTCTATGTTGACTGGTTGAGGCATGCGCTTACTGCTATTTAGTACGTCTGGAAATGGTGCAAATGTGAACTTTTGATTGTACCCTGCTCAAGAGCGCTTTGTATTCAGGCAACTGGTGTAAATATCCTGCCTCCTTGTTATCCTCCTCATCAGTCAGCTCTCTACTGCTAGAAGATCCTGTGAACTGATATGTACCTGATATGAACAAATACATTGCCTTGAAGTGGATATGATATAATAAAAAGGAAACTGCATAATTAACAGATGGTAAGGACTTTTTGCAGAGCAACAGTGTTTAGCAAGCCTAGTAGTGTAGGTTTTTCATTGGAGCGTATATGTTTTTTTTCTTCTTTCTTTTTTTTCCACATTGATAGGCCATTTGCCTAAGCTTTGACTGTAAATGTGTTTTATGAACTAAAAGAAAGAGAAAGAAAGGTAAAAGAAAGAAAAATGCTGTTGAGAAAGTGAAAGAGAGCTTTTCATCTAAATGAATAAAGTGACCTCATAATAATTCAACCACTCTGACTTTTTGATTGAGAGTAAAATTGATTCCAAGAACTAAACAAATGCAAGGTATAAGAACTATCTGCGCTTTGCTTCCCACCAGTGTGTCAAAGTCATGCCTGTGTGTTTTATGTTGACAGTTAATCGTCTGACACCTGAGTGCATATCTACCATGGTGTTGATCTTAATCTACAAAGGCATTGGTGAGCCCAAGAAATAAATAAAATGACTGATTCATTCACAGCCTAACAGGGAAATCAAACACTTCACATCTGTTTTCATATGAGACATATTTTACCTCTAAGCAGCCTTTAGATCTCTCGTGTGACCTCTCGTGTGACCTCTCGTGTGACCTAGGTAGGAGAATTGATCAAATGCGTGTCTCTCCAGCACTTGTAATGTCTTACAATCCTAACATCCTAACATCTATGCAGTTTGAGTTACTGGTTAATCCATCTGGGACATTTTGAATAAACAGGGATTTTAAAAAATGTGCTTTGGAAGGCAACAGCTTGTACGGTTTGGTTGAAAACAAAGGAGCTAATCTTCAAAAGACAGTCAATATTTATTTTAGAATGAGTGCTCAGCAATTTTGACTTTTATGCCTGAATTAGCTTTAAGAATTTATCAAAATAAGGTGCACCCATATCTTTCATATTGCATTACTTTGATTTTTTGGCACTTGTATTTAACATTCCAGATACTCTCCAGCGGTAAGAAATGTGTAAAAACATCAAAGTCTCTAACTTTGCTTCTACATGATATATAGTCCTTGTTAGCTGCCTCATACAATACAGCATTTCATCTCTTCATCCTCCATCTGCTTTTAATGCAAAGAATGATGGTTCTCACATCTTGATTGCAGTCAATAAATAAGTCTGACGTTACTGATCATTTTTAGACCAACTTCCTGCATAAGTTCACACTGAATCTGCTTTTCTAAAATCATTGTGCTAAAACTGCGTGGCAAAAAAACTGCCTTACCTCTGACAAGATGTCTTGAATTTTGTATCGACCTCACATGGCTACATCTGACACTTTGAGACTTTGGCAAAGGACTAATGGTCTCTCACTGAGTCTTGTTTATATTCTCTCTGTTTCACATTCCCAGTATATATACACAAGGCAGCAGAGCCGGGCAGAACTCTGGCAAGCAGAAATGCTCACCAGAGTGCAATATAATGGTTGTACCTTGTCTCCTTGCATTAGGAGGGATGTTACATAGTTTCTGCAACTGAAGTGCTTTTATTAATGCAGAAGGAACTTTTGGGGATTGTCGACATTTTAAAATGGTTAATAATTCAGAGAGCTCGAGCTGCATATTTGGTCTTGGCTTGAAAATTCACTTATAGACACTGCAGTAAAAGATTATGCCATTGTTGGTTCAACAGTTTGATCAAGGCAGTGATACTGTGTGAGTGGAGTGTGTGTATGTCTGACTGAGAGTGTCAATCACAGCCGAGTCCACCTCTCTCAGGTTTGGCATGAAGTAGAAGCAGTGTGTACTGAAATTAAATCACTATCTTGTTGCTCTCTGGTTCTCTGCCCAGACAAACTAGACAGGACAAAAGGCCTGATGAGTATCTTGCACATTTAATTGGTATCACTTTTCTCCCTCCATTATGATGCTTTAATAGCCATATCTGTCCCCATGTGGATTAATGGAGTTTAGGGTCAGTGGTCAGGGCCTAATGTTTCTGCTCAGATCAGAAACGCCGCTGGTCCCACCTACCATTCAGCCTCTGAGATAAGCAAAGGCTTTGAAACCAAACACAGCAACAACAATGCATCACTTTAATTTGCATCATTAAAAAGCAACAGTAAGCCTGTTATGCAGACTTTAACTGCCGTCACAGAAAGAACTCAAAAGCCTGAGAACAGTCTTTTCCAAATCTGGGAACGGCATGAAGGAATGAAGAGAACCACTCTTTGAGAGGGAACTCCAGGAGAGCTGAAAAATGAGATACTATTGAGGCTAAGGTGGCCAGGGAGAGGCCTTTGAACGCTCCAGTGCAGCTTTGCGATTGAAACGAAGCTGGGCTATCTGACACTATTCTGAGATTTTATTAAGAAGCTATTAGTGCCTCCCCACCAGCAAAAAAGGACTTATCATTATTTCTGCCACAGTCTTTGGTAAGGAAAGCTCACATGCCCCAGGTAGTGTTTAAATTGGGGCTGCATCAGTGCTCGCTTGCACAGAAATCTATTACGCTCGCTAATCCCTCCAACCTCACACATCTTTGAGTCATGTGACTAGGCATCCATCCCAAGCCAGCATATAGAGGCTCCTCTCTTTCTTTCACTCTCTCTTCTTCCCCCCATCTGGATGGAGGTTTTCCACCAAGCGCCTGTTCTGTGTGTCACCTCGATGTGTAATACAGGATCATCAGTCAGCTGTGTGATGGCCACAAGGCTTCACTGTAAAGGATTTAGACTCTGAGGTGCAAAAGGAAGTGGCCTTGCAGGCTTGGTAGGAGGAGGCAGGCATGATCGATTGGCTGACTGGCAGAGGTTAGGGGAGATTTTCAGGGATATCACACAGGAAGATGTTTGCAGGTCAGAGTTTTTACTATTACACCATACATTTAAACACAAATATCTGAACTGTATGCACTTAAAAAAAAATGCATTGTTCACCTTGCCAGCATCAAGACTGATTTGAACCCAGATGGATGGGACGATAACACTTATGAATGGTGTTGATCTTAATGTTTCAAGTTCACTGAAGTCTGACTTGCACATTGAAGCAATAAATTAATGTTCATTATTTTCAGTATATTGCCTTTTATTTATTTATTTATTTATTTATAAGATAATGGTTTAAGTTCAATAGTATTCAACCTGTATTAACATGACGTGAGGTTCAGTTAGCTTTGTACCTGGCTGTTATAAATAAAGGGCTGTAGAAATGTCCATCAAGGGGCTAATTTTTTGCTTTTATACTTTGAGTACATTGCAGAACCAGTCATTTTGAATTTTACTTGAGTAAGGAAGTTGTAGCAGTGCTTCTACTTTAACAGTCTTTTTTTGTACATCAGTATCTTTACTTCTGCTTGACTACAGAAAGTGTATACTCTTGCCAATCGAATAAACAAAGGCACTAATATACATATTTAATAGCATGCATAATTGATCGTTTTTGCTTGCAGGGAGTCCTCTGCAGTGCATGCTCAGCAATGGAGCCATAAAAATATCACATGAAGTGGTAAGTCATTAAAACAGTTTGAGAGAAGTAGTGAACAGAGGGATACTCGGTCTCAGTTGTGCTGCACACACACTCTGCATCGTCCACTGTTGGCACAGGTGTCAGGGGCTAATTGGTCAGTGATTAATCACATCCACTGTGAACTGCACGACCAACTGAGGGAGCACTCCTGCTCCCTGAGCATGAGTGTAGGTCACTTCCCTCGTCCATCACCACTTTTTGGCCCGTGGTAACATCAGCATCCCAATACAATGGGCTGAATGGGCTTCTGTGGAGCTCAAATGATCAAAAAGGCACATGTGAGAAACTCAACAGCAACAGCTCTTTCTATAAACAATGACACAGAAACTGACTCAGTTTCAAATAATGATCTCAGAAGTGCAGTAAGCTTGCGGTGTATGAATAATCCGTGCAAGAGGACAGCACACTGATCCCACTCCGCAGCCATCCCCCCGAGTTAGGAAAACGTGCTCTACATGAATTTCGACTCTTTTGACTTGTGCGAGCATCCGTAAAGTGGAGTTCATGTTACCAAGGCAGCCAGGAAGAAGCTGAGAAGGGAGCGGACGGTGAGTTTTTTTTTTTGTTTTTTTCTTGTTTGTTTGTCATAGCTTTGTGTGCTTTGTCCGAGGCTTTTGGCTATTTTATGAACAACGTGACACGGCTAAAATATCTGAGAAGTTGACATTGTGTTATTCGTTTAGTGTTTTGCTTAGAAAACGTCGTTTGGAGCGTAGCAGTCCGAGTCCCGTTAGCTAGTCCAGCATCACTGCTTTTATGAATATCAGGCTAAATCAGTGTAGATCTCATGAGTCACCTTTTTCCAGCTGGAAGTGCCGTTGTGGAAGTAAGTGACTTATGGTCTGGCTATTACATTTTCGTAGCACGCTATGTAGCATTAAGATTGTGGGATGTTTCAGCCACAATTTGTAACGTTAGAGAAGATTTCTCTAATGTTGGCTATAAATCTCTCCACTATGTCTCTCCTCCTCGGCACACAAGCAGTCATGGGCATCCTAGATGGCTGAATAGTGTTAAAAGCTGGAGCTCCGGGAGCCACCATGGGCACCGCATCCTCTCTGGTCAGCCCGGGGGAGGTGATTGAGGATGCGTATGGAGGTGAGGGCGGGGAGGCCTGTGAGATCCCGGTGGAGGTCAAGCCAAAAGCCCGGCTTCTGCGCAGCTCCTTTCGCCGAGGACCTCGGGTTATCGGGGCTAGTTTCAAATCCACAGGCTCTGTGGATCTAGAGTATGCTGCGGAGTATGAACGGCTCCGTAAAGAGTATGAAATCTTCCGTGTGAGCAAGAATAATGAGATCTCCTCCATGCAGAAGAAGGAGGCAAAGCTGGATGAGGAGAACAAGAGGCTCAGAGCTGAACTGCAGGTAAAAAAACAACAACAACAAGTTCACTGTAGGGGTATCAGCATGATGGACCAAATCACAAGGTTTTGCTGAGGTCAATTCCCAATATTTAAAGTATGGAGATACTTTAACTGTTGGAAAAGTAGTGGTCATGATGCTCGATGTGACAACAGGCACTGCAGAAGACCTACCAGAAGATCCTTAGAGAGAAAGAGAGCGCTCTGGAGGCAAAGTACCAAGCCATGGAGAGGGCTGCCACCTTCGAACATGACAGGGACAAAGTGAAACGACAATTCAAGGTAAACTGCAAAACATTTACCGCAAGGTTCATGCCATCAGTCACACTCTGCTATCCAGTATTTCTAACAGGTCTTGGTAAATGATCACTAGATCTTCCGGGAGACAAAGGAGAAAGAAATTCAAGACCTGCTGCGGGCCAAGAGGGACCTGGAGGCCAAACTGCAGCAGCTGCAGGCTCAGGGCATCCAGGTTTATGACCCAGATGACTCTGACTCAGATGACAACCGAACCACTGTCACTGGTAACACCTACAAACCCATCCTTTGTACTTCTGCTAACCCATATTATGTGTTTTCTGTAGACACATGCTTCTTTCTGATGAGGTTTTGAAGGAATGTGTGTTGTTTGGTGTTTATTTGTAGCTGCAGGGACCCAGTGTGAGTACTGGACTGGGGGTGTGCTTGGGAGTGAGCCCTCTATGGGCAGCATGATGCAATTGCAACAGACCTTCAGAGGACCAGAGTTTGCCCACAGTTTGATTGATGTGGAGGGCCCGTTTGCTAATGTCAGCAGAGGTAAGCAGAAAAATTGCAAGACAAATTGTCTTGGAAATCCACAGGACACTTTGTTTCACCACACACTATATGTTTTTACATGTGCGTATTTTAAAGTATGCACTCAATTATTTGTTCATGTGTTTTATTGTCCCTTTGGTCCTTCTGTCTGTCTGTTTTAGATGACTGGGATGCTGCAGTAGCCAGTCTGCTACAGGTCTCCCCTCATGTGTCTCAGGCGTTATGGAGTAACACAGTACGGTGCTACCTAATCTCTACACAGGAGACCAAAGCAGAATTGGATATCTTCATCAAGGTTGGTTATGTGAATATGTAAGTCAACATACATCCTCCATTTACAGGGGATCAGGAAAAATACTTTGCCTCGTCTTTTTTTTTTATTTCTTTATTACAGAAGCACTCTCCTATGTTACGGAGGCTGTGTGAGGGTCTTGGCCATTTCTACCTGAATGTTAGTTTTCCCGAGGAGAATGCTGGCTCCTATACTCTGGAGCGCAAGCAGGAGATTGAAAGGAGCTCGGTGTGTGTACTTCTCCTCAAATCTGCTGTTACCAGGTCAGTCCCTTATAACTGCTTACTCTAATTTTTTTGTCAAGCAAAATCAGATTTTGCCATCTTCCTGCATCTTCCTACTACATGCCATTAGCTATGAAAGAACAGAAAAAGTAGTACTCTCACATTTGTGCATAATGTGTGTGTGCAGCTCTGTGGTGGAGGACTGTGAGGAGGCCTTTGTGAAGAACCCAGACGGCCATCCACTGGTGCTCTACCTCAGGACTGGGGAAGACCATGCTTTGACTGGGCCAACCAGGCAGCTTCTGGAGAGGGTCAATGCTGCTGACAAAGCAGCTAAAGTCAAGGTGTGTTTGTATATATGTGCAAATACAAAGCAAACAAATCAGTATAATACAGGACAAGGGAAGTTCCTGCACAACTCATGCAAAGATTGTTTTACACAATGTACTTTTTGTGCTATTCCTTCCTTAAATTGTGTAATCTTCCCTTAATGACACTGCACAGTTTATAAAAGAGAAGAGCACATACAGTGAATGAGCATGTGCTCATTCACTGTATATATGCCTTTGGCCATTTATATATATGCCTTTGGCCATTTGTGTGTACTCAAAATTACTTATGCATTCTGCATTATTTTGATTGCTAGATGCCACCTAGTAGTGCATGTGCTGACTTGTCTTAATTATTAACGCAGGTGGTGGATCATAGTGGTTCTCCAGAGGAGGGAGCAGCCCTGATTTATGCTCAACTAGAGAAAGTCATCAAGCAGGTACAGACATTCCTTCAGCAACATCAGCCAATTTATAAAACAGAGCCTGATGTAATTGTGTGTACAGAGATTATATGTAACCGCTATCCCTCACAATCTTTTTAATCTCTTCCATGCCCACCCTCACTGTCTAGGAGTTGCTTGGTCTTGAGGCAGGAGACGTTGACTCTAAGGACTCTGGAATAGAGGAGGGTCGTGAGGAGGACTCTGGAGATGTGCTGTGGGACCTGCATGATGAGCAGGAACAGATTGAGGCCTACCAGCAGGCTTGCAGCACCACTTCACAGCTCGGCTTCCAGAAGGTGGGTCAGCTTTCCTCCTTTTCTCAGACCCCTGATCTTGCCTCTCAATCTGTTCGTATATTCATTAACATCTTTGGATTTGTGTTGTTTGTGACCAGTATATAGATCGCCTGAATGATATGATAGCAGCTCCCCCGCCCACCCCTCCTCTGCTGGTGTCTGGTGGTCCAGGTTCAGGAAAATCTCTCCTGCTTTCCAAATGGTGAGAATTTATTAAGTATTCCCCTCACAAGCAGATTCCTTCCACCTTAAACTACACTTGATTTCCAAGAGGAAATATCCAAATTTTTAAATGTCATTTTTACAGGATGACTTACTCATTTGGTTTGGCTGCTTCTGGATGTTTTTTTTTACTCTTCTTCAGGATTGAGCTGCAGCAGAAACACTCCCCTAACACCTTGTTCCTGTATCATTTCGTCGGCCGCCCTCTGTCCACCAGTTCGGAGCCTGTTCTCATCATCAAACGCCTTACAGTCAAAGTACGGAGACTCCATAGCCTCATTCCCAGCGCTTTTCAGAGGGTGCTGCTTCTCTGTCTCACTAATTGAATATGTGAATGTGATGTCTGCCTTGTAGCTGCTGCAGCACTTCTGGTCCATCTCTGGCTTGTCCATGGAGCCCAGTAAGATCTTGGAGGAGTTCCCCCGCTGGCTTGAAAGGCTGTCGGCACGCCACCAAGGAAATATCATCATCATCATCGACTCCATCGACCAGATACAGGCACAGTCACTCTGCTTCAACCCATACTTCTCATACATGGCCTGTGTCAGTTGCATTCCAGAAGACAGACTCTGTTGTAATTCTGTAGTTTTTTTTTCTTTTCAGCAAGCAGAAAGACACATGAAGTGGCTGATCGACCCTCTGCCTGTCAATGTGAGAGTGGTGGTGTCTGTCAATGTAGAGACATGTCCTCAGGCTTGGCGGTAGGACACAGTATTTGAAATAGCCTAAATAAGTGTATATGTACATATGTTTATAAGTATATTCTTATAGTATTCTCATTTCTTATTTCATGATCATGTGTGTTCAGGTTGTGGCCCACCCTCCACCTCGACCCACTGAGTCCTAGAGAAGTAAGGAGTGTTGTTAATGCAGAGTGCCAGGGCATGGAGCTGAAACTAACCAAGGACCAGGTCAGTACTCATCCCATGCAGGACTAGAAAGTCTGGAAAAATATATAAAATAAATCTGATCATTTCCAGGGCTTCAATAGTTAAGAAATTTCAGTCTGCTAAAAAAATATTTTTCTTTTGTGAGCTACATTTGACTACACATTTTATGTTGTTGTAGACCCACTATCAGTCCTCAAGAAATGTTAAATGTTAGAAAAGGTACGGTCTTTTATCATTGAAAATGTTTGGTATCTGGTCTCAGGAAAAAGTTGAGATGCCAAACTAATGTTACATCTTTTTTTCCAGGAGAAAAAGCTTGAGCGTCACTGTCGCTCTGCATCTACCTGCAACGCTTTGTATGTAACATTGCTGGCAAGGATGACCACCAGGTTAGCCAACAATCCTTTAATTACAATGTCATCTTCTATTGACCTCTAGAGGCAAACTCTCTTTCCTCCATTCCATGGAGGTCAGTTCCAAAACAACAACCATGTAGCTGGTAATGATTCAGTGTTTTGCTCAAGGACACTTCAATATAGTGGATGCTTGCCAACACAAGGTTTAAACCTGGGGAGTATTGTCTCTCTAATCACTAGGTTAACACTTTCCTCTGTACATGTGTGTGCTACATATGTCATAGCTATGTTTTGCTGATTTGATCATGTGTCATGTTATGTTTCTGCCCAGCAGTAAATCGTGTTGGTCATTGGAGAGGAGCCTGGAGCAGTGCCTGCTGTGTCAGGACACCATGTCACTCTACCGTCTCGCACTCAAGATGACGCTAAACTCGCTCAGCTCAGACAGAGAACGAAACATCATGAGAGAGGTAAACAATATCTGAGCAAAGTTACAGTGAGCATAGATCATATGCTCTCACCATAAACAATATTTTATAGTCATTATAACACGGGTGTTGAACCATGTGCCCTCCATGGCACATGGTTCAACACCTCTGCCTTATAGATTTTACTGGAGGATGTGTGCAAACTACCTTTTATTTTATTATTCCTGCTCAGATGCTGTGCCTGGTGTGTGCTAGTCATAATGGAGTGAGTGAGTCAGAGGTCCTAGACCTTTTCCCTGAGCTGGAGCTGCCTGTCCTGTCTGCGATGCTTTACTCTCTGAACAGGCTCTGTATTGTAACTCTCGGCTGTGGACTTGTTCGGTTTCAACACCTGCAGGTGCTGTTTGGCCAACAGGCCATCACAATATTGCAGACATAGTTTTTAATCTTGGGTAATTGAAACTTGACATAAACTGTATTTTTATCACATTATCTCTGTAGTCAGAGTGCTTTCTGTCTGTTTGTCAGGCTTGGGAGGCTGTAAGGCTGGAGTTTCTGAGTGGAGGGAGCAGCTCTGCTGCTTACAGAGAGAAACTGATCCATTACTTCAGCCAGCAACTTAGGTATACACTACCACAGTATTTTCTCATCATGTAGTGCACCTAAACTTGCTTCCTTTTGTCAGTACAACTTATGTAATTTTGCATGTGTGCAGCCAGGACCGTGTGACATGGCGTGTAGCTGATGAACTGCCCTGGCTGCTCCAACAACAGGAGGACAGGACCAAGCTGCAGCTCAGTCTCCTTAATCTGTTTGTCTCACAGAACCTCTATAAGAGGTACACACATTTGGGTTGATTAAAATATTCATACAGAGCAACTGATGTTATAATACTACCAGAAGTACACACATTTGTTTAAGGTTTATAAAGGCATACAGGCTTAACTATGTCTCATTTTCATTTACAGGGGTCATTTCTCTGAGCTGCTAGCCTATTGGCAGTATGTGGGCAAGGACAAAAGCTCAATGGCCAACGAGTACTTTGACTCCCTGAAGCATTACGAGAAGAGCTGCGAGAGTGAAGATAGCATGACCCGGCTGGCTAACCTGTACGAGACTTTAGGACGATTTCTCAAAGACCTGGGCCTCCCCAGTCAGGTACAGGACATGGCTATGATATTTAAAAAGCTATTAGCGTTGGACTGAGCCATTGAATCATAGCTCAAATAAGTGTACCTTTGTTTTCTGCCATAAGAAGAGTGCACATTGAAAACACTCTGAAGGACGTGCATATTCTTCTGTCTGTCCATGTAGGCAGTAGCCCCTTTACAGAGGTCTCTTGAGATCAGGGAGACAGCCCTGGACCCTGACCACCCCAGCGTAGCTCGCTCCCTACACCAGCTGGCTGGGGTTTATGTACAGTGGAGGAAGTATGGGAATGCTGAGCAGCTGTATAAGCAGGCCTTGGAGATTAGTGAGAACGCCTACGGTGCTGAGCATGCCAGTGTGGCACGAGAGTTGGAGTCGCTCGCCTTGCTCTACCAGAAACAAAACAAGTAAAAGCAACGTCGCTGGTGTTTACTTGCAAAAACATTTATTAAAATGCTTTTGGTGTCAGCATGTCTTACTAGTTGCTACAGCTAAGCAATTTAATTACAAGAGGCATCATAGTAGTGCTGATGAGTCCCTGTTCAGTGCAGTAATTAATGTTAAATGAAGATTAGGATGGCACCCAATGTTTCGATTCGCAATAATTCTGCTCTTACCACCAGGTACGAACAAGCGGAGAAACTTAGGAAGAGGTCAGTGAGGATACGTCAGAAGACTGCTCGGCAGAAAGGCCACATGGTGAGTAAGCGTTGTTCAGTCAGACACTCAATCAAAAAAACTATTCACTTATAAATCACTCATTGTGTCATATATGTATTTTGTCTGTTCCTCCCTCCAGTATGGCTTCACTCTGCTGAGGCGCAGAGCTCTGCAGCTGGAAGAACTGACCCTGGGAAAAGACTCAGCTGACTGTGCCAAGACCCTCAATGAGCTGGGTGTGCTCTACTACCTCCAAAACAACCTGGAGTAAGGCTGCACACACACACATATGTAGGGTTGGCTGAAAATGACAAAATCAAGCACAATATATTTCACCATATCCTTCAGTATCGATATTGTGGCGATGTTGTAGTGATGGCTATTGATGATTTCATGAGATATTGCCAGCCCACTAACCTTCCACCCTTGCACCTCACATTTCTCTCTCTGTTCTCTCCAGGGCAGCCAAGGTGTTCCTCACCCGGTCTCTAGAGATGCGTCAGCGCGTCTTGGGCCCAGATCATCCAGACTGTGCTCAGTCTCTTAACAACCTGGCTGCACTGCACACAGAGAGGAGGGAGTACGAAACAGCCGAGGATATGTATGAGAGGGCACTGGACATCCGCAAGAAAGCCTTGTCCCCGGACCACCCGTCACTGGCATACACACTCAAACACCTGGCCATGCTTTATAAACGCAGGGTGAGACACAGCTGCCTGCTGCCAATGAAGCGTGATTGTTCTGATAACCATTCTCCAATAATTACGAATGAGAAGCTGATTGAAGAATCGTTTGCTCTGCAGGGGAAACTGGAGAAAGCGGTGCCATTGTATGAGCTGTCTCTGGAGATCAGGGAGAAAAGTTTTGGGCCCAAACACCCCAGTGTGGCCACAGCACTGGTCAACCTGGCCGTTATCTACTGCCAACTGGTGAGACTGATCACTGCCCTTTCTCACATTCACCACTCCCTATCACTGTGTGCATGTAGCAAAGCTTATTGTAATGGTTACAAAGAGTGGGCGTAGCTTTTTGTTAGAGTCTGTGTGGCAGAATTAATCCACTTTATGTCTTTGGCAGAAGAAGCACAGCGATGCCTTGCCTCTTTATGAACAAGCACTTAAAGTGTATGAGGACAGTTTGGGGCGTTCACATCCACGGGTTGGAGAGACACTAAAGAATCTGGCTGTGCTTAGGTAGGTGGAGGTAAAATAGTGGACTGACATTTGACCATAAAAAATTGACAATTATTGTGAAAATAGTTTGTTTTTTTTTTCATTTTGAATAATTCTTTCTACAACCTCTTTCCCTTTCTTAAACAGCTATGAAGAGGGTGACTTTGAGAAAGCGGCGGAGCTTTACAAGAGAGCAATGGAGATAAAGGAGGCAGAGCCATCGTTGGTGTGTGGAAATGCCCCCTCCCGCCACTCCTCCAGTGGGGATACATTTAGTGTGCGAGGACCCGCCCCCCTCCCGCATGCCCCCAGGTGACTCTGTCCAACCACAACTCACCACAGAGCAGTAAATGACAGCTTTAATGAGACCAGAACATGTTGACTTTGAGAAGACCCCATGGTCTCATCAAAAAAAGGAATCACCACAGTCATCACGATGCCCACTGCTTCCGGGTGATGGAGGTTTTACGGTGCACTCCGTTGTACTGTAACTGCCAAAAGGATTGTGAAGTGTGCAGTATTAGTCTGTGAAATTGACGTATTTGCTGAAGGTATTTATTGATATTTCTATAGTATTAACACAATCATGTTAATTATGTTACCAGGGTAAGAAAATGTGAAATTTAGTCAAATCAGCCCCTTTAAGGGCCTGTAACTCAGGTTGAGTATTTTTTACAAACCAGATTCAAACTTTTAATCTGTATTTTCCTTGTCTTACAGGGTATAGTCAAAATAGATACCACTTTAAATTGCTCAGTAATGAAATGTGCTGCTGCATTTGAAATGTGGTACACATTTCCTGGAATGGAAAGACTCAGAAAAAGGGTCAGGCAAATTCTAAAGACTAAAACGAGACTAATGAGAATGGACACATTCTGTCTTCTCCTGTCCTGTCCAATGGGCATCATTAGTCGATTCTTCCTTTTAAATTGCCTACATTTTACGGCTCGAGGCCTAAAATGAAAACCCATGAAATTACTTTTTCACTTTCATTTTTGATAAACTGGCAAAATCCAAGTATAAAAGGATACTCATTTTTGGCATTTCTACTTTGACAGTCACAGTAGAGAGAGAGAGAGAGAGAGAGACAGGAAAGACAGGGGAGAGAGAGGGGATGACATGCAGCAAAGGGCCTGGGGTCAGATCTGAACCCAGGACCCTGCAATCAGGACTCAGCCTTGGTACATGGTACATGTGCTTATCCCGTTAGTCACCAGCGTGCCCTGGGATACTCATTTTTGTTTGCTAGCAAAGAGAAAAAATATGCACCTAGGTTACATAAGTGTGCACTGTTCTTACGTTAAGATGAATCTGATCAGATACCAGAAGATGCACAAAGCTTTTTTTGCCTTCACTTCAAGTGATTGACAAGGTTAGTTAAAATTACAGGAATTTCTCAAACTGTTTTGCAAGGCAACACAAAATTATTAGTAGTTAACAGTAATCTTATATGCCCTATATGACATAAATGATTAGTTGTGTCACACAGTGCCACCACTGGATAAAAATTGCTGGTATTCTGGTGTTTATTGTATTTGTATCATATTCTGTAGATCATATATTATTTAATATGGCCATCAAACCTCAGGTAGTTCTACTGCCAAGTCTCCATTTGAGAGGTGTGTCACAAAAATGTGTATATATACAGCAAAGCGTAAAAATAAAGTTACCTCACAATATAGAGAATGTCTTCCCCACACAATGATTTTGTTCAGTACAAAATAAAAAGAGCAAAATCAAGCCTGAACAAAGCTTAACATCTGGGGAAACATCAACTCTGGTACATCTAGTGTGCAAAACTAAAAAGTATACATTCATTCACTGGTTAATGTAAAAAGGGATTTTACAGGAATTGCCAAAACATGATGGTGCCACATGACTGTGCTGGTTGATGCACAATCATTCAACTATTTACTAACTCAGTGTGCATTAAAACAAATTGAACACAAGGTACCGAAACCTGTTATTTTGTTCTGCCAAACAAACTGTATCAGAACCATAAATACATTTGTCCTACCATGTATTCATGTAATAAATCTGTAAGAAGCTGTACAGGACAAAATATATATATATATATTAAAAAAAAAAAAATCAGAAAAAGTGTATTCCATCTAATAAATATTTTATTGAATCAAGTGAGCAATGTTTGTTAGTACAGTTGCTGCAGAGAGCTTCACAAAGCCGAGTGAATGATAAGAGCAGGTACATGATACATGCAACAGCTGGAGCTTCATCCACTAATCAAAATCATAGAGAGTACAGTCATACACATACAGTTTGCAGGCATTTCAGAAAAGACCGTTCCAGTTCAAAGTACCACGCACCTTTCCTTAAGATCAGCAGCAGCTGACACAAAATACAGTAAAATTGAAACATGGGCAAAGTTCAAATTCACTGTTAGAGTGAACATTTTTTAATTTGTGCTGTCCAACGGCTTTTCAAGCTTTCCCCTCTTTGAAAGGCTGTCAAGAATGCATTAATTTTCAGCTGATATTTGTTAATTTAACTTTCATGCCACCAGTTGCCATGGAACTTTTTTGAGGATGCTTGTTATTTAAAAAAAAAAAAAAAAAAAAAAAAAAAGTATTGGAACTACAGCTGCTTAATTTCAGCATCTGCGGAAACTGATACAGCACCACTGTACAACATGTCTTTCTGAAAAGCAGACATGAATCCTCAGAGTCCTGACTACATCTTCCTCATCTGAGCCATCAACTCGTCTAGACTCTGGTCGGTGTCCTCTACAGTGTCTCCTCCTTCTGCGTCCTGGGTCAGACAGAAGAAAGCCACTTCAGTCAAAACAATACCAATGTCTGACTGACAAAAAGGTCTCTTGGCAACAAAAACGTTATAATGGCAGAAACAGGCAGGTATTTATGGCGACTTTAAAAATAAGCCAAAGTGAGTGCCGTGTGATCTTGTATAAGGAATACTGACCTTGTCTGGAATGGTGTACGCCACAGTGATGCCTTCTGGGAGGTCAGGGACGAGGCCCGAGGCAGCTTGTAACTCTGCATCAGTCACCTCTGATACTAACTCAATACCTGCAAAGAAGAAGCAAAGTTAGTGTTTGTACACAAAAGGCAAGGTAGTGAGATTTACAGCAAAGAAGTCAGGTCATGTCTGGGATCGCTTACCCCACTCATTGTCCTCATGTACGACCTCCTCCTCCACCTCTACAACTTCATCTTTTGGCCGCTCTGCTTCTTTCCTCTGAAGAGAAAAAGTGTGGCACACATATGAGGCACATGAATATTGTTATGTTTCTTCTTATATCACAGTAATAATATGTGTATTTGTGAGCTGGGCTTTTGGGTGAGCAGACATGGTACATGATGTCACTTCAAAAGTTTCTCCCTCCTTATGTGGACATCTTAAACACACACACACACACACATACACACACCTTGTACTCCTCTTGTTGTCTCCTGCAGTGGTAGTCGCTACACTGGGGATTGGCTTTCATCGCCATGGTGGGGAAGAAGTCCTGCATGGCGTTGTAACCAAGATAGTAACTGACGGTACCAAACTTTAACAGATACCTGCAAGAGAAAACATTGAATCGATGGATTTAACTGGACGTGTTTACTTTCTGCAGACTGTAAAGATGTTAATGTAAAGCTTCTCATTAGTTATACACGACAAGATCTTACTTTAACACGTTTTGCACCAGGATGCCTGCGACCACGCCCATTGTGGTTGGTAAACTGGCGGCACACACTCCCTCTCGCTTCAAGGTTTTCTCATCGATGTTGGCTGCTACCACCAGGGGAGGAGCACACTGTCCGAAAGATACAAAATTGTACAGTCAGCTTTTATATCTCACGTATTACCCAAGGCTTTCGGTATTGGATATTAATCTTGAATAAAATCACTGATCCCGATACATGAGCCGGGTATCAGTGCATCCCTTGCTGTTTGAATTGTGGACTTACAGCAAAGCAGGCCGTCTCTCCAGGGTTGATGAGCTGGATGTGTCCTGATACAGCGTTCTCACTCACACCAGACTCCATCCAGATCTGACCTAGCTCGTTACAGGCCTGAGAGAGAAATATTTCAATCAATAACATGTACAAGACTAATGTGTAAAAAATATCGATTGCATACAATAAACCGTGCTGTTTAGTGATGCACTGACTGTGTTGATAGCCATCCTGGCCTCAAAGTTGTCCACGCAGCTTAGGACTAAATCCACCGGCTTCCCCTCCTCCAGCCCTCCATGACTGAGAAACACAGAGAATAATTCGTTAAGAGAATAATTTGTTGTGTTACCTAAGAGATGAGAGGGAAAACAACAACACGGAGAGTAGAAATGCTCACCTGATGCGATCCATGAAGTGTGTGAAGTTATCCATGGTGGTGATGTTGTAGTTATGGGTCTCAAATGCCACATCTGGGTTAATGTCTCTGTTTGGGAAAACTGGCAGGTAAGCATAGGTACGCGACAACATATTTCAGGTTTGGGGTCATTTCACGAACAGCATACCTGAGTGTGTGCTCTGCTGCTTCCACTTTACTGAGGCCAGCCTGGTGAGGCTGGAAGAACAGCCGGTTCATATTGGCCAACTCCACTTTATCATAGTCAAAGAGGAGCAGCTGGGAATGTACAAGCAGGTTGGGTAAAGGTGAACACACACCTAACTAACTATATTTATGCAATAAAGAGCTAATAAGGGAACGTGGAAAAAAGTAAATTAAAGTTTGTATTACCTTACCAATGCCACATCTTGTGAGCATTTCAGCTGTCACACTGCCCACTCCCCCAACACCAACCACAGCTACTGTATATGTCCGGATTTTCTGTTGATACATGTGGGAAAGAGATTTTTTTTTTATATCTTTCCTATTCCCTAAAGAAACACAGTGGTGTATGTTAGAGATGGGCACCCACAAACACTGAAAAACTCAATAACAATACCTCATAATCATCCACGATTCCCATTCTCTTCAAAGCCATCAGGCGACTGCGATGAGAACAAAATATTGACTAGGGTTAAATAAATAAATAAATAAATCAGCATATAGGGTGTGTGACTAGTGTGTGACTAAGCTAGCACTAGGCGTAGCCCCCTGACGCTTCCCGACTCCAAGCGTCACAAAAGCAGCAGCATTTTGTAAAGTACCATCGGGAGTCACCTGTACGGGTTGGAGTCCACCACCTCGGCGCTCATCTTGTCTATTTTCTGCCTGTGAGGCGCCTGCCTGCTGTCAGCATCCTCCGCCGCACACTGCCGCTGCTTACACTTGATCAGCTCGTTCTCCAACTCTCTCACCCGCAGCTTCAGCTCCTCCACCGTCGCCATTACTCTTACAAATAACGGCTCCAAATAAACAAACAAAAATACAACAACAGTGTGAGCTAGGTAAAGTACTGTAAATGAAATAACAGCGGGGCTAGACGACTGTTTCAGTGCTCAAAGTACACGTCTACACAACTCCAATCAGCTGTCAAATTGCGCTCCGGTAAACAGAGTCCGTGGAGAAACCGTGCCTGAAAGCAACAAAGGTTCCGACACAAAATGTATAAGTTACATTCATAAAAATGTAAAATACACGAAAACTCAGCCGACACAGCTGATTTATAAGCGTTAAATGTTTGAAATCTGGTGAACGGCGTTGGGAAATCGGTGCAGTTGAAATAACGCTCGGGGAAATGCGAAGTTGCATTGGGCGTTGATTTGCAGAATAATTAATTTAGGCAAAGATTTCATGCTAACAAAGACTGATATATTAATAATGTTCAACAATCCACAATTTTCGGCAGATAAATCTTAAATAATTAGTTTGATTATTGTTTTGGCTAAATATTTAAATATTAAACATAAATTGATTTGGCGTAAAAAAAAAAAAAAAAAAAAAAAGTGCCACCCTTTTACATCTTTAAAAATTCCGATTTTAAAACATAATTGGCTGCTGTTGAAAAATTAAAAACTCAGAAATCGAGTTTTAAATTGGCACAAACTATTGAATTACTTAGACATTTCAAATTTACTCTAATTAGTTAGCAGACTAAAGGCTTTCCCTGCATTTTGTTAGTTGTTGTTCAGTGTAATTTAGTTTTGCATGAGATATTCATTATATTCTTATAATGAAGTATACTGACAGAACATGCGTAAGGAGTGAGTTATATAGTCGCCAGCAGATGGCGTTGTTGTTACAACTTCTATGTTTCTGTTTTTTTTTTTTTCGCTCTGCCGTAGAGTTGAGCTTCATTGGCCCTCCGCAGCCACCGTAGATTAGTTTGTTTTGTGTTCCACAAGCCAAAATGCAAAAAGCAAAATTTCTCTGTCCTAAACAACAAGTGGAGTCCTGTTCCCTGATCTAGTACACCTGACACACCTCAGAAACATCGCAGAGGCTGAAAGATAGGGTTACACACGTGTGCTCCATGCACTGGATCTGAATTTCATCAAGTGAAGGAAAAGAAAAAAACAAATTATTAATGCGCGCTGTCTTTTTCTGACTGCCTCTGTGACCTTTATCACACAAAAACATTGTAAATAAGTGAATGTTGGGATAGCGATGTTGCAATGGGGTCATGCCCTGAAAATTGGGCTTGGTGAGGATGTGGACAGATGTTTCAGGGGGCGTGCCGTGTTATAAAGTTGGTCGGTCGGGCTATGGTGCCATTACGCAGGTAGACTCGCCGCAGTCTCCGGGCCACATGGCTCTGCCTTGGCGCGCCGCCGTGACGTACAGGGGTTTGAACCGCGGCCTCGGACGGCTGCTGTCCGTGACTTGCGACGCAGCCATGGACGAGCTAACGACTCCTGTACGAGAGCAGCACAAGTTCAATGTGGGCAAACTGCAGGAGTACCTGGTCGGCAGGTCGAGAGTGTCTGCTGGGGACACTCTCACTGTCAAACAATACAGGTGAGGCGGTGCTGCGTTGTTTCACCACGTCTCAAGGAGCCAAAGTCAAGGAGCAAAGTACTGTGCAGCACCCGTCATGTTTTAACTTGCTGTGGCTTCCTGTTTGTTGCAGCGCTGGCCAGTCCAACCCCACCTTTCTCATCCAGACAGGCTCGCAGAGTTATGTTCTCAGAAAGAAACCCCCTGGCATGCTGCTGCCAGGGGCTCACAAGGTAACGCTGGCATTATTATTCAAGATAATTTTACCACTAGCCTATGTTTTACCATGGTAGCCTGTTGACTGTTGTGTGTAGTCATGCCTACTGCCCAGCAGGGGGCGCCTGTCATTTAGTTTGAGGGGCCTGAAAAGCTTTGAGGCCGTTATCATCAAGTAAACAAACTGATTGTGATCATTTTTATTTATTAATCTACTTAGTTACACACTCATTCCTTTATTTGTTCATTTAGCGAGAAAGGCACGTGTTATTTATGTGTCTAATATCTGCAATTTCTTAAGAATAAATTTAAAAAGATGTTTTTTTTAAATGTATGTAATAGGTGCAAAACAATTCTGTGACCTGTTTTGTTGAACCGCTTTATCAGGTACAAAGTTCAGGTATGAGTGTCACATTGTATGAAATAGGTAATGATTGTTGCTGTTAAGAGATTAACTGTGAATAGCACATGATTTGAAAAGGGCAGGTGCAAAAAGGTAGTATTGCTTCAGCCTACATCAAATAAAGGAAAAGAGGAAAAAAGGAGATGAGAAGGCATGAAATACAGAAATGGAAAAAAAAAAAAGTTCCCCAAGCGAAATGAATGGTGACATACTGACTGCATAGGGGTCATGTCCTTAAAATTAGGGCATTGTGAGTATGTAGATAGACTTCTTCAGTCACTGATGTTTGTGTTTGCAAGAATTTGTTGTGTATTTCTATATAATATGCAAAAATACATGGCGTGGAAATATAGCATTTTGTGTGTTTTTAGTTTGTTTTAGTTTAGTTTTTTTTTTTTTTTTTTTTTTAATTGATGACTGTTTTGTTTTCTAACGGCTGTAATGGAATGAGCTGACATTAATGAGAGAGTCTTCCAGAATCGTTGATGGGTGTGACTGTGTACAGGTTGACAGGGAGTACCAGGTGCAGAAGACGTTATTCTCTGCTGGCTTCCCTGTGCCCCAGCCCTTCTTGCTCTGCACCGATACTTCAGTCATCGGGACAGAGTTCTACTTGATGGAGCATGTAAAGGTATGTGTGTGCAGCCAAGGCCAAATTTCATTTGAAATTGTGGGCGTTAGTTCACCTTGCCCTAAGCTATGGCAAAGTCACAGTCTCAGGATCTAATATTATTTGTCACCAAAACTTACAAACCTGCTTAAACCATGGAAGAGTGAAGCAGTTACTGTCGATTGACACAAAATTATTATCTGATAAGTGTTATGAATTATTAGACTTTGATCACAAAATGCACTGGTACTAAATGCTCTCTTGAAGGCCCTTTTTAAAGATAAGGCTTCCAAATATTTTTGATCTTTAACTTGATCTTTGTTTTCCATTATAATGATCTAAACTTTAAGATGAAATTCGCTCACTTAGGTTGGCTCATAGAATTAATTTGACTTGTCATACCAAGTTCATACTCCCAAACTTGTCAAAATGCTCACTCTCATTTCACATCAAATGTGTACTCACTTCAAGTCAGAGGCATAACTCATCTGTGTCCCTTCCTGCCGAGCAGGGGCGAATATTCAGGGATATTCGTCTCCCAGGAGTGAGAGCAGCCGAGCGAGCTGCACTGTATGTGGCTGCAGTGGAGGTGTTGGCGAGGTTACACTCACTAGACCTGACGTCGCTGAACCTTGAAGGATATGGGAGAGGACCAGGCTACTGCAAGAGACAGGTGAAACAATGTGATCTTCATATCAAACCAACTCAGCCTCATGTTTTTCTGAGCAATGCAGCGCAATGTTGTACAATATCAGCTGTAAAACAACTCCCAGCCAGTTCATGCATGATAGAGAAGTGACATACATACTTGTTTTTTCTTCCTTAAAGGTGTCCACTTGGACAAAACAGTACAAGGCAGCAGCCCACAAAGACATTCCAGCCATGAACGAACTCTCCAACTGGCTGAAGGACAATTTACCCGCCGGTGATAATGAAGTCACTCTTGTCCATGGAGATTTCAGAGTGGACAACTTGATTTTCCATCCAACAGAGGTAGAATTTCTCCAACACTGTTCCCCACCGCTCCGCTTCTTGTGACATACGAAGCTTTAAAATTTGTGCTTGCTGTTGCCAGGCACGTGTGATGGCAGTGCTGGACTGGGAGCTGTCGACCACAGGGCAGCCGCTGGCAGACCTGGCATACTTCCTCATGCCTCACTACTGGCCCCAAAGCCTCAACATCATCAGCACTATGGGCAGCTTTAAAGGAATAGAAGGTAATAGCAAAGAATATCTTCTCTAACATGTTTGAGCAATTTGATAATAAACCTTAAATCTCAGTATAATGTGATTGACAGCTGGACACATGGATAGACTAACACTATGTGTTTCGGCTGATGTTTCTTCCATATTTCCTTGTCCTTCTTAATGGGCAGGTATCCCAACTGCTGAAGACATAATCTCCATTTACTGCCGGTGCCGGAGCCTCCCACCCACTTTGCCGCAGTTGAATTTTTACCTTGCTCTGTCCATCTTCAAGATGGCGGGGATTGCCCAGGTTTGTCTCTGTCATACGTATCAAGTTAAAATTTGCTCTTCATTTTTCTAGGTATCTGGATATCAGGACATACAAAATCAGCTGTTAAAAAAAACACATTGGTTCTGTCTCCTTAACTACAGAGGGATCCAGATGCATTTATGAAAAAATAATAAAATATAATTACATTCAATCTGCAAAATAAATTATTTGCTTTTTTCATTAACTAGGGGGTCTATGCACGCCACCTGCTGGGTAATGCCAGTGCACCGAACGCGGCTCAGTTTGGCCAGTATGTGGAGCCCATGGCTAAAGTTGCCTTGCAGCTTGCACAGAGGTCGGTTTCTCTTCCTTTCATGGCTTATGAAGTCACATACCAATCCACTATATTGACCCATTAGATAATGCATTATGGCTAAATGAGGTTATTTTATGAAGTGTCAATGATTAACATGCATAATTTGGGTGATGACAGCACAGTGGCATGGTAAATAACTTGTAAAGGTTGAATAAGTTGGTGTTTACTTGTCCCATAACACAAAATGACCACAAAATGTCTTTGTGGGTTTGAAAAGGTTGTTGATCAGTTAGGAAGACTTAAGTGATTACTTCACCAGCAGCTGAGATGTCTGATTTTAAACGTCACTGTTTGGCCCAGGTTCTGTTTTCGGAACAAAAACTCCATCTTATCGGAATTTCAAGGCACTCCCACACTCACACACACGTACACACACACACACGTACACACACACACACACACACACCATCTCCTAAATAACATTTTCAGCTGTTTAGCGGTCACAATAGCGCTCCAAGTGACAGACCGGTGTCACAAGACATTCCGTTCTCAAGCCAATGGAAAACCAAAATACAAAACAGTCTCATAATTCTAATATTTTTTATAGTGATGGATCAATCTGACCTCTGCTCTAATGAGCTAGCATACTCCTCTATTTGCAAGTGCAACTTTATTTTTGTGTTAGCCTTGTAACCTTTGTAAGCTGTTCCCGAGATCTGTTGAGGCAGACAGAGGTTAATAAAGGACCTAAATTGCTTAATACCCCTCTGGCTGTGAGCAATGCTCATTGTTGCACTCAGATCGGTTGAGTGATGCGAACACTGGCCAGGTGCACCAACATCACCAGGATCATGTTTATAACAACATGTTGATCACACATGCCAACCCTCCCTCCAGCTGCCTCTTCCCATTTAAGCTCTGTTTCATTCCCGTAATGTGTGTGCCCTCCCAGGTCCCACCCAGGCCCAACAGAGGACAGGCTGTTCCTCCAGACAGCAAAAGGCAAGGCTGTTCTACAGCAAGTCAAAGACTTCATGAGACAATACGTGCTTCCTGCTCAGGAGGTCAGTGCCAATGTCAAAACAGATCTTCATTTCTTCTGAGGAATTTTGCCTTTCACATGGAGGGGGGTGGCAGCACACAAAAGTGCATTCATACAGTATATTCCTTAGTCAAATTATAGCTGGTATGACTGACATGACAGATCTGTTTTTCTCTGTCTGTATTTGTTGAATCTGGTAATGATGATCTGTGGGGAGGGTGGTAGAGGGAGGTCAACAAATACCTCAGTGTAGTATCTCACAGTGCACAGACACTGTTTTCTTGTACAAACACGTCTGTGATGATATATCGTCAGTTTGGAGAATAAATATCTAAACACCATGGCAGCAAGAGTGAAAATAAATGAAAGTGTTTATGTGACCCCTGTCAGCAACTTATTGTCTGATATTTCTTTTTGCCAAAGGAAGTTTCAGAGTATTACGCCAAATATGCTCATTCTCCACAGAGATGGCACACTCCCCAAGTAATAGAAGATCTGAAGGTGAGGAGTAATACTGAATGTCTAAACTATGCCATTTGGGTGTGTATAAGTAATCAAACGCATGTTATTCTTAACTTTTCCACACAGAAGCATATTTTTAATACTTTGATTCTAGCCCAAATCACATAGACGGAGAACAAAATACAGTTCTCTCAACAATCACTCCAGTAGCCATCTGTTCAGTATCGAATTAGCAGCTTCATCTGCCAAGCCTGCATAAACTTAAATTAAACAATAATTATCTCTTGTAAGCCTGCCATATTACACGATTCATCATTTTAAACTCTCCAGAAATAATGTTATTCATACTTTTGTTGATCCCACATGAAATTCCAACCTTTTCATATCTGTTTATCATCAACTCTGCTGATTGCCTTGGCACTTTCACTGTCTGTTTTGAGCGAATCATTCAGTTCTTACGTGTGTGCCAGTGTGTGCACGCGTATATGTGTGCACATTAATTTATGTGTATATCTGTGTGCCCAGGTGAAAGCGAGGGAGGCGGGGCTTTGGAACCTGTTCCTTCCTGCCGTCAGTGGCCTCAGTCAGCTGGACTACGCTCACATCGCTGAGGAAACTGGACGCTGCCTCTTTGCGCCTGAAGTTTTCAACTGCCAGGCTCCTGGTAAAAAGAAAAAAAAAACACCTGGTTTCAGATCTGAATGGAGACATTACGGGTCAAGCTGTCAGTTATATGACTTTTTTTTTTAACATGTTAATATATTTATGACATAGAATATACTGTATGCACTACTACTACTTCTGGTAGTAATAGTACTTACAGATTAATGGTTGGTGCAAGGCTTATGTAAATCCATATCATTTGAAGTAGTGTCTGCACTCCTTTATTTCCTTTATAACATGACTTTACTTATGATTTTCTTTATGATCCAGCTGGATTTTCAGCAAACCTCTCATATTCTGGGAAACATATGTTAAATCTAAATATAAGATGCCCTTTAAAGCATCTCATTTTTTAGAAACTGTCACAGATTAGTAGCCAGTTTGCGGTGAGATGTTAACTGTTTTTCCACAGACACTGGAAACATGGAGGTGCTGCACATGTTTGGCAGTGAGGAGCAGAAGAGAAAATGGCTGGAGCCTCTGCTCAGAGGAGAAATCCGCTCGTGCTTCTGCATGACAGGTAGTTTATATTTTCACTTCATATGTTATATTATGGGCTTCATTTCCTGTATGTCAGTGTGCATCACAGTAAGACTGAAAAAACCTAACCTAAAATCTAATCTGTTGAGAAAATTAAGATAGGAGTGGCTAAGTGTTTGGCAAAGTTTGTGGAATGTAATAAAAGAAGTGAGGCAAATAATTTACTGTGTGTGACATTTACAGAGGATTTTGCAACACTTGAGTCCTACATCTGAACCAGTATGGCACCTATTTGTATTCACAGTTGCTAGGTAGTGTTAGAGTTCCTCCCTTACAGTATTTGTAGTGGTGTTCTCCCCTGGTGTTCCTGTAATTGGTTGTGTTTGTAAAAAGGCCAAGTTACCTGTGGCTGCGACAAAATCTATGTGACGCCTCTCTGGAATCTTGTTTGAAAGCCTACATACTAGCAGCAAACACTAATGCACTATGAGTAATTCCTCCCAGTTTGGTCCCCTGTCTGTTCCCTCTCATGGAAACAGTGGTGTGCTGTTACTGAGAACATTACTGTGGGTGTCAACCTCCCTGTACTTTTTGTAAACACAGATGGTGGCTAGTTAGCAGTGATTCGGGATGTTTTTGTCGGAAATCCATTGAATTCTTTGAACTGGATGGTGAGGAATAAACATTTTTGATTGCTAATTTTAACAGCGGCCTACTCTACAAGAACAGAGAGTTGCATGAAAACATAATGCACTCCATTAATATCATTAATTATGTTTGAGTTGCAATCCAAAATTTAAAGAGGAATTACAGTATTTTTTTAATCTTGGCCCTCTTTTTACACATTTTGGGCTCCAAATGACTGATAGGAACAAAAAATTTTGGACTTCATTCAGTATTGAACAGGAACACTTGAGCCAGCAGTCATGAATTGGGCTGCAGTGTTATCAAACGGGGCAAGTTCACCCATCAAAATGGGTCCACTAAAAGAGCTTGCTATTGAGAGGCTCAGATTGTTATTAAAAGTGTCTGACAACATTATGGAAATGATCACTACAGAGTGACGTGTATTACCTAAACAGAAGTCTTGCTCTGAAATCTTGCATGAGGTTGTGGAAACATGAGAGATGGAGAGGAGAATGCTGGCGGTCGGGAAGAATTTGTTGTATTAGAGTATAGCATAGCTTAGTACTGTAAAAGCTTAAAAAACACACGCTGACCATTGACTAGGATTACAACTGCCAGCCAGAGAAGAGAAGAAACCAGAGCAGTTTTACCTAAAGAAAAAATGGTGTTTGAAGACTATAGATATGGTAGTCAAAGCAAGTGCTGCCAGATGATGTTCTTCAGATCATATTGGTTGTTTACTGAGCTGTATCTAATAAATAAGAAGATGTTAAAGTCTTTGTTTCTGAGAATTGTCACAGACATTTCGGCTATAAATTTTCATACACTTCCCACAATCCTCCTACGTCTTAACCAAAAATATTCTCTGGAACTGTACATAATCTCTGTTTAAGTAATTCATCAAGCCAAATAAGTCTTTTAAATCGACTACTGTGGTTAAAAGACTCACATGTGCTCTCCACCCCAGAACCGGATGTGGCCTCTAGCGATGCCACCAACATGGAGTGTACTCTGCGCAGGGATGGAGACCAGTATGTTATCCAGGGCAAGAAATGGTGGAGCAGTGGTATGTCCATTAACATGTTTCTTATTGTTTTATGCAAGAGAAAATTTGATTTACTGTCCCTCTCAGAACACTTTCAGAGCCTGTGTTGTGCATTTAGGCCTTAGAGTGCCATTAGAAAAGGACTTTAATTAATGACAAGGACTAGTTTTATGTCTGTCTGTTTTAGGTTACTTGATTTCCTTGTAAAAGATCCACGTGAATCAGTGAATGCTTTTTATTCAAACTTGAAACTGACATTTATACATCATGTACTCAGAGCATTCTCATAAAAGGCTGTGTTTAGTGTGTAATCAAGATATTGTACTGAAGTGCACCAGATGAAACCACTCACTCCCACTGCTAACACATGGACAACAGAAAACACACATGTGCCAAACCATGCATCACAGAATAAGTGTTGTACGGAGGTTGAAGTGCAATGAGAAGAAAAAAAATATATATATATATTTTGATATATAACTTGTTCCCTCAATTTGATTAACTCATTCCCACATTTTACTTAATTTGTGACCATGGTATAAGTGTGCAGTACTTTTCCTTTTTCCCTTGAGCATGTTTTTGTCCCAGCAAAACAACTGGTATTTTTAATTGAATTACATTCATTCTTTATAGCGTTTCTCTAATGTTAGCCATAACAAAATTATGCCTAACCCTATCCTTAACCAATAAGACAAAATGACCACCCAAAATGCAAGAAAATCCCCCCCATGTTGATGGGAAAAAATATATTTAATCCTCGAGGAAAAATGTCTGTTGCTGTCGTAGTCTGCTCCCAGTTTTCATGACATAAAATAGAATAAATGGAGGCGATTGGCTGCTTTGCTGAGCGCACCAAGACACATGTAGTTGCTGTATACGTGACTCAAAGCAACCAGTGTAGGCGGTTCAGCTGATTTTAATGCGTGTGGAGCTGCACATCAGATTCAAGCAGTCTGAATGACTGGTCAGGGTCTACTGTATTGAGTCTCTATATACACATTGGATCACAGGGTTTATTTTAAGCAGATTCTTGCGGTGACTCATCTGTGACTCAGTCTCTCGTGATTTTAAGGTTTATTTCATGTTGAGTAACTGAGTACTGGCTATAAATGAGCTTGGTTTATATTCTCTAAGAGAGATTTATTACAGAACTTAATACAGAAATATGAGCTCACTAACATTAAATTAAATCACAACCATTTGGTGTTTGTTTGATACTTGTCAGTTAATATCTCGAGCTTATGTTGGAGTGTTTTTACATATATATGGTGTATGGGGGCCTCCCTTCAGCAGTGTGAGCTGGGAAATTAGTGCAGATGCTCACTGTGTCACATATTGTGGTTTGAGTTTGTTTTAACATTCCCAACTTTTTTTTGTTTTTGTTTTTGTTTGTTTATATATCAAAATAACTTCTACTTAACCATCTATTGCTTGAAAGCTGCTGAAATTATGTCTTACATATACTGAGCAAGATTTCCACTGTTATGTTGCACCATAATAATATTGACAATAACACATCATTTTGTTAATAAAATGACAATTTAATTTAATGTTCAGTGATTTTGATCTTCTCATCTGCAGTCATTAAAATAATATCTTTTCTGCTTAAATTTCAGTTCTGAAGTTGTCTATTCTAATGTCAGCAGTAGTTCTTTATTACAAGGGCTTATTCAGTTTATAGTAACTGTCATACGTCTCACACTGTCAAATTAATTTCTATTAAAACTTGTGGCCAGCTCTTGTCAGGCTCTTGTCACCTGTGACCCAATCCTTGCACAAACTGAATTATTTGTAATTACTCATGCATGCTTGGGCTGCCTGTTGGGTAATTCTGCTCTTAGCCTTGAATCAACATTAATGCCAAACTAAATATTCTGTTTAAAAAAAAAAAAAAAAAAAATGCTATGAAGGCATTGTACACAGTGCAGCAAAATTTGATCCACCAAATAAATTAAGTTTCTCTAAATTTTTAGCATAAATATAATTGTCAGTGTATTGAGGAACAGATTATTTTAGCATTCTCACATCCCCGTAAGAATAATAAATATCTCTGGCTCTTTGAGATTGTCCTCAGCCTACATGAATGTAATCTTCCACCACGCTTTTGTGTATTTATTGGTTGCTGTTTCCTTATCTCCTCTGTTTAGCTGTTGCCTATGTGGTTGGCACATCTGCCATATTACTTGAGAAAAGGAACTGGATAGTTGTATGAATCCACAATGAGTAATTCAACCCACAAAACTCATTTCCACCTCAGTAAGAAGTAAAACTTGATGATGCTGTTAAATAGTGTCTCCATGCTCTCCTAGCTTTATTGTGTTTCCCTGGTTTCTGTTGTAAGCATCTCTAAGGACACTGCACTATTATGGTCACGAGCATTTTCCATCATTCCATCATGCAACACTCAGTTTGCATGGTTTCGTTGAAGTTGAGAAACAGAAGGAAAACAAAACAGGCTTTTTCGTGCTGTATTTGATTACAGTAATTGCGCAGGAGTTCCCGCATCGGATTGTTGTGGTTTCCTTTGTATTAAATCACTGCTACTTGTCATGGCATAAGCCACCGTAAACTCTGGTTAATGAAAGGATTGTCCTGACCCTTTTGAAGAAACATTTAGTTTCATCCATATGCATTAGAGAATGGTGTATTTTCAACATGGCTTTCTCTTTTTCCTGTTTGTGGCAAAATGGCAGATTTCAGATGAAAGGTCTATAGATTTCACCAGTGCGGCGGGTGTGGAAGATGTAAGACTTTGCCGAAGGCGTGATAATGTAGTGCAATGATTCCCAGACCTGCAGTGCATTATCTTCCGGCCATAATAACTTTGCACACATGCACACACATATGCCTGCAGATGTTTATCATTGTTACTAGACCATATTTCTGTCAGTGGAATCTAATGTGTAGCCTTTTATATAATCTGTTCCAATTCAGTCTGGGTTAAATAAAACAATCATAGTCTGATGTAATATTTAATGACATTGAATCACATAATCCCCGCCTATAATTACCCCTTAGTTTACTGCTTGGGAAAAGCCCAGCCTATGCCAGGGACAGGCTATAATCAATCCCTGTAAAATGCAGATTATGAAGCCGAGTTTGGTCTGATAACAGCTTATTTAAGTCACACTGATACAGGACACACCCAAGGTTTAGTTGCCTTGTTTGTGCCATGGCACTAGTTCATTGTCCTTGTCTATTCACCCCTCCGCTCATGTGGCATGCAATGTGATTCATTCATTTTCCTTGGAACACAGTCACTCCCCCACTTGACGACAGTTGAAACTGTAGTCTAAACCTTTGTCTCTCTTCTCACACACCTCTTTGTGCATTACACAAAGCGCATGTCCCAAACATCTAAGCTAAAAGCCATTAAGCAGGAGAGAGGATGACTAACAGGTGCTGTTATGCAGAGGAATGGTAAACAAAGACGTATGACTTTATGAGCTGTGGTGGATCTGGTCGTGGAGATTTTGTTCAGTTAAGCTGACCTGACTGTAATTTTTGTAGCACTGTAAACAGGCCTGAATGAAGTACTGTTAAACTCTTGGACTCTGGCCACATAGCGTTCTGGGCCTTGATTTGATATACACTGAATACATTAAGGCTGCTTTTTTTTTCGCCAGAGGAGTTTTGATCTAGTATGAGCATAATATTATATGATGGCACTGAGTGATTTCAAAGAGGAACAGATGAAAGTCCCCTCCAGGAGAAAATATGTACACCACAAAAACAGTTTGTCATTAGGAAGGACTATGGATTGCACTCCAATGCAAACCCGCTGCTCTTTTACACTCCAGTTATTTAGGTAAAGAAAGGATGAGTGGAACAAAAGCAACATTTATGCTGGAAGCACCTAAAAGGAGCAAGCTGCCTATGCTATTTGTTTGTGTGATGGCATGCTGGGATCTTTTCCACTCTTTGCTTCTCTCTTTTTAGTCTGGTCAGTGTTTGTGACTCAACGGGTCGCCCACTGTGCAATCAATCCACCCTGATCCCAATCCGAAACCGTGTGACAGGGTGAAATGAGATGCAGCTGATCATATGGAAAGTAGTACAGAGTGTGTGGTTTTAAATTAGAGTTAATAAATGAAACTATGGACACAGCATCCTGAGTTTTGGTTCCATTTAATTGTGATAGATGTAGGTAGATGCATCTCACAGAAAATGTTTGTGCTTTTATTTAACAAAGTGCCACACTATATACAAAGTAGTTGTCTTACTCAGCATATTACTCAGACAGGTGTCTAACAATGTACTCATTAAATGCACCAATTCCAAATGCAGTCAATTCAACTGCAGTGTTCTGCCTACTTGACCTCTATCAATATGAAATACTTTGAACTGATAAATTCTTGACTCTTAGACCTAATGTTTTGATGATCTAACAGAATACTATAAATAAAAAGTGTAAAAAGTGTTTTTTTATATAAAAAATAACCTGATAGTAATTCCGTCATCTGTTTTTTTTTTCTCCTTCCTTTTCAGGAAGGATAGTCTTACAGTATTGCACATGTTTATTTAATAGATATACATTTTGGCTAAGAGTACTTAATTGAATCATTGACTTGAGTAGTGGTTTACCAACTCTTATCACATTGAATCATTCCACAAAAGAGAAATAATTGTTAAACCAAATCAAATTAGATTGATGTTCACCCAAAGATTCACACCCTTCTACCCAACTGTACAAATATACACGAGACTGACAAATTGTATTTTAGTGTTTGGTTATTGATGGCCCTGTCATTTGTACATGTTATTAAAGATGTACTGTAGATATATAAGTATATAACAAAAGTTTTGTGGAGGTATTTACAGAAAAGTCCATAAAGCTTCTTTAGGTAACTTTTAACATAATTCTGACAAACCACCATTATATACAGAGGGTGCAATCCAAACTAAATGTACTGAGAAAAAAAATCTGTTTTTCCTTGCTGTCCCTGGCAGTTCAATCTCATTTGTTAAAATCTGATTGGACAAATCAAATGACCAATCTCTGTCCAATCATGTCTTGTGTATGTGTACTACTGCTATGCATATTCTCGTCCCATCCTCAAAAAAGCTCTTCCCAGCCTACCTTAACTCTAGTAATCTTAGCTTATTCTCGCTACAGCTCACCAGTTCCTATTTCGCCATTGCATCGGCACCACACACACAAGTGTGCATGTTTGTGGGAATGACTTGGACAAGATACTGAATCTCAGGTGGGTGCTCTTTCCGCTGTTTTGAGTTCAAATTTTTGACGATGGTCTGCCCACTCTAAAAAGCTACCTACACAAACTTTAACCGTTTAAGTCTCAGATAGTAAAGGTGCTGGTGTCTTGGTCTTGGTCCGAAGCTGACTGTGAGTGTGTGTTAGCGGGTCCTTTGAGTGCGATTTCCACCGCTGGCTCCTCGTTGACATATCGCTGGCGTCCTCCAAACCGCTGTCCGAGACGCTTGGCAGCCTTGATGACGTTTCCCTTGAAGGAGGAGCCGATGCAAGCATACAGGATGGGGTTAATGCAGGCATGGGCAAGTGCCAGGCTCTCTGTTACCTGCACAGCCCAGTCCAGCCCCTTGCTGACTTCACAGTCGGTCACCAGGAGGTAGATGATGTCCATTGCATAGTACAGTTTGACCACGTTGTAGGGCAGCTGTGTGAGCACAAACACAGCAACCACTACCAGCAGGACCCGCAGAGCCCGACACTTTCTGTCTCTGCACACCCCGGATGCTCGGCACAGCGCCCACCCCACTAAGGAGTAGCAAACCACCATGACCAGGAAAGGAAGCACAAATCTGAGGATCACCTCCAGCAGCTCCAGGGCAGCCTTGGCAGACCGGGCTATGTTATGGGGATAGATAGCCATGCAGACCGGCTTGTGTGACTTGTGCCTCACCGTGGAGAAGATTAGGTCAGGCAGGCCAAGAAGGACAGCTATAGCCCACAACACTGCGCACACCAGGATCCACTTTTTCTTTGTGGGGGGACCTGAGCCAGTCCTGCCTGTTGCATTACGGGCTACGGCACAGTAGCGGTCCACACTGATACATGCTAGGAGCAGCATGCCACAGCTGAAGTTGGCACCGTAAAGGAAGGTGTTGAGCTTGCAGGCTGCAATGCCCAACCTCCAGCCGTGGACAGCGTCGGCTGCCCAGAATGGCAAGGTGAAGAGAAGAAGCAGGTCAGAAATGGCCAGGTTGAGGATGCACATGTCTGTCAGGGTTCGCAGTCGTTGTGGCGATGTATAGACCATCACTACCATGGCATTCCCAAACAGGCCGACCGCCAGAGTTAGTGCATAGATGACAGGTAGGAAGATGCTGCTAAAGTGGCGCACTGCTTCTTTGTCACAGATAGAGAATTCGTAATTGTAGTCGTAGGTCTCATTGAAGTCATCTTCGTCATGGTAATAGAAGTCCTCCATTACCTGCTATGTGGGGAAAGCAGAGGACAGCTTTAGTGAGGTCTGTTGGTTTTTGCTCCATCTGTTCAACGCTTGATTCCTTAATTTATTAGGCAGACTGCCATGAAAATTGGTGAGTGAAGTTATGCTTCACAGAGAATGAACCCTAATGATTTCGGTGAGCCCATGTCCTAGTCTACCACTGCACCACCACTTTTAAAACACTGACCTGAAATTTCATATCATTCATGCTCCCACACTGAGGAATCCTGTCACACTCCATTTTATTCACCCTGTCAGTTTTTAAAACTGTATATCATTTCCTCCAGCACCACCGTCATTTGGAGATGAGCTCATTTTCAATAGGAGCAGGAAAAGGGAAGTTCCTACAGTATTCCCCATCAGAGGAATCTCTCTCGCATGATTTCCTAAACAGCTTAAGTCTTGTCTGTCTGAGTTTTGTGTGGGTTTGTTGATCCAGCTGGAAGCCTTAGGAATACAACAGAAGCACTGACCAGAAAGTGATTTGACGTCAATTGCTCTGCGTGTGATTGAAAATGGTCACAGGGCAATGGGAAATGGAAAACTTGTGTACTATCCCTTTAAGTCCACAACAGATGAGAAAGAGATGCTATCATTATTTCTTGTCAAGCTATCCTCCTTTCCAAAATGTGAGATAGTACAAGCTGATTTCAGGCACTGTGGATTATGTAGGCCAGTGTTAAACAACTTGGAAACCCTATCTGATCTGTAATCATGATCCTGTACAGTTGTGCAGTTGCATGCTGGTGAACTAATACTTTTTCCAGACCTGTGGTGCTGTTAACATTCTCCCCATGTTGCTGGCTGCACAGGGAGATGTTGTGATGACTGTGGTTTATTGTACAACAGGAGAGTGTGTGTGTCTGTGTGTAACGTGTGTGTTTGACTGCAGATGTTCATACTCAATGCCAGTGAGCATGTCTTTATGGAATTAAGTGTGTAATCTTCGTTGACCTGAAGAAATATGATCAGTATACCCAGCCGCATTGTAATTTTAATCCTTTGAAAAATATCAGTCAGATTAAAGTCGGGTTAAAAGTGCTCACTCTACATTGTACCCACAGAAATTAGTATCTCCAAAAGAAATGGTGAAATTCAACAGTCCAACATGCTCGGTTAGTTACTTTTTATCAGCTAAAGCTGGCTCAGGAGGAGGATGTTATGTAGGGATCACTTTGCATCTTGTCATTATTTTGGCATATCCTGTGGCTTGGCTGTCAACATTCAAATAAAGATATATACCAGGTTTGTTACATAATCTGTGTCTCTTGGTAGGGAGGAGCAGGAGTTAGTGCAACAGATGTTGCATTGCAGCGTTCAAAATATGTCAAGTATTCTACTGCTGTCAACAGCTGTGTTTTTATGCATAGTGGAAATATGGAGGATATTAATAGTTGCTTTACACTTTATCTTTAAAAAAATTATTGTTTTAGTTGTTTGATTTGCACAAGGTCAAGCTGAATGGAGCCAAAAAATCTTCTTCATGGAAAGTTAATTTGTTTTGTGTAGCGATTTGATATGATTAGTTAACACAAACCTGTGCATTTAAGCAACTGGTTTAATCAAGGCTAAGTTAACCTTGTTATCATTACCTACATATGATTACATGCTAAATGTCATAAAGGAAAAGGACTTTGACTGTCAGGCCAAGAGTGAACTATAAAGTACTGCAAAGTCAAACTTCAGCTATAGACAAACAAGGCCTACTGCTTTTTTGTAATAATATGAAAATCTTATATACATAATACAGAAATAGCATACAAATAGATTTTTTTACATTCCTCTAACCAGATTTCCATATTTGTGCAGTTAATGGAAAAAGTTATACAGTTAAAAAGTTTGTCTTACCCTCTGTCTCTGTCGGACTTTGTGAAGTTGAGATGGTATTAATCCTTTTCACCCACACACATGCAAACACACACACAAGAGTTGTGGTGTATACTGAGGAGAAATGTATGAACTGAAAAGACTATGATCTCCCTGCGTTAGCCCATCCCACTAACTTCCAATGTAGGAACACCTCTCTGCTGCGAAGAGAGAGAGAGAGAGAGAGAGAGAGAGAGAGAGAGAGAGAGAGAGAGAGAGAGAGAGAGAGAGAGAGAGAGAGAGAGAGAGAGGAGAGAAGAGAGAGAGAGAGAGAGAGAGAGAGAGAGAGAGAGAGAGAGAGAGAGAGAGAGAGAGAGAGAGAGAGAGAGAGAGAGAGAGAGAGAGAGAGAGAGAGAGAGAGAGAGAGAGAGAGAGAGAGAGAGAGAGAGAGAGAGAGAGAGAGAGAGAGAGAGAGAGAGATTCTCTTTAAGGCTTTATTCAGTTTGTCTACTGTACTCTATAGCATTCTACACAGGGGAAGTTGTGTTATTTTTACATCAGCCAAGGTGCCAGCTCACACTGTACACAGTGCCCTACCAGCTGGCCTTTTATTCATGTGCATGCACAATAAAAGACGGGATAAAAGAAGAATATAAAGTATCATCCCAAAACGCTCATCTTGGTGTCTGTTTTGGCCTGGATGAATGCAGCCATTATCAGTTTTTGTGGTGTCATGTATTTCATTTAACTGCCTCATTCTTGTTAGCGAGGAACGTTTTGGCTGCAAAACAGTTTGGCTTCAGAGGCGTTTTTAACTTGTGGTTTTCTGAATGACCTTATTTTCACCTTTATGGCTGCTGTGGTTTCATTATTGTTTATCAGGAATAACGTTTCCTCATTCAGATGTTTTTGATCCCTGTTTCAGTGTCACTCTCTCTTTAGAGCTTTATTGGCATGAATGTTGAGGATACATTATTGCCAAAGCCATTTGGCACCGATACAGACACTCCTTTATGCCTTCTTTCATTTCCTCCTGAATTCTAAGAGGAAAAGGTTGTTATTTGCACATGTTTTAACTATCTGGTTTTAGTATCTTTTAATTGTGTATTTATGCTCTACGGTCTCTGTTGTTGAATTTATGGCCACTATGTTTTATGTGTGCTTAATGTGTGCATGTCTGCACAACCATGCTGATTGACTGAAAATATTAAAACTAGTTATATATATTAAAACTCTCTCAAATTTTCATCTAAGTCTGAGTTTCAGTTTTAATTTCAGTTTTGTTGTATTTTTATTTTCCTTAATGTACACCTCAGCTGAAGGCTTAAAAAAAAGCCAAAAGCCAAATCTTGATAAAACGCCATAAATTAAAAGTCAGAAAAGGCCAGGATAACAATAACAACATACAAAAAAAAAAAAAAAAAAAAAAAAAAACATCATTATTATTATGAATGGAGGAGATCCATCTGCAGAAGAGAATGTAAGCACAGTGCAGAGCAATTTTTATGTATTTATTTTTCTTAACCATAGAAGTATTTCATGTGGGGAAAAAATGCAGCAAAAAATGTTTCCACCCATTTCTGGGTAGTAAAGGTATGTTTTCATTCCGCTGTTAGTGGGACATGTTGTTGGTAGGACATGTACAGGCAAGTTGGTGTGTGACAGCGGGACTCACCTTTCATCCTGGACCATTAAGACTTACATAAAGATTCTCGGGAAAACCTAAGCTGCCTCAGGGCTAAACGAGCTCTCCTAGACACGAGAACCTGGAGTTGGGTGGAGCCGTGCACATGTAATGCGCTTTGTCACCGAAAAAACCTAATTTACTCTTGGCATAATGTAGTGTGGTCAGAAGATTTATAGGCTAAGCATCTGTCAGAGTGTGTTTGTTAACAGTGTTCACAGTCATTCATGCTGTTATTCTCACACCATATGAATATTCCAACACTTTCCTCATGTCTCTATTTTCTGTCTGGTGTCCATATGTCCTCTCCTCGGGGGACAGGAAGACTGTTTGCCACTCAGAATATAAACAGGAAGACAGGCCATTGGTCATTCTCCCCTGCACCCCAGGGACTTGAGTCCACATGAGCAACTTTTTGTCCAAAAGTTGACCCCCGATCGTAGATTCTGTGAAACTAGAAAACCCAAGCAAAGTAGGATTGCATCAAGCTGAACTTAAGCTGCAGCACCAAGTTATCGGCCTACGTTTTACAGCACCGCTTCATTCCTGTGGTGTCTAGCTTGCTTTACATCTTGTTTGTTTTTCTAGCTATAAAAGAAGCATTTTATTTGCCAGTGATTCACTTTAAATTTGAAGTTTCTCCCAAAGAAAAAGAAATGTGCGCAGCGACACGACTAGGTTTTACTGCGTATGGAGGAATCCAACTAAAAGAAAGCTCAGGAAATATCAATCAACCAGCGGTTTTCTCATCTGGCAGTTCTCATACAATTCATCTGTTAGTAGCTCCATCCATACTTAGCATTCCAGACAGGGACCCTACAATGTTTAGGTCATGGCATGGTGAAGGACAGACTGTGATAAGGGACCTGTTCTGGTGTTTATTATACCACCAGACAGCAAGTACACCAGACAAATGAAGTGCAGTTTACTGTTCTAACTAGTACAATGTCTTTTTTTTTTCTTATTTCTGGGTTAATGTCCCCTCTAGGTGCTGGCAACCCACAATGCAAAGTGGCCATTGTAATGTGCAGGAGCAGTTCTCAGGATGTCAGCAGCAGGTCGGTCATGTGGTTAATGCGGCCATGTTATGAATATTTGCAGTCAGTTTCCTCACTGATGTGCAGGGAATGTAATAACAAAAAACAGTTTTCTGTCTTTGTTCAAAGGTTCAGGGTCTTGATGTCCTGTTTATAACCGCTAGTTTTAAATTTATTCCAGGATTTTGGTGGAAAATATTCCAGCTCCACCAATTCAGTGTTGCTTCACAGTGGTTTATATGAAACAAATGTATATTTCATTGAAAAGGAGCTGTTTTGTTTTGACTCTAGAGGAGAATTCTTCATTGGACTCGCATTTTAAATTGTTATTGACTCTGCCAAGGGACTTTGGGTGTGTGTTTGAGCATGCATTACAAAGTTAACACCACAGCCTAGCATTTCTTGGGATGTGTATCACACTAAAGAAGTAGATCTCTATTAAATATTGGTGAGAGATAAATTTTCTACTAATTGGTATGATCTTCATAGCAACCGTTGTGATACAATCAAACAAACCCAGAATATTTTGCAGCATACACTGTCTCCTTTTGTTGCTACAGCAGTGTGAGAGACACTCATCAGGGCTGCAATTTCCATTTTTCCATTTATCAATAGATGGTGTAAACTTAATCATATTTAGAAGTGGATGAAAAAATGGCAGTGATTGATGGATTATAGATGTAAACAAAAAGTGTGAAATTGTGATTATTGTGATTGCTGATTATTGATTATTACTGTTTCCTTTTGATCTTGTATCTTAGGCACAGCCTGCACAGTATGATCCTGGTTCCCATGGACACAGCAGGAGTGCAGCTGGTCAGACCGCTCACTGTGTTTGGACAGGATGGTAGGCAGTGGCATTCTTCTGAAATTGCTATAATTTTACAACCATCACTTTTCATATCAGCATAGAATTTTGTCTTAACCATAAATACTGGGCTGTGTAACAATAACAGTAATAGTTACCTGTAAATATTTGGAATCTAAAAGTAGTGATCATTTTATAGCATTTAGTCCCACCAACCGCCAGTATACTCTGCTCTGTTTAACAACTGCTCAGCACTGCCCCCAATCTCCAAAAGACTGTACTGCACTTTTTTTTCTCGTCTCACAGCAGTAAATGGCCTTTCTCTCTCTCTCTCTACATGCTTTTCATGAACTGATACATTGTATATACACAATGTATCAGTTCATGTCTCTTCTGTGTTCCATTCCGATGATACAATGTAACCGTTCATGTGTGTTCCGTGTTTCTTTCCATTGATACAATGTATCTGTTCAGGCAAAGCCTACATAGAAAGGCCAACTACAGTCAATGACTGCCATGAGAAAAAGTGTATTCGTTATAATATCCTTTTTTATTTTTCCTTTTTTCACTTTTTTCTTTAATAAAACATCAGCCTTTGCCTGTATACAAATATGATATACCTTTCCTGCAGTGTTGTGCATGAACGAGTTCAAAAGAACGCGTTCATTGAACACGTTCATTTTTTTAAGAACGTTGAACTGAACGCAATGTATTTGTAAATAAAGAACTTGAACGTGAACTCGTTCAGATTATGTGAGAGTCAGCGCTAATGTTTAGGTGCAATTATTGCGGAATTTCCCTTCTCCTTTTTAACACGGAATATTGCGGAATTTGACATAATTTGAATGAAACGCTGTTTTTGTGTGGAATCTGAACGTTTGTCTGGGGAAAATTACATGGACGGAAGCAAATCTGGGTGTCACAACCCCTCCAGTGGTTTCACCTGCACCTGCACCACCAAGAAAAACATTACAACACCTGCACCGGCACCGTACGAGTCCAAAAGCAAAGAAACTTTCCAGCTACAGCGGCGCACTGACATAGCTTGTGTAACAACGCGAAGAGCGACCACTCTGCGCTATTTTCACTGGCTAACAGCGGCACACTGGCTTAGCTTGTCTATTCAGAGAAGAGGTATCACTTCGGCTTATTTTTCAATCTATGTTATCACATGCATACTACTGCTCATTCATTGGTAGCTGAATTGTTAGGTCTGTTTGATAAGTAATTTACATTTTTAAAACAAATAATTTAACATTGTTCAGTTATTAATAACATATCATTTTCACCTTTTACTGCTATAACAATGTAATTGTTAAATAAATAAATAAATAAATAAATAAAGTGTTGTATATTTGTTACCTCAATTAATTTAAGGTAATTTCTATTTCATTTGTGTGCATTTTAGTCATAAACATTAAAAACACTCTTTTTTGGTAGTAAAGTAAAATAAGAGTAAAGGGTAAAAAACTGAATTCCCAAAAAATAAAACGGAATTTGCGGGGGGGAAAAAACGGATTTTATAGGGCCCTACATTGATTCCGGCAGCAAAAATCTAACCTTTCTGTGCAAATCATGTCCACCTGCGCTGAAAAACACTTTCAGCGCAGGTGGACATGTCAACTTCAAATTTGAAAAGGCATTTGGAGTTGAAGCATCCATCCAGTGTGAGAAAATATCTACAAGTCCTTGACAATCCCAAAAAGTCATCAGGAATGGGCAAGAACACCCCCTGCCAGCCCCAAACGACCCAAGTCACACTGCCTGCAGCCTTCAGGGGTATTACTGGATTTCCCAGCAACAGGTAGACAAATTAATAATGGACTACATTGTTTGAGATTTACAGATTTCTACAATTCCACTAGGACAATATATAATTGTAAATAGCGAACAGTTTTAGGTGGTGATGGATGTCATAGTTTTCTTTGAAAAACAAGGTCAGTCTTTCATTCTCACTTTTCACCTAAAAAAACTGAAATGAACTGAACTTTGAACTAGTTCAAAATTGAAATGGTGAACTATGAACGTGAACTATTCATTTTTATACTGTGTGAACTGAACTTTGAACTAGTTCATGAGAACTATGAACTTGCACAACACTGCTTTCCTGTCTTTCTAAAATCACCTGATGTTTTGTTTTTTATTTTTATCATCATAATTTTTTCCGTGCGATCTGTCTGTGCTCAGATGCTATCCATGGTGGCCACTTTGAAGTGCATTTTGACAACGTGTACATCCCTGCCTCCAATATTATTCTAGGTAAGAGACTGTCATGCTGTGTGTGCATCTTTTTATATCTGTGGTTTTTTTTACCAGAGGTTACACAGTGGTTCTTGTTTCACACCTGGCAGTTTCAGTCTGGGTGCTCTGAGAAAAAAATGCTGAATAGGTTGTAAGGCTCCAGCCTATCATCACTTGCAAATCTCAACTGGTGTTATTTTAATATTAATTTTGATTAAAAAAACAAAGTTGATAAGTTATTTAAGATTTGGAAATGATGGTTTGCAGGGTGCATGTAGCCTCTTCTATACACTTAGTCATTTTTGCAATCAGAATGCTTAGCTATGGTTGTACATTCGTTTAACAAACACTAAACATGCATGTCATGTTTTAAATGTCAGCAAATTTCATTGGACTATATGAATATATTGATAAATAAAAATTCATGTATGTGAGCTCATAAGGCCAGAGATATAACTTCTCCACCTCAGAAAATCCTTCTTAAATCTGATCAGTGCATCTCTCAGTATGTTTGCTGTAGCATCCATGCAACCTGTCTTTGATTTTGTGTGTGTGTGTGTGTGTGTGTGTGTGTGTGTGTGTGTGTGTGTTGCTAGGAGAAGGCAAGGGTTTTGAAATAGCCCAGGGTCGTCTGGGACCGGGCAGGCTGCACCACTGTATGCGGGCTGTTGGCCTGGCAGAGTTGGCACTGGAGCTGCTCTGCCAGCGAGCTGCCAACAGGCACACCTTTGGCAAGAAACTCTACCAACATGTAGGTGAACATCTCACCACAACTTCCTCCACAGTTGTGATGAAACTTCCTCCCATTGTTGACACCTAGTGGTCAAATTTTTAATAACATCTTGAACAAATGCACTCTTTACTCCAGGAGGTAGTTGCACACTGGATAGCAGAGTGTCGGCTCATGATAGAGCAGACCCGCCTGCTGACTCTCCATGCTGCCCATGCCCTGGATACACTGGGCAGCCAGGCTGCTCGCAAACAGGTAACACAATCAGAAAAGCCTCCCTGATGCACAGTTAGTTATAGTCACAGCAACAGCCTTCAGTTATGCCCTATTATCTCTGTGCTTGTTCCCAGATTGCTATGATCAAGGTGGCAGCAGCCAGGATGGCCTGTAAGGTTGTGGACTGTGCTATCCAGGCACATGGAGGTGCAGGTGTGTCAGGAGACTTTCCCCTAGCACAGATGTGAGTATCTCCTTTTAGGACTGAGTGGTGTATTTAAATCAATATCATGATGTGAAACTAGGTATGTCTAGGATTTTGGATGCTGTAATATGGCATAATTGTTGTATTTTCCTGTATTAAAGGTTGCATTACAGTAAAGGGATTCACTTCTCTGAACTTAATGGACAGCTATAGCTGTTCTCTTATGTCTTGACCTGCTTCGTAATCTTATCCTTACTACTAGTAATTGTCACATTTCTTGTGTAAACATCTCGTGAAAGCTTAGTATTCATACCTACCATATTGTTGCAATACCGATATCAAGGTACTTGGTGAAAGATATCTTGGTTTTTGGTTTGTTGTTATTTCCCAGCCCTATTTCCTGTGTGCATATCTTTCTGGTTAGTTTAGAATGAATATCGCATGCTCCCTTTACTGATACCAAAAGTCACATCCATTCTCAGGTACTCATATGCACGGACCCTGCGCATCGCTGATGGGCCAGATGAGGTGCACCTCTCCTCAATTGCCCGCCTAGAGCTGAGGGATCAGCTGAGGAAGGCACAGAGCAAGCTCTGAGGCCACAGGAAACATAAGGCAAGATCAGATGTACCAAATCAAAATAATCTAGTACGCAGGCCTATAGCTGCCTTAAAAATCACTCATTATTGGCTGTCATCAACTATTGCTGGGGATTTTAAGAAGCTTATACACAATATTGTGTAATCTCAAACAGGCTTGCATCAGGCACCAGTAATTGTTGAAATAACTGTATCAACACTACGAAATGTAAATAAATGCACTTGTAATTGTTAATAGTTATGCTGCAAAAATTATGTCTGTCAATGATGTATTATAATTTCACAAAATAATAAATTTTGGAAAAAAAAAAAAAAGGGCACTCATTTATTAGGAATTCTTTTTAATGTGAACTACAAAAACAGAAAATGACAGCATGAATATAAGACTAGAGTCATCACACTCTGTACGGGTGCGGTTTATCACATGGATGAATTCCAATGGGCGGTGGTGGTAAGGAGTGGGGACACACAAGCGCACTTTTTTGTACAATATAAAACAGCAACGGCCCAATCCATTTGATACACAACATGGACACCCGTGCACCAACCACCTCTCATTTGTTTTTACATGAACATCTGGGCAGGGATATTCAACTGCCAGCTCAGTCAATTCTTTATACAACACGGCGCAGAGGGGGAGAGAATGGGGAGGGGAGGGAGGAGGCTGGAGCTTGGGGGAGAAGATGTGTCAGTGTTTGCTCTTCTTTGATTTCTTGTGGGACCGGTGAGGCGACCTAGATTTGGAGCGGGATTTCTTAGCTGATTTCTTGGGCGTCCTGGAGCGTGACCTCCTGGACCGTTTGGGTGTGCGAGGCGATGAGGGAGATCTAGGAGAGCAAACATGACAAGCATAAGAAATCTCAATTCCCTTTTCTTCTTGTGCTCAAGTCAGTTCACCCCACTGTGTTAAATAATCCTGTCAAAGAAATTTGGCAAACAAAGGGCTGGACACTGAGACCTGGCTCCAGTGAGAAACAACGCAAGTGTTTGCTGCAAAAACCAGATTGAAACAATTTGCCTTATCATTCATTTTTCCTGCTCTTTTACCAGAAAAATGCACAATCTTTATCTCATAGCTCAAGTGCAAGCATTACAACTGCTGGGAAAAATAATAAAAGAAAACCAAAGAGTTGCTACACATCCATAAAATTACAAACTAGATTAGAGACCTGCATTTAAGCGATAAGAGCACTGCTCTCACGCTGCTGAAAACTGAAAACATATTCTCTTCCCAAACCCTCACTGCATCACATATTATAATCTTGCTGTCAAAACATGCTGTACCATTTGACCTAGTGTATCATAATTGAATCTGTTATTTTGAGGATTTGTAATATTTCCAATTTTGTGTCCAGTTCAACTGAACAAAAATTGACAGAACTGTTAAGGAATCTACACTGATAAGGGTCTTGTTGACAGGATAGATGTCAGGAAAGATTGACAGGAAAATCTTATTGGACAGACTGTCGTACCTCTTGGAGGACTTTTTGTTGCTGGAGCGGGGAGAGTCTTTATGGGAGGAGCGGGAGGACACATCTTTAGAGTAGGAGCGATCGGACCGTTCTGATCTTTCCGAACGTTCTGAGCGGGGTGAAGGTGAACGCCCTCGTCTGCTGCTACTCCGGGATGGGCTAGGTGACCCACTGTGACGCCGTTTCCTATCAACCAGAGGTTCAACACGTCTGAGATAGGACAACAAACTAATCACCTTTAGCATAAAGCACAGGCAGTATACTAAAACAATGATACTGCTACACTGTGTGCAAATAAATGGTATCTCACCTCTCTTTTCTGGTCGGTGTGTCTTCCTTTTCTTTTTCCTTCTTCAGGTCTTTCAAACGGGCCTCAGTTTTCTCCTTCTCCTTTTTCTCCCTCTCTTTCTCCCTTTCAAGTTTCTCCTTTTCTTTTTCCTGAGGTAGCAGAACACAATTAATGATGCAAAACTGAATCCTTGATTTGGTGTTGGCTGTAATTAAAAGCCACAGGCTGGTTAAATACCTTTTGTAATAGCTTGTCCCTGTAGTGCTCCACCTGCTCCTGAATACTCTGGCCAGGCTTCTTGGGTCTTTTCCCAGACTCCAGCTCATCCTGGAACTTCATGACTTTAACCTGGGTGAAGAATACAATGATGGGAAACTCATCAAACCAACAGTCAAAATGTGCGACACATACAAAGGGATTTGAGTTTCCACTGCATTCAAAACAGTTTTAGATCATAATATACGAGTGTGTGTTGTATGCGGGAAGTGGTAAGTAATATAGTACCTCTATCTCTCTCAGCTTGGTTCGTTTCTCCTCATTCATTTCAGAGATCTTGGCTTTAACGTCGGTATCATCTCTGATGGGGTTTGAGTAACTCTGAGGATCCTCTGAACGGGGGCTCTTGTCATCATCATCACTCTCCTCCTCATCCCTTCAAAAGGCAGACACAAAGTCAATGATAAATGAGAGAAGCAGCACAAACCTATTCAGAGTGTAACACAACTGACAATTATCCTCAAAATGCATACACACACAAAGCAACTTACTTTTTTGTTTCCTCTGGCTGCTCAAATATTTCCCATTTTGAGGTTGTCACAGCTGAGGAGAAAACATGACAATTGTGAATGAACACCATGCAGCTGAGTGTAACTACCACTGAGAACACAGACCTCAGAAATGCTGGTATGAGGTATCATCCTCATCAAAAAGGACTAATGTGCAGATGTCAAATCTTCCTTACTTTAAAAAAAAAAAAAAAAAAGTACTCAATGTAGTTTATGACCACTAGAGGCCCTATAGTGCACACAAGGAAAGCTAGATCCCTTTTATGTTTACATATACTCCCTGCATGCCCTGAGCATTAGGACAACGCTGCACATACACACCAATGAAAACAACACAACTTTCAAAATATTCCAAAATAAGGTATGTATTCAGCATGATTATAAGGCCTCAAAGACACAGAGTATGTTTTGGTGAGAAATTGTGAATGTAAAGAAAAACAAATGTGTATGAAAGGAAAACTACATTGGATACCTTTCATACTTGGATTGCACCTAAAAGTCTCACCTTGTGCTTCTAACTCTGATTCATCCACTGCTTCCCATTTGGATGGCGCAACCTTGAAGGTTGCCTCCTTGGACTGATCTACTGTAAGACCAGAAAAGTAAAAAGACATCAATTTTGAAGTTAACTGACAATCTATTTAATCCAAAGACCCCATTCACAGCCTGTCGTACAACATCCTTTTATTACTTACAGGGTACTCCATCTATGTCCTCCTCCATAGGTTTGATAGGAACACCATCAAGGTCATCCAGAGGGGCTCCATCGATGGGGGCCCCATCTATGGCCCCTGAGTCAATAGGAACTCCGTCCACATCCTCCAGTGGAGCCCCATCAACATACTCCCCAATAGGAGCCCCATCAATGTCCTCTGCTGGCTCAGCCTAGACCAAAAACAACACAAAAGGTTGGCCAGGTTAGCCAGATTTTCACAGCAGTGTCACTGACAGTTGTTTTTTTTTTAACCAGTGGTTTCCAAATGACTTTTCCATAAACTCTTGCTTAATTTCCATGACCATAAGAAACTATTTATTGTTGCCACTGAAAGGTGTGTTTTAACACTACATATGCTATGAAAGGTCTGTATTTCACATGGAAAAACAGTGGCAAAACATATGGTTCAAAATTGGTGAAAATAATTGAAATGAAGAATGTGGGAACTGTGTGATGCTGGAGAACAAAAAAGTTTTATTTGCTAATATTAGGGCTCTAAACTGAAGCACTTGATAAACAATATGACAAACTGGCTTGGTGATTCAGCTATATAGATTAACAAAATGTTACAAGCTTGGCACTCTTCCTGACGCACCATCAGACGTCTGTATATCATATATTTATGCGTCTCTCTAGAACAAATGATTAATAGACATACACCTAGGTAAGGTTCAATATATTTAAGTCCTAGCTCAAAAACAAAGTTTGTAACTGGTTAGATCAAAAATGAGGGTAGTTAATTACTCACAGAAACAACGAAAGCTAGTTTCAACTTTGTTCTCAAGACTGACACTTCTAGAGCTTGAAGTTTTCACAGCCATATGAACCCTGCATTAGGGCCAGAGTGTTTTTATCAGGTTACTGACCTCCACTATGAGCCCAGGAGACTCTTTGTCTGCTGAGAGGTTGACCAGGCCTAGAAAGATGTTCTGCAGTTTGATAAGGAAGGGGTCTGGGTACACTGCCCAATCCTCCCACGCCCGGAAACATGACATCACCCGTTGCTGCCACACAGAAGAACAAAAGATAAGGATGGTTGAGTGACATACCTGAGATAATCCATAACGTGTCAAGTTTTCTGCCCAGGAATGGGTGGACATCTGTTACCTTAAAGTTCTCACACTGAAGATGACCCTGTATCGTTTTGTATGTCGCGTTGAGGTCTGAGAAGATCTGGCAGAGCTTGGTCTCAAAACTGAGTGGGCGACAGGACAAAAGCAACTGTTTACAATACAAATAACAACCAAATTGTATCTGAATCTTGAACTGACTGCACTGTTCAACATGTCAAAATTTAATTACCAAATAACTTACTATTTTCTGTAGTAAGACGCGTTAGCAACTTTGGCAGAAGAGTTGTACAGCACATCAGAAACTAGATATAACCGTGCAATCTGAAATGACAAGAAAAAAAAATAGTTTCACTTGAATTGTCAACCAATAAAACTGACATTGATGGAAATTCTTGGTCCTTTTTCTAAAAACAGAGTCAGGGTTAGGCCTTGCCTTCTTGGGGAGAGGGGTCTTGAGAATGGAGAGGGACTCTGTGATGCACTCCACAATCTCCTCAGCAGCCTCAGCGTGGCTGAGACAGAACAGCATTGCTTCAGCTATGTCTCCCTTCCTGGGAGTCAAGCCTCGCAGAATCTCCTCCAGTTTATCCCGCTCTCTGCAGATATGAAAGGACAGAGAAATGAGGGAGGGAAGAGGCAGAAATTCAAAACTTATTCCAGGAATGTATTTTTTATATTTTTAATTAAAGCTACGCAACCACCGTGGACAAGGAGTCTTACTCTTCTTTCAAGCAGCCTTTCTTACTGGCCTCCTCCTCTTCCTCCTCCTCATCACCATCATCATAAGGGCCGTGGAGGTAAGGATTGAGGGGAGGGGGACGCCACAAAGAACCGTTCTTAAACATCCTGAAGTCCTCTGTTCGCCATTTGGCTGGTGCTTCACCCTGAGCAAATAAAACATCCTTTACAGTAAAGGCCAAACCAATTTCTGCGCGACTATGATAAAAACACATCACCTTTCACTTCAAATTACACAATTTGCCACTGAAATAAGTCAAGATATTGAACCTGTAGTATGGAGTAGAGTTTCCATCGGTAGTACACGTGTGCTGGACTCTGGTTTTCAAATAAAAATCTGGAACAAAATCATCAAACATCAAAACTCTGCAAAAATGACTCAATAAAGACAAAAGGTAATGTACTTATGTGCATTTACGCTCACCTGTACATGGGATTGTTGATTTCTCTGTTCATTATCATGGCTTCAAACATTGGGCCCTCACGCACCACAAACTCGATCATTCGGTGGATGAGAGAGAGCAAATTCCTATAAGAAAAACACAGTTAAAGCAAACAGATTCAGAGTGGCCGGACTTTTGACCATATGCAAAGCCTGTCTGCTAACCTTGACTATGCCTCTGGGCCTATGTAGACACAGAACATGAACGTGTACACATGTATCAATGCAATCAAAAATCAATACTTAAAAACTCAGAACTCATTGTGTTGAAACATTTGTATTTACAAGGAATTAAAAAAAAAAAAAACAGGTAATAATTCGGGTAACAATAAAAATTAAGAAAAATTGGATTTCAACTCTGTTTCCAAAAGATTGTCATCAAAATTCATGCCCGCATACTTTCAGGATACCAGTGCGATTTGTTTTTAATTACGTTGCACTGCCTGGACCCTTTCATGTACTTCTAATTCCTAGATTAAATTTGCACTGAATGGTGAACAGTGAAGCTGAACAAAATGGGAAAATTAAGAGTGGGATGTTGCAGAGACACTGTATTAACTGACAGTATCTTGTCAATACAGTACCTTTCAACACCCACTCTCTCAGCTCCTGACTGATGTGAAGTGAAGAAGAAGAACCAAAGCAGTACAGGATTGTTGGCCTAAATAGGCTAAATAGGATATCTACGGCAGAGTTGGTCATTACTGAATACAGTGCAAATGGGATGACTAGTGTTCTGCAATTTGAGATAAGGCTGGGGAGTTATATGGTGCAAGTTGGATATAATTAGCCTAAAGTGGCCAACAAAACAAAGGATGTCTTTCATTTGACAACACAGATCACATTTACTTGTATTGGAGCCGATCGTACCAATGGCAGGGTAAAATTCTGTATACTTTCCCAATCCATCCCATGATGCTTTTCAGGTCCCTCGCTGCTGCAGACAGTTCAACTTGTGCTGCTCACCAAGGCCAATGTCAAAGGTCATATTGACTAATAATGGGAAGTTTGGATTTGTTGGCAGGGACCAGATTTACTGAGCCCCTGACAGAGTGACAGAGGCCAAGGGGGCAGACGGTCTGAATGAGCAATGGTCAGAGAGCAGGATCTGACATCTAAGGGTCTAGAGTCAGCAGGCTATGTGGGAGAGTGCCATGTCACTAAAGTTAAGCTAAAACATGAGAATGAAATGTTGATGTATGGGAGTGACACTGTGATGCTGAAAAGTCATGATCTTTCTACACAGGACATAAAATAAGTGCTATGAACATGTTTTACTAGATACATATGTATGTTTTTATGTGAACGTTGGTTAAGCGTGAAACATCTGATGCCACAGCAAGTAATCTTCTATGTGCTAAAATGGAGACAATGCCTCAACCATTGCTCACCCATACTGACCAGCCCCCTGTAGCATGCAGTGATCCAATTGATCAAACTTTTGGCTTCATTATGGGATGTTTTTTCTAAGTTTTTACACCAATTAAAAAAAAGAAAAACATGTACCTTTCTGTTGGGATAACCACTTTGACTATGGCTTGCGACAGAGTCTGTATATGAAGTCACATCAGATAATAAACATAGAATATGTGAGTATTGTTAAAAGGCAACAGGTGAAAAATATAAAAAATGCATTTAAAATTGCAAATAGACAACAACTTTCCTTTACTGCTGTCAGTTTTACAAAAGGCCAAACACCCCTGACACTGTATTCATTAACCATAAACACCTCTCTAAAGTATTTTACACTAACAACATTTCATTCTACCCACCATTTGACATAAAATGCAAAACTAACATAGTTCAGTCAACATGATAAAAGCTACCACTTACAGAAGTTAGGAATAAAACCTTGACCGACTTCTCAAAATGATGGCTAACATCTTACCAGCAGAATTAACAAAACATTGCCATAACCCATGAGAAAACCCTAGGCTGACAGGCTGAGTTACCTTGTCAAACTCCTCCTTGTTTTTGGGCGGAGGAAGCAGGGCAGCATTGGGGTTCTTCAGCCTCTCACGGGGCTGGGCGTTGAAGGGCAGGCCAGAGGGGGGTGGGGGGAGTGTGTGCTCCATCATGGAAGGAGGGATGTAGATGGGGTGTGGAGGAATGGGCACACCTTTGCCCCATCCCAGCTTCATCTCAAAGTTCATTATCATCTTTCCTGCAATCATCACCATAAAAAAAAATATTTAGGCTTGCACAGCTGGGAGGCCCAGTTTCACCTCTATTCTCTAAAGGATTAATTAAATCAAGAGATCTAACTTTGTACCATTTAGATTCTTGAGTGCTCGCTCAGCATCCCTCCTGTTCATGAAGGCCACAAAGCCACAGTTCCTCTCCCGAGCCCTCTCCTCGTCCGTCCTTGGCCACATGATCTTCACACTGGCCAGTGGGCCATAACGGCCAAACTCTTGACACAGCATCTCCTCATTCATCTACACAACAAAAGACAGGAGGACATGAAAAAAGTGACTACTTGCTGTGCACACTGGGATTAGTACCATTACTACAGAGACAGCCACCTAAACTCGGGGACAATGAACAAAAAATTTCCACTCCATACTGAAACGATGACTACAGGCAAAGTACCAGACTCAAAGCAAGACTTGCTCTATGTGACAAAGCTATCCATGTGTGTTGTAGTCTCCTGTTTTTGATCACGTTACGTTCAGGCACACAAATGCACCTGGGGATTGATGTTTCCGAGATACAAGTTAGTAGTGGATGGGTCTCCAACATCATGGGAACCTGGCGCAGAGTCATCTAAAACTGCAGAGACAGACAAGAGACGAGAACTTTCTTTATGCTGTCTGACAGGACAAGACATTTTCTTAGCAAGATGAAGATATTCAAAGCCACTATATTAAGTCAAAATTACCACTGGACGGACGGTTTCTTCTTGAAGAACCATCCGCTAAAAGAAGCAGAAAAGCAGTATAAATTTTGTTTCTGGGCAATATTGAAAATGGGGATTAGGGGCAAGGCGTGCGGGACAGGGCCTTTTCAGACCCAGCTTGTACACAGTTTGATAGTCATGCAGCTTGCAGACACTTACACGATCGTCTTCCATCCATTCCAGAGAGAGGTTCAAAGCGACTGACGCGTCCTTTCATCTTGTGCCTTTCATCCCTTTCTTCCTGTATTCTGTGAAAGAGAGCATATTATACAAGTCAGTGGCACCTGTGAACTTTTTTCCTTTCAGTTTTTATTTACTCAGGAAAAAAAAAAAAAAAAAAAAAAAAAAAAAAACTGAGCACAGTGGATGCTCTTTACAAGCAACATGCTGCTTCACATTCACACCTAGCAGCTGCCTAGCTCAACCACTAAGTGACTGACGCGATGCTGGGGCCATTGAGCAGCTCCATCAGAGCAGTCAGTTGCTTATGGGCACATCTGCAGTTGATTTTGAAGGAGGGAACGCCTTTCATTCAATATCTCCTGACTGACTGAATTTCACTGATCTCCTTGCACTGGTAGACATGTGAAACATAATTTCGTTTTTATGTGACGCATAAAAATGACAAATAAAGAAATCTGAATCTGAATCTCCACACACCTTTTACTACACACTCCTTGGATTCAGAAAAGAGACAGTCCGGTCAAGCCCACTTCTCTAACATGAGACCTCCACACAAATATAACAAAAGGTGATAAAAGATTTATTTGCCAGCTCTTACTGTTTAAGTTCTTCTTTGAAGAGCTCCAGGTTACTCTTCTTCTTTTCTTTTTCATTGCCTTTCTTCGGAGGCTGAAATACAAACATGAGAACAGTGTGAGAAAAGTGAAGTGGTAGGTAAGGTACTGATTACCTGAGTAACAAGTAAAGGCTGGTTGTACACAGTAAAGGTTACATACATGTCTTTTATCTACTGCTAAAAACTGGGGAGGGGTTTCCAACGGTAAGAAGCTCTTGGTTTGGGTTTCAAAACGGGACTTGGGCTTGTACAGCTTCCCCCTCTTGTCATCAGCAGCAGCCTCCTCTGGAAGAAGACACAGTAGGTCAGTTCCAACTTCCACAGCAAATACATTAATATTTGCCCGTTGTGCTCTTAATAAATTAACAATTTCTACAGCAAGTGAAGATTATACACTGTACCTATTCCTTAATAATTTACCTTTTCTACCAGGGAAACACATGACCTAGCTTTTTAATCTCCTTTACCTTTTGTTGCATTTGCAATACCACCACGGACGAACGCCTTCACCTTGCCCTCTCCACCTCCCTCAAAAGCAGCAAGGAACTCCTCATAAATCTCTGCAGCCGCCCGCTCATCCTCCTGAAAACAAAAACCAGTATCAGTTAATAAAATAACACTTCAGTGAATATGTGCTATAGGTAATGCAGAATTCTGCTCTCAGTACATGCATTTTAAGGCCTTGCTACTTACCTTTTTCTTTATTTCATCTTGCTCCTTTTTGCTCAGGGTTCTCTTTGCAACTGCCATTTTACCAATGCTGAAAGACTTGAGTTTGCTCTCAAGCAGCGCCTGCAGATGTAAACAAAGCATGGTGGGTCTACAGGTGGATTCTGGCCAAGACACACGTTAACTAACACTTTCACTGCTCAACTAGAATACATCAAGTTATCAAATTGCCACTGCCTTCAGCTAGTGCCTTTTAAAAGCTCAAGTTACTAGTACACCGTGACAGCTCACAACATGCTAACGGGCTCTAATCGGGATACGCATATCGATTAGCTAAACTCAAAGCAGCTCGACAGCACACCAAGTGATATCCTCTCGCTTTTAACCATATTTACACGTTGTTTACATGTCTGCTTGATGTAAACAGTGCACCTTTGTTTGTAGCAACTAGACTTTGGGCGCTACATTAATAAGAGGCCTAGCTAGCAAATATGTGCTGCAGCGGTCTTGACGAAAAGCACTGTGACGGTCTGCTAGCGCCGAAATATCACCGAGGCCAAGATACTAAAAAACAACTAAAACCGACCGAATATTCCTGAAACTTACTTTCTCGGGCACTTACGGGAGTTTTAACATATTCGTTTTGTCAACAATATTTCTTCCCAGATCAAATGACTAGGCTGGGCCCGGCCTTGCTTGTTGTGGTTGCTATGTCGTTAGCTCAGCTTAGCTAAATGAGCTAAGTGGTGTGGCTGAACCTTAGCCCGCTAGCTAACAACGTTGCGTACACTCGCTACTCTCACTTGTTGCAAGCTAAAACAAAGACGAGCGTAGTTGCTGTTTTTAGGGCCCGGTAGTAATTTCGATTAATTTATTACAATTTATGAGATCTAAGTAACACCAATGTAAAATATCAAATCACCTTAGCGCTAGCTTTTTGAGAGCCAGCAGACGTTCGGTCCGCCATCTTTTTGTTGCACTAACACATAATCGATCACCGATGACAAGATAACGATGGCGAGGCAAAGTAGTCACACACTAAATCATCGATGGCTATTGATTTTGATTTACCGCCACCCTAAAAATAAACTCGGAAATATTCAGATTTAACTATTATTATGTGACGAATCACTTTAGTAATGACTTTGAATAACAAAAAGAAAAATATACAGGCTGGATAGCACACATCAACCCATTTCAACGTGAACAGACCTTTTGTTTTATTTTATTTATTTATTTATTTATTTATTTATTTTAGGTTATTGTCCAACGTTTTCATACTGAAATATGCAGTGGTAGAAGATAGACCTAACATTACTTGACATGCTCAACAACAATTTGTTGCTGTAGAAAATTTAATTTATGGCGATTTAATAATATTTTAAAGTGTAATACCCCTTCCATTAATTTTTAATAAGCATTTTTTTTTTCTCTTTTTTGGGACACTGTGTATTTAAGATGAACTAAGAAAATAGAACATAAAATGGTACAGATACAAAATATATGCACAGAATGCATTCAAATAAACAAGTCAAGGAAACATTAAAAGACTGGCAGATTTTAAATAAAGCAGTTTATATCAGTTTAGGGCTCATTATGGGTTACAGAGAAATGTGAGGTTGACTCAACAGAGTCAACCTCTCTAATTGAGGCAGATTTTAGTGAGAACAGGACCTTTTTAAAATAACTATGTTATTTCAATTCTTAGCCTAGTGCCACCACATGGCCACTAGATGGCAAGGAAAAAAAGCATGTTAGGCCCTGAGAGTATCACAGGTCTTAATTACCAGGTTGAATGACAATTAAGGGCCCCACTCCAAGACTCTTGGCTTGTTATGTGACAGATCACAGGAGGATGCATGGGAATAGTTTCAATGCTCAGATGAGTGCTTAAATAATGCTTTCTTTCATGATCTTTGTCATTTTGACTGGAACAGACTTAACCTCATTGGTGAAGTGGAACTGGCCTGGAAATATTTTTATGACGGCTTCCAAAACATTTTGAACAAACATGCTCCTTTTCATAAGTTGCGTGTCAAAGGGCGTAATAATCCCTGGTTTTCCCCTGAGCTAAGTAATCTGCTAAGAGACAGAAATACTGTATGGGCCAAAGCAAGACAAAGCAAAACAGATGCTGACTGGCTCACCTTTAGACAGCTCAGAAATCGCTGTACTCAGGCCACAAAGAGAGCAAAATCTGAATATTATCTTTCAGAAACCAGCAAGAATTTAAATCATCCCAAAAAGTTTTGGAAGACGATCAGTTCTTTTTCTTGCCAGGTTTCCTCCACTGAACTGCCATCCTTTATCAATAATGGTTCATGCATGATTACTGATAAGACTGAGATTTTGACCTGTTTCAATGAGCATTTTATTTCAGCAGGTTTATTATTTGAGTCTGGAAAAAGGCCTGACCATCCAGTTGAACACAGAAATGCTTTACCTGTCGGTAAATACAAAGTAGAAACCCCATTTCATTTTCAGCTTTTATCTTCTACCGATATATTAAGAGAGCTGAAACTGTTGGACCCCAAGAAATCTGCAGGTCCTGATCAGTTGGAAACCCACTTTCTCAAACTGGCTGCAGATTACATTGTTTTCAGTTTTATGTAATCTCAGCCTTTGCAATAGTTAGGTCCCACACATATAGAAATCTGCCTTTGTCCTACTCTTGCTAAAAGGAGGTGACCCCTCAAAAGAGAACAATTACAGGCCTATTTCGAAGCTGTGCATTTCAGCAAAGGTTTTCGAAAGGCTTGTTAGCAATCAATTAAAAGACTTCCTTGAGATGAATGACATCTTATTGAGACACCAATCTGGCTTTAGAAAAAAGCACAGCACTATCTCTGCAGCTCTGAAGGTCTTAAATGACATCATGGAGGAGCTTAATCTAAAGAAAGTGTGTGTGGCCTTATTTTTAGACCTATTGAAGGCATTCGACACGGTGGATCACAATATCCTGGTTGACACTTTATACAAAATTGGTCTATCGGAGCATACAGTTTCCTGGTTCCGAAATTACCTATCAGATAGATCCCACTGTCTTCAGATGGCTGGGTCATCATCGGAATTCTTAGCAGTCTTGAAGGGGGTACCCCAAGATTCAGTGTTGGGACCTATTCTTTTTTCCATCTACATGAATGATCTTTGTAATGACTTGTCTGACACCCTGTATCATTTTTATGCTGACGACACGATCATTTATTGTTTCGCACCATGTGCTGCCCAAGCCTTTGCCATTTTACAGTCTGCCTTTGACAAAGTCCAGTCTCACCTGCAAAGCTTAAAGCTGGTGTTGAATGTCGATAAGACAAAGGCAATGACGTTCTCCAGAGCTACTGTCCCTTTACATAATTCCCCTGCCTTAATTTGTCAGGGAACAGCCATTGAGCTGGTTTCATCATATAAGTATTTGAGCTTCCATATTGATCAACACCTTTCCTTTAAAGTACATATATAAACCCTTGTATCCAAACTCAGGATAAAACTGGGTTTTTATTATAGGAACAGATCTTGTTTCTCCCATGGAGCTAGAAAATATCTTATGTCGGCAACTTTTCTCCCACTGCTCGACTATGGGGACATATTGTACATGCACGCTTCAGCTACCTGTTTACGCTCTCTGGACACTGTGTATCACTGTGCACTGAGGTTTGTCACTGGTTGTAAACATCTGACCCATCATTGCCATCTGTACCAAAAAGCGGAATGGTCTTCCTTGTCCAATAGAAGATATACACATTGGATGACTTTTATTTACAAGACCCTCCTTGGTGTGGTACCTTCCTACCTAGGAAACGATTTAATTCGGAATCAGGGACACTATAGTCTACGAGCATCCGATTACATTAAACTCAAGGTCCCCCGAGTGTTCACAAAGATGGGTAAAAGAGCATTTCGATATGCCGCTCCATTTGCATGGAATTCTTTGCAGACTGCCTTAAAATTGCCTGAACTGATACCATTGGACAGTTTTGTGAAAATCCTCAAGGATAAGGAACTTGATAGTATACGGGATTGCCACTGCTTTTAAACCATGATATCTGATCTGATTTTACCTGATTTCTACCTGTGTGTATGATTTTGTCTGAATGATTGTTACTGTGTAATTCAGCTGCCTCTTGGTCAGGTCGCTTTTGTAAAAGAGATTCTTTATCTCAACAAGCTTATCTGGTTAAATAAAGGTCTAATAAAAAAATAAAAAAAATACAACACATCCTTGTGCTATTTTGGCCTTTATGTGTATTTCTTACACTGTGCAGTGTACTTAAAGAGTATACAAGCATAATGTATGTGATGAGTTTGTTTATGTATATGTCTATATGCATGCATGTATGCACATACATACACATGCACATACATGAATACTTTCTTTCCCTTTTCTGTGTTATTTTCAGAAAGCCACTCAAATACAGTATCGGTAATATCATCCAAGGGTATATTTATCATTATTCTCAAAGTTATAAGTATAATTATTAATGTATTTATTGTATAAAGCCTGCTCTCATATTGTATTGAGACAGCTATTCCTTTTTATTCGCTGTCTTGTACACTTGACAGGCTGAGTACTTCAGGGTGCTGATGTGGGATGTTCAGGGTCACATGGCAATCGCTGCATAATATGGGGCTCAAAGCTGGGGATTTGGATTGGGGCCTCCTGCCTCCTGATTCAACAGAACTGAAATAATGATCTGATTGTGCAAATGTCCCACTGCCAACAGTTTTGACGTGCTGCCAGTCCCCAAGCAGCTGGAGACATTATTTAACTGTGGGGTGGGGAGATCACATTACAGTAGCCGGGGAGCCCACCATCTAGCCTATGGTGCAATAAAACTGCCTTTGTTCAGTCTCACACCGTGCTGTGTGTGTGTTACCTGGTCATAGTTATCATAGCTAGTATGGAGAAGGAATAAAGTTAGGCTGAGGTTAAAACTCAGCACAAAGGTGAATGTGAGTGAGGTCAGCATCTGCACTGACAGTCTGATTTATTGTCATTATAAGTGATGATGAGTGATATTTTATTATTTAACTCATACCAAATTGCCTCATAGCCATTAGATCCATGAACTGTCACATCTTATTAAGTCCACCAGGTGGTGCTCTCTCTCTCTCTCTCTCTCTCTCTCTCTCTCTCTCTCTCTCTCTCTCTCTCTCTCTCCTCAGTGCGCATATCATTCTGACAACACGCAGCCTATGGCAATTTGATACACATATTTTAAATGGCCCTGCAGCTTGCTTAAGTAAAATATTCATTCCTGTTGAAAGCCTCTCTTGTCCTCTATTAAACATTTAGTCAATATAACTTCCCCACATTGTAGAGCTATGGATAAACACATTGTTTATTGTTTAAACTATTATCTCTGAATAAACTGTTATGGATGTTTTTACATTTCTGCCATATGCACATGGTCCACACTGAGCCACACAGGTGAAAGTCAAGTCAAGTTAATTCATGCCAGCGCAGGGAATGTTTTCAGGCCAGGTGCTGTATTAAACTAATAGGAGACCTCACACCCCTCCTGTGCGTCTTTTATCGCAGCTTTTTGGGGAAAAAAGCAGCTGCCTGTGCTCCGTCCCTCCTACCACGCAGCACAAACGCTATATTCATCTGCTCCAGCTTGCAGTTATTGAAACTCCCTCCAGGAACTTCTTGGTACTTTTCCCCACCGTGTGAGCCGCTCAACACAATGTCATTCATGCCACGGGGCGAAAACAAGCGAGTTGCCTGGTCCGTTAATCCAACAATGTGGAGAACATGCAGTATTTTTTGCGCATGGAGTCTGCTGTTCTTGACAGAGGTCTGCGCGCAGTCTCAACGGAGGTACACCTTTATTCACATTTATTTCAATGTGTGCAAATTCTTTAAAGAAAAAAAAAAAACTTTATGAGCGAGCAAGTGTCCAGGATCCCATATACTGAGGAGTCGCGTTAGTGCCAGGAGAGTTATTTAGAGGAATCTGCAGTCTGCGCTGCCTCAGTCAAGACACATGGCGCATTGGCGAGGAATTAAAAAATCTGAGCTAAATCAAACACAGGCTGTATTTAACGTTTAGGCAATATGTGTATCATGTTTAACACATCATACTGTTACAGAAAATAGAAAACATTCTCTCCCCTCCAGACCAACGTTCACATGCGGCGGAAATATCACAGGGGATTCTGGAGTAATCGGGAGCCAGGGGTACCCAGGAGTGTACCCCCCAAACACCAAGTGTGTGTGGAAGATCACAGTGAGTCCAACTTGGTGTTCCATTGTTTTTGGATGCTGTCAGCGTCATGCTTATCCTACTACATAAAATATAAATCATTCTCTTGTTTGAAAATGAAAATGAAAAAATGTATTAAAGCCTGCAATCCTTCACTAATCCTAATTTCTCTGGAATTTGTACTTTATAGCCACACTGTCAGCCTCAGTGCACTTTTTGCCAGAGGGTGACTGTCATTGCATTACATTTAAACAGCTGAGTTGATGGATTGAACAGACTGTTTATAATGTTTCCAGTAGAACTGATTAATATTTTTTTTTCTCTGCAATCAAATTCAGGAAAAGTGTGTTCAACCCATAGATACCATAAATAATATCTCTTGAGTCTACATATTGTAATGCAGTGGCTTTATAAGTTTACTTTGCTCCTTGGTAACATTATTAAATTGAACTTAGTGCCCCCTTTGTGCATTCCCTACCCAGGTCCCTGAAGGCAAAGTAGTGGTGCTGTCATTCCGCTTCATTGACTTGGAGAGTGACAACCTTTGCCGCTACGACTACGTGGATGTTTACAGTGGCCATGTCAATGGGCAGAGACTTGGTCGCTTCTGTGGGACGTTCAGGCCAGGAGCCCTGGTTTCCACAGGCAACAAGATGCTCCTGCAGATGGTATCTGATGCCAACACCGCTGGGAGTGGCTTCCTGGCAGTGTTCTCAGCCGCCCACCCGCATGAGAGAGGTAGGCACTAACTAGAGAAGATGGGAGAGAGAATGGTTTGCAGCATGCTTCATCTCATCTTGCTGCCCCACACATGGCTGCAAATGATATAATGGACTTTGGGTTGCAGCTGTGCACAGTGTATCTTGCCTCTACCCAAGCATGTTATTCAGAGCCACAGGGGATCGAGTCTTACTCATTACTTCAGCCCTTAAAGGAATCTAATACAGGCCTGGGACTGTGTGTGTGTGTGTGTGTTCCGGTGGAGAGTCAGTCTTTAATAAGCAAATTAACAAGGCTGTTAAACATGAGCTGCTCCAGTGAGGTCATAGGATGTTAACATAATGCGCAGATGAAGAGGGAAAATTGATATAGAGCTAAATATAGGGAGTTTGGTTTTTGCACAATACTGCAAAGCACTCTCAGTGGATACAAATTAAAAGAAAAAGGAGTGCAGTCTGGCTTCTGCTCAGTAAAACACCAGTGACCTTTATGGTTTGCAGTTATGCCAGGCAAGATTACTGCTTTAGGGCTCCAGGATATGGACAAAAAAAGAGGAATATCTCAACAGTTATCACAGTATGATGTGGAATTTCTCACATTTTTCTCCTGTTCTATGGAGCACCGCAGCAGTGGGACAGGTCAGCAGTATCACTCAGAGTTGAACCAGCCTTTTCCTCTCACTGGAGTTAAGAAGACTCGCCCACTGTGGAATTTTAATGGCTGGTTGGAGCTACCTTCCTAACTGTACCAAGGAGCTGACAGCTGTAATGGACCATGTCTATTAACCAGCCTGCCCGGCTCTCACACAGCAGATGGTAGCAGATAGGCTGTTGTTACTCTGCCCCACAGTTGTCAAAACTGCATAGCATAAGACTTTGTAACTGGCTTTATTTGTCACTTGTACTCGCTCTTTATCCGTGCTGGAGAGGAACCATCAGTCTAAGTGCATGTTGCAAAGTACATGCAGACATGTTTTTTTTTTAAGTGATTCCAGCTCCTGACTTTCCAAGCAGTTAGTGTGGTTAACAAATTGATGTTTCTCAGATGCTTGATGGGCACTGGAAGCATGTGATATCTTTTTAAACAGCCCACTGCACAGGAAAAAAGGGAGGCTGGCTCCTCAGGGGGCTTATGATCACAAAGAGGGCAGGGAGAGCACTGATTAAAGCAGACAAGTGGTTAATTACAGGATCATGTCTCACTCACCCATTCCTCTCTTTAAAATTATGGTAAAAAGCGATCCAGATCGTTTTCTTCAAGGAACTGGAAGTATAGTCATGTTGAGTCAAATATTTTGTCCACTATGCAGCTTGACCTGTGTGCCAAGGATTCTGCACGACAACAAATATCCGTTTTAGGAAACTGTAGGAAACACTGCTTCTGTGTATTGAAAAAGTGCAGGTTATTGGAATGTAATAGCGACTAGTGTGATTTTACGGGTGCAATATGCAGCCATAGTCTTGATCCTATTCCAAGACTGAGTTGATTCCCTTCACCGCAGGCGAACAGTACTGTGGAGGACGCCTGGACAAGCCCTCAGGGTCCTTCAAAACCCCCAACTGGCCTGAGAAGGACTATCCAGCCGGGGTGACCTGCTCCTGGCATATAGTGGCACCAAAGAACCAGGTCTGACAGTTATGTTCAAAATATATTCACCTTAACATTTCTTTTATTGCAAATATCTATGCACTGAAAGCAAAACTCTGTGTTATTGGGAGATTGGCCAACTTAGCTGTTAGTGTTGAGGACATGGACATCATAGTTGTTCATGTGTCCCTGGTAGATCATTTGCTCCATGCTAACAGGGTAGTGTACACAGTGCTGGGAGATAGTACTGAAAATGACTTTATTTTTGGTCTTAGGTTTTGTAAGATGATGTTTCAGTGGTTGAAAAAGCAGATCTTATTTGGAATAAAGACTTCAAATTTATACCAAGTCATATTAAATGGTTATATGTATAATGGGTGCGGAACAAAATGACATCATCCCGCAAATTATAGGGTTTTCCTTTTGATCAAACGGCCCAGCCTGATATCTACACCAAATTTGTGGTTTGGTGAAACAGGATGTTCTTTGTGGTTGGTCTCCTGCAGATCATCGAGGTGAAGTTTGAGAAGTTTGATGTGGAAAGAGATAACTACTGCCGCTACGATCACGTCTCCATTTTCAACGGGGCTGAGATCAATGATGCCAAGAGGATTGGGAAATACTGCGGCGACAGCCCTCCAGCGTAGGTGATACTGTGCTGTTAATGCACCGTAGAAACCATTTGGATGTCATATAAGTTTTTTTTTTTTCTTTTTTCTAAAACATCCTCTCCATGACTACGCCTCAGTTTACCCCCACCAATCCATCTGTATCTCTGTTTTTCTCTTCAGACCGGTGTTCTCAGAGGGGAACCAGCTGCTGATCCAGTTCCTGTCAGATCTCAGTCTCACAGCAGATGGATTCATCGGACACTACAAGTTCAGACCCAAGAAATTCCCCACCACCACCGTACCACCCACCACCACCACACAGCCAGTCACCACCAGACCCATACGTAGGTAGCATCGTTTTTTTCCAGTCCAAACCCTTGAAATACGTCAAACGTGTATTTGTTGCTGTAGCTACGGGACCCAGCAGCTTTCTAGATCTGGATTCTGCTGCTAACATGTGGGCTTTATCTTTCACTTGAATATCAAGGCGAGCAGGAATGCGCTTCCAATAGCGGATCTGGGAACGAAAAGGAATGAGTGAAGTATATTGCTTGTGAATGCAGTTGGCTTGATCAGGTGGAACATTCGAAAGCAGCAGATGATACTGAGGTATAAATTTTCGACATGGATTCCATCTGTGGATACTTACAGCTTCCAATAAAATATCAATATCTTTAATTCATTGGATTTTCGCTGTCAAAAATGATCATATTGTCCAAAATTGTTGTTCAGTGCAATGTATTTTGGTGGCGGAAGATGAAAGAACAGCAGACGAGTTGTAAAAGTTGAGATTTTATTCACATTCTGTTTAAGTTGATCACATGTATTCCAAAACGGACAATGGGCTCACAACTTTTGAGAGGTCCTAAACTATTTTCTCTGTCAGGGCATACACTGTATGTTCGCCAGTGAGCAAGGCCAAATTAAACTGCTAAAACTTGACAAGGAGTTTTGATGCGACACCCGAAGAGAGACAGAGCGAGAGGAGCACACTGGAGCGAGTGAGAGCCGTGTTAAAGGAGCAGCCAAGAACATCACGTTCAAACATATGCTTATTCATTCTCGCCCACAGCTCCCCTGCTGTATACAGTACATAACACACATTCATGTACTGTTTGGGCGTGCACAACCAAACACACACAATCACAACTCATTTTCATACTCAAACACACATTCCCACTCACTGTTGTTTTTTCCCTGAGTCAAGCCAGACTATTTTGGCACCTCCTTGCCATGATGTAATACTGTGACAATGCATTCCGCTTGGTTCGTCTTTCTTTGCTTTCCCCTCACTGGTAATGATAATATTTAGACAGTCGATGAATATACATATTTTAAGGTCATGATTCTTCCCTTTATAAGCACTTTACTATCTCAAACTTTTAAAACAGATGTTCACCAACCACATGCATCGACCACAGGAGCTACACATTGTACATTGTGTGAAAATGACTCTATGGTTAACAGATTTTAAATGGAAACTGTCCCTTTTTTTTTTACTGCACGTTCTTGAACTTAGAGTATATATAGACCACAGTTGCAGCCATAATACATTTGCTTGTGTTACTGGTAGGCAAAATTACAGTGATTGGATGTTTTTTTTGTGTGTGTGTGTGTCTCTGCAGCTCTGAAGTACTCCGTTGCGCTGTGCCAGCAGAAATGCAAAAGACGGGGAACTCTTGAGAGCAATTACTGCTCCAGCAATTTTGGTGAGACAGTCACATTTCATGGTTATTGCCAGCGTTTCATACCATGTTAATTGCAGTCACTGATGGGTTCCAGCTTTGCTCATGTTACTGCTCATCATTACTGGTGATACTTGCTGTATTTCTAGTGAAAAACAGCAGGCAGCAACTTACAAACAGGCCGAATCTAAACATAACAAAGGAAATACTCCTAAGATTCACATCAGAAGTGCTCGTCCCAGCATAAGCAGCCCACCCCTACCAACAAGTGGCTTACAGTGTTGATCACACCACTGTCTCTGCTCCTCTGATTTTTCACTGTGCATCTCAAAGACTTCCTTGATAGTCTGTCAGGAGGTGAAGGGGTGTATACTGTAGGACACAGTTAGCCCCAGTGTAAACACACACACACACACAGCCTCTGACTGTAGGTAAACTGTTGGTAAATGAAAGTGTTGATTCAGCCTCGGCCTCTGCTTGCTACTCTCCCCGGTCTCTGATGTTTTCCTCTTGGAGATGTTTACTGCTTGTGTTAGACTGGCATTTCAAAGAGAGTTCTCTCGGATTTGCATGAGGAGCTGAGAAAAGGCATGAGAAAATGTGGTGGTGGCTGTGGAAGGAGGAGGTTGTGGTGATGTGGTGGCAGAGTCTGCACGTGATATGTTACATCACGTTTTAATTAAAGTAGCGAGACAGTGGACCGTAAGAAGATTTTGTCTAATCAACACTCTATTAAGGTCATTTATCCATTATGTAATAAATTGGTGTGATGTGTGTATGTGGAATTGTGAAACCATTGGCCAATTCGCCGGATTATGTAACAGGAACACCAGTCATAATAACATTTCTGAACAGGTAGTCTGGATTGTTTCGCTCTGTCAGCATCAGAAGCAAGCAGCATGTATAGTCTAGACACTTTGGTAACATCAATAAAGAATCTTCTTCATGTCGAAGTCAAGATTCCCACGCAGTCCTGGCTCCCCGAGCACACTGAAGCTGCTGCTGCTTAATGTCAGGTCTCTAAGGCTTTTATGGTCACTGAGTCATCAGTAACAGCAAACTGGATTTGATTCCACCTACAGAGACTACGCTTAGACCAAATAAAATAAGGCATCTGACAGGAACTTCAAAACTGAACTTTTTTTTAACTCTACCCGGCAAGACGAGAAAGGAGGAGGGGCTGTCCTCTGTGTTCTGATAAACTTACCTGCAAGAGCATTTGTCTTTGAGAGTTTTAAACTTGAGAATACCTTGCAGTTGCACTGAAATGTAAACCTCCTGTCCTACTTTTTTCTGTTTTCCAGCTTCCAATAATGCATTATAAATGATAAGATATAAATTTTGAATTTAATGAGCAATCTCCTCAGATTTTACTATATCATTTCCATGACTTCAACGTTCTGCTCTGCTAATTCAGATGGAAAACATTCCACATGCCTGGACACTACCCAGACCCTTTTGACCTCACATGTGTCTCAGGCTGAGTCAGAGACTGGGTCATACCTTTTACTCAGTTATCCCTAAAATAGTTGATGTTACAGCAACTGCTACCCTTAATGTTGCATTTTCTGAATTTCATTTTTTCTTGGATCCTTTTTTATTGATTTTAAACAAGTATAAAAGAAGTACAGAAATACAAACATTCAAGGAATAACCCATCTCCCTCACACTCTAAGTGACAACACCCCATCCCCTTCATTTATTTTTTTATTTATTTATTTTTTTACATTTCTGAGAAGTTAGAGGGACAGCAAAAAACTTGGAACCTTGGTAAATGAAAAGCTCATGGGTGAATAATTGAATGTGCATGTCTGCATTCTTGCTTTGGAAGTAGGGATGTGCGGTAAATGTGTATTTTCTTGCGCCATCCGTATTTTCATAGCAGATTTTGCAGTATTTTGGAATGTTTTCTGTGTTTTGTTTGCCTCTGACAGTGATAACAGGGACTGTTATTACCGCTGTGATGAGAGGAGGTAGCATGTACGCCACTGTGTCCATCATCAACGTGTACAAAGAAGGCAACCTGGCCATCCAGCAGGCAGGAAAGACCATGAGCACCAAAATCGTCATCCTGTGCAAGAAGTGCCCATTTATCAGACGAGGTGAGTTTGCAGAGCACTGCTGAAGTCAAACAAGCTTAATCTATTTTTGGAAAGTACTTGGAAATTGACCATCAGCATGCAAAAGATGATCAAAAAGTTAAGCAGCGTGTTCAGCGGACTGTGTCAATAACCCATGACTCTGAGTTTGCCTCCATGGCTGTGCCGTCACGCTCAGCTGATAGAGCTCGCCGCAAAGCATGAGGTGAGGGGCAAAACTCACTGTCGCTGAATCATGTGTTGAATACAAAATATGTTTATATGCACACGTATAAACATATGGCATACAGACGTGCCGCGTGGAGATGCTGATGTGTGGCCTCCCTGAATGTCTCTGCCGTTCCGCCACTGCATTCAGGCTCTTTGTGTGTGACCTCACCAGGCTTGAACTACATCTTCATGGGCCAGGTGGACGAGGATGGCCGCGGGAAGATCGCCCCTCACCACTTTGTCATGGCCTTCAAGACCAAGAACCAGAAAGGACTCAACGTTCTGAAAAACAAGCGCTGCTGAGGCCCGGCGGCTCTGAGGGGCTCCGCCGGGTCGAGCTGAGCCTCGGCTGGGGTTGGGAGCAACTGAATTAATAGTGATGTCATACTCAACAACAGAAACCGTAGTCTGGTTTAAAAAAAAAAAAAAAACAGTTAACCTACATGCAGAGTTGATGCTGAATCTTCATGGTTCATCAGAATTAATTAACTCTGTTTTTTGTGTTTATTCAATATTCTGGCTGAAGCATCAAGGCACCATCCATCACATTGGTTGTTTAGGGGTTGCATGCCTTTTGATACACAGAAAAATGTTAATTACTTCCACTTTGGCTTCTACTAGAAGACCACTTCAGTAGTCTGTTAAATAATAAATCATTTTAGATTAATCGGCTGTGAAATTACTGAAATTCTCATTACCAGTCTCAGCCCATCCTCACTCTGCCTATTCATTTATTTCTGTCGTGCCCTTAGAAGGACTGAGGAGTGGACAGGAGGCTGCGGGAGCCCAGATTTAGGAAGATGATGGTGCACAGTGATATGTTTCACTAACACTTTTCTGCAAGACAAAGATTGATCAAATTTTTAAAAGTTTAACTGTGCATGTTACGTGTCTGTTGTGACGTCCCAAGATGTCTTTCAGTAGTTTTTTTTTTTTTTTGTCTTGTTTTCCTTTGGGGCTGGAGAGTGCAATGTGAAGAATGAGTGGGATTTAATATTATGTAATATAAAGAAAGAGATATCTTTTTGGCAGAACACACTTTAAACTTCACGAGCTTGAGCAACATCCATTGATGATGTGTGGCCAACTGATTGTTTTAGTTTACAGTGTTTAGTAATTGCCTTTAATTCCTATGTTCAATTTGAGTGGACAAGAGTTGGGGGGTATTTTATGTGGTGATTCCGAGTGCAATACTTAATATATAGGACTGTTTAAACATGATTTGGTCATGCTGCTTCTATGTGCAGCAAGTGAGTCCCTTTTTAGCCAAAGCCTTTTTCTTTGTTTGTTTTTTGTTAATGGATGCAAAGCACCCCTATCAGTGCAGATCTTTCTTTCACTGTTTTTAAAGGTAGAGATATGAGATTAAAAATGGAAAATATTTTCATATGAAAACGTCTGTGAATGTTATTTATATTTTATTGTTTTCATCTGCCCAAATAAAACCCCAAATAATATTTTTTCCCTGTTGTTTCTCTATCTTGGCACAAGAACGTTTAATCTAAACTAAATATTTAAAAAAAAAAAAAAAAAAGTCATGTTGGCTACTGAGAGTAGTCAGCTATGCTCTACTAAGCATGAGAATGGGTCAGGTCAGGTGTGTAATGTGACTCTCACATGGACTAGACCACTGGGATTGAACAGTTGCCTATTTTCTGTTTTTCAGACCCATGTAGCCCAGGATATTAGTTTCCAAGGAAAGAAATCTGGAAAAAAAAAACTTAGTTAAAGTTGGTTAAAAGTCTTCAATGCAGCATTTATTTTTCAGCTCTTTCACTATCAAGGCAATAGCCACAGAAAGCCCAAAATTTCATAAATCTTTATTTGGCTTTTTGTTGAAAAGAATGACATTTTTACAAAACAAATTAATAGCTGAATAATACATAGGGGGCCTGAGTCGAGAGGCTTTGGTGCAGAATATATATTTTCCTAGTTCCAGGTTTAAAAGGTGCCTCTGTGACTCAAAGAGCAGAGTTTTTGAACATGCTTGGGTCAGAGAGCATCCCAGATAAATGAGAAGCGGAGGTTTTGTCAAGAGGAGAGGGGAAGGAGGGAGGGGAGGCTGAGTCTTTTAGCTCCTTGGGTAAAACATGGCATACTTGGATGTTCGGAAGCCCAGCAGGTCCCGCATCTCGTTGCGAAACTTGGAGAGGTCCTGGCGCAGGTCGTTGAGGTTCTCCACTGTGGCCTGGTCGGTGCTCTGCATCTTCTGCCGCGTGGAGGTCAGGTAGCGGTGGACCAGGCAACACATGATCTTCTGATAGTTCTCATCGCGCTTCTGCTTCAGGTTCTTCCACTCCTGGACGCAGAGGGACATAAAAGGGGCTCAGATGCATGACAGGGAACTGCTCGCTGCACAAATCACAGACGCCTCGTTGGTTAGGGCAAAAACATTTTTTGAATTTAACGTTCCAGAAAGTAAAATATACCCAGAAAACTGCTGACGCTGCATTGGACAGCTTCCCATACTGGCAGCTCCAAATGGCAGTGATAAGTAACGCCATTCAAAACCCAGAAATCATGCAACGGAACATCAGTCAACTGCACACAGCAAATTTACCCACCCGGCCTGTCTGTGATTGTTTCATAACAAAGGGAGAGGCCAAAGTTAGGAGGGAGGCAAAAGACTGAACGTTAGTGAGTTCAGCTTTCTCTGGCTGGAACACTTGCTTTCTGCTGCTTTGGAGACAGTTTTATAAAGAATAAACTGTCTCCTCTTAAGTTTCCATAACTAATTTCAGTGGGACAAACGGAGGAAATCGACAGTGTTTCAATTAATGCAGATGGGATTTCCTTCCACTGAAGTCCCACTTTGAATTTTAGGGTGAAAGTATGTGTATTTCTCAAAAAAAAAAAAAATAAATAAATAAATAAATAAATAAAAATAGTGCCTACTGTGTATGGATGTAATTTCCACTGAGGACGGAGGGGACATGCCCCCCACTCCCACTTTTGAAAACCTCCCCTATTTTTCCCCCCTTATATCTAACCCTTTAATCCAAACCCTTGTAATAGGATAAAGTCCTTTAAATATTAATAAAGTGACAAAGAAGATAAGTTTTGTTTCTAAGCCCATTTCCCATGGGTGGAACAGGAACATCCATCTTGAGCTGATATGAAACTACCACTTAAGTATAAAAATGTAACCAAGTAGAATACTAACATATATCCACATCAGCACATGTGAGTATATGATGTGTCAGCAAGGTAGCTGGTCTATGCTGAGTGTGAGGTTGAGCAAAAATGCAGGAAATTATTTTAAACAGCTGAAAAATTGTGTGTGGCCCTAAGCTCTGATATCAAATCCTTGGGTGCAAACTGAATCCTCTTCTCTCTTTCTTCCTCTGTCTCTCACCTTGAGGCTGTTCTGCCTCTTCACCTTTCCCGTTGAGGTGTGCGAACAGATCCATTTGCTCAAGCTGGTCACCAGGTAGCACACAGTCTTTGGAGAGGGGATGATATTGAACGGTGGCGGCAGGGTGCATTTGTCATCGAAGTAGCTCAGCCACAGCTTGGCCCGGGCAAACTTCCACTCCTTATCTTCGTGATTCTGCAGAATTCCAGGAGACAAGAGGAACATTGAGATTTGGAATAAATGTGTGTGACAGTCATCTTACTCTTATTGTAACCCCGCACAGAAGAATCTTGAGAATGCAGAAAACATGCATGCTTATAAAACTGTCCTTGAGGGAAGAGATGTTTCGGACAAAGAGTTTTTTTTTTTTTTTTACTTGGCGTAATCAAATTCAACTTCCTTGTTCCAAGGAAGCAGAAAATGTGCAGATCTAGCTCAAGAAGAAACCAAACATCTGTGTGACTTTTCATGCTGCAGTTAAAAAAAAAAAAAATCTGAACAGCAAATGAAAGTAGTTGTGTTTCAGTACCAAGATGGATAGCAACATTCATTTACACTGAAATCCTGAACTAGATTCTGTGCTTTTCAAATCATTAACACTTACAGCTATTTGCCTGAAGCTTTTATGGAGCATGGCCACCAGCAGCTTGGTCAGGACGATAACCACCACAATGTTGTAGGTGCCCACAATCATGGCACCCACAAATGAGCGCAGGTCCTCTGTGTAGCTGATGCGGGTGACGAACAGCGCAACATGTGCCAGGGAGAAGATGTACCAGAACAGGGCGTAGCAGGTACCCATAAACCTGGAGGAGGGGGGGAAAAAGTTGGTAGAAGTCAGTGGCGGCATGTCTGTCAGATGTATTTCACAAACTTTTCTGAGAAAACATAAACCGATGACACATAATTTCACAGGCTGATGGTGAATCAGATGAACTGTCTCAACTCCATAACAGCTGTGTTTATGAAGTCCAGTACATGTACGCTCAAACGTCTCTCAACATGCATTCTGAACATCAATCATCGTCGTCACTGTCAGAAGTGATAGATTGAGGTTGGCCCATACGTGTGGAATGCATCATTGCTCTGTTGCTGGCAGAAGATGCCCTCGCAGTCCTTAGATGGATTCTTGTCGGGGTCTTTCTGGTCCTTGCCATAGAGCTGGGTGAGTCCAATGGTGAAGGAGAATAACACCAGCAGGAAGAGGCCCAAAAACTTCCCAAACTCCTGCAGCATCTGACCCATAGAGATCTGGGGGAGAAATCAATATAGGCCCATGAAAACTGTGCGACTCTGCTCTTATCGAGTAGCTCTTTATTGATGTAGAGTCCTTTGATCCTGAGAAAGCTGCTGAGAAAGATATCTTTAAGGTATACTCTGAATTTAATCATTTTCTACCCGCACTCCTCTTTAAAGAGTCAGTGAATTTAGGTGGGGGGGAAAACAAGCTGTGAAGAGGGAAATTAACTCAGGGGCTAGGTGGTGCATTTATCTCTCCCAGTAAATCAGACTGGCTGATAGCTATTTTTAGAAGGTAAATTTGCACAAGTAATCCATCTGGATATCTGATAATATATTCTATACAAGGCTGGAAATAACAAAACAAAACTTGTTACAGTAATTAAGTGGTTTTATGTATATGTCCTTTTTTTTTTTTCAAGTCATGAAATTCAAAATTTACCATTTTTGACTTTGGTACATTACAGCCACTACAGAATGCACATTTTGCAAGTTCCTCAAGTGCACAAGCACCAAAGACGTGAGGATGAGCATGAAGTATTGAGTTAGGTAATTACTTGTGACACTGAGGCCGTAAACATCAGTCATCATTCTGAATCATTTTGTATGACAGAGATTAGTATCTCTGCTATTTGGTTTATAGTCCAAAATCCCTGCAGAAAATATGGATGGGCTTTTCCAAAAATGCCAGAAATAAGGTCTGAGTTTAACAGATATTCACAGAATATACATGCACATGCACCAACATTACACTTGAGAAAATTTGATCTTTTAGTAACAAAGTGTTAAAATACCACTGATGTGACACAGAGGTCCCAAACAATTTATTTTACCTCTCATTGTGTCCTGATTATATTGCACATTTATTACATTGATTAAGTTGACTAAGATTAGTTTTGCACTCAGTGGTTAGTACAGTTGCTTTTGTCCATACAAAGTTATAGTAATGGGAAAGGTATAAATATCAAGTTTACAACCTACTAATCTATGCCGTTATCAGCTCTCTAACAACTGTTCAAATTTATCCACACTAAGACATGTAGTTAATATAGGGTATTATTTTAGTATTACTGGTTTGTGTCGGCCTGTTTTTCTCTTGCTATTGTGCAAGACTTGTTTATGAGTTGGATAGCTCAGAGTAAAAGAGGCACTATGTGGTAATCTTACTGAATTATAGGGATGGACGTTTTCTTTTTTCTTTTATTCACTCTCTGTCCTCTCCTCTTTTTTTACATTGTATAGGAAAGTGTATAGGCCTATGCACATAGCATTGTTTTCCTTTCTTTTTTTTCAGTAATGTTCTCTGAGCACACTTAAATGACCTACGCTGAAGATTTATGTACATTTTTACACCAGCAGTTTTTGTTCTACTTCAATAAAAGGTTTAGCAAAATAACCGTTCTTCTTGAGTGGCATTTTTTTCTCTCTCTCTCTACCCCGATTATGTGTGAGCAAAGGATGGTGGCAGCAAAATGCAGCAGATTTTTTCCCCCTGTGTTCTTGTTTAGCAGTGATCCCTGGGCAAGTGGAAAAAGCGACCTGTTTTGGCAGTTGGATCACTCTCTCCCTTCCTGAGGGAAGACAGACAAACATGGAGGAAGCCAGAGAGAGGGCTAAAAGACAGAGAACGTGTTCTCAGGGCAGGGGCCAGCCCACTATTTATAGACCTGAGTGGCTTATCTGTTTACTAAGATCTAGAGATGCTCAAACCAAGGTCAGAATACAAGCACACACACACGTGCACAAACTCAAACATGCAAAGCACAAATACATACACACCCACACCCACACATACACATACACAGTGGTGCCCACTGTGAAGGATGACCATGCTTCCCAGACCTCAAGGTGAATGGCGACCAGGGTGTTTGCACTGAAACCCGGCCAGCTTGTTTGGGGGAGACAAGGCAGGCCTATTAGCGTGATTCATTCTCTTGTCATGTCTAAATCCCCCCAGTGTATTCCTCTGCCACTTTGCTGATGTCTGATTTAGGAGCTGAGGGTGTTCCCTGCTTGCCCAGCCTGACAGGTAGCCACTTAGTTACTGTACAAACAGAACAGGAATGTAGTGGGTCAGGAGCTCTTAACCTTGACTGGAGGGGGTAGTGATGCAGTTGGGGAATGTACCAAAATGCACAGACGCACACAAGAACACACACACACACACACACACATGCATCTCAGTGTGCCATTGGCAACGGCACATTACCCCTGTGTCTGTGAGGTTAGGTCTGAGCCATGAGTGAGCTCATTCTGTACACATTGGTGATAATAGCAGACACACACACACACACACACACACACACACACACATACACACTTTCAGTCACTCTTTCCAACCTCGGCAGGGGGCATTACCCAGCGGAAGAGTGAGGCGTCTTCTCCAAAAAGGCTGGACTAATCAGAGAGGCTTTCATTACAGCAGCCCACATAGTACTGACTCACTGTCTGTGTGTGCGCCTGTTTGTCCATTCGGGTGTGAGTGTGTATGAGTGCAACTGCCCTGCATGAACTCATATCACAAGAGTGTGGAAATGTGTGGGAGCGTGTTGCATTAGTGCGGAGGTGTGTCTGCCATGTGAGTACTAGTGTGGCCACGAAAACACAGCCCCATCTATTTCCTAATAACTTTTCCATGTGGCCTAGCCAGACAGTGATGTCACAGAGAGAGCGAGCGAGTAAAAGGAAAGAGAGGGGAAGAGAGTGGGAAAAGGGGGTAATAAGGTAACAAAATAGCACTTGCTAACAACCTAAAAGATAGTCTTGCTGTTTAATAAGCCGACTGCAAGCAGCTCTTCAACATAATGACAGGAAGACATCCCCGGGAGGAGAGTGACCTCACCACATACCTTAAGACTGCTTTATGTAATAAAATTCACAAACTCCAACCGGAGGAAATATGAAAGTATGGCAGCTGCTGACTCGCTGGCAGCGTTCTGCTCTCTCTCTGCCAGCTGGAAAGGCCGTGCACAATGACAAGCCAATTCATCTGATGCAGTAAAAAAGGGACACCTATGGCACTGAGATTTTTGAGGAATCTGAAGCTGAATATTCAAACCAGACTTTTGGCCAAGCGTGGTGGACAGAGGGAGATGGAAAAACAACGGCAAGACTGAGAGAAATAAACACATGCGGACACGTGCGCGCACTCTCTACACTTTGCTCTGTGAAGCACTTTTTTCCCACAAAGATGAATAAATGTTTTATTTATACATTTCACTTGAGCTGACTTGAGAGAGATATTGATTGCAAGGAAGACAGAGGACATGGGATGCTTTAGGCTCTGCATGGTCTTACTTTGTGAACAGAGAGGGATATTCACTATTTGATGGCTCCCATTCTTTTTTTATTGTTTCCTTAGGAAAATTAAGCAAAGAAGAAGAAGAAGAAGAAAAAAAAAAAACAACTCCCATAAATTGCTCACAGCTGCACTGACTCATGAGTTCATGTGCCAGAAACAGCACAAAAACAGAGGAGACACTGTATGGCACAATAATGCATGTATAAATAAAGCTGGCAATCAGGATAATAAATGTCGGGATTATAAAAAAGGGATGGGATTTAATTAGATGTCAAACGAAATGCAATGAAATAAATAAAAATAAAATACAGACAGGTGTATTTCCATACACAGGGCTACTGTTATGCAAACTGGCTTCTTGTTATGGTGAGCTGGTGTTTAGATTTTCCCAGACTGTGTTAGGAATGATTACCAGATTCCCAAGAAACCATCCACTTTGTCATAACAGGCAGTTTCTGCTCGGGATCATACTTGATAACACGTGAGCTTCTTCTTCCAAAATCTTAAAATAACCATTTAGGCCATAGTAATGTTAACTTTTCATCATTTAATAGACACAAAAGAGACTGATACACATAACTTGGTGTATAATGAAGACTTAAACTTGGATCTTGCTTCCTTTATAGGCAGGAGCATCTGTATTCCTATTGTGCCCCAGTCATCATCATCATATCACTGCTTTGGGGTAACAACAAAGCTTCAAAATGTCAATTCTTCATCACGTATTAAACACAGTCTTGTTTTTAGCGTGACGGCCATGCATTTCTGTATTTATCTACCTAGTTTCATACACCCAGGGTGCATCGAACGTCCCTGACAAACAGAGGAGCACATTTTCCTTTAAATGCGGTGACAGTAAAACGTGACCATAGACAAAACCGGCCTTAAAGGGTTTTCAACCAACAGTGACAACACGCAACCACTAGTTCCGTCTTCCACACCGACTTGATTCCTGTGCAGCCAACACTATAATTGCTGGTAAGGTGGCTGCAGATGAGACTTGCTGTTTGTGGAGGACTGGGATAGAAATCAATCTGGGAATCAACGGCAGCGTGTTGTGGGCGTCTGCAGTCAGCCTCTCCAACTTTAAATAAGCGGCATCCAGGCCGAAAATCCACTGAGAAATCAATTTTGTGTGAATTGAAGGCTCGCATTAAATTTGATGACAGAGTGATGATGGCGGTACGTGATGAATACGGCCACTGAGCTGCTCGGCTTTATGGTGTGTTTAGCTGATTATGAGCACACTGCCTCACAGCCTCTACTGCCTGAGTTCACTCTTTTTATGCTTATGCTAATGATAGTGATAATGACATTGCTTAGCACATCTAGTGTGATTTTTTTTTTTTTTTTTGTGCCTGTCCTTAAGTGCTCACAACTCACTGTGAGAGAGAGCGAGGGTAGTGTGTATGTGTGTGTGACAAGAAAGAGGGAAGAAGTCTTTTAAACTTAACATCAGCCATTTGCCGGAAGCTTTCATCTGCCAAATGGCTTATTTTATGTCACAGAACCATGAGTGCATATATGACCTCAATTTTCCGCAGGAGTCATTAAAGATTAAAGGGTCATCTTAACGTATATTTGCGGCGTGGGTGGCCCCGGTGGGAAGCAAACCGCTGACACTGGCGAGGTCTGTGCTGCGGTTTAACCACTGAACTACCGAGTCACGACCGCTTTAGTGTCAGCTGACGCATCCCCAGCGCTCTCCTACCTGTAGCGGCCCCAAAATGGAGCTGGTCGTGTACATGAAGAAGAGTCGCAGGTAACTGAGAACGTTGGCGAATGCAAACAGTCCCTCGGCCACCAGGATGGGATGGAAAGCGTCCCAGTTCTTCCTCTCCGTTTCCTCCACATTCTTGAACTGTTGAACGAGCAAACACATTCACAGCCACTTCCATCTGACAGCAGGAAAAAACAGTCCGCTGGATGTTTCTACGTAACAATCAATGCAATGATCAGGCGATGAAAGGATTATTAAATGCTGATGATACTTCTAAATACTGGTTTCTATCTACTAGAGCACAAACAGGGATTTAAAATGATTGAAACGAGGTATGATCCTCTTCAAATATTATGTAACTTATCTGCCTCTAATTCATATTTGTGGGTGAACAGATACAGTTTTTCGGGTGTTCTTCAACAGGAAATAGTTGCCCAAAGAAACTCCTCAACCCTGAAGGCTGTGGATTATGTTGGATTTCCCTGTCATCTGTGTATTTAGAAAGAGCTGCTGCTTTTGAGTGATTCACATGTAAAATTTTTGAAAGTTTGAGCTCCATAAACAAATATCAATCCAGCTCCCCTGCACTGAGGTGCTGAAAGAAAGATCGGAAACCTCGCCAAATCATACAGACACTATTTGGATGGACAGATTGCACAAGGGTAAGTTGGAAAATAGTGAGGTTTTTTTTGTATTTTGAGTCAATTGTTCCTTTAAGTCTTGGGTTGACAAAAAAGGTAACAGACAGACTGCTTGCACTTTTCAAATCCAATGTTTTACTTCGTCAGCTGGCAAAATATTGAATTATCAAACCTGCTGGAGAAATGTATAACTGTGTACGGAGATTTGGTACCTTGCTGTGCGCCACAATCTTGAGGGCGAAGGTGGCTAGGTAAAGGGAGTTCATGACAAAGCTCAGCTGGTTTCTAGACTCTTCCAGAAAGTCTTCCAGCCCCTCATACCACAGACGCTTCACGTCCGACCAGACCATCCCTAAGAGAGCAGGAATTCACAATCACCACATGCACAGACAGACATCATTTGGAAAATGTTACAATGCTGTGTTTGACTACGCTTTGTTTTCTGTATTGTGGTATTTTCTGTGCTCTTTTGTCCTTCCTGTTATCCCGTAGTGTTACTCAGGTCCTGCTCACCTGCCCTGCATTAGCCTCGTCAGCCCTGCCCCTTGTTTACCTGCTCGTTTGCCTTCTCCCAGCCAATCAGCTCCTTGCTTGTTCCCCCTGTCCACCCACCTGTCTTATATTCCCTTATTAGTTCAGCTTGTATTTCAGTTCAGCTTTTTCTGTTCTGTCCTTGCCACTTCACAGTCATCTTTTTTTTTTTTTTTTTGCCCTGCTTGTTCCTGTACTGCTGACTAAAAACTTCAGACTCTCAGCCTTGCCTCCAAGGTCTGCATTTGGGTCCACTTGCCTGCTCTCCCTCTGGCAAAAAAAAAGGCATTTCTCTAAACCATGAATCCCATCATTCCTCACATATTACAATATCCTGCACATTCTCTCTGTGGGATGACTTGCAGTTATGTCATCCCACGCAGAGACCTCATGGAAAATGGGCCTGTATGAGACAGCAATGGGAGAATTAACAAGCCGAATGTGTGTGAGCTATGGGATTTGGGAGTGTGTGCAACTGTGTATCCAAAAGGTATTTCTTCAGTTTTTAATATAGTGGTCATAAAATGAAGTGTGAAAGCTTAAACCTGGGAATAATGGAGCGGTCTTGACCTTGGTCTGTTCTGAGTCTTCCATGGTTTAGCCCGATGGAGGGCTCATTTTATTTAACCCTCTCACACCTAAATGTGTTGCCCATAATTCCTTATTTCTTTTCAGAAGTATTAAAAAAATTAGTACTTTGGTCTATAAAGGTGCACGTTTTTGCTGGAAAGCATCAATTCTCATCTAAAAAAAAAAATACACACAAAAACACATCCTAAAAATAATAATAATAATAATAATACAGCAAAAAAAAAAAACTCAAAAAACAACAACAAAAAAGGACAAAAGTAAGAAAAATATAAAACAAATGATAATAAAAAAAATTCTATACAGTATGTATATACTGTAAATCAGTATGTATATATAGATATGGATAGATAGAAAAATAAAATATATATTCTGAATTCTAACAACAAAAATCAAATAAAATGCATTTTCAAAGGCCAAAGCTGCAATTAATTATTATAATTATTTTTTTTTTAGAAAGACATAAAGTGAAGACATAAAGTTAAACTAATGGTAATGTTACACCTTTTTCAACACTTTATTTGGATGGCCCAAGGTAAATATTCAACTTAGTATCAACATTTCTATAAGTTAGGGTTACTGTTAAGATTGGGTTATATTGATACTAAGCTAATACAAAGATGAATGCGGGTCTTAACATTGGACAGGGCAGTCCAAATAAAGTGTGACCATGAACTCTGTTTTTAAAAGCTTTGTTCGGCCCTTCACTTCACATCAGGAAATGTGTGTTTTTGAATAAGTTCCAGACATTTGTACTGTGCCAAGCAGAAGCCTGCGTTTTACTTGGGAAGGATCGGCTTTGAGTACCAATGCAGTCATCAGTGTGTGACTGGCACACACACACACACACACACACACACAGCATCTGATTTCTCCATTAATGTGAGGCATCAGGCATCGGGGGAATAGTAGAGTGGAGAGAACAGGAGGAAGATGAGGGGTGGTGGTGCAGAGAGAGATGGAGCGTGGGAGAAAGACAGAACAATGAGAAGTAAAAAGGATGAAATGCTGCTGTTTGACTTGTGAGTGCTGTCTGCAGACACACGTCTAGAGTGAAAACAGCTGCCGCTACATCCTTACAACATTTGCCCGAGGTCTTCTGAGATCTTACAAAGAGGGAGAAAAGCAGGCTGATCATTAGCCATCTTATTCCCGTTATTGAAGTTTTCTCAGGTGTTTTGTTGATGCTGCAGGGACCTCAAAGCTTGAAATCGGCACTACTGCAGTACAGCTTGCAGGGAAGCTGTTCTGGAAAAAGACAAACTTTTGAAGAGAACTACTGAAGTTTGCCAAAATTGATCTAGCTCTTTGATGTTTCTCTGCTGCACTATGTAAGGAATCTTTCCCCCTCTAGTGGGCTTTCTATGCGCCTGAAAAAACCCATTACACTTCTATCTAATAACTCAACTACTGATCTCACTACTGCAATATAAAGAATAAATTGCAAATTACCCCACAACTATCTTCCTAACGATGAACAATAGAAGTGAATTGTGCCTACATCCTTTCATTACCTGTCAGGTACAGTTATTTGGATGATTTATCAGCTGGTGATGAAAGCAATGAAACCCAGACCAACGGGCTGTGGCTGCGATGCTTCGTGTCTGGTGGAAAGGAGTTGAATGCTGTGACCAGGAGACAAATTTCTCTGCTGAGAAGGCAGAGCCATTAAGGCGATTGAATGATCATGCTAATGGTTTCTTGGCAGAAATGGAAGGCAGAGAGGCCCTTCCCATGAGACGCAGCCCGTGCATCACTATCCTGCCTCATATGTTTGGGTTTTTGTGAGTGAATGTATGCATGCATGTGTGTCTGATCATGTGTGTTTATGTGTCCCCGTAATGATACCAATATATAGATAAGCAAACAGAAAACATGGAGGAGCTACAGCACTATGCTTATGGTTTCTTGCTCGAGAGTTTAATTAGAAGCAGCACTGACAGTGTTGACCCAGTTCAGATGGGATTTTAGCGCTGTAGTCTAAAAACAGCTGTTTGTCATGTTCTGGCTGATAGGATTATGGTTACACGATACTGGACTCTGGCCAGACAATAACAGGAATCTCTCATTATCACTCTGCAATGCAATGCATTGTTATTGTATTAAACTCTGCCCTGTATAATGTTGCTCTTATTTTATTTAGGAGACTGACGGATGTATGATTCAATTGCAGAAACATGACTTTCTGGCACTACAGCATATACCATAAGAACAACATACATGGTGTTCTACCACACACAGGATAGATACAGCTAGTGACTTGGCAATATATCCATATTATATTGATATTGTAATATGAGCATACATCATGTCTGGGATTCTGGATCTCTCATATTGCGACATGGTTTAAAGGCTGCACTACAGTAAAGTGGTGCAATTTACTGAGCTTATTAAAATTTTCTGGCTGTTCTATTTATTGCATCAAGCCGCTTCATCATCCACATTATTGATGACATCAGAAATCTCTTTAGTGTACGGTAAATATCGTATGAAGGCACCAGTAGTCATCCTGACACAAAACTGATACTAAAGTATTTGGTCAGTGATACTGTGATACTGTCTACCCATTCCTAAATACGTCATTATTGTCTTCACTGCATGGAAGGTGATTTGAGGTGGGGTGAAAATCTGACCTATAATCCAGAGGATGAGCAGGTAGTCGATCATCTCCAGTGAAGGGCCCATGGTGTTCTTGCCTTCGCTGTAGACCATTGAGTAGAGGTTGAGCAGCATCAGGAAGGTGAAGTACGAGGCGCTGTGGATGATGAACTTGACGAAGGGCGTGTGGATGATCTGGCCCACGCGGGAGCGCGGCACCAGCAGGTAGCAAACTGAGAGCAGTGGCCAAAGCACCGCCACACTCAGCACTGTGGCTATCTTTAGACATGTGTGCTTGCGTCGGTAGCTGGCAGTTTCTCCGAACCAGACTGTGTTGAGGAACTGCTGGCAGTTGGACTGGGCCACAAACTGTGGAGGTGGAAGAGAGGAAGGGACATTGGGACAACAGGGCACCGAACAGAATGAGGAAGTGAAAGTGATAAAAATTACAGATTAAATTTACAAGCTCTCAGTTGAAAACTGTTTGAGTGCTTTGGTAGGAGTGCTTTTTCTGCTAGAGCTGGGTGATATGGATGAAATCAGACTCACAATACTGATGAGAATTTTTTCGCTGTTTCACAATATAATAATTATATTGTAATAATTATAAATAATTTTTAGATTACAAAAAAACTGCTTCATAAAATAAGTTTAGCCAGCAGAAATGTGTGTCTCAATTCCAAAATGGTTCTACTTATATATGATGAAGAAATAATATTAAAATATCACCCAGCCCTAACTTACGCCCATGTGACCTAACCATTTTGCTCTGATTCTATCATTTTAAAATATGAGTCAAATTTGGTTTGAGTGGTGTGAGTTTTTTCGTCATATATACTGAGAACTGTCTCTTGACACTCACTCTGCACTTTTCCGCTGATATAAAATGAACCCACACCTTGCATGACAAACCTCTGACATCATCGATTTCAAGAGTGCATGTTTACGAGTAATCACACTTCAATTTATGATGCCGAACACAATAAGAAAATGATATATCAACAGTATAGTGATTGTCAGTGCTGTGGAATACAAAATGCAGCACAGGACCATTTAGTGGCATTTCTCCCTTTAAGAAGCTCTTAGTGAGAATTTGAGTGTGACATATATTAAATTGACTCTGAATAACTGAGTCAAGTGCAACTAACTACCATGTCTCCCCTGCAATAAAAATACCACCATAAACAGATGTGAGTGCCCAATAAATAAATACGACTCAGTCGTAAGTGGGTAGCACTTAGAGAGGAGCCCCATTAGTCTTATTCCCCCCCATCAGTAAACAATGGCATGATACTAGCCATAGTGTAATATAGGACACAAACACTTCACACAGAGCCATCCCTGCTGTAAATTACCCCACAGCTTCACACATCAAACACCCAGCCCTCCTTTGTCTTTAAGTGCTGTTGTCTGGAGGAAGTACTTTATCCTGCCACACTCATATTTCCCAAAGACAAGGACATTGTGCACTGTTATGTCAACATATTGTGTGAATTACAGTGGATTAAGGATGATTATTAATTGACAGAATTACTGCTTCCCATCTAGCAATCTATGGATTTATCTAATCAAGACATCCACCACACAACCCACCCATATTAGCCTGCTGTATCCAAACTGGTTGTCCCTGTCAATCCTGCCAAACATTAATATGAGAGCCACAGTCCTTGCTTCTCTAACCTCTTTTTGGTTGTACTTGATGGCCAGTTTAAGTCGACTGAGGTTCATGCGCTCCTCCAGTAGGCCCCTCTTGTCGACATGATCCTCACTGGACGTGTGGTTGAGAATGACTTCTAATTCTCTGGAGTTTCGAGCCTGGGCCAGCAAGTCCTTGGCAAACATCTTACACTGCTTCGCCAGCTCCTCATAGTCGTTCCTGCAAAGAAGAAATTATATCATTAAAATTGGACCGTTTGCTTCCCACATGGAAGATTAGGATCCTTATCTGTTCCGGGCTACAGGGGATTTGCTTTTTACTGCAATATGAAGCTGTGTGTGAGCATGTTTGTGCATATGTTTGTGTGCACGTGACAACTTTCTGATTTAGCCTGAGTCTTCGTGTGCAGAGAGATGAGATAGACGTGCTATGACAGGAAAGACGTGCAGCAGCTGATAGCTATCGCACCTGAACTCCACCTCAACCAGGCTGAGCTCCTTCAGGTCTGCACTCAGCTCAAAGGCCCTGAGTATGGGATCTTCCTCGGTCAGCATAATCAGAGACGGGCTGGCCAGGCACCGGTAGATATCCAGTCGAAACCTGAGCCGTAAAGATGAGGGAGTTGGAAAGGGTGGTGAAGGAAATGTGGGGTGATGTAAAAAGGATTTAAACAGACCCCAATGACAGTATATAATGATGGAAAAGGTCCAGGTTCAGATGACAAGAAAAAGGGAAATGGGGACAGAGAAGGAATGCTTCACAAAAGTGCCAACAATCTGTAAACATTCAACCCACTAGCTCTCCTGTTTGCTCCCACTTAAATGCTCTGGGCTCCTTGCAAAGCTTGCAGGCTGTGCACTGATTCGTTTAGCCTAGTGTGTGGGAAGATGCACTGCCCTGCAGAATGAATAAAAATGCCCAGCAAAGGAGATGAGCAAAACCTAATCTTTCAGTCCAAGATCTTATCAGAAACAATGAATCACGACTTGCTGCTTCTTCTTATGTGAGATTTTGGATTGGTTAAACATTTCAATCTAAAAACTACTGATTACATGATAAAATGAACACTCTATATTGACGGGTAAACCGAGCAGTGGTTTTTCATAGTTTGATGGCAATAACACTGGCAGGATTACGAGGCCCACACTATGAGTATGCTCTCACGGTACTCCAACACACTTAGGGAAAGAGTGTCCATAAAAAGGGCGTACAAAATGCTCAGTCATTTCTATTCAGAACTGATGCTATCCTCAAAACCATGTACACAGTAAATCATAAGAGCCGTTTCTGAACATTTAATTTGATGATGCAAATGCGTAGCTGTTTTTAAGTTCCCGCATAACAGCAAGGACCGAGACAAGTATCACAGGAATAATACGGGCACATTTTCCAGTAGAAAAGCAATGTAGGCCATTCAAACCAGGTTAAGAAGACATTATTTTTGTCACCATTAGGTCACCATTGCAAATGTTTTTGTCTCCGTGTCTCCAAGTTGTAGTTCTTTGAGATGTCCTGTACCTGGAGTGACGCAGGCTGTCCTTCTTGTTCTTAGCGTTGCAGAGCGTGCACTCGCAGCCTACGGCATGGGGCCGGGGCAGCGAGATGTCCTGTTTCAGCAGCATAGTCAGGATCTCGTAGTTGTTCCTGTGGGCTGCCAGGATGACCGGGGCCACGTCCATGGTGGTTGAATACTCTGGGTTCTGAATCCGCTGCATGAGTTTCTAACACAGAGAGGGGAAAGTGCTGATAAAGACTGGCATCATTCAAAGATGTATGTATTTGTAATGTAAATCTGGTGAAATACGCCTCTGTGTTTGTTGGGATTCAAATGCTTGTAAGAAATAATGTCAGGAGACTAACAGCGATGGAGGGCTTGGAAGATCTCCTGGGCCGGTGGTTGAGGAGGATGTCCACAGCTCCCACCACCTCTGAGTCTATGGCCACCAACAAGGCATCTGTCGCCTGCAAAGAAATACACAAATACATGAGAACCTCATATCACATAAGTGGGCAGCACCTGCAAACTGAAACAATAATGCAAAGACTTAAACTAGTGATGTCATAGTTGTAAAGTTCTACGTCTACGTTGTTTTGCAGGTGTTCCTCAGTGCACGTGCATGTGTATTATTTCCACCTGGCAGCCATGCTCCAGGAGAAGCTGCAGGATGTCCAGGTTCTCGTTCTCAATGGAGATGGTGACAGCGTCTCGGCCCAACACGTCAACGCAGTTGATGTTGAGCTCGCCATGCCGCTTCTCTTCGAGCAGTTTCTTCACCATGTAGTAGTCACCTGGAAACCACGCCAAAGACAAAGTAAACAGATAGTGAAGACGGTGGTATGCTACAACTTCTGCTGTTGCAATATCCTTGCATAGGTAAATCCTATAAAAGTGATGAAGTATTATCTGTGGAAGGAGAGACACGGACATAAGATAAACACTGTCTTATGAGTAGGCTGGAGACCAACAGTCCTCTTAACCTCAGTCATGTATAACAATAACATCTCCCGCAAAGGACAATTCTTGTTGCTGAGCCATGTTTAGGCAGACTTTATATGGTCACAGCTGCAGTCACTGGCCCCTACACCTGACATTACTCTTCCCTCTCCAATGCTCTTAACTTCTCAATGAAAAATTCTCCTCCCACTATAAGCTGGATAACAACTGCCCATTCTCTTTGCAATTTTAGGCTTGCGGCTTATGCATTGCATACGGTTGTGGTTTGCTCTACTCTCCCTTTTCAAAAAAGTTGCCACAAATCTGCGAATCAGGCAGAGGAAACTTTCACAGGAGCAGAAGTTCAACTAAATATATCTTAACCCTGCGGGCAAATTTCCACAGCACATGTAGGCAGCTGTGCGAGGTATTCACTGGAAAAAATATGGTATGACTGCGCTGCTTGCTGTAATGACCCTGCAGAAAAATCTATCACTCTAGAAGTTATGGTGCATATAGATTATATATAGGCCTATTGTTATTGGACGGTGTGTCTCATGCGTATACAACAAAAAAGTGGCGAAGATTCACAGCAAACATTTAATGCATCTGACTTCCTGATCCCATCAATGGCATGGATCCTGTCTAAACCTTTTCAATACAGTGGGATTACTGCACACATCAATTTGGCTGTATGTTATTGACATGACTGAGGGGTCAGGGGGGAATTAACAGTCGGGATGGGGGGGTGGTAGAGACATTTTGTTGAGGATAAAGATAAATAACAACAAAAACAATAACAAACCTTTCTCGCAAGCCAACAGAAAGAGCTTCTCGTCCAGTGTAGTTTCCTCCTTCACCTCTCTCACGTCTTTCAAGGCCAGAAATTTATCCGGAGAGGACGCGTCCGTGCCCTGGTACAGAGCTGCCATTACGACGGAGAGCGAGTACGGCAAAACACTGATGTGCATCCCACAAGAAACCGGCGACCATTTACACAAGAAAGCGCGTCATGTGGGATGACATTGGCGAAAAATATCTCTGATCACCGTTTCGCAGCTTTAAAGCGTCGTCCTGAGACAAAAAACAATGTCATTAAAGTCCTACTGCCGTCGCATCTCTGCTGCGTTTGCTTCCGCGCTTCGGCAGGGAACTAAATGACCCTCCGTTGTCCCTTCGTGTTAAATCGCTTTGCACATTAGGTTTTTATTTGTTTAACAGTCCAGCAAATAGACGCGGTCATCTCCCTCGGCGTGTTTACATGCACCATTTTCTTGCAACGCAGGCTCCTGAGGGTCCTTTGGTCCTGATGCTGCTGACGAGGCTCCTACCGCGCATGCGTGCCTCTCCACCTGCTCAGCCCGCAAACGCAAAAGGCCTCGGTGCTTCTCATTACATAACAGACCTATCGACTGCTGCTCTGTGTATATCTTTTGCACAGAACAGCAAGTCACCGTGAACTGTGAAGCAGAGCATTACTCATACTGCAATAATATACACTTCATGCTCTGTTTGTGCTTCAAAATGCACAAAAACACCCCCAAAAAGTAGTTTAGATTCATTTGAAACATTTTGGAATGGGGAGCATAGATCTGCAAGTGCATCCTAAATTTAGGATAAATATATGCACGTATGAGTGCATTTTGGGGTCATGTTTTGTATATTTTCAAGCAGATACTCTGAGGTAACATCTGTGAAATATATTTTTGCAGCCAGTCTGTAAAGCTGCACCACCTTGCCCACACATATTCATAGCAATGTGATGCCCTGCACAAGAGAACAGACAAAAGAAGGCTACAGCGATGGCTCCTGAGCTGTGAATGCTAGGTGGACAGGCTGCCTCTTGCATGTATGTAAAAGCATATGCATGTACTGTATATGTAGATGTGAAAAATGAGAACGAGAGACATCTGCACACATCGATCCGGTGTATTTCTGAGTCCATTAACAGCCCTCTCAGACCACAGCAGAATCACCACTTATTTAAAAACAGCCACAGAGGGATGGAGCACCATGACCTACACTGTGTAAAATGAAGAAGCCGAGAAAAATATGAGACAATCTGTACGACTGAAAAAAATGGATCACTATACTGGTAATATATAGGCCTAGGCTATCCTCCAAATAGGGAAGAAATTAACGACAGAATTAAAAATGGCTTAACTTGGACTGTAGAGATTTATGAATTAGAGATCTCTATTTGAGATTAAAGATCTCAAATAAAAACACAGGTAGATACTAGCTGAGTGTAACTGAGCAATTCTTGGAATAAAAAAAATTCTGAAGCAACTCGAATGCTTTTAGCAAACCATACACCTAGAAGAACTGCACATGTAAAATGGGGTTGTATGAACAGCTCATTCAGAAAAAGCTGATAATACAAATAATTAATCCACTCAGAAGAGCCAAATAATCAATTAACAATTCTAGAAATGATAATAAATCAAGAAAATCAAGATCTGCAGAAATTCAATTTAGTTGTTCAATTTAGTTTTAGTTGTGATTAACCAGTCTTTAAAAGCAACAGCAACTTGTGGTCAGCTCTTCTCAATGAAAGCTAAAGCCAGGAGAGTCAAACTGTCTCACTTTGCATATCAGATTGCATCTACATCCTCTGCACACTTTTAGAAAAACATCAAATCAAATCCAAACTTGTTCCTATTTTGTTGATTTTGACGGTGCATTTAACTCAGTTTGCTAAAAATAGTGGAAAGTGCTAAAACATTCATCATTGATATTATGAACTAAATGTGGAAAAAGTAACTGAGGTGTCGTAAAAATTAGAGACAAAAGAATAAAGTTACTCTACTAGCGGGCTCAGTGGCAGCATCCCACCAGGCACTTAGAAACAAAGAGATCAAATGCCTCTTGTGTGCTGATGATTGGTGGTGCCATCCAGCTTAAAAGATGGAGCACATCACCTCCTAGATCATCAGTTCTGTCAGACCTGGGCCTTGACAGTCAATCTCAAAAGGACGAGAAAAATTAACTTCTAAAATAGGTACAAGGTACCTGTGTGAGGGAAAGAGACTGCGTAAAAAATTCAACACAAGCACAAGTACTCATGTCTGGATATGAAATCCAGTTCAACTGCGGGAATCTGGCTGTCCATTACCAAAAGGAGAAGTAAGAAAACGTTTTCATGCAATTAAAATTTCAACCCAGATAGATATTCCTGTTTGAACGTGTCTAGAAGGCTTAAATTATTTTTTTAGCAACATGTCTGTTAACAATCAACAACCATTTCCAACAGACTGTCAAAAGATATGTTATGTGATTTCATTCATTCATTCATTCATCTTCTAAACCGCTTATCCTCACTAGGGTCGCGGGGGGGTGCTGGAGCCTAACCCAGCGCTCATAGGGCGAAGGCAAGGAAACACCCTGGACAGGTCGCCAGTCCATCGCAGGGCAGATGTTATGTGATTTGTTAACAAAATATCAGTCAAATTTCTATCGTTCAGGAATAGGAATTCAATGGTTATCCATCCATTATGTCAACAAAGTGTCATTTCAATGCCTTTTATCTTCAACCACATCAAATAAATGTCTGTTAAAAATTATCAAACACATCCAGCAAGACAGTAGTTAATAGATATGTCAATATGTCAGTAGATTGTCCATACATTATCTATGAAGCCTCTATAAATATATGTCAATGGATATTTAAGCTGGATATTAACATTGTACTGACTTCTTTTATATATAACTTTATATATCAACTGACTTTCTGTTGACTACCTATTGGGGACTATTCAAAGAAAGTGAACCCCAAACCTGAAAAAAAAAAAAAAAAAAAAAAATCAATCCACATGGAACTTTGTAAATCCACACATCTCAATAAAAACTTGAAAATAATGCTTGCAGAGCCAAACTGAGCAAGCTCCCCTTAATATTAAATGTTTTGAAAAAGGCCCATTAAGGTTTATAACCATAGTAAAACAAGCAACCCCCATTCACTCCATTTCCAAGCCCTGATCTGCCAAGAGGAGAGCCCTGAAATTCAATTTATTAACTAACCCTACTCCTCTACATCCCAGAACAGCCATCAATCAGCCAACCAGGCTAAACCAAATTATAACAAAACAAAATAACAGTACATAACCTGCAAGGGGGGAAGTAAATTCGACCTAAAGGCAAAGCAAATTGGAATGGTATTTGGCTGTAAATAGAGATTAGACTGCTGTATATTATGTGAGCAGAGTAAGTGAGCCCACTCTGAGGAAGACATCAGCTATATCTATAGACTCAGTGAGCACAGCCTCTCCGCAGAGAAAGACACAGGCAGAGCTGCAGGCTGCTCAGCTCACAAGGAGGGGTTCACACTGCACTGCACTTCCTTCTGAAACGAGACACATATGATCTAAGAGCAATCTTCTTCCATGAAAGGATTTCCAAACATAATCAAGTTGACAGAGACACTGATCTTCAAAAAAATATAGATATCTATTAGGGGAATTAACATATATATCACATTGGCAGTGAAATATGCAACTAGCTCCCATAGGCATAGGGATTGCCAATGGACTGAAGCCAAGATATAAGATTATTATACTCCCCTCTGCATGGTCTTCCTCCCACTCCCAAATGAATGTTTTATTGGTCGCCCTATATACCTTTTTATTGTAAACTGATATGCTATCATTTCAGTGCTTTGGAAAGAAATAGCTTCTTTTCTTTGGATTTGAAAGAGAGAGAGAGAGAGAGAGAGAGAGAGCGAGAGAGAGAGAGAGAGAGATCCTCAGACCTTCACTGGTGACATTATGCTCCAGCAGATGGCAGTCTCTGCAAAATTATTATGTTGCAACCATCCGCATTGGATGAGTGCTGGTGGAAAGAGAGCATTTTAGGGTAGACTGATTAGACACTAGAAGGACCAAAGAATATGATGAAAGGTAATTGTTTATTCTTTAGTCTAGCCACCTGACCTGTGCAATACCTGAGCTTTTTTTCTATGTATAGCCACGTATGGGTCACTATAAAAATAAATAAATAAATAAATAATAATAATAATAAAAAATCTAATCCTATAGAAGGGTGTAATACACATGTTACTGTGAAAATTCTAGCAGGAATTTTCCAAGTATGTGGGATAAAGAATGTGTTAAAGTATGTTAAGGATACGCTTCAAATCCTTAGCTAAATGTTAGAGTGATTCTTCCTCAGGGGTCAAAAGTCTCTCTCTCTCTCTCTCTCTCTCTCTCTCTCTCTCTCTCTCTCTCTCTCTCTCTCGCGCTCTCGCTCTCTCTCTCTCTCTTTGTGGTTTTAATTTGCCCATGCTGTAGGTTAATCCTAAACTGGCAGTCATCTGAGGGAAGATGACTTTCAGTCTGCTGAGCATGAGGTTCCCCCATTCAAACATATGGGCCCATAGCTTCCCAGGATGTGTTGATTCCTGGTGAACAGCTGTCAAATGTCAGATTAGAGCTGATTCCAATTGAACGGAGGGGATTGTCAGTCACTGTTGCTGATCCGTTTGACAGGGAATCTGTTTTCAGCGCTGTGGAAAAATGACTGTTTACATCCCTCTGGTTATTCCTAAAGGGACCTATAGTGAGTCTCTGGCAGGCTTCACACCATTTTATGAACTTGGCATACTTTATTCGTGCATTATTTCAATATAATATCTCTCTACATGATGTTCCAACAGGGGTGTATAGTTTTACTCCAACATTTGTACAGTGGCCTATAATACTTAAAAACAGTACATGAATACTGTGGCCCTTTTTTCCATTTAAGACAGTCTTTTTCCCTTTTCTCATAGATCTGAGATACCCTCTTGAGGCTGTAGTGGGAAAAAGCAAATATCTTTAATTTGAAATATTGATTCCTCTCTGCGGCCCTACAGTCTGAAGGAAACATGTACAATAGGACCGCCAACACAGGACACTTAACAACATTACAGCGCCGCTTTCGATACCAAAACAGATGAATGCAAACAATGCAAAATGTTACAGACTAGGTGAATGGCGGAAAATGTGTGTTTTTTCTGCGTGTGGGGCCACACGGTTCATTCAAAGTGAGTGCGGCTGGCAGAGTGTGCAGGTGTATGCCTGTGAAAGGGACAGTCCATGTTTGCAGGGATGCAGATTGTAAGATCTCTCTGTAACATAACAACAGCATCATTTGCTACTGTCTACCATTGCTGTGATCTGGGGGAGCCAGAGCTGAGCCCGCATCAAGACGGGCAGGTCACGGGTCCAATGGCGCAACTCGTTTACACACGTCGCCATGCCGAGGGCCAATAGCACCGCTCGGGAGGCGGGTCTTTCTCCCTGTATTCTGATTGAATTGGTCCAGTCTGTATTAGTTGGCCGCACAGAGGATCGGGAAGAAGGGGGGAATCTTTCAGGAAACACTACAACTATGGATACTGGCCATTCATCGCTCCGTTACAGTAGATGCGGAATGATTTGAGCTGCAACCTCTTCGCCAGCTGGTCACGATTCTGCCGTAAGCGATGCTTGAGTCTCACTACTAGGCTGCATTTTACAAGGATGCATCAGATGGTAACTGCGCAGAGATGCCTCCGCTGAACATGGTCAAACAGGGCGTCTGTTACATATATGAAGGCTTCTTCCTTTTTGTTTTGAACACAGGCCACCCACAGAAGCGCTGCGTTTCTCGGTATGGTCAACTTACACATCCACCGTGTGTGTCTCTCCTATGAAGAACATTGCGCAGTGCAGTGAAAACGGGATATCGTGTTTTGGATTTCGAATGTGATATCCAGTGTCTGTATAACCTAAGCAGTTGCTATTCAATTGGCTATCAACTCCTTGTATACATAAATATTGTAGAGCGTGTCTGTGCACTGTCAATGTAAGGAGCTTTCGCCAGGTGGTGAGAGCCACTCTGAGAGGTTACAGATGAGAGGCAAACAATATCATCAACCACTGAAGTTGACAGCGCCTTGGGAGAAGGATGCTGGGTTTGGGAGGAAGCTCAAAACCTACAGGAACCATACCAAGATAATAGCCCAGCCTGGAATCGTGATGAAAGTCCTCCGCAGAAAGAGGATTGTGTTATTTATGGCCTATTTCTTACTGTTGGTCCTCACTATGCTGAACTTGGCTAACTACAAATGGACTAAAGAGCCACAGCAGTGTAACCATCAGATGAGGAGCACCACTTATCAAAGCAGATCTGATATCCGCTTCCTGTACAGGCCCTCGATGGCCAAAAAGAGACAGCTTGTCTATGTTTTGACCACCTGGAGGTCGGGCTCCTCGTTTTTTGGTGAGCTTTTTAACCAAAATCCTGAAGTGTTCTTCTTGTATGAGCCAATGTGGCACATCTGGCAGAAACTGTACCCAGGTGACGCCGTATCTTTACAAGGGGCAGCCAGGGACATGCTTAGCTCCTTGTACCGCTGTGATCTCTCTGTTTTCCAACTTTACAACAGCCCAGGGGGCAAGAACTTTACCTCCCTAGGACTCTTTGGGGCCACGCTCAATAAAGTGGTGTGCTCCTATCCCCTCTGCTCAGCCTACAGGAAAGAGGTGGTGGGGATGGTGGATGATAAGGTGTGTAAAAAGTGCCCCCCACAAAGCCTTAGACTGCTGGAGGAGGAGTGCCTCAAATATAACACCATAGTCATTAAAGGGGTGCGCATTCTGGACGTTAACGTGTTGGCCCCGCTCATGGAGGATCCCTCCTTGGATTTGAAGGTGATTCACCTGGTCAGAGACCCACGGGCTGTAGCCAACTCCAGGATCAAATCCAGACACGGCCTGATAAGGGAGAATTTACAGGTGGTCCGGAGCAGGGACCCTAAACTTCGCCGGATACCTTTTGTGGACCCGAGTCACAAAGCCAACAAGAAGGACGGCTCAGACTACCACTCCATAGGAGCCATGGAGGTGATCTGTGACCGCACCTCCAGGACTTTGAGGACTGCCTTAAACCCACCCAGCTGGCTTAAGGGGAAGTACATGGCTGTGCGATACGAGGACCTGGTCGAGAACCCGGTCAAGACCTTGCGGAACATCTACCGCTTCACCAACCTGACCACCAACCATGACATCGAGTCGTTTGCTTTGAACATGACCAGTGGCTCCAGCTCCTCCTCCAAGCCATTCATAGTGTCCTCCAGGAATGCCACACAAGCTGCTAGTGCATGGAGAACAGTGCTCAGCATTCAACAAATCAAACAAGTGGAAGACTATTGCCACCATTCCATGTCCGTGCTTGGATACGAAAGAGTCAGGACGGCCGGAGAGGCAAAGGACTTAAGCAAATCACTCCTGACTCACTCCAAACTGTGAACAAGTCCTCGCCACCAAAGACGTTTAATTTAATGTTCATTTTGCATCGAGTGCCGTTTCCTCTTGTTGTGGAATTAAAGCTTTACTTTAAATCAGTGTTCGGAGGCGCGCCACTGGCCACATTTGGAATGTATCTTTGTTTCCCACAGATGAAATGCAGTGGTATTTGAAGGGACCACTACTTTTGTACTGGAGTACTGGATGTGTCTGACAATGCAAGGCCTATGAACAGTGACTTGAATAGTGAAGCTGCAGTTATGGAAAAAACAAAAAACAACTGTATAATTCATGTATCTTGTTATGATAACACTTCAAAGTGGATGTTTGGAGTTATTTTTGAATGTTGAAAACCTGATGAAATATTTGTTTTTCCAGTCTCCATATTGTCTGTAAAAGTGAAAATAGTGGATGAAAGAAAAACAACAAAAAACAAAGAATAACTGATAAAAAAAAAAAAAGCTCATTGTTAATGTTTATTTGTAAGATCTGGTTTGAGTCAGAGACAATCATTAAATTGGTTTGTTGATGTGCCATAGATAGAGGTGTGATGAGTAGGCTATGTCAGAACAGCAGTAGTTCTGTTTCTAGAATAAGGGATGTCTTGATCGTGTCGCTAAATCATCGCAGGATGATACACACTGTGGACAATGTCATGGCAGAGGAGATGTGAAAGTCTCACTCAGTGTCGGTGTAAACAGTCTGTCCTACCATTTCAAATGTTTACAAGTGCTTGCTCTTATGAAACATGATCTGGGAATCCTGAATTGAGTAAAGTTCACAGTTAACAAGACAGTTTAAGCATCTGTGTTGAACAGCCAACATTGTTGCACAATTTATGTACATTTCCTATCAAAGCTGGAATGACTAAACCGGGGTTCTCAACCTTTATGGTGCTGCTGTGAGGAAAAAAAAAAAAACATCCAAGGCATACCAAATTAATGATTGCTTGAATTTGTAACAGATAACACGTGAAAATCAGGCAGGATGGCCAGCATGATGAACTGCTGAACTTGGTCAAGATTGTAATAACTCTTAAGTACAACTTTGATTTTAAGCTATTAAAACTGAACTTCAAGTAATTTTAACAATTCAGTTCTTCACATTTACACAACTTTTCAAGGCATTCCTCATTTCACTCCAACACATCAGTGTGCCTCAATACACATATACATACATACAATATGTTGTCACTGCAGGGATCACATATATTTTGTCATCTTCATTGTATGAGTCTGATTCACTGTAGGCCTATTTGTTCTTTTCTGGCTATTATTATGATTGTCACCTTTGGAGTGAAAGAGGCAAAACAGTGTAGTTGCATGATGAGATCTCTGAGTCTGCGGCAATTGTGAGACAATATAATTTTAAATATAGAGGAAATCAAACAAATGCATCTATAACGGAAGACAGATGGAAGTTAGAGCTAGAGGTACAGATGAGTAAGTGCGTTGTGGTTGTGTTCAAAAGGTTGAATATTTCCATCTGAGGATCTCATGATAAAAGGCTATTGTTGTCACTCTGTCTTTAGCACAGAGCAGAACTGTAACAGCTGTGTTCAAGCATAAATCATGCACAACAGCCAGCGAGGGGGAAAACAGTGTATTTTTTTCTGCTACTGTACAGTGAAACATTCCATAGATGCACCCAAGCATACACAACATAAAATGAAAAGCCCTTACTTCAAGGACAATGGCTTTATTTATGTGAGGAAAACAGTCTGCATATTCACAAAGCATAACCTTCGCAAGATTGGATTTGTGCAGTACACAACATCCCGCTCCACTCAAGGGGAATGGGGCCCTGAGATTTATAATGATGCACTGAGAAACTAGCAAAGTGCAATCTATAATTATAGAAGTCAGTGCAAATCTCACGTGCTAATAGCCCCTTTCCAAATGCTGCTAATACACTTAAGCATTTGGAAGTATTCTAGCTCAGCATGAAATGCTAAGTAAGATGTAGAAGGTGGGGGGCGGGAGGTGGGGGGCGGCTAATAAATTCAGTGGAATATATTTGAATCTGTTAAAAGGGATGAAGGAAAAAACTGCAATAAATGTTTAATAAGGAGTGGAAGAAGAACACAGCAAAGTTGGCACAAAAATAGCATTTCAGCTGATTAAGGGAAATACCATTCAATTACAGTTCATGTTCATGAACAATTCTCCTAAAGCTTCAAACCACAGAAGCAAGACCGTTCATGCTTATGTAACCTAACAGCATGAAGCTGCAACTTTGCCAATGAATGGGAGAGTGACTTAGTGAGCCTGCAGAAATTTCACCAGAACTTTTGCCCACTCATTTTAGTTTACCTTACAGGTCTCTGTATGCAATCTGTACACTGATGTGAGCACACAGGTCTGGTCAAACTCTCTGTTGATTTTGTCTGCGATGCACAGTAGTCACTGTCGGCTGTTGACACAAACAGGCTTAACGCTCCATAGGACAAGAGAAATTACACTTCAGTGCTGAAATTCATTGGTATTTCCTCCCCAAAGGCAAAACAGAAGAAAACAAAATAATAAAAAAAACAAACACAAAAAAACCCATCAAGGGAAGAACGTCAAGAATGATGGCCTTTGCCTTTATGTTCTTTTCCTAGTGAGTGTTTGCGTGTACACACGTATGCATGCATGCTAGGGCAAGGCGGTGTGTGACCTTTTGGGACCATTGTAAATCTGACTCCCAGCCGGCCCTCTCAAATGACCTGGCCAGTGACCCTCTTCGTGGTGGGAGGTAGGGTGAGCCTTGGGGCAGCAGGGTGTGATAAGCCAGGGACAAAGGTGACTCCTGGAGTGTCAGGCCTCGCTGGCTGGAGCTGGACTGGTGCCAAGGCCTAGGTCTCCCTCTAACAGGTCTTCCTGTTGCTCAGGCTCAGTGTTGCCCCCTGTGCTTTCCTGCTGGGTCTCTACTTTGTCGAGCTCAATGGAGGTGCCGTCTGCCTCAGTCTCCTGCAGCTGCTCTTGGTCCTGCATGGAAGACAGCATGTCTCATTTACAAGGTTGGAAGTATCTAATTAGGGTACCACTTTACAGTAAGAAAAAGTGTTCATGAATAGTTCATAATTAGGTTATTAATTAGGGTGTAAACACTACAAATCGTTAATAAACAATTATAACACAGTTTTCAAGGATCCGAGGTGGTTGACTGATGAAGAGACAAGATAAAGTAAGCAACAAGCAGGATTTAACAGAATAGCAGCAGTAACTTGATCTTGCCAAATAGTGAGCCTGCATCAGTGTATTAAACTGTGTTATGACTTGTTTATAATTGTTTATTAATAATTTATGATGTTAATAACCTAATTAATGGCCTAATGATAGACCATTCAGAAACACTTTATGAGGGTAGTCTTATTGTAAAGTAGCACCCTAATTAGACTTACTCACATTACTGTAATTGTTTCTTGAGTAAATTTTTTATCACATGCATTACAGAGTTCAGAATTTTTAGACTCAGAAAGTGGACCATCAGAAATTTGTCAGTCATGGAACCATTTCCAGTCTTTGCACTTGAGGGGAATGGTAAAGATCACATCTAGTGATGTTATCTCTCCAAAAAAGTAACTCAGTGATTCAATGAAGGCAATTTTACTTTATGTGGATTTTTACACCAGTACCACTACTTCTATGTAAGTAAGATGTCAGCGAAATAACAGTACTTTTACTTGTACAACATCCTATAGTACTCTCTCCACCACTGGGTATTTGACAACAATATCACTACTAGGGGATTTCATCAGCAGCTAGAGGTTTAGTTCAGTCATAAACAATATGTGCGCCACAGGCAATAAAAACATTCTCTCACTTATTTTTGTATTCTTATTGATTTTCTTAAGTTATGCTCATGCAAGCATGTAGCATCATAAGGGAACTCTTACCTCGCAGACATGAGGGCTGCTGAGGAGTCTGGCCAACATCCCACAGCACTGTGGCAGCGAGCTGGTCAATGGCGGGCCGGAGTGTGTGAGCACTGGCTTTAGATATCTGTGACCTTGTCAAGGCTTTGGTGTATGTGTGTGTGTGTGTGTGTGTGTGTGTGTGTGTGTGTGTGTGTGTGTGTGTGTGTGTGTATGTGTCTCTGTGTGTGTATGTGTCTCTGTGTGTCTCTTGTGTGTAAGTGTGTTAGTGTGAATGACAGTGAAAAGGTGAGGAGAATGTGATTTGTTTTTAGCCAATCCCCAATCTGGCCTCAGGCCACTAACCCATAACGTTAATAATTTTAGTAGAGCCTGAGCACATCTCCTAAGAGGCACATTTTGTGATTATGTGTAAAAATATGCAATCGTAATGCCCCCCTGATATATTTTATGGGCTTCATAAAGATTCAGCAAATCAAGGTGCGGCATATTAGTTTTATTTGTGCAGATAAGTGAGTTAGTTATGGGCTGGACAAAAGCTTATGGGAGAGTGTTTATCTTTTTGAATGCTGATGTGGAAGGACAAATGGAGCGACCGTTGGGGATTTGGAAGCCAGTGGTTGTTAGAAGGGACTCGTTAAAGTGGGTTATCCTCTCCTGAGGAACAGAACAGCCTCTGTCATCCCACATATGTGTCACACACGCATAACAGAATTATCAGGACATTCTTATGTATGTAAAAGACATTTGTTGAACAATGGGGAGATGTGATTTAACTACCGGATTGTTGCTATTTTACCCACCATACTGTTAACAGATGCGTATGAAGTGCCTTCCCTTTAAAAAGCCCAGTCAATGCCACACTGACATAAAGATTAAAATAATAAATAGCCAATAAAAATAAATCCTAAATATCAATCAGTTAATGTGTCGCCAGAGTAAAGTCATATCTTCTGTTCCCCACTAAAATTATTTCTCCTGCTTTTTTATTAAAAAGTCCTTCTCACTTCCATCAGGCGCAGTGCAGCAATAGCTCGAACAATGACACAGCCTTTTTTTTTTCACATTTCACTGACATCTCATGGCACTGAATCCAGCCACTGCACCGTTGAAACACACCACTTTGCAGCTGCATTGAAATGTACTGCTGCCTTTGTAAGGCCACGGTCAGCTCACAGTCAGTGTCAGTGTTCTTTAGAAATGTTTACTGATGATGCTTCCATGAGGAATGCCACAGTGACATTGTGGCTTTCCAATTACAACACAACATGCTGCACGGAGTTGGATATTAGTCATGCAAGCTTTAGGCACTTGGGACTATTTTTGCTCCAGATCACTAGACTCTTGAACATATTTAATATACATACATGTACCAGCTATTTTTAATGTTGGATGGTTTCTGTCAGTAATACAAGATCCCACGTGTTACACTACAATACTGTACAGTATAGTGGAGAAAACTTAACCTGTGCAGTGAGGTGGTAAGAGCAGCTCTGTAGAGGGCTGGATAAAAAACACACTAATTTACTGATGAAAAAACAGAGGTATAGAGTAAAGTGTTATCTTGTTTCAGGCCAGCAGGGTCAGCCATCCCCTTAGCTTATTGTTGAAACCAGAAGCTAGGTTAGAAATGGATTATGCAGTCTCGGTGTGCAAAGTATAAGCCTTAGTGTCGATATAGAGTAGTACAGACAAGTATAGCTGTGATCAGTGATGAGTGTGGGTGTAAAGCAGGGCGGCTCAGGGACACAAGAAGCTACTGCTGAGCATTCTGGAGGTGTTGTTGGCCCAATTCAATGAAACATCTGTGATGGGAGGTGCTCACTTGGTAAGCCAATGACAGGTTTACCTGCTCTCACCCACGCCTCTTTCTTGTGTCATCCAAGCCGAGCTTCTACCTTGGTGCTTGCTCAAATATCACAACAGATAGTTACACCAGATCCTCTGTATTGTTGACTGACTGACTGACTGACTGCAATGCATTGGTTTGCCTTCTCTGCAGTCCCTTCAGATTAACAACTGTGCCTCCAAATCTGCCCATGCTCTCCTCTGTTTGTGCCTTGGATGAAGACAAAACAATGCTTCACCGATGCTACCACTTTTGAACAAAAGCTGCCTTTGTACCTAGAGCCCATAATGGATAATGTGGGACTTTGGGGCATTACAGAAGGACACAATCCCCTGGCATAAGTACAAAAAAAAAAAAAAAAAAAAAAAAAACAAGAAGCAGAGAAAATGATCTAATATATTATTTGATGCCATTTCTTACATTCTTGGGCTGTTATCAGCAACATGCAAGGGGTGGGAATTATGAGCAGCATTCTGCCAGCTAACAGGATTTATTTATAAATGTCTCAAACAAGGGACAGAGAGAGAGAGAGAGAGAGAGAGGAGGGAGGGCCTTAGAGGTAGGAACACGGGGAATAATGACTTCCTTGGGACCTGCAGGAGTGAGTTGCCTGGGCGTTCTTGTCGGTGTGGAGTCCTTCTGTTCTGCGCTGGCACAATGCTAGACAGCGATGGTAATTATAACTGCCAGAGCCACTTTCTGTTCTGAGATGGTGTCAGGTTGTGTGACTGAGAGAGAGTGTGTATGTATGTGTGTGTGCGCGCAGAGAAACTCGCTGAGCAGTTGTGTGGGGGTAGTCGCCGAACTGCTGCTTCAGCCACTTTCACAGCAATCATCTTTCCCTCCCCATCCTACATGTCACCTCTTTCTCCCCTACGCATTCACACAAGCAAACACATATCTTACCACTCAACCAAAACGCAGCAAAAACAAAACAAGGTGTCAGCAGAGCCTATCACTGCAAAAAAAAAAAAAAAAAAATGTCCATATTAGCAAGTCATTTAGTCACAAATTCAGTCTTAAAATCTTGTTTTTCATAGAATTCTGCCTGTTGGATAACACAGTGCCACTTGTTTCCAACACAGCTTCACTTGTTTCAGGTATCTTTCTGGGAACATGTATAAATATGTTGAAACAAGGCAGAATAAGGTAGATCAACCCACTAGTACTAGTAGAAAATATATAAAACAAATTAATTAGCATTGGAAACAAGTGGGATAACCTCATTCAACTGGATTTTTTTTTTTTTTTTTATGTTGTTTTAAGAAAAACATTTTCATTTCTGCAGTGTAAAATAATGTGCTGTTTCTCTCTAACTGGGATCATACCATGGTATCATGATAATTTTACACAGTACCATAAACATGGGCAACGACTTGAGGTTAATCTCTCAAGTCTGGACATGGACCCAGCCAACCACATCATATGTAGTCACTCCAGGTCTCTTGAAAGCGAATGGCCCCTGGGATGGCAGAGTCTAAACAACACCATCAGTTACCAGCCCTGAAACTAAACTGTGTAAAGCGCTTCACCTGGGAAGATCAAACAGGCTTTGATGTCTGTCAAAATCAATGCTTTAGAGTAAAGCATTTGTGCTAATGAACCTTAAAACTCGTCTAACGGGGAAACAGCTAAGGAGGCAGCAGCACGTCTTGAGGATAAAACAGCAGCAGCCGAGTTGCAGCTCAGTTACCTGGCAGCAGGGGAGAGGGGTCCGGTTGCGGCCTGTGGACCAGGGGGCGCAGCGTGAGGGAACGCAATGTGAGAATCCAGTTAAACCCTTAAACTCACAATGCAACCGGTGGAGGATCCAAACCTTAACCTTAACCCTAACCGCTCTCACAAGAGGGAGGCCCTCCCGGCAGATCCAGTCTAGCAAGGAGCCTTAACAATGGTAAGACGAGAGGAGGAGAAGAACCACGAGCCAAAGGGGGCATGGCGTGAGGTATTATGGGCCGTTTTTTCATCGACAGGAAACAGTGATCACAGCAAAGCCTCTCATCCTGTTCATCATTCCCTTTCCCCCTCTTTCTCTTGCTGACATGCAGGGAAAAAATAATACAATAACTTACACAAACAATCATCTCAAATTAGCAAATTAAACCTTCACATCCAGGCTATAAAGTATAGCCATGGGGTACGGGTATACTTCATGTAGTTACTATGGCTACACAGATGGCAATGCTCTGTTGCAAATAATGAGCAGGTCAACACTGCATCTGTGTGTGTGTGTGTGTGTGTGTGTGTGTCATGGGGGGTATCAAAATTCTCAGTACAGATATTAACTCACTGGCTCTCTTAGCAGGTGTTGCCTCCCTCATTTATTGGATGATAAGAGTGTTTACAGTGACCAAACAAGCTATGAAATATGAAAAATACAGATGTTGGGTGTTTTTCTGCTCAGCTTTATCGTTTTGCTGCTATTTCAAACTATCTAGAGTGTTATTGCCTCTATATTTCCATACTCTATATTACTGTAATCCACATTACATACAGTATACTGCTCACAAGCTCTACGAAGAAGTCTAAAGAACTTACAATAGACATCAGTAGACTTCAGAGACAGAACTGTGAAGACATGAGAAAGGGTATAAAACAATAACCGTCCATTTTGAATTCTTTAAAGTTCTTCATTTTCTTTCTTTTTTGTCTTTTTTCAACCCGGAAAGGAGCTGACAGGAACTGACAGCATTTACATTATCAGAGGTCCCAGACAGCATATTTCACCTTCAGGTTAACTGGGAGTTTGGGACCTGAAATGTAGAGGAGGTCCTGTATCATCACGCCTAAGACACAGGACTACAGTGCTGGGTTAGCCAATTTACATTGAGTCCAAAATGATAATGGGATTTTAAGACATTGCAAAAGGAGTAAAGAGCTCAGCTGCCTCCATCATTAGAAAATGGAAAAATATGCAACAACTCAATCTCTTGAAATGGCCATGTGACCAAACTACAGGCAAGGAAGAGATTTCACTGGCAACAGTTAGTGAAGCATTACACATATATGTGCAGACGGGTCAAAAGAAAATCAGTCCTGGAAAAAGAGGCATATGAAAGCATGCACAGAGTTTCCAAAAAGGAATGTGGAAGAGATTTTGTGGTGTGATGAAAGAAAAATTGAACCTTTCAGCTGTAGTGCAAAGCACCGTGTCTGGTGGAAACTGGGCACAGCTCATCGCCCATCTAACACCATCACCATGAAGCATGGGGGTGGTAGCATCATAGAGTGAGGGGGGTGGGGGGCCCAGCAGCAGGCACTAAGAGATTTGTGTTTGTGAGGACAGAAGGAACAGAGTAGAGACAAGTATGGACACATTTTCAAGGAGAATCTCTTTCAGCTTGCCAATGACCTTAGAATGTTATAATATATGCTCAAACAGGACAATGATCCTAAGCACTGAAGCTAAATCAACACTGTACTCTATGGCTTCAGAACAAAAATGTGAATGTCTCTGAGTGACCCTGCTAAAGCCCAGGCTTGAATCTTAATGAAAACCTGCAGAACGAAGATAGCAGATCTACAGGGAACAATCGGAGAAAATCCCCAAATCTACATTGGCCAAGCCATCACAGACATATCTAATAAAACCTGACAGTGTAGTTGCTGCCAAAAGCGTCTCTACAAAGTATTGAGTTTTGCAGACAAAATTTCTGTTTACTTTTTCTTTTGAATTTAGACTGCAACACCAGTTGCAGTCTAAATTCAAAGTGTGAGTTGAGTATATATCTATATCTATATCTCTATATCTAGATAAATAGATAGATAGATAGATATTGATAGATATTGATATTAACACAGTCATGCATTAAATGAGTACTGAGTACTGAGGCACCAGCAGGCATCTTGTTGTTTTGCTGTGCGGTGAGGGCCATAAAGTAAAATGATGTGCTTCCTACCAACCATCGGACCAGTCATGAGGCCATTACATGAAGAAATTAGATTAGCCTAATCTTAATGCAGACCCCATGAAATTCCACTGTAGAGGACACAACTGTTGTTTTCTTCTCTTTCTCCTGAGTGACTGGGCTACATTCTGTGCTCAAGGGCGTTCATTTAACTCACTAGTTCACACTATGTACACATACACATTAATGTGTGTGCACACACATACTCATATAGTAAAATACAGGGAAAAGATATGATAAGATGTGTACATATTATTATGATAACATCATGCAGATACAGGAACTCATGTAACTCAAATGCAACTACTTTACTTTTTACACTAACCATGGCAACGACAAAGCAGAATTTTTTGGGGCTGTAGATGGCAGCTTCTGTGAAAAATATTGTTTTTCTGTAGCACCATGTAATTTCGAACAAATTTTATGACCCCATGTGGTATAAAATATGGCAGTTTCCCTAAATGTGAAATGCAAATGATAATATATAGAGCAAAATGTTGGATATAGGCGACTCTCCATTATAAGAGACAGGTTTCTGTTCTTGTTGGTCATCATCCTGCTGTCCAGGATGATGACCAATGGATTTTTTTTTCATGGGGTTTCATAGGTAGAAGCTCAGAAGCAAAATACAACAGTTGGTCGCTCTCAGCCGATGTCGTAAGAGAGCAGACAAATATGAGATATAGAGCAGATAAAGAAAGTGAGTTAATATACTTGATGTAATGATGCATAACTAATCTGACAGCTGGGATGCTTGTTGTCTACTTCATGCCACAGAACAAAACGCCCAACTGTTTTTGGCGTATTGTAGCCATGGACCTTATTTTCTGCAGAAACCAAAAACCCTATGGGATAGCATCGGAAATCAGGCCAGGGAACCCAGGGCGAGCTTTAAGGCCCACAAACTGCCTCAGTCTGTTATCTCTTTGTGGTGACATCTGAGCAGCACCGGATAAACTCTATAGTCTCTCATGGAATGAAGGAATCCGCTATGCACCCTTGCACTTATTGTATACTGCTGCTTCACAGACCTGTGCATTTACTATTGTGTATATGAGAGTGTGTGAGTGTGCGATTTAAGATTTGGAGAGAAGGCAGTGAAAGGATACTTGTAGTCCAGTCTGTGCCACAGTCCCATTGTGTCTGGCCTCCCTGTAGCAACCTGTAGACCGCAAGAGAACTGATGTTACCCATCAGCACACAATGACCCTCTGAGGTGGCCCTGTACCCTGCCTGATGGAAATGTGGAAAACCTGAATCCCTGGAGGCTCAATGGAGCCATATCCAATGACCTCTGCTTTTACAAGAGGGACCTATGGCCCTGAGCTCAAATGAGAGCATGCTGTTCTCAAAAACTACACAGCCCCTAGAGTGGTCTCTCTGCTACAGTGTGGACTCGCCCCCGCCCGTCCCTTTGTGGGACTCACGCCCTGGGCAAGGTTACATTTATCCATTTCCATAAGAAAGAGCCCTGGAGCTGGTCCTGGAAGGCCAGCCTTGCCTCTCCACCGGGAGACTCCTCCAGCCTTACCAGCCACACCATCCATTCTCCCTGCCCCTCTGGCCTCATCATGCCATAGAGCTGCCCAGACTTCGTCCCATTCACACTGCGCAGATAAGAGTCGGGTCAAAAAAGAAGATGAAAGAGAGGGGATTGAAAGCTGGTGGGAAGCAGTGATGGGAGGGTGAGGGTGTGTGTGTGTGGGGGGGGAGGAGGGGGTGGTGATGGCTGCACAACAAAAAGGCACACTCAGAAGGCTTCTGTTCCAGCGAGGATGTATTGTAGACTGTCATTTAGCAGGAAGCAAAAGTGCTTTTCCTCCACTTGAAACCCTTCTCCACTTTGATGTGGTGGAGTGTGAAAATAAACAATGGAGCCGACATTAAAGCACAGAAGCACATTACGTGTCAGAGGGAGAAAATGGCAGGAAACACTTGGTTAAATCCCTGTTATGTACATACAGCAGGTATAAAAGACAGAATCCGTCTGCACTTAATTAAAAGGAATGGACTGAGCATTTGGAGTCAATCTATACCCAGTGCTCAGTCAAAGTGCAGGCTCTGTATGTGACTTATTATAGCTCCACACCACATTTGCAGCTGGTATAATACAGATAAAATAAGTTTCGGTTTATCTGAATGTAACGTCAGGTTACATCTCCATGTGGCATCAGTCAGTGATGAACACAACAGCATGTCGTCCCTTCATGTGAAATCTAGCTCTCATCCAAATTCATATCAGCCAAAAATAATAGGAATACAAACAGTATTTTCAGAGTTTGAAATTGCAGCTAACATGCGAAGATGAATATTAGAAGATAATTTTCCACAGCTCATTAACACACACTTGAATTATATATCATTTTTTTTAACCAAAACATAACAAGCTTTCAGAGCCCCTTAACATACAGGAGTGAAGTGTATCAAGCTTTCAAACATATCTTTATCTCTTGAGGACAAACAACAAATATTTCACCAATTTACCTATTATACTCATTGCACTGAATTACAATGCTAACACTACCCATTATTATAACATAGTACGCCAAAAATGTATTGTTATTCCACTGAACCTCTATTATCTTATTCTGTGGCTGCATGCCACAAAGCAAACACAACCAGGCATTACTAAAAGCCTAAGTGGCCACTAATGATTTCTAGCTAATTTGAGACATTGCTCATGTAACTGCAAACCACTTTATGCTCAGTATTAACACTGGTCAAATAATTGTCCCTGTCTGTTATGAGCTCACTCTAAATTGAGTGGTAGTTACACTTTGGGAAGCTCCATTTCACCATGTTTAATGAAAAGCCTGACTAACTGGACAGAGGCTGTTACTTAGCTTCTGAACTGGTTCATACAAAGATCCTAATCAGATCACTGGGACTAATGTTCGTAATGATGCAAGTGCTACTGTGTTAAGGATTTTTTTTTTTTTGTATTATTTGAATATGTCATGACAACTTTTGCCACAGCAATACATTAATATTCTTTCTGGGTATGACAGTAATACAATAAGCTGTGCAGTGCAGCTGAGCACTGTCAGAAGCAGAAAAACATGTCTAATGACAGTAAAATATGCCCTCTTGGGTGTTATGGGTATTACGGGTATTTTTTGCAACTACAGGATTAAACTAAGAAAAAGAGATTGTAACCTTGCTGCCTGGCTAACACAAAGGTTGTCACTGCATATTTTACAATGAAGATAAATATGCAGACTTAGTTTCTGATCACCTGATTTATCCCTAGACATGCTTTTTACATTGCTAAACAGTGTTACAATTTTTTTTCCCCTGTGTATGGAAATTGAGAGAGCATGGCACTGCCACTGCTATGAATAAAGGCCAGTGATATTAAAACTGCACCAGTTCTTGGTACTGTGTACTTCAGTTCCAAGTACATTAGCTGCTGTCTCGATACTGGCAAGGATACAGACAGCAGAAATGAATAGGGGGTGAATTATGGATTACTGTGTTGTGATTTTTACCTGATCAGAAGAAAGGTCCTCTGGATTTTCATCTGCATCCACCCCCACTCTGTAGAGAATTGGGTAAAAAAAGATGGAACAGAATATTAAAACACTGTCTCAACAGAATAGACAGAGAGAGATAAAGTGTGAAGTTGCATGTAACTGTAAATACAGCGCATATGGACAATAAAAGTACTGAAAATGAAAGGGAGAGAGGGACTTGGTGCAGCTCGAATAGAGCTCGAATATGACCTTTCACACACTTTCATCAAAATCAGCCCCCTCTGTCGCATCACACCAAGAAAATGTCAGACGGGTAAACCTTTGATAAATGACAAACAGATTAATGCTTGATATACAGCATGGCAGTGATTATTGCCCTGTCGAGGTGCAGGCCTCACTTTGCTGCAGGCACTCTTGAGCAACAAGCCTGAGAGGAAAGGCCGGCTTGCTGCTTGCTCTCCTGAATTGAAATAAAGTGACTCAGCACGAGCCAATGACAGCCCAGTGAGCTGCTTCATCTGAAAAGGAGGGCATTATCTCAGTGTGCGTGCACTCGTTGCCTCCACGTTCGTGCAGAGCCCCCACACTGCAGCACAATCATTCTCCCCTCGTTTCAACCCTAATCTGCTGCTAACCAAGAACAGCCAGGAAACCAGGAGAGATGACGACTGCTGACTTCATGGCCTTCTCCGAACTTACATGACGGGATTCAACAGTATTTTCTTAGCGTGACCGTAAAAAAACAAAAACAAAAAACGGTCTATCCAGGGTTTAGAATGCTTCCTCTGCATCCCCCACCCCCTCCACAGCTGCAGATATATCTTGGTGGTCTGAGCTCAGAGGGATGCTGAAAGAGAAATAGCTGTCGAGGCTACTTTCTTTCTACAGGTCAGCAGTGAACTATAACAGTCAAGCATTATTGTTGCAAGACGCAGCCATTCTGAGATAGTGCCATCACTATGCATTGTATTTGTTTGTGTGTATGTGTGTTTGTGTGTGTGTATTTGTCTTCATTTTGAATGTACCGACGCCAAAGGCTTTTTATTGAGGGGCCACTGCAATAACACAAGAGAGGAGATTATCATCGGAGCATTAGCACTATGACTCCTTGCAGATTTTCGACTTGGCTGTCCTCCATCCATCCATCTCTGTCTATTTTCTTTCCCTGCATCCACTGTTTCCTCTTCCTTCTTTAAAAGCAGTCATTTTTCTCTCTGATGCTGCCTTCTCTCTGTATACTTTCTTAAATTTCCATGTATTCTATCTTTTTGTTTATATGTACATGTGTGTCATGTGTGTACAGCCCACTTTTCATATGCATGCAAGTCCTGTTGTGTGTCATGGATACCGGCACTGGTTTCCCAATTCAATGTGATTCAGATTCACAAGGTCACAATTTTTTTTTTTTTTTTTTTTTTTTAACAGTGACAATTTGGTTTGAATCCATATTGATCAAATTAGGGATATTTCAGTCACAATACCAATTTTGCAGCTAACATCTTGCTTTTGTTCAACTCTTCTTTATCACCATTTTTTAAAATTCCTAAATGCATCAGCACATCTGCCTTTGGGCTGCCTTTAGGCCTCATGGTGCTGGCTTCAGGAGGAAGCTCCTGCCATTGTTTGCCTGTTTGTTCAAAAAATGCAATTCGGTCAACTGAGTTTTGTTCAACTGAGTAGGCTTGTAGTTCAACAGACCACATCTGCAGGACACGAGGCACACTACAAATAACACCTACCAAAAATCTTCACACATCCACTGAAAAAATGTCGAGATAAAAGATCAGTCTCTGGAATTTAAGAATCAATATTGGATCATTCAAATGAAGATCACCATGGACTGGAAAATCTATGTTTTAACCCAGCCATAGTCAAATTCCTGTACATTTATTATACTTGGTAATTAAGGTAATGTGGATCCTGATTAATGTATTAACAAACCATCCATCACTGATCCATCCCTTTCTCTCCCTCATTTTTTTCTTTTTTCCCTCTGTGATCACTTTTCCTCCTCTATTTATTTATTCCCAACTTCTCCTTAAATCTATCTTTACCTTCTTTCTATCCGTCCATCATCTCTCTTTATTGTTCCTCATTTCCCTCACATTCTTTCTTTGCAATACCCTTTTTCCTCCTTGTGACCTTTCCCCCGATCTCCTCTTGGTTCTCCTTATAACCCCTCTGTTATCATCCACATTCGTTCATTCTGTCCCTTTCTATCTTCTCAGCGTAGCTCACATCATTCTTCCTGTCTTTATCACTTCCTACCTCCTCTTATTTCCCTTTCTTAATCTCCTCCCACCTCTCTCCCTCCACTATTCTCTTTAGTTTCCTCCCAATATATGCACTGTCCTGCTGCCTTGTGTGAGGAAACAGAAGACGCAGATGCGGGTGTTGATATTATATTGAAATTAAACCGCTATAGGGAGAGAGGTATGTCCTTGAGATGCGTCACTACAGCCCAAGGCTTTCTCAGTGAAGCAAACAGCAATAGCGTTTCAGTTGACACGAAGGTTATGGGAAAACTTCTGGGCTGGGGCAGGTTGTGACAGGCACAAATACCCTGCTGTACGTTACAATGAAGCACAGCCTTCAGCTGGCTGGATACATGTCATGAAGACAGGCTCTGTCAGTGAGCTCAGCTGATAGAAAGAGGAAAAGACAGATAAGGTGCAAGAAAAACGGCAAGAAAGAGAACATGAGTAAGAGAGAGATAGAGCAAAGAGAAAAAGAAGTGGGGTGGGGGTGGGGGGGGATCAGATAAAGAGACAATGAGTGAGAGGGAAACGGCTTAGAAGTCAGCAAGCTGAGGCAGTCAAACGACGTCGCTCCCGATGAAAGTGGATCATTTATGTCTAACCAGAGGGACAGTGAACACACTGACAAGCATTCCTGTTTCCCAAGTGTACTTGTGACTGAAATACTTTGTGGTGACATAAGAGTGGCAGAATGAGTTGGTGGTGCTGGTGAACTTGTGCAAGCAATAGAGAGATAGCGAGTGGGTGAAGAAGTGCAAAACTGTCTTGGAGAGATAACAAGACAGTCAGAGAGAGAGAGAGCAACAGAGTGAGAAATGAAAGGGACAGAAAGAGAAGACGAAGGTGGCCAAGTCTCTTAAGGCTTGTGTCAGAGAGAAACAGGTGAGGTGATGTTTGTGAGAGTGAGGACAGGCTGGTATGTGTCTGCAGGAAAATACCTCTGCTGTCAGCCAATCTGCTTTCACAGCCTTACCAATTGTCACACTGTTATTGATATGACCCCTGTGTTTCACTACGCTGTTACTCTTACCTCCAACACGAGAACGCTGACATTCAGGTAGGACCAATCAAGGCCAATCAATTCAAACTACTCTGCAAGCGCTGACTGCACATTGATGAACAGGGCATTTGTGCAGGAAGATAAACACAATATGCTGCACATATGAGGACATATTTGTAAAACCTCTTGAATGCTGCCGATTGCATCAATGATTTTTGTCATTTAAAAATGAATGCTACATGCAAGGGCTTTGCTAAAATCTACAGAACTTTATTTTAAGTTCTAGTGAAGATCCCAAGGTTCCCAAAGATACCAAATATGTCCTGCTGAATTACAGGGAAATGTGTATAAAATGACGCATATGATATCTAGATGTTTCCATTTGATGTAATTCTGCAACCATAAAACAATGGTGTCATGGGTTTGGGTATTTCACTCAATATATGTGTTTTCATAAATATATTTTAAATATATGTGTTACAATGTATTTTGTGTATATGTGACACTACGGCATTGACACAAGACAAATTTCTGAGCAACTCAGACTATAAAGTATCATATTGTGTGAGCGTGATGTAGCTTCAATGAATTGTTCCAACCAGCAAATACAGAATATGGGAAAACATGTTTTATTTTGTATGTATTTATTATTATTATTGTTGTTGTTGTTGTTGTTGTGAGTGAGGCCTCACAGCAAAAGACAGACACAAAGAAAAGGAAGACAGTAGAACTCTGTGGGTGAAAGTGTAAATGTGTAAACTTCTTCCTGTTAATTTTCATCTCCACAAAACAGGGGCTTAGACAACAGTTGGGACACAGACAGCCTCTGTAATGACCCTCTATGGGAGTGTATGATCCTCTTTGTCCCACTTACCTCCCAAACAGGGAGGAGTTTCTCACAGTTTCTCTGTTGGGAAATCATATCCCAACCAATAAAGCCCTCTTGAAAACAAACACATAATGGAAGTAACCCAATCTCCTGCAGGCTGATTGTTAAGATTGTGTTCAGGCTGCTATCTTACCAGTTATCTATAGTCTCTAAAAACCAAATGTAGCACCTTTATGCTACAGCAGTCTTCCTTTTCTGTTAGTGGGGCCTCTGTGTGTTGATGCTATCTCAACCGTCCTTTTCTGAGCTTCGCTGCGACTAAAATATCTCTGGACACATTCCAGGCTGACATAGCACTGTGCAAAAGGGCTTCACTGACAGCTCACCCCGGCTTTTGGGGAATGTTACTATTATTATGAATATAATGGTGAGGCACTGTGTTTGGGCCTTTTCTAAAAATGTAAGGCACGACAACTCAAGTGTTCCTGTGTTGATTTTTGCTGAGTCTTGACAAGCGCATTTGCAATCATAAAAAAAAGCAGAAGTTGCTCACACAGAGGTTGCACACATGGGCTGTACCATATGCTGATTAAAATCTCCTTACAAGCTATATATATAGTATTGGTAAAAAAAATAAATTGCCTTAGAGCAATAGATAGCAATGAGACAGTGAGTTTTGAGATATGTGACATGCCTTCCTGTGCATGTGTGTGCATGACTTGAACACGGGTACCAGTTTAACTGACAGTGTGAGGGTTGATCAGGCTTGATGTGCTCAAGACACAGAGCGGGTGGAGGTTCAGCAGCCTCCACATGCACATAACACCACAGAGGCTTGGACTGCCTTGTGCATATGGCTGATTTAGAACAGACAGGTAGTGGTTAAATGTGTTCATATACGTGCAAAACATTTTCCTTGCAATCTAATACTATCTCCTTGTTGATGTGATGTCGCAGAAATTATGTTTTGTTTTGTTACGTTTTGTTCTTGTGTCTTGTCTCGTGACTTCCTGTTTTATTTTGAAATCCCACTCTCCTCCTGTGTCAGGTCACTTGCCTTTCCACTTGTGTGTTTCCGACTGGTGTGATTGTCTGCCACACCCTGATTGTTTCTACCTGTTTCCCATTACCTTGTGCACTGCATAATCTGTGTTTCTTTTGTCCTGTGCCAGTTCGTCCCTGCGTCATCATGTCAAGTCAAGTCTAGTCTAGTTAAATCAAGTCACGTCAGGTTTTGTATTTCCTTTGATACTTGCTTTGTTTTGTCATAGTTAAGTTTCATGTTTCTTTGATACTTTGATACTTTGTCTTGCCTTTGTTTGTAGTTTTCCTCGCTAGAAGTGATTTTCTGTTGCTACTTTTGTTATCACAGTGAAATAGTGTTCTTTTGGTTTTCTTACATTGTCCTCTTTTCGAGTGGTTTGAGTTGTTACTTTTCCTTATTAAAAGACTGATCACTGAAACTCTCGTCTGGAGTCGTGCAATTGGGTTCAATCCTCGTAGTAATAGTTCTGACGGTTGAGAGAGAGAGAGAAAGATGGAAAAAGGACAGGGAGAGACAGAGAGGAGAGGCAATGACAGAGTCAAAGTCTCAGAGGAACTGTGTTTGAGCTGTGCTATGAGGGTTTGGACAAGAGAGGATGACTTACAGCCTTTCATTTTCCTGTTTGCAAATCCCATGAGGTGCTTGTTCACACCAGGGACGCACAGATGCCATATTTTAGAGTACACACTCCTCAGAGCAGAGATTTCAATATGATGGTGAGCATTTCAGTGGCGGTTTACTGCTCTCTCTCCTCAGGAACACAATGAACAAGCACATCTAATGATATGACTGCTACGACTGATGAGTAATGCATCACTCCCTTGTCATGCATGAGGTGTGCTGAACTTTACACCTCTCATTACTGGGTGCAATGGATGAGTGGATAAATCAAAGAACAATACAGCACACACTCCTATCCTTCTTGCTGCAGTGTTACAAAAGAACAATCCATATATGGCCAAGTCTTTGACTGCAGTATTTAGGTCATTCTAATGAAACCTAGAGTGAGAATCCCAGCCTCTCTACAGCTTTAACCTAAATTTCACATCACTTGAGCTGGTGTAAAAATAAAGTTGGCAGGGTAGTATCTGCCTGTGTGTGTGTCTGTACATGCGTGAACGTGTTGGTGTGCATGCAAATGTGTGTTTGGGCATATGCGTACATGCAAACTGTCAAATACCAAACTATACTTAAATATAGTGCATTACAAACTGAATGGCTCTGGAGAGTATTTACATAACAACATGGTGCATTGTTTGAGAGATAATGTCCTTCGGGAGATATCTTATCAAGCCGGCCAAAACTTTCCAAATTCCTTAGCCATATTGTAAGTAACTGAAATGATCACCCACTCAGCAGATGTTCAAAAATCATGGTAGTGTTTTTGATCATTTAATTTGAGATACAGAATAACAATGCCTGTTACAGCTCAGAAATAACTTTGTATAATTTCATGCCAATGTGGAAACTGCAGTTAGTCACGAAATGAAGCCAGCTACACGCACAGAGCCAATAATAGTCACTGTACCAGCATTGTTGAAAATTACCTGGGTGATAATCAAACACGCTATTTCCCTTGTATCATGCCACTACTCCATGAAAGAGATCGTACTGCGCTACGAGGAGAAACAGATTTGAACAGCAGAGAATGTAAAATGCTGTCATACACTTCCTTGCTGTCTCTTTCTGTCTCTGAACCGGTGGAGAGAAGACAGCCCTCCACCAGGGAAGCCGATAGCCATCAGCGTTTTGCTTGGCTCCTCAAACGATGTCAGTTTAGCAGGAAAGGAGGGATTTTTTCAGCGCTCAGCCAGCTGGATCCCGGTGGATAGCCAGGGACGGTTGGGGGTATGGGGCTGGAAGAGCCAAAGTTATTATTATCACAGAATTCATTTCCCATCTCAAACCGTTCACCTGGATCTCCCAGCATGACACAGGGAAACAGGCTAAATTTAGTCTGGCGGAGTTAGTGGGATACAGGGCAGAGGCAAGAATCGACCGTGGAGGAGAGCTGGAAAATAGTCACAGCCTGACTCTCGTATCAAGGCTAAATTTAACATCCAGGCACCACATAACACTGGGGTTTAATTTTATTTTAACCTATGTAATGTCCAGTATTAGTTGATATTATTATTTTTCCCAGTGACGAGTAGTTTAAAAATAGTGTTTCAAATTCAGCAATAATAAGTTAAAAATAAAAAAGGAAGTCCTTACTTTTGTTATCGCCCCCTGTGAGTACTGGATTGAGGTCACGCTATCCAAAAGATTTAGTTCATCGCTGACGCCCAAATTTATTTTGGTAGTTATTAGTCAATGTTTTTAGCACTAGAGTAACTTTTAAGATGATGAATGGTGCATCATCTGCACCACCGTGCACTTTCTATGGACAACAAAGCAATTTGGTTTTCTTAATTTTTCAGAAAAAAAGAACTGAGTAATTCTGACCTTTTAAGAGCGGATCAATCTGTTTTACTATCTGTTTTAAGTAATCTGCTCAACCTTGGTAATATTATGATTATCGACACAGAAACAAAGTCATGCAATTCTAATATACAGCACTGTAGCCACTGACATAATATGCAAATACATGCAGATGAACAGAAATTACATCTGCTGCAAGTCATGCATACATGTCTGGACCTGCTCCTACTCTCTTTCAGTATCCCTGCAGTCAAACAGCCAGGCTGTAGTCTCCTCCTCTTCAGATGCCTTGCAGCAGAATCTTGCCGACTGTCTCTCACAGGCCCCATCAAATCCTCCCTGCACTGCTCTAAAACCTCAAGCTGTTTAAGGATTGTTAATGACTAGCTAAGTGTTCAACTACAACATACCATAATAGCCTGTTATAATATGCTACTGGAGTCAATACGTGCATGCCAGACTAGGAAACAGAGACTCGTGATGAAAGAGGCTGTGGACAATGGCTGCCCTGAGGGAAAGGAGAAAGAAAAACACAGACCTCTATCGAAATCAAGCAACCTAACTCTCAACAACTGGTGTTAGCTAACTAGTCTAGCACATTAACCTAATAGCCTATTTAGCCTTGGGCTGCAGCTCCCAGATGAGGGTTGCTATGCAAAGTCCCATGTCACAGTTCTTCATTGTAGATTTCCGGGGCAGATGAGGCAGCAACAACAGTGTCAGAAATGGAAGAGGAAAAAAAACAAAAAACAAAACACTGACATGGCTAATCCCCCCACGCCCCTCACACACTCCAAACCACAACAAGGACAAATATCACACAATCCATTTGCTAACATTGGTGAAACTGTTTCACAGCACATTCTGAAGCAACTTTTCATGCCAATTCTAGCTTTCATTGTCCGGCAAGGCCATCTGGCTATTGTTGATTGTAAAGGATTGGCGTTTGTTTGCACCAAACATCCAGGGGCAGCTCACAAAAGCCATGTTATGTGAGGCAAAGTGAAGAAGCGGTCCCAACAATAGTAACCTGTTTGGTCTATCTGTGGCACTGGGCTGATCAGAATCAGAAGCAGAAATAGTTCATTGATCCCCCAGGGCAAATTGGGTATAATGGCTTATTGCCTCCTGACACAAAGCCCATTGGAAGATTTCCATGGCGTTGTTTCTTACAGAACAGACATTGCCCTCCTTTGGTATTTTGGCACTTTATTCATGATAAATAAAAGCACATGACATCAAACGAAGAACTGCAGTGTGGGATGGGAGCTGGAGGCAGGAAGTGTATTTCCACTGGGTGAAGGCTAGTAGGATTTGACCAAGGGTAGTGTGACCACCGTGTAACCTCATTTTGATTGTGTTGCAGAAGTGGAATCGACACTTTTGGTTGACAGGAGAGGACAGCAGAGGAGACAAGACAAGGCCAGCAGTGAGGAGAGAAGATAAGGAAACCATTTCTGCGTGTCTGCAGCCACAAACCATCCTAATCTCTCCACAAATCGAATGAGGTGTCAAAGCATTTTCTCACACCCCCAGGTGCTGAGCTGGGCTCTTCGATGCACATGTGTGTGCGTGTGTGAGCGTGTCCATGTTGGGTGTATCGTCACCCCAAGCTCCTCCACCCGCTCACTCATCTGCTGCCTCATCATCGCCCACCCCTTCCCTTCCAACACAGTGCTGCTCTTGTGGCTGCTGTGGGGGAGATTGTTCTCTATATGTAGGCACTGATGAAATTTTGAGGGCGAGTGGTGAATTATTTAGGAGGGAGGATTATGAAAGCAGATTCTTGGCGTGTTGCCGCAGGGTATGAATCGATATGAGACCCCGCCACACACACCCACACACCTCCCCACAACCTCTCCAGCCATGCTCCCCTGTTAGTGTAAAGCCCTCTGATGTGAGTCAAGCCCTGAGCTGAGCCCTGCTCTGCAGGGTCACTCAGTGGAGCCTCACTTTTCAATGAACACATATCTGGTCTCTGTCTCCTGCAAACCTGCTGTTTAAAGTGGAGTGCGCTGAATTTATGCTGAGCAGACTGGCCCCCTCACAACCGATTTTTTTTCCATTCACAGGAAAATGTTTTTTCTAGTTTGTACTTTACACTTGTCCCAAGTACAAATGAAACTAAAACATTTATATGTATGTATGTGTGTGTGTGTGTGTGTGTGTGTGTATCTCAAATCATGCCTTTATTATATGTGGTGAAAATTTTCTTAAAAATGTTAAAGTAATTGATTTTTCATAGGAAGTTATAAGCACACACTGTTAGGTTTCCTCGAGGTGCTGATCATCGAACAGTTCAAAGGAGACAAAAGTGAGAGCACACAACTCTGGACTCATTGCAGTATCTTATAATAAATCACAGACTTCGCCAGGCAAAGTTGGCTTGTTAGACACACACCCTGAAGAAGCCAGCTTGCCTTGGCGAAACATTGGTGATTTATTAAAAGATACTGCAATGAGTCCAGAGTTGTGTGCGATCACTTGTGTGTCCATGGATAGCCAATGGATTTTCACTTTTTTTATTGTTTTAACCATGAGTCTGTAAACTGTGTACACACGCAGGCTTACTATTTTGTTCTTTTTGGCAAAATTTTGTAATTCAAAAAAGACGAAAACTAATGTGGAAGACCTTTTAGCAATTTTGGCCTTGTATCATTTTTGGAAAAAAAAAAAAATGCCAGAATTATCTTGGATTTAAAAAAAAAAAAAAATCCTTGGCAGATGTCATTTTAATTGGATGAAACTTGGGTTAGACTATATGGTAAAAAAAATAAAATAAAAAAAAATAAAAAAAAATCACATTGCAGTTATTCTGATATTGTGATATGATTCATGATTTTGCATCATCATTTTCATTTCCACTGGAAAAAAATATGATGATGTGATTTTTGCTGGGGTCTGTAACAAACAAACACATCTTTGGAGAATACGAATTGTGGGCCAGGGCATCTGTATATCACCACGATGCTTCATTTACAGTGGCATTCTGTCACACATTTTTACCTTTACCAAAATTGCATCTCCTACAATTTTGATACTGCATCTGGCAATGTTGTGATTTTGTGTTTGTGAAGTTTCTATTGATTGTTCAGCCCTAAATGAAACCAGTAACAGTGAACTCATCGTCTGAAGGGTCAAAGGTAAAATAGGGAGCCGCAGTCTGCATCCACACAGTGGCTTGTGCCTTAGTACAAACATATGCACACACACACACACACACACTCAAACACTGCCCTGTCTGTGTGGCCCCTTTTTCCCTGAAACCGCAGACCCTCCCAACAGAACTCCAGACACATGGCCACGGGACACAGCAGACTGAACGGCCAGATGCACAGTGCCTCTGTGTGTAAGAGGCTCAATGAAATATATGAGAAAGCCAGCAGAAATAGGATGGGATTTTATGTATGTGTGCGCCTGTGTGTGTTTGTGTGTGTGTGTGTGTGTGTATGTGTTTGTGAGTGAGAAAGAGAGCGCAAGGGAGAAGGGCCTAATTCAAACTGACCACATCAACAGGAACAGATGGCCAACTCAAGGCCTGCCAAGTCTATTCTTCTTTTCCTCTGGTTCTGCCTGGTGAGGGGGTGGAGGGGTGGGGGGTCTATAGTCCAAGTTAGACGGGTTAGAGAGTGGACAGGACAGCCGTGCACACAGATGCACAAATACACACACACACACTCACACTCTCTTTGTCTCTCTGTGTCTCTCCCTTAGTGCTACCCTTAGCTATGTAGCAGTTACACAACAGTTTCAACACAGTTGTTTTCGATGGAGATTTGATTTCATGGACTTGATTTGCGCAGTGCCAATGCTTGGAGGCTTTAAGGATGACCAGTGCTCTCTCTCTCTCTTTTTCGTGTTTCTCTCACATTGTGTTAGTCTGTATCCACTTGTTTCTTTCTTTCTCTCCCTGCATTTCTGCCTGTGTATATCAATTTTGCTAAATCGTTAAATCCTCCTCTCATTCTCATCTGTGTATTGGGATTCTGTGTTTGGCCAACACTGTCACTCTCTCCCTAGCCAACGATTTCCTGCCTCGAAGCGAGTGTTTAAAGAGTCGGGGACCAAACAAGAACCACCTGAGGGAGCTTGGATTTCACAGCATCGATCAAAGGGGAGTCAGCGAGGTTTTTTTAACCTTGTGGTGAACTTAGGGATTCAGATCAGAGCAGATCATCATTCACCAGAGAGACAGAAAACCAGAAAAGGCTCAAAAGGATGATGTTGCATTACCTTGATATGGGGGCCTCAGCTTGCATGTACTCAAACAGTGACATGAGGGGGAAGGAAGTCACCTAACAGAAAACAATAGATCACTGTCTAGATGGAAGAATGCATCCTCTCAAACTGTTGACCTTCAGAGTGCAACAAAGATTCGATTTCAAACAGACCCTCTCTCTCTCTCTTTCTCTACCTTTTAACTTTTGCTCCTTCTCTCCCACCACCTATTTCTGCTAATTCTTCAAAAGGCAAAGGGCTGAAATTATGGAGGGCTAAAAATAATGTCTCTATAAATAAAAAGGTGCCCGTCAAGAGTGATTGAGAGGTGGGGTCGCCAGGCAGCTAGGGATGCTGGGTAAGTGGGATTCATTAGTGCTCTCTGGCTCCAAAGAGCAGCCCTCTCAACCCTCCCACACAGGCAGAAACACTTGCAAACACACAGCAGCACGCTCATAAACAATATACGAGTCAATATCAATATAGGGTACCATTTGGTGTCCCAGGCAGAAATCACTCAATTTTCATGAAAAATTTGCAAAATAACAAAACTCTGATGGTTTATTATAAATGGCCAGACATTTAAACACACATTGGTACAGAGATACATCTTTAAAAGGGTGTTTTTCATATTTTAAAAAATTTTCTATGATTAGATGCATGTGATTTTGCCATGTCCCAAACTCCTCTCTACTAACTTCACTGAGTGAAATAAGTAGATAAATGATATACAATGTACAAACCTTTTACATACTCTTGTTGCTCTCATCAAGTACTTGAATAAAATGAGTCAATTGGATCATTTATGGTCTAATGTAATAATAATAATAAACGTTTTGCATGTGTCCCTGGATTTGCTGTCCACCCCGTCATTAGGTGGTTACTGCCACTAAAAGAAACCCCCTGCTGTAATCAGTGACATCACTACCACTGCTTTGTCTTTTACAAATGGAGTGAAGAATAGCTCATGCAGAGAGAGTACATATCAACATTTATATTTTGACATTTTCATCATTTTATGATTGAACTTGAATGTGTTCAATCTTAATGTGTCCACCCTGTCATTGCAAAATATGAATCTATATAAATGCTTTTCAGAAATTCAAAATATGTTTGTTAAAGTATACACAGTCACCTTCCTAACTGATACATGTTGCTAGCTAATGGCCCAACATGTGCTCATTAAATGCAAACTTCAGCCAGAAACGTCCACCCTGTCATTGTCCACCCCGTCATCAAGTCTAGTTTTATAACAGTTTTATAAGTTTTTCAGTGTTCCAGAAGTCAAGTGGAGGACAAAACATATGCAGAGAAAGAAACCATTTGAAAGGATACCTGTGTTTATACTTTTTGTGGTAGGCCTACATTTAGGGACCAAGGGTTTTTGTTTTGTTTATATCAATCTTGTTTTTTCGTCTAGTTGAAGGTTTTATTTATTTATTTTTGCTGTTGTTGAGTGTCATTTCCAAATGTAGCCTACCTGTGCACAATTCAAAATACAGTAGGTGAAAAAAGTCATGTTTTGACAAAAAACATTTGTTGACAAAACCATAACATTGTCCACCCCGTCATGTCATTGTCCACCCTGTCATGTTCATGTTTTATGTGAATAAATAATTATTTTCACAAGTTATCAAAACCTTTTGTGTGATTTTGCTCTGAAGAGATTAGGGCCAAACAGTATTATTTCAAAGTTTGACCAGATACCTTTATTTATAGAGTTTATTCAGAAAAGAAAGTACAACTTTCACAGATTTTACATATACAAACATATTTTTCCATAATTTCTGTATTTTTGAGAGATGTTTTCCAGAAACTAAAATATATTCCTGAACGAGGGACCAAATACCTTTCTGAAAATGTACATTTTGTAATCAATATGATTAGAACATATTTACTCTATTTAGAAATTGTCCCATGACAGGGTGGACACATTTTGCAATTCACTTGTACTTTCTATTCTTGCAGTCAATTTATAAAAGGTGCAGGAGCTTGACCAACATGCATTTCTAACAGCTTAAGGTCTACTTTATACAATGGATATGGAGTTCAGTGGAAAATCTCATCTTTTTTTTTTGTGTCATTGGGAAGTCTCAATGGCACTCTATACTGATATTGACTCATACAGTTATGTGGTGTGAGATCCCTAGTGTTTTGAATACACTCTCCATCTCTGCAGCGTTGTGGATTCTGTCCCATCAGTCCCATCCATCAACCCTCATTACCACTTCCCCGCTCCCTCTGAGGGCTCTATGCAGACCACAGTCTTAAAGCATTGTTCACCCACCAGTAGAGTGGAAAAATGTGTGTGCAGCATGTGTGTTCCTGTGCATGTGTGTCTTTGCATTTGTGTGCGTGTGAGAGAGAGTGTGCCCATCGCGGAGGCACCCCTGTGTCTGTTTTATTATTCATACTCATGTGTGGATCCTCTTTCAGCCCACAGACACCTGCCAGAGATACACAGAGCAGATACTGATGTTCTTTCTACATTCTCACTCCAACCTCCACCTCTCTGTCTCTGCAGTGTGTTATTCTGCTTAAGTGAGACTTACACAACAAACTCGCAAATACGCGAAATCAGAGAAACTCTTCACCTAGTGACGAGTCTGACATTCCCACATATGCATATGGGACGGATGCAAAACCTGGCTGCTGCACATTTAAAATGAGAAACTGTCCGCTCTTGCACACCCACCCACACACAGAGTACACAGACGCACACAGACACACACACACACACTTTTATTGCCCTGATGCTCTTTTTAATGGCCCTTCTCCTCCCCCTCCTCTCTCTCAGTATTGACGTCACATCCATTAGGCCGTGCCTTTGGGCCTTTTTAATGGCGACTGGAGCACAGGACTTGAATGTATGAGACCCTCATCCAGAGTCAATCTCCACCTGATAAACTCACCATATTGGCCAATCTGACAGACACAGTTACCACAGCAATCTGTTCAGCCTCTCTGCAGACTGCCACGACTATCAATTCTGGGTGAGAAAAACCCACTGAACTGTGTATTAGAGTGGAAAGTGGTGCGTTAACACTCACACATACACACTGTGTAAGCTCCCAAGCTCTCACCTGTTTATTGTCTGCACACACAGACACAGACAAACACATTATCACAGGAACACACTCAGACAAACAGATGCACACCCGTGCATGCACACGCACACGCACATGCACAGCTCAACTGGCAACACACATAGCAGTGTTGATAGTTAAGCTGAAATTGGACTATCTGTATCTGGTGCCATGGAGAGAAAGTCTGGCAGGCTAATGTGGAGAGATAACGTTTCACGTCTGATCAACATCAGAATCATAATTCACTGGCCTCTCCTAACCTCCATCTCGCTCATTATGTTTCCACTAGCAACATCTGCAATTAGGGCCCCAGTTATCCAGGGAACAAGCCTGTTTTGAGACGCCGTCGGAAGCACTGAAGCCTCAGCGACACCCTACAACCAAAGTTGCACTGACTTGTTTCCCCTTCATAAATATAGAATGAGTGTGAGGTACATAAGCATTCACCAGGCAAGTCCAGGCTTAGCAAAACAGTGCTAGCATCCAGGCTCGGGGGCTGACAATGCTGTGCAGCCCGGAGCAGACAGAAATGGAAAATGATGGCTTGGGGTCATGCCGAGGATGGAGCTGAGAGCCTCTCCAGGGCATAGATTTGATGGCAAGGCCTTTTTGCGTCAAAAAGCGCCCTCTAAAATGTTAAAGAGAAGCTTGGTCCTGCCATGCTTGGAGACATAATCAATGGGTGGTGCGGCAAGCTGAACTCGCAGCCCTCTACCATGATTTAGTGCTGCAGATCTAAACACTGCCACCAACAGAAAGTGCTCCCTGAGAGCTTGATGTGATGAGAAATGAGACTTAAATGCGGCAGAGCGAGGGAAGGAAAATCACCCAAGGAGGAGCAGGGGAAGAAGAGGCAAAAAAAAACAAACAAAAAAAAAAAACACTCCAGGTTGTTTTGATGAATAACAGTGACAAAGTGTTCTGGGTGGAGGATTATAGCTCCAATCCATCACGGGACCATCAGACTATCAATAATGAATGAGTTTCGTAGGGATAAAAAAGTTCAGTGTACAAATCACACAGATGCATTTTGTTTGACAGATTGGACCAACACGGGGAGAGAGTCACCCGGGACCCTCTCTCCCCCATTACTGAACGGACTACAAAAGATGGTTAATTTCCCAAGCTCCACTTTTTTCACCCAGTCAGAAAGCTATTGTACAACACAGATTGCTTTGGAAATCTCATTAAATCATATGTTACATTTTTCTAGCAAAAGAGCACAGCCTTTCTTGCCTGCCTAAGTTCCAAAGTCATCCCCACTGCAGATTGCTTTTCTAATACACACTTTACTTTTCCATCTCCTTTTGTTAGAAAGAAATCACTCTGAGTAGAATAAAGAATATATCAGTGAAGGAGAAGTCGGGATTTAAGCCTCTTCCTCTGTCAGCCTGTCTCTGTCTCCCTACCTCTGTCTTTCTGTCTCCTTTCCTTATCAGAAGGGGAAAGGCTATACAGGAGCCATTCATCTTTGGAGTCCTTTGAGGTATCTTCCATCCAATCAGGCTGGTATCTTTTTTATTATGGGCAGTGTGTGTTTGCGTCTGTACATGAGGGTATGAGGGTGACTTTCCTTTCTCCTTTAGCCTGCAATGTCTAAATAACACTGCTTGGACCTCAGAGGAAGTAAGGAAGAGACATGCTGAGTATGGTGGTTTCTATGTATACAGTACAGTATGCGAGTTGGTGTGTTTGGCCTTTGTATCGTTACAGTCTGTGCTCTAATCCTCTATTTCAGTATTACTTAAGGTAATATAGCAATACAATAATTATAAATACTACTGTAAAAACCTTGCACTCCAACAATGCACATTTCATTAGTTTACTGAATGTTTGCATGTAAAATATTTTTATGCAAAAGTAAAATATTTTCGCCTAAAATGTAGTGCAGCAAAGTATAAATTCTCATTTAATGTAATTAAACACAGGACCTGAGTAAATGTACATATGTACTTTCTACCTCTGTATTTGGAGGATGAAGGACCAAAAATGACAGAGAGGGGATGAAAGTGAGAGTGAGTGAGTATTATAAGAAGGAGAGAGAGAGAGAGAGAGAGAGAGAGAGAGAGAGAGAGAGAGAGAGAAGAGGTCAGTGGGGCATGAAGGAGACCGAGTGACATGAGAGGCAAGGTTTGCTGCCACTCCATCTGTCCACTCAAGATGTGACAACAAACAGGCCAGTCATTAGCCGGCCTCCAGCTGTTATGCCTTGGCCTCAAAGTGTTGAACACCACTCATCTTCATGTGTGCACACACACAATTACGCACACATGGAAAGGGACCAGAGAACTATAGAGCAAAGCTTCCTGCCCTCCGTGCACAAGTTGCATTTTGCCACAAGTGAATCCTCAAAGAACTTCAAAGAGGCAACAGGTTGCACAGGTGTAATTTTCCTCTCTATTTCTGTCTTTCCATCACTCTTGTTCTATGGCATATATAATTTCAAAGTCACTTTACTGCACCTGCCCTTTAGGTGCACTAGCCTCTGTATTGCATTAAGCATGAGAAACAGGCACATTCTGTTTCAACATATAGTGGAGCTGTAAATGACTGTAAAAAAAGAGAAGACCCAAAGCATTTAGCCCCTAGACCTTGTGAAAATGGGGACTGCCCATTGGTCCAAAGGTCCATTATTCCAAAATCCCAACAGGCCAAAAAAATATCCTGGTGGACCAAACGCCTGTTAGACTGACATTGGGCTATGGCTCGTTATCCTGAAAACATGCGCCCATTATTCTGAAACCCAACAGTCAAAAAAAAAGATTCCACTCCATAATTTTGGTGAAGTTTAGGAAGGGGTTTCCTCAAGTTAAGGTTAGAGTAAACAGGAGTGGATGCAATTCTCAGTAGGGGGGCAAAACACAGCATAACACTGGCAGTAGAACTCAAACAACACCAGAGTATATGTGAGTGATGGGTGTTTTTTCTTTTCAGGAAAACAGGCCGTCGGCCTGGTGGGCTTTTGGTCAAGTGGGACATTTTTTGGACTACTGGGCTTTCAGACTAATAGCCCGTCAGACACCAGACATGGTATGGCACCGTGACAACCACTATTAATACATAGGCAGAAAAGCTGAAGGCGAAATAAAACTATTAGTTGGAGCTGCGTTGAGGAAAACAATGATATCCTAAGTGAGTGGGCTTGAAGAGGACATGACTAGCCAGCGTTCAAAAGCCTGCTGGTCCCACATGCAGGCCCCGAGGGACCCGAGACTGCTCACTTTGCCTGTGTCTCAGATCTCCCCAGGGCCCTCAGCCCCCATCACAACCAAGGAGACAGGCTGAGACCAAAAACATTGTCTGAGGGCATGTGTGTGTGCGTGTGTGTGTGCGCGTGCTTGTTATGGCTTGGGTACAGTTACTCAGGGAAGTGAAAATAGGAGTGAAACAAACAGAACAAAAAATGATTACAATGGATTTTACACCTTTCTAGGTGGTATCATTCATTGTAATTCAGTGGTAATGCTGAATTTATTCTGAAAACAAGCAAAGAATTTTTGTTATGTCACCTTGGAAAAAATACATAAATTCTAATCAGATCTAATCAGATGTGCTTGGTGATAAAACATTTTTTTTTTTTTTTTTTTTTTTAGAAAGGTCTTTATGCATCATGATTCAAAACACATCTCTGTTTCACTTCATGAAATAATAATAATAATAATAATAATAAACCATTAAATCAAATCAATAACTTCCTAAAATACTCTCATGTTTACTGGTCATGCACTATCATGCTGTATAAAAAAAGCTGCCACACCAATATGTTTGTAATTCAACAAAGCCACAGTAGGGTCTTTAGATGAATCTTTAAGAATATCAAGACTGAGGAAAAAACACTCAAAGAGAGAAAACATAAGAACAGACACTATGAACCTATCAAAAATGACTGGCTTTGATTTGGAAATGACAATTAAACATTCTTCATATACTGTGTTATTATTTTATGTGTTGAATTCTGAGGTGTTTTTGTTTGTTTGTTTGTTTTTATCTCAAAATGATAAAAACAACAAGAATGTGTTTTTTTACATTTGAAAGCAAATGTTTTGGGCTTGGTCAAAAGCACCAAGCATGACAATACCAAGGAGAAACAGAAAAAGAGAGAAATGAAACATGCCTATTCCTCAGTTTCACAGCAGACTGAGTTCAGAGATATCAGTAATTACTATAGATTGCATAACACGGGCGGTGTGCAGTTTAGTGTATATAATCATTTTATTTTGATGCGGCATGATGATGCTCGAGTGTATAAGCAATAACGCACCTTGAAATGGAAACAGAAACAGAGAGAAAATGGAAAGAGCCGTGAGAGGCAGAGTGAAAACCAGTCGAGAGCCTTCTAGATATTTTCTAGCTTTCCGATATCTGAAGTCTGATGAGAACCGCCAAAAGTGAAATAGTTTTTCATTTCACTGTGTAATTCTCTGTCTCTGTTTGAAACCTGTGTTTACTACCCCACCACCACCTCTCTCTCATCATAATCCACCCCCATCATGGAATGCATTCCTGTGTGTGTGTGTGTGTGTGTGTGTGTGTGTGTGTGTGTGTGTGTGTGTGTGTGTGTGTGTGTGCGTACATGCGTGAGTGTGTGTGTTTTAAGAACTTATAGTGTGTGTTCCTGCTGTGACAGTTTTAAGATAGCAGGTTGGAAGAAAAACAATGCCACCCTCCATTACCATAATATGTTTTTCCTGGGAGTCTAGGTTATAAATTCTCTCTTTTTTTTTTTAGCCCACTCTCTAACTCATCTTGACTGGTAAACAATATATTTTGTGGTTGGAAAGTATTCTTTTTGAATTGTTCTAGATTAGTAGGTCACGCTGAGCAGAGGTACTATCAACCAAGAAGCAATAAAGACAGAAAATGGAAATGCTGATCAAAAGACACCGTTCAGGATGGAAATTACAGCTCAATCACTTTGTATGTGCATATGGCAATCTGTGAGCAGGACGTGACCTCTCGCATTTACAAATCCGTCCACCAGAAGAATGAGAAAAGTACAAGATCACGCCACTGTTTTCCACGGTGCAAACCTTAGGCAAGCAAGAAGAGTCAATCTGAAAAAGACAGTGTTTTGTCAAGCGTTTCCTGTCTGCAGTGTGTGAAGGTGCACAGAGGTAGGCTTGATATACCACAGAGATACACACACACACACACACACATCTGCAGACACACACACATACACACACACACACACATCACTGAGTTACCTGTGATAGCAGCTTTCTTGAACAAATTTCTCAAAGTAGCTACAAAAGACATTTTACTGTCTCTTTTGCTTTTATTTGACGCCTGCAGTTAGAGGCCTTTTGAGGTACCTATAAGGGTAAAGAAAAAACCCCACCAGAGTAATTTCACACCAAGTATGACTTTCAAAGGCTCTCCTCCACAAAACCATTTCAGAGATGGAATGGAAGTTAAATTTGCTCCAGGTAAAGAGAGAACAGCTCCCCTGTAATGTATTATTCACCAAAATGAAGTCTCTCAGAGTTGTTACCTGTCCTTTCACTTGATACAACTGGATGAGGGAAGGGAGGGGGTTAAGCACGGTGAGAGAAGAAACCGGAATTCTCCAGAAAATGACGGCCCTCAAGGCCTGACGCACTGTACTGTAGTGGGCTCAAGAGATGGAAATACAAGCCACAAAGACAGCAGTGGAGGGGGGATAGGGATATGCAGGCTCAGGCAAGTGCATTATTCAGAACATAGCCACAGATACACATGTATGCACACACACAGCATGGACGGGCATGGATGAGGCATAACCAAGCACTGTAACTGAAACACTACACTTCAAGGACCATCATTAACAGTCAAGACTGTATCAGTCCATCATCAGTGTGTACAGAATAATATCCTTCAAAGTCAAGGCTAACTCACCCCAATTTTCTGTCAATCATGTTCAAAAAATATGAAAAATCGCTCCATGAAACTTGAAAGCCGCCCCACAAAGGTAATTCTACCTTGTAAATACGTGGCCGATACCTGTATTTGCTTATAATTGTTTTACTCGATAGACCGCAAAAGCTGCAACAGTGCCGGATTGCATGTATTAGTGTCATGACTAGCGCTATTAAATCAGCTTACCTGGCCAAGTGTGCTTATGCATATAAGGAATTTGACTCCGGTTTACAGAACAGAATAGAAACAGAATAGAAAGGCAACAAAAAAGAAACAAAAAAATAAATAGGAATAATAAATACAATACTGGAGGTAAGTATGCTTGCACAACGACTACATGGAGTGTTGTTATGGTTGCATAATTTATAACCAGTATACAATGCTGTACATGTATTCACAACTGTACACTTATATTGCACATCTGAGTTAACAAGATGCAGTGCACATCAGAGAGATGTAAGTGAGAGAGGACTTCTACATGTGAAGTATCTAAGTGATAAGATAGTGGGTGGGGGTTACTGACAGTCTGTTGCTTATAACTGTAAAGGCACTTAGCAGTAATTTTCTTCCAGGTCCAAATGTATGAGGAATGCACACTTTATGTGGGGATTTCAGCTCATGAACAGAATGAGTGACAATATCTTATTTGAAATTAATCATCGAAAAACTAAGAACTACACAAATTTATAAGCAAAGTACTCAGCAAAAAACGTATCTTGCCACCTGCAAGCAGAAAGTGTATTGTTCAGTAAATAGCCGATAAGGACATAAGAACAGGTTGGGCATATGCATAGCAACTTTCAAGTTTCAAGGAGCAGTTTTTCAATTTTTTTTTTTTTTTTTTATAACATGAATAGGAATGAGTTGGGGTTAAGATAGCCTTGACCTCCAAGCCACTGAACCATATTGTGCACATCTCATTCCTAGACTCTTATGCAGTTCAAGCTTCATGGGATCTGGAAATAAAAAAAAAAAATAACAAAAACCCCCTAAGCTGCTCAGCTGACACGGAACAAAAGACAGAACTTTGTGGACACAAAGGCAGCGCCCAGGGGGGGTTTACAGGGATATCATCTCATTGTTAGGTTGGTAAATGTTAGTACTACAGTGAAATGAAGCTCATTTGGCTATAAAAGCTCAAACAAACAATTTGGCGGATTGAATAACCAAAGCCAGTCTGTAAGTCATTATCGGTGGAACAGGTCCAGGTTTTGTTTCACAGCACAAATCACCACGTTGTCACCATTTTCTAACTTTTGCGAGAGGACAAATCATTCTAAAAAAAAATGGTCCTAAACCAGAGGAAGATTATGTGCAAATTATATTTTAGGATTGATATTGGCTTTAAGTACAGTTCAGAGATACTTACACTGTGTTTTACGTGAGTAATATCCATTTTAGTGAACCTATTTTTACTTTACTGCTTTTTATAGCAAGCCGCTTGCCTCTCCCCACCTCGATTATTTACTTCCTCTGTTCAATCCCTTTGCTGAAATACCGTGGAATAGGGGGACATTTCCTTTTACTTTAACCGGAGCACTACTCTGTCAGGATATTTCTTTTTAATGTTGTAGCTACTTTAGGCACCACTGACGCACACATACACACATACACACATGCACATACAGGCAGGCGCACATACACACACGCGCGCAAAACTGAGAGACACACTAGTGAATCAAAAGACAGGCCTCGAAAGACTGTGGGAGTCAATTATGACAGTGTGATCTGGGCCATAGATTAGACTTTAATAATATAAGTATCTAATTATTGCCTTACATCCTTCATGCCTCCTCTGCACTCTTTAACCATTATTGCCCACTGGCCTGCAATCACAGAAAGCACAGCCATTATAAAGGAAAAACTTCTCCATGTGTTCTCATGCCATAGCTCCCGTGTGTGTCGGTGTATACGCAGTTGACCACTGTTCTCTCTACGGTGGCAATGGCCTCCATTCTCAAAGTTTTGTTTAAAAACACATTTTAACATTAATTATACCATTAACACTTTCAGAGTCGGCATCACTCATTCACACATGCCCCCAAATTCTTCTTTAGCACCTTTTGGTTTAGGTGCTCCACTCTTCACTTGTCAAATGCACAAATGAGCGATGCTGACTCTGAAAATGTTAGTGGTAGAATCTGTAAACTTTGAAAATGGAGACCATTGCTTCTTCGGTGAGTAACGAAAGTATATTAAAGGTACACTAATTTTCTGATGCTTTTGCAACATCTAGTGGCTACTAATGTCCAAGTGTATATTTAATCCTGACCAAAGAAGTCAAGATTTTTAAGTTAGAAGGTATTTCTTTTATCATTGTTAGAGGTGATATTTTTACACCCCAACACAAGTTAAGCTTACATGTAGATACAAATAGAGACTGTTCAAGGAACACCCATAGGAAAAAAGGCAAACAGATATGTTAGGCTACAAGTCATAATGCTATTGTCAGCAACAAATACAATGAGAGCGAAGGAATGAAGGGTATTTTTCTCTTTTGCCCTTTTGGTCACTGAAGTATTTTATTTTGTCCCTTACAGGTAGCGGTGGTGGTAATGCAGAACACCTGACTGGCTAGCCACTGCAGCTAACGCCCTGGACCAGAGCTAAGGTCCTTGTGTACAATGTGGCAAGCTGTATTTTAATGTTATCTCTTCTGGTACATGGTCCCATGGACCTGTAGACCTGTTTTACTCTGTGCACCAGCTGTGCAAGTCACTAATGGAAGGCAGAGCCACAGCAGAGGCACAGAGCTGAGCGTCTGCGTTGGGCTGTGCAGCAAGAAGAGGAGGGGAGGCAGGATTCAGACATTCAGGGAGAAGCTGTACAAAGAGCTGCTGCATATTAAGTAAGCTGCGTTCTTGACAAGAGTGTCTAATTAGGCTGTCTGTCTGTGTGGGTATGAAAGACACAGAGAGAGACAAAAATGATGGTGTGAGAAAGAGAGAGAGGTCAGAGTCAGGAAGTCACACAGGCACAGTGAGCTCTCCTGCCACCTTCTGATTTGACTTACACCACATTCAGCAGGACAGAGGTCTGTAACCCCTGCTAGGAGTCAGCACTAACCTGATGTCCAGCCAGCGCAGCATGGGTCCAGTGGCCGAGCCCAGCAACCAGATGGTGGAGCAGACCAGCAGCAGAGTGGTGGTGAGGGTGGCACGTCTCACCTCTGTGGATGTGTCTCTTACAGCCAGGGCAAACGCCACGGCCCCCCTCAAGCCTGAGGGCAGAGAGGACACTGCTGACGAAATAACTATATTACTGCTATCCATCAAGCAGCCTCTGGACAACCAGCAATTTGAAAGAGGCAGTGGACAGCTACCCATGTAACAACTCTTTCCATGAGCAACAGATTGCACCGTGACTTTGAAGGCCTAGCGCTATCAGGGTTTGGAAGAGCCATTGATCAGTTGCTGATCAGCGAAGAGCCCCTAAAGAACCAGTAGATTACTGCTCAGCGGTGACATAATGCCTAAAACCAAAACAATTCCCAGAGCGAATCCTTTATCACCATGAGAAACAGATGGGATTGGGTGAGGGGGGCTGTTTTGAAAAATAGCTAGACAAGGGCTTTTCACAAAGGAAATGTCTTACGTAAGAGGGGTAAAGTGGGTCAGTCAAGCAGGGAAACATGCTGCGAGTGCACTACCCCACATCACTTCACATCCAGCACGGCTTTCTCCTGCCTCATCAGCCCATTCAGAGTCTCAACCATTAGGCTCAGACGTTAAAGTAGAGCAGTGCTTTGTTTACCCCTCCTCTTAAAACCGTCCCCAAAATAGAAGAGGCTGAGGGAAAAAGTTATTAATAAAGCAATAAACCTAGATTCTAACAATACATATGGATGGAAATACTCCTTTTGTAATTAGGCTGGCAAATAATTATAACACCTAAGAAAGGCACAGAAAGAACAGGTCTTTGTGTCCACCTGACTTCACGTACACACACACATACACACGTGTACACACACACACACAGACTCACACATCTTACACAGGGGACGCATTCTCTAAGCATTTCTGCTAATGCCATTAGCTGCAGGCAGTGAAGAGAATGGCATAATTAAAGAGCTTTCATAGGATAAAAGGGGGTAAATGTGTTCATTTCTGAGCTACTTTTCTCGCAGCAATAACAAGGCCATTACCAGCCTAGCATCTCGACCAAGCTTTTTCGTGAGGTGAAAACCCTGTGCTGGGAATCTGGGTCCAACCAGACTAGGAAACCAAAACTGTCCATTTAATACCAATTTTATCTAATTTTACAATTTCGTTGCATAATTTATGTCTATCTACAAAGTGCAAAAATAAGTCAATGCCATGCAATTCTTTGTTTACAACAGCCCAGTTAGGGTACAATTAGATGGTGGGGACTTTCCAGTAAGGCCACCTCTCAAAGGGTGGTGCACAGAGTGTTTTGAGCTGTGGTTAAACCAGCTCACAAAACATGTTTATATTTGTCGACACAACAGTGTACATAAATTAACGTTAACAGATGATCTTCTGGATGCTATTTTAAACTAGTTTGCGCCCCTGCATTGCTCTAAATGCCTTTGTTACAAGCGTAAACACTGAAACCACTGGCTAATTGCTGTTTTTCAATTTGATATCAATTTACCCTGTAAGCCCTGTTATAATCAAAACAGAAAAAAAAAACATAACTAATACAGACCTGAATTTTGCAACAATTTTTTGGCAGAACCCACATTTATCATGCTCTAACACTTTCCAAGTGACAGAGAAGCCAACTTTTAGCGTGCCACATCTACAGGAAAATTTCAGTCCCCTTCATCTTGGATGTAAATCTTGTTACACGTAACCAACTGAAAGTGAAACAATTTTGTCGTAATTAGAGCCCTGTGTGTTACATAAATCCTGGATGCTATTTACCTTTGGCTCTATGTGTTTTGAATTGTTTTTTCTAATTTGCTATACTTGAATAGTGGAGGCAAGTGGAAGTATTCAAGTCAGCATTACATCGGTGACATCTCATTACCACACCTGCACTTTGGGATGCAAAGTTAGCAGCTGGATAGCATGCTAATGTTACAGGAGTGACAATTTCACAATGCACCCGGGAAAAAGATTGAGGTGCTGGTATACTTATCTATGGCACTGACCCCCCTACTGGTCCATTTGAGCACCACAACTTTCTTCATATCTTCTTAGGTAAAATGTAGTAAATGCATTGTTTGTGAATTACTTATTACAATACTTGAACTCACCAGCTTTCACGATTTACATCTAACATTTTCTTAGTGTACATTACCTGCAAACACCATGAAGTGCTGGGTGCTACGAGGTATCTTGGCTGTGCGGCCCAGGTTGACAAGGAAAGACAAAGGGTAGATGTTGCATGCTCTTGATACAAAGACTGCAAGCTGTAGGCATGTATGCAAGTTAAGGAGAATATTAACGATTAAGACATATTCACAACGGAACGCACGCACACTCCTGAATACACCCATGGATACTTGAGTCAACTTGCACAAGCACACACATTCACACACACACACACACATCCACACACATAAAATAATCTCTGAATATCCTCCGTTTAGGATGCAAACACAGTGGTGTGGCACCATGCCGAGGCATGAAGCCAATCAGGCTCTCCCAGCTGTCTCTGCCCTCCACACACACTTTGATGTTGCACATAGGATGGAACAGAATGCTAAGTGTCCCAGGTAGCAGTTGGAGAGGTTAGAGGATATCTGTACAATTAGCAGAGATACAGACGCCGTCTTGGATACCCTTGACACCTACTGGTTGAAGTTGTCATACTTTTAGAACTTACTGTGTAACTACTGTCACCTAACTTTTTGGATTTCAGCACGTCAGAATCATCTATGCGGAGAGCTATCCCAGCTTTAGCATGATGGAGAAAGGGGATTTTAGCTATTTTATGGGTAAGTCCAAATACGACGCCTGGAATAATAACGGGGCCAATATCTTAGGCAAGGGACCTGAATCTGACAGGGCTATTACTAAAACAGCTCCCTCGCACCCTGCAGTCAATATTAGAACTCATGCACCCTATGGATTTTCAAAAGCAATATCCTGCTCCCAAAAACAGTCATTTCTCTTTATCAAAGACCCCTGAGCTATTTGAATGGAGGTAATTAAGCACTTTCATCTCAGCCTCATTTCCAATAAAGCCCATCCCCATTGTCACTGGCAAAGGCTGCAAGCTACTGCGATTAAAATCTACTGCGTAACCAAAGAGCGATTAACGGGATTAAATCACTGGGGTTATTTCATTTTTATAGACACTTTTAGTCCTGTACAAGAGGAGCTCGACCTCCATTTATCCGTGTTTGTACATCCCGGTCCGCTTCCAGTAGGTGTAGTTAGCCAGCTCTATTCCCACTAAGCTTTTGTTGTGGGAGTACAATGAGGACAAAGCTAAACAGGTCTGGTGCTCAAGTCAAACATTTGCCTCACTGGCAGCCCTTCACACTGAACATAACAGCATCGGAAAAAGAATCTGCTCAGTCAACTCTTTCTCTGGCTCTTTTGACCCTATAGTGGAAGATGGATTGTAATAATAATTGCCGGCCATCTGGGCACTGGACTGTGAAAGAACAGCTCCTTGGAGTGAGGCCACTGGAGTCTATCCTCAGGCATACACTACGGTTATGCCAGCTTTCAGGCAAGGACAATGGCACGATGGGTAGCCAAGCCAACAGTCCATTACCGCTCTCTATTCCCCAAAGAAAGCTTGGGCTGATGGATGTCAGACATCTGTTATGGTACACATAACTTAAACACGCAATAGGTATTGTTAGGGAGCTTATGGTTTTTCGATAAAGGGTTCATTAAAGGGAATACTTTTTCACAGTTAGTGCCACCAATTTGTGATCCTAAGTGCATTATACGACTTAAAATTTGGTTTAAAGATATACTTTTTGGATATGCACTTTACCTCAACCTGCCTTGACAACTTCTACTTCAGTTAGTAAATGCCTATGCTTCCCAGAATGCCTTGCAACCCCCAGAGAATGGGGATTAACTTGTTGCATTTAGCTGTTGGTTATACAAGTGAGTGAAAAGAGCTTTAGCAGTATTTGTAGTAAGAGCAAGGGAGCAATCATTTTTCCTGTGGCCAAAAAAAAATGAAGGTCGTGCCCCTTAGGAGAGCAGGGGTACTAGAAACAAAATCAAATTTGTCTTGTGCATACAAGGCAAAATGGCCAGTTGGGACCAAAAAGAAGTGTCATATTGGTTTAGAGTGCTGCAGTGTGCAGACTGGGGAGCAGAACTAGCTGGATTTTGCACACAGTTCTAATGAAAAAAGTCATACTTTTAACTTCTACATTGATTTATTAAAAGAAGGTGACGTTTCGGTCACAAAAAGCTTTCTCATTATTTCACATTATTTCATCATCAAAATTTCCAAGATGAATCAGTTTGAGGGAACTTGCTCACTCCCCCATGTGGCGTGGAGTGTCATTAAATGAACAGATGTCACACAGTAGCAACGACACAGACATTTGCTCAACAGCAGTTCAATTTCGCACAAGATTGATTTAGTTTCTAGTGCCACATTTACTCAAAACACAACACGTCTTATGGCTGTGTTGCTTTCTGATGTACTGAGGATACTGTTGGTGGAAACTGTTATCATTTCCTCCCCTACAATGGATCTGGCTGTATGATTCTGTCTGTATCTGTCTGTATGATTGTTAAATATTGATGTGGAATGGGAGAGGTGGAAAGAGTACCAAACCTGATGCTTATTTTGTTTTTTTTTTTTGTTATCAAAACTTATTTGTGAGAATAAGAAAAATTCACCACCAAACAACAGAGTAGGCCCACAAAGGCAACAGTACTAATGTGTTTCAAGATTAATTTTTAGCTGTGACCAACAGCTCTATAGCTCGCTCTTTCAGTCAGTCTACAAAAATTTCCCCACCCTTTGGCGGCCACAGATTTCATCCTAGAAGGTTAAAATTTGGAATAGAGGTCAAGTGTTTGTGTGTGAAAGTGTGTGTTTATGTTCATGTCATCTGGCTAAAAGGGGGAGTGGCAATGAGAGTGTCATATTGCAAAAAGGTGCAAAGCTTAGACGGCCGATTAACTGTTTGTGCCAACTGACAAAAAGGGGCGTGGCAGTGGGAGTGAGGTTGTGTGTGTGTGTGTGTGAACGCATGCACATGTGGACGCAGGCGCATACATGGTCGCAGCTATTGCAAATTTGCGCCTGCTCCTTTAATGAGGTAGGCAGAGCATAACATAGCAGCAGGCAGTTCATTCACTTGAGTTTCTAGAAGTAATAAGATTTAATCTTCAACCACAACAGGGATACAGCAATTAATCCACTACAAATTAAAGCACTGTAAGCTTAATTCAAACCGGCAAACATCTTTATTCCATGGAGGTTTGCCAGAGAACAGAATACAAGCGGCAGTAACAATAATTAAGGACCTATTTATAATTCCGTTTCACAGACCTTTGTGAGCGGAGCCCTGCACTGCAGCATCTTAATCTGCAGAGATGGTGATCATGAGGGAATGGCTGAATGGCATTCACACCTTGCCGGATCAAACCTGTACAGTTTAAGCTGTGAAGTTTTTCTAAAGGACTGAGGAAATTACTGCACTGCAGCAGGGAAGAAAGACAGACAACAGGAAAACCATTCTGTCCAAACAAGCAGCAGATGAATGTGCAGATAATAGTTATGCTAAGTATGGAGTCCCTGCCTGCGATACATGGTGGCAAAGCACAGAGAGAGAAGAGAAGAGAAGAGAAGAGAAGAGAAGAGAAGAGAAGAGAAGAGAAGAGAAGAGAAGAGAAGAGAAGAGAAGAGAAGAGAAGAGAAGAGAAGAGAAGAGAAGAGAAGAGAGAAAATTATTTACTATTATCATAACAGTTACTGAGCGGGATCCAAAGGCTACACAGCAGGGAATGAAGACACTCCATCATGTACCAGAAAAGGATACAAATGCCCCGCATATGAAGAGGGCTTTGAAGACGTGGTGTGGAAACGTCAACAATACATATCCCATGTAGCTGAAGATGAAAACCTCCCCCAGGAAGCTGAAGAATTCAAAGAGCTGTAGATTATAAAGAGAGAGACAGAGGATCATAAGGGGCAAGGTCATACGAGATGGGGATGGAGAGGGTGAGGGAGGGACTCGGATTGTATTTGAAATGAGTAAACAGGCTTATATTTTTACAAATACAACAAATCCAGTGTTGATGTGATCCTCTGATCCTTTGAGGTAGCAATTACAAACATGCAGCTCAAGGCCGTAATGTGTTTGCAGTTAGCATCAGGCGTGTTTTTGTTATCATTCCCTTACTAAAGATTTTATTTGAAATATGTTGTTTATGGAGCCATATAGAGAGAATGAAAAAAGTAGCTTCCTGCAGTAAGAAAGACAGCTTAATATCTTGTTCCTCTAGGGCATAAACAATAGATATTTGCACCGCTGGAGAGATACACTATCTTTCTATGTGGATGATGGCAAGGAGGGTAGTGGCAGCTCATAACATTCACAGTGGATTTAACTAAAGCAGTACCAGTAAAAGGAAAAATCCAGCCTAAAACCCATTTTCATGATTAAAAAAAGGAACTGGCAATGTCTACTGCATTTCTGGTGCCGTCTTGTTGTTTAGAGTGTAATTGCATTTTTCCACTGGTAAACTCACCAAACGTGATGCACATAGAGAGCAGTGGCAGCTACAGTGGAGCTTCATGGGAGAAAGAAGTGTGCTCTCCCTCTTCTATGCTGGATTTCTCGGTGCATATTTGTTCAACATTGTTGCAAACTGGAGAGTTGACAAGGAAACCTGATGTTCAAGAACCAAAATGCCAACATTTTGGTTTTAGATTGTTGAATTTTGATTAAATTAAAATTGAATGTTGATTAAATGCCATTGTGGCTATGTTGAGGATATCTCTGGATGCATATAACTGGATTCATTTTTGGCTGCTGTATTGACAAAAATACAATATCAATCGACAATATGGCAACAGAAACACAGTGTAAATTGTGTTTTTAAACAATGCTTATGTATTTTTGGCTGGATTTTTCTTTTAACTCTCCTCATCATCTCAGTTCTATTTTTGCAGCAATGCAAGGTCATATTTGCCACAATGACAACGGGGACATCAGATACCATTTATTGTAGATAAAACTAGAATTTCCATTATTTTAGTGACACACTTGCACATAATAAAAAAAATATGATATGATCTTTAATTATTGCTTTTATCGATTCAGCTGGCTATGGGGGGAAAAAAACTACCCAGCTGAAAAATGTACATTCTACTTCACTTCTCCTATAACAAGGAAAAGAGATGGCACAGAGAAAAATATTTCTCCTTTCAGATATTCAACTAGTGTCTATTCACACTAAATCTGTTTGTCTTTTCCTTTGAGCTACATCTGCATGTATAAATCATAAAAATGTAGATAAAGGCACTCTGCCAAGTAAATACACTGCACCATTCACATACATTGACTACTGCATAGCCAATCCACTTTATAGAGAAAAGCTTTGACAGTGCTGCATATTCCTTCTAAAAGGCTTTTTTGTGATAAACTGCTTGCTGCTCTGTGGCACCGATAATGAATAATAAATGCACAGATGAGTATATGCATGTACTCCTGATTTATTTTCTCCTCTTTGAAGCTTGCCGATACAGTACAACAGTGTGCTGGCCTCCATCTGTGCTCGGCCTTTTAAGCAGATAGCTGGAGACTGGCCACCCACACAGACACCCACTGGACTACTAGAGCATTAATGGCAATTAATGATTGCTTGCACATACAGACACAAACACTGGCATCAAAAGGCATAGTGCTTCAACAAAGTGAGTATACAAGAAAGGTTGTTTGAAAGCAACGGTAAAACAGGCTCCTAACATGTAGTATAGCCTACCTGTCTGGTCCTAGCCTTGGCCTCTGAAGACAGATTGTGGAATGTGTATCTTGCCTGGCTCAGTCCACAAAACAGCACTGCCACAATACCTGGGAGATGGAGAGCCATGTATACACAGCACACACAGCAATACAGTGTTATGAGCAAGTGCTGTATATGAAAGGATTCATTCCCTGGCTATACAGTCACTCTACCCTCAAAAACACTGTCTCATAAGCAAAAGACTGAACATGGCGCACGACTTAAAGAGAAACCATTATTTTGTTAAGTACTGTTGAAAATATAGTATTAGGCAAGGCAAATTCATTTACATAGTGCTTTTCGTACACAAAGGAAATTCAGACAGTTTTGCATTAGGCATAACAGGCATTTAATGAGAAATAAATGAAAGAATATAAAAATAAAATAGTTTTAAAGATTAAACAACATAAAATTTGATAATTTAGTCTATAAAATGTCAAACAAAAACACCCATCACCCGTCACTTGAGCTCAAAGAGCCTTTAATTTGCTTGTGAAATGTAGAAAAGAGAGAAAATCTTAGCATTTGTGAAGCTGTAACAGGCAAATATTTGGTATTTTTATTTGACAACTAAAACGACTTATTGTTTATCAAAATTGTAATACATTTTCTGTTGACCAAGTAATCTACTAAATCGTCCAGACATTTATAGCTTATTCAGTGAGGAGCAAAACTCTTTGTAGAGAGGTGTGTTCTGTAGGTACGAGAGTGTAAGACAGTGTAAGTGCTGAATCTGCCTAGTGCATGGTTAGCAAAACCACTTACACATGCACACACTGTATTATGCAATCAGGGTGTGTGTGTGTGTGTGTGTGTGTGTGTGTGTGGAGGGGGTGGGGTGGGGTGGTGGTGGTCAAAACCCCCTGTCTGAACCATTTCTCACGGTTAGAGCATAGAAAATTTTCCACTTCAACTTTAGAAAAATTAGCTGAGAAATGATTGGTTGTCAGACTGTAAGGTTCAACCCTAAAGGGCTTTTTTTTATTCTTCTTATTATTTTTTTAATCAAAGGCACCCTGAGAAAGGGAGAGCTCATGAGGCATGATGTGCAAGCTTGAAATAAAATGATTTCCAATTTAGTTTAAGAAATCATTAATTAAACATGGAAACAATGTTGATAAAGTAATAAATATTAACAAAACGCAGAGCCTGGAAATGAAATTGTTTTCAGTGTATGTAAGGGCTGTTCCAAAGCCACAAACTAAGTTTAAAAAAAAAAAAACCCTGTGCTCACTCTGTTTTGTTTTAGAGTCCAACATATATGACACCACATCATACCAGCCCATCCCTGTAATACAACCAGTATCCACCCATTGTCCCAGTTCCAGTCTAGTCCAGCTGTACAAACAGCTCAGCTGAAATGTGCTGTCCAACACAGTTCAGTCTTGGTGTTTCTGGACCCAAAACCTACTTCAATTTCAACTCCAAAGACATGGAGCTCTGGGACATGGTAAATGCTAAGGAATGATATCATTACTGGAGAACGTGCCAGAGGTAGGAGAGCAAAAAATAACGAAGGGAAATGACAAGCAAAGGGAAGAAGAGAGAGAAATGGAGGGAGTGAGTGAGAGAGAGAGAATGAGAGAGAAGGAGAGAGAGAGAGAGAAGAAAGGGGGTGTAGGCAGTGCTTAAGGCCCCAGCTGGTGAAGAGTGGGCTGGTTGGACCAAGTTGGAGAGAGCTGGAATTTGAAACACACAGCGTGAAAGGCGTGTTGCTGCCTCAGAGGACATGCTTGCTTTGTTGCAGAAATTTAATTTCACATTTTCTCTCTCTCTGCTATGACAAAGAATCGCAGAGAATGTCCTTTTTAGAAAAATGTGATATAACTAGCATGGATAGAAATGGACAGTATAGGCAGAGGACAAAGCTAGCAGTCATAAATACAGCACCACAGAAAAGATAGCACTTGTGGTTGGAGCCAGTACCTGAAGCGAGTCCATTACTCTCTCTTCTCCTGCCCCTTTCACACTTGGATGCTGACCTGTTCCTGCACTGCGCTGCCTCCAATAATTCCCATTCACAATGTCGCTCCCAGCACTGTTCAGCAAAGTCTAATGGACCGTGCCAGCACAGCAGATCCCATTTTAGTTCCATTTGGTTTAGGGCAACAACATCCTCCTTGGTTTACATAACAGTGACAGAGGTGACACATCATCCACCATCCACATATAGACTCTCCCACACAGGATGTTGGGCAGGCACCTGAGCACTTGGCAACAGATGAGTTGCATTCCATAATGAGTTGTGAGGGGCATAAGATTAATGATGCCAGGGCTCCCTGTGAGGCTGAGGGTCATTAGGCACACCCTCGCTAAACTCTAGCAATTAGCAGAGACAGAGAGAACCTCGATTATTAAAGGACACCAGGGAAGGCTCCCATCTCTCTGTACTTCTTACAGAGGTGCTGTTTCATCCGAAATATGCCATTAAAAGCCATGGACAGTAGTGGCATTCCACAGATTACTTCTGTAGCGTCCAGATTTGTATAAAGACAAAAGTATCAGAACCAAAATATCAGACTTCTATAACAATACAGCTTTGAAGTCAAAATGAAGAAACTTTTCCATTAGTGCTGATTATCAGGGTTTCAGAAAAAAACTGGAGCTGGTGTTGTGCTGCAGATTGCCCCCCTGCTGTATAAGAATGCCTCCTTTGCCTCTGTACCTTGCCTACAGTCTTTCCAACTCAGAAAATGATGATGGCATTACACATTCAAAGTCAGTATGTATTAGTGCAATACCAGAACAAGTATTTTGCATGACAGTCTACGCAGCATTGATAGATGAAGCGATGTTGTAGCAACACACTGCAGCTACAGGCTTGACGCAAACTGTGTCCCCTATCTAATCAAAGCTTGGTTGACTACATCAGCAAGTGACGTTGGCATTACACATTTTAGGTCAGTAACTACTGCCAGAGCAAGTATTGTGTCTCCTTAATTGATGTGCCACTCTAGTTGTGTCCAGTGTTCTGTGTCAGTAGAGGAGATTCTTCCACTATTTGTTGGCTAGTGGTTTCTTTCTACCTTCAGCAAAGTAGGCAAAGCACCCTGCACTGTATCCTGCATTAGTCCAGAGTTTTACATCATGTAGTCCACCCATGCATGTTATATTTTTATGCAAATAAAGTAAAAATGGGAAAAATATCAGGGTAGTTGTGCTGTTCTATGCTTCAATCATTATTTTCTTTTAAGGAAATAAATTGGGTGGTGTTTATTAATTAGCAATTTCTGTCATCCAGCCAATGAGAGTAAAATTTGAAAATATGTTAAAGTTGTTTTTTTTTTTTTTTTTTACTGGACACCATGACTGAATTTCACTGAATCTGTTGGACAGTTTTCTGGTGGTAAAAAAAAAAAAAAAAAAAAAAAAAAAAAAAAAAAGAATTTAAAAAAGCAAACATACAGCATAATTCCCGTATAACAGAATCCCAGATGGTTATACAGTGCTGGATAACAGCACATATACAAGCATATACAAGGATCTATATTGGGTACTACACAGTATCTGTGCTCTAGGCTATGCCACTGTGCTCCTCCCACACTGGGCAGCATTTAGAGTGGTGTACTTTATAGACTGGGCACCAAGGTCCAATAGACAAAGGTCAAGCTATTTCATTAAAACAGTCTTCTCCTCCTCCATAGGCCACAGGGAGCAGTGCCAAGGAGGAGTTAGCTCTACAACACTGCTGAATGAGTCTAATACCTCTGACATATTCAGGGCAAGATGAACAACTACAGTAATGCATGCATATGTACAATACATCCATATTTCATAGGTACATTACAACCCTAGTCCTCAAAGAATTGTAAAAATATATCACAATTCCAGCCAACTGAGCCGAGTAATTGTTTTTCAAAAACAAAATGCCCACCGGTTGTGAAACCTTGAATCAGTCTAGGTGGAAAATCAACCATTTGTTCAAAATGCCACCTCCTCTCTGTAAAAGCTAAAACATTCCATGGCAAGAATGAGAACGCATTGCAATGGTAAAGCGCGTCATGTTGCATCCATATTACATGAGACCTGAGCAGTTTTTGTCTTTCCAGAAGACCTAGGTTAACAGTGAGGGCGGGAATGCTATTATGGCTTGCTATTATCGGCGGTCCCATCTCAAAACTATAGGTGCAAGCAAACTGAGGACTGGGGAGGGCAGACGCTGTTTTAATATTAGTTATGGGGGTTGAGATTGGAATGGGCCCGGTATGTGTAATTCCCTGAAGACTGAGGAGATGGCTTAATACTTTCACATCTCTACATTATTGACTCACTATAATGCCAAAATCGCTCAGGTGAAGTATGGATGTAAAGCTCTGTGTGTATCTGTGGTCTTCCTTTAATGTACTGGAGGTGTTGGGTGGGTGCGAAGAAAATATCATCTGTACTTTTGAGCAGGGAATTGGTACAGATGGCCATGGCAGGATGATGGTGAATGTGCACACGTCATTCTCAAAATTCTAGAGTGTGGTTGCCAAATACAGTAGAAGCCTTGAAGCAGTGGATCCTGCCAATCAAACAGCTGCCTGTGACACTGATACTGTGGAGAAGTGAGCAAGTCAGTGCATGCAGTTGCGAGAGGATGCCCTCGAGGTGTTCACTACTCATGATTTCTATTCTGTCTGACCTTCCTATCCTCCAGAGTACTGGCCTACACGCACACAAATACATCTCTATATAATGCTTACAACCCTCACCTGAAAGTCCAGTGGCTTCAGTTGCCAGGAAGCTGCTCCATGACAGCAGGAAGAAAAGTGATGTTTCCAGCAGTGGGTTCTCACATAGTCGGGAGAATTTGGTGAGGTGGAGAGGAGAGTTAAAGATACACAGTATGATATTATATAATGTGTAACATGATAAATCAGGCTCATACACAAATGCAAATAATACAATGTCACACAAGCATCCTGTGACCATGCAGGCAGGCATACATATACAGAGTGAAATGCTCAGGCACACAGTATGCAGGCAGAGAAACACTGCGGTATCTGCGGACAAAAAAGAAAAACAATTGAGGCGGTGGTAAGCAGCTGTGGTGCTCACTAAGCCAGGGCATCTGCCATGTAGAGTAACTCATTGGTTCTTAATGAGATTATTTTTGGGAGCTTTCCAGTACACAGCCAAGTCCAGATCCCACTCCTGCCCTTCCACTGTCTCACATTCCCTCTGGCAAAGCAGCCTGGTACACGATCAGCCCACCTTTAAATGATCTTCCGGAGAACATGAGGCTTGTTTTATATTCGTAATAGGCATGTAGAAAGATTGTAGACGAGTGTTAAGTGTTAAATGTTACACATTGAACACCTCCTCTTCCCACACACATACAAAAAACCCAACTGGCTTACTGTACAATAATTTAAACAGCTTCCCAGATCTTGTTTGATTACAGTTAACAAGGACTGGTATGTAGTTAAAAGCGATCCGTGCATAGCTTGAATAATTGTGTCAAACTGAGGATCTGTAGAAACTACTGCTTGGCAAGAAAGCACAAAAGAGCAAATTCTTACCATGGTTAGCATCAGCAAAACCCTATAAATGTCCATTTGGTTCTTTGCTGTCATCTTAAGATTATTCACTGTAAATAAGAGCTGAGCTCTGCCCCAAACCTCTCATGACACACCCTCATTTTTCACCCTAAAGTCTAATTACAAGAAGATCAGAGACAAATGCTAGACAACGGCGCAAGTCGAAACTTCATCAGAGGCCATTGGCTTGATTGATGACCTCTCTGCAGACGGCAACCATTAATGTCGAAGGAGCACTTTAGGCTTAGCCAAGTTGCTTATGTTGATAAAGGTGGTACAGTAGGGGTTTGTTAGAGAAGCAATTACCAAGCGGAGGAAGTGGATAGATTGCAGCGGATGCTGAGGTGATAATTGGGTTTGGGGTGCAGGGACAGAGCTGGGAGGGGATGAAAGGATATGAGGGCTGTGATGACTGTGAATATGAAACCCAAGAGGAAGGAGCCGGCAAACACTACAATAAAATAACCGGCAGAGAGGAAGAAGGCGGAGGTGTCGAAGGTGTGTCCTCCGCCCATCAGACTGTAGCTGGTGATGGCACTGAAAGATAAATTGACATGATAAGACAGAACGGAAAACACACATGGCCAAAGTGAGTTCAGCTCCTGTTACAGAAAACCACAGCACAACACAGATATAAAAATGACTGATACAGACATTGACACATTAGAGCAATAATATGGTTTATGGCTCTGAAACAAGTGCAGTCATTAGAAATATGGCCTGCTAAGTTCTTAATATAAGCCAGTCATGAACAGTGGGTATAAATTCATGTGCTTATTGTGCTGAGCTAAGCCTCTAAGTGCAATTTATTGGAGTCATTCCTAAGAATACACAGCCTTCTTCAGAAGTTGATTTCCTCTTTGCCACTGGAGAAAAAAAAATCCATTATGAATTACTTGCCTCACAGAGGTCCCATAGCAGTTAGTGGGAAACAGGGGAAATACCACTGTTATTCACAAAGAGAGCAGTATCGTGCTATTCACACCACTATAAATATTTACTCAGTGGGGGATGGGAGACGTCTACATGCAAGTCATTGAGTGCAGAGGAGGTCTCATAGGGAGAGAGAGAGAGCGAGCTTGATGTGAAGCAAGCAGAGACAGGCACCCATGTGAGTGGCTGATGGAGCTGGCTGGTTTTGTGGAATGACAGCACTTCATTACCCTCCGCAACCTCCCAGTGTAATCCCTTTGGATTCTGAGTCCCTTGAATGAATGTTAAACTTCTGAGTCACCGAAAGCAGCACTAAAGTGGTGTTTGTGTTTTTCTTCCTTCATTTACAATGACATTGCCCTGTAAACAGGAGAAACCTGACAAAAACCAACTTTGTTGCCTCCAGCCAACATAGGCCTGCTTTGCAAAGAGATCCTCCCAGGTTCAAATACTCTCCTATCAAACTATTGACAAATGAACCCATAATATTTCTCCACTTTTCATGTTGTCAGGTTGAAATGAGCTATTATACACCACAGCATGGCTTAATCTCCATAGCGGGGGAGAATCAATCAAGCTGTCGCTAATGAGCTCAACAAACTGAAAAGGGAAAATCTATTATCCCCTCCCCGAAAATAAAAACTCCAGTCGTGTTAGCGCATTTAACTTGGCCACTAGTCACTCAGTCAGGGTGACCTTTTTGGAGATTGTGTCTTGAGGCATCCAGGGCTGTTAACTCCCAGTCAAGAATCTCAAGATGTCAACACAAGACCTGGCTGAATGGAGGCTGGGTCGGGGCTGCTGGAGCAGGCAGTGTAGTGCCTGGGAGAGGGCACATTAGCGTAAGGCTGAGCCGCTCTGGGAGCTTGTTAAAATTCCAGTGCCAGGGCCCCGCGTGGCCCACTAATAAGGGCAGGCTTTGTGTGGAGGGCCAGAGCGACCGGCCGGCAGACTAGCAAGCCAGTCAAGTGACAGGAGATGGCACAGAGGCAGATCACGCCACTCTGGGAACAAATACAGCACTATCTGTCTGTTTGTCTGGGGCGACATGCACGCTCCTCTGGCTTTAATGTACATAGAAATAGGAGCCCCGGCTTGAGCGCAACCCAACAATCTGTAAGCCCGTGTCCCCTTCTCTCCATCTGCCTGCCTGTCTGGGTACATTTGTGAGATCCAAGAGAGAGATGTCAAGAGCGTGTGCAGGTACGTGTGATGTGTCAGTCGGCGGGAGTAAAGTATGCATGTGTGGGTGCATATCTTATCCCCTCCATCTCCCTTCCTCCTCCATTTGTTCGTCTGCCTGCCTGTCCGTGAATGTGCGCCTGTGTGAGCTTTCTCTCCCCCTCTCTATCTCCTCTCCGCTCCCCATGCTGCCATCTGTTAGCACGTCTATTTGAATGGCTTTGTTCACAGGCGTCGCGTAAATAGAGCAATGACTGCAATGTGTGTAAGCAAGGCAAACATGCAGATCCATGTGCATCGCTAGAGAAAGCAAAACCGGAGAAAAAAATGAAGGAAGGGAATGAAATGCATGGATAAGGAAACATTCCTTCATGGCTATTTCAGTGAGCATTGGTAAATTTTATGCTGTGTTCTGCCTGAATTTGACAGCAGCTATGTGAGTTAGTTAGCTACAAGTGTGTCTCTGCTCTGGCAGTGTGTCTCTCCACTGAATACCTTAATGAGATGCTGACAGTGCCAGAGGCCACTCACTTTCACTGACACAGGCCACTGCATAGCACTGAGAGGTACAACTCATGCTGTTTTGCCAATCACAGCCCTTCCTTAAACTGGCAGCATCCACCCCCGTACCCACATGATGCCAACTGTGCCTGCTGGAAACAAATGATATACCCAACCATCAACCCCCAAAACATTTCCAATCCCAAGAACAGAGACACATCCAGCGCAACACACTTACTGTGTCAAGGCTATGGCAACAGCATCATTCAGGACGCTTTCACCAAACAGCAGGATGTACAGATCCGGGTCCACATGCAGCTCTGAGAACAGGCCAAGCACCGCAACTGGCACAAAACACAAGAGTTAATACGCTGTAGAAGACTGTAAGATATATAGTATTTAAATGAGGGCTTAAGAAAATAAGTAATGTGCTAATCACACAGTGTGTGCAGCAGCAGTGTTAAGTCTCACTTCTGCTGCTAGAAACAGGCGAGATGAGGGGAATCAGTGTTACAGTGCAAAAACAATGAAAAATGACTGAAAATGACAGCGGTGCTAAGAGGATTTTGACAGTAGGATAAAGCTTGAGTCACTAAATGTTAGCCAGACAAAGGCACATTCAGTCCCAGCTAAAGACAATGCACAATGACTTGGAATAAATGTCTGCAAAGAAGAAACGAGAAGAAATATTGTTAGTGTCATTCTGGGTGATTGTTGCTGTTAAAAATTCCTTCACTAAAAATATTTTATTGCCTTGAAGGTTCACTTCGCCAAATTGAGGATCAACTAATGTGAGGACTGTTTAGACTCAACCGACAAAAACATGTAGAATAAGCACAGAATTTGTGAGTGAGCCTGACTGAGCGGGACTTTAAGTTGAGTCTAAACGGTCTTCACTTCAGTTGACCACTGACAGTCCTGCATATTACATCATTAAACGTGAAATTTCTTTGATAGTCATTCACAACACAAGACAAATAAACAACTCAACACAACACAAAACAAGTCAAAATTAATATGAAAACGAGTGTGAATGTAAAATTGGAATTTGTGGAAGTCCATGTTATGCACTGATCTATAATAAAAACTGGATTGCTATAATGTGCATCAACCACAGATGAAGTTTTTGCCTTTAAAATTTCGATTTCCCCTACATGATACAGACAATCTGCCAGCTATTGGCATTGCTAAAGAATAAGCCTTGGATTTTCAGTCGAGAGTGTATTATAGATCAATAGTGGTGTGATGTGAGTATGATGCAATAACTCAAGAAAACCAAACAGATGCATAAAGCATTTGCCTGTTGTATTTTTTAATGGATGCACTGTATTATGAGTAATTGGGTGCTCTCCAAAAAAAAAGCACAGAAACTAAGCTAGAGACTATCTTGTTTTTATACAGGTTGGAGGTGCACTGACCACCCAACTGCATAAACATGCTCGACATTTTTTCAGATCGCTTTTTAATTTGTTTGGTGTGAGGTATTTATCAATTATACAGTGGATACACTCTGAAAAACTCTATCACTATTCACTGAGCGATCCAAGTGACTTCTCTCTATATGCAGCTCAGCAACAGACCCAGAAGTCACTGAGCAGTATGAGCAGAAGCACACTTGAGATGGAAAAATAATTATTTAGAAAATTAAAGTTGAAGCATATTGCAAATTATGGAGCTGACTCTGTCATAACAGAAAATAGGCTGATGTTAAGTGGCAAAGCAGAGGGAGTGCACAACAGGTGAAAGACGGTCAAGGGGAGGAAAGGCAAACAAAGCTAAGAAAGGTATTCCTGACTGAACTCGCAATAAAAACTTTGTATCAATGGAAATTATCAAGGACTTTACCACCTATTTTTCATCAAAAACAAACCCTTGTAATAAAACCTAAAATGGTTTGCAAACTCAAGCAACAAAACATAAAATAGTTTGAAAACTGAAGCACAAAGCATCCTGAGAAATGCAAATAAACTGCTTCAACTGCTAAATCTAATTAATGTATGCTACATTAAAAACTACATGACACACCTAATTCTTGAATAAACTCTATCAGTATTTCTTCCACGGTTATATCACCCAAAAGAATATCAGCACATTAAATTATGTCGATTACAGCTTGCCAAAGTCAGCAGGAGTGGGGGAAAAAGCTGTGCATTAGTCTATGCAGTTCTCTGTTCTTGTTGCCACATCCTGTGTGATAGTTATCACAATGATAGTCATACCATGACTGATTGACTGGCTGACTGAACTGCATTAGAGAATTTATTTGAATAGATTTTACAATTGGCATTTATAGCTATAGGCTTATCATTTACTTGTAATGAGAGCTGCAGGTCTTTAAGTCTTGTTAATGTTTAGTATGCATGCATGTGTGTCTGAGTATGTGTGTGATTGGAGGGCAAAGCTGCAGTGTTCACTAGAGGGAATCTTCTGAGGATGCTGGTGAGAAAGGAGGACGTTAGCGTTAAGATGCTGCAGCTGATTAAAACATCCAAAAGGAGCCAATTAAAATCTAATGTGGGGGAACCACAGGCAGAGAGCTCCATGCTTTAAATAATGCAGGCTTCTTGCACTGCTCAGCAACACCGAAAATCTCTGCGTTTCACATTTCAGTTTCTTATACAGCTCTTATACAGGTGGCCTTGGCCCATGAGTTGAAGACATGAGAGAGGGGCTGGTTAAAATATTCAGTGGTACACTCTGTGATGTTCAGATGTGTCTGTATCTACACCAGTGTCTATACACTAGGGCTCGACGACATGGACAAAATAAAGAATTACAATATGTTTGAGAAAATCCCTCGTGATCATATTGTAGAGATGTCTAGTGATGTCTATGATATTTACGCATTTCACACCAGAGATTTCTGATAAACAATCGTCATTAATGCGGATATGATTACAAAACAAGCAGTGGCAAATAACAGAACAATTAGAACAGTCTAATAAGTTTAGAAAATTGCATACCTTTACTGTAATGCAGACAGGAAGAGAAAACACTTATGGCATTTTGAAACAGTACAATATATACATTACAGTGTAACACTACATTACATTGCTTTGTAATATTACAAATGTTACAATGAAATCTTGGATGATATACAGTCTCATATCATGATACTGATGTTAGGGATGCAACGATCCAGACGTAATTCATGGATCAGATATCGGACTGGTGTTAGCGATCCACATACTGAGACATGATAAATGCACACACACAATACTGTCTGTGGCATTTCTGTCATATTTCTGCAGTTAATCTACTGCTGCTGCCCCTTATGGTATAGCACCACAGTGGAGTGTGCCAGTATTGCAGTTAATTACTACTTATTTGTAGTTTCTAATGCATTGCTGTGCACCTACTCAACCTGCAGTTCAAATAAAGTGCTTTGGAATACATTTAAATTTAATACATTTCTGGATATTTTGCTCATTTAATAAGAAGTTTTGTGTGGTTTACTACAGCCTCATGTAAACTGGCACATAATACAGAGTAAACTTTTTTTTTTTTTTTTTTTTTTTTTTTTTTTTTTTTTTTTTTGCCAGGCCAGGATTAAATCACCTGGTTTGTGATGATTATTAGATTCTAAAAACACACCTTTATCCTTTTTAAAGTACAAGGACAGCGACTGCAGGTTTTAACTTTTTTCATGGAATGCAATTTCAGCCGGATTTGAAAATGGATAATTACATTTTTTTTTAAATTCATCAGAGGCATAGACAGCCTGTTGTAAGGAGTTGTGGAGCACACCAGAAAGAAGGTTACAGCCCAACGAAGCGACTCTAAGCAAGTGCAAGGAAATTCTAAGAGAAATCTGGGCTAATTATCTTGCTTAAATGTGACATGGTGAAGAACAATGAAGATGATCACATTAGCATAATAAACTCAAAAGAGTTGCATTATGAATAAAGAGCATGGCATTACATTTCATTTGCTTCAAATGTTCTGATTAGTAATGAAAGGCTCACCGCACAGACGGGGGCAGAATATAAAGCTAGTGGTGTCAAGTTGCAGTGAGTTTAATGCCAGTGGATAATCTCACGAAGCATCCCTGTCAGCGCAAAGAACATCTAAAAACTTAAAATCTGCAACTTCAGATATACTGCTTTGGCCTTTCTCTGCTGCATGTTTTTGCATGCTGTAACAATGAAATATGGCAATCATTTTCTTCAGCTTGTTTAAGACACAAACACAAGGCCACAAAGTTTGACCTTATATGACAGGTCATGTGTAGATACACAAATGCATGGCTCATTTGGGGTGGGTGAAATTCATGCCTGTGGTGAAAACAACAAACTCAGACAAACAAACCCTGACTTATTTATACAGCTGAATTTCTCAGCACACTGCATCTGCTGAGAAGAATAGGAGGCGAACTCGAGTTCATCTCCTGAAAACACCAAGAGGGGGAATGCTGAGCATATGCATGAACACAGGCACACACACACACACACACACACACAGACACACAGCACAGTGAGGCAGTGAGGCGTTGACACTGATTGACAGAGAGAATATTGACATTGACGAGACAGCGGCATCCCTGTCAGTTCTGCACATCATGACACCTCAAGTGTCTCGCTTATGCAAGATTTCAGCTGTAGCGCTGTTGGCTCCATGCTGATAGTCTGTACTGTTCCTTACTGCATGACAGTGGGTCCAAGCTGGCCAGCTGGAAATGTTTACAGCACAGGTTCAAAAGCAGTGAGTCGATTAAATGTCTCATTCTACTGCAAATATTCTAACATTTTAGATTCTATAGGAAGTTTATTTGTCATTATACAACAGATTGTATAACGAAATTAGTTTAAGTTTACCTATCTATCTATCTATCTATCTATCTATCTATCTATCTATCTATCTATCTATCTATCTATTTACAGGTAGAAAGAAAGATAAACAGTCAGTCAGAAAGGTAGTTAGTATATGAGTAAGTTAGAAATATGCAAAGACCAAAACAATCAAAACACGGAATAAAGTATTCTTTGAGAATCAGCACTGAGGTATTAAAAAAATGATGAAAAACCTTATGGTATCCAAACATAAAAAGGCCTGCTGGCCGAGGTTCAGACAAGCAAGGCAAAATTATCATACAACAAAAACAATATCGGATATATTTAAATAAAATGCATCCGGAGAAAGAGAAGTAAAAAGAGACACAGACAACACAAGCATACACCTTCACACAGACAGGAATACAGAAATACAAGGTTGTGCCATTCTGGAAGCAAGACAATAACAACAACAACTCCCAGTGGATTAATATTCCACCTGGTAACACTAAACTGCAAAAAAAGAGTGACGCAGATTTTGCTTTGAATAATGAGTAAACTCAGGTGGTTCTGTTTGGCCCTGTCGTGAAAACCCGGGGGTTTCAGGGCACTGGAACAAGGATAAGTCCAGACTGATAATAGAGCAGTGGCAAGAGTGCAGCCTCAGGACTTGTTTTGACAGATCTGGCTCTTTGGTCTTTGACAGCTTTAAAGCTCTTCCTGGTTGGGGAAAATCCTTCATCTGGAGACAGTGAGGTAGCCCTGGAGTCAGGATCGTTCCATCTCCCTGCTCCCATAATGCTCGGCTGATGACAGCATGTCTTGCACCACTCACACCACACCAAAAAAAAAAGAAAAAAAAAAGAAAAATACAAATACCCCCCCAAACACGCACCAGGGTGTAGGTTGGGATGGCTGTGTTGTCATGGCAACCCCGTCCTACAGCTGTCAAGTGTTCATCAGTTTCCACGGTAACACCATAAGGTGGAGAGAATAGACAATTATTTCAGACATAATACATAATAATAAAGGGTCGGATGGCAGCCTTATTAGGTCAAATTACCATGCTGCAGCAGAGGCAAAGCTCATGACCATCTCAGTCAGAGAGTATGGGATTTGTTCACTGATTTCACCAAATTAGGCAGACATGATACTGAAAGTGGTGCATTAGGAGAGAGATAAAGGTCAACGGGGAATTACTATAATCCTGCTCCCTCCCAATTTTTTTAGGCAATGACAAGTGCATAACTAAGATTACAAGAGAGTGCAGCACTAAAAGCCTTCACCACCACCAGTAAAATGCTTCTTTATTGTTGGTAGATTACCAGTTTATTATTTACTCTGAATCTCACAGTCCCTCAGTATCATACATCTTTCCCATATCTCCACTAATGCCACTTGTCTTTTTTCTATTTCTTTGTGAAGCAAAAAACACAAAACACCAAGATTTACATAGACATTCTTGCAACCTATTGTTGAGCTAGCTGGTCCCAAACTACAAACAAAAATAATCAGCCTTAAAGCCACTGGAATAATTACACAAAAAGATCAGGACTTTACAGGAGAAGGAAAATGAGTTTAGCCAATAGTTTCTACTATGCTGAGCTCAAGAAGCTGGATCAAAATATGCAAATAACACCCCACCACCACCGCCACTCAAGTGTTTTATTAGTCAGAGGACATGCACAAGATTACACAAGGTGCCTCAAGAGGGGACTGCATTATCTCACTGAGAAAAAGTGCATTTACTAAATCTGCATCGTCAATCACAGAGTCCCTCACAGGAATGGAACTGTGTGTCGTTAGATATCTGAGAATTCTTCACATCCTGGTTTCTAATCAAACTCGCTAGCAGTACATCATGGTGGCTCTCTCTGTTGCCAGCGTATTGCCAATATGCCATTCTGTCTTTTAACTTCTCTGTGCATGTCTTTGCTAACAGTTTGTACCTTTCCAATTAAGATCTGTGTGCTGTGCAAATGTTATCCTGTGGCTTTTTCACTCATGCTCATCACAGCCTGAACACTTGTTCTCTGTGAGCATATTTGTTTATTTGTGTGTTTTAATATCTGCTTAAATACTGTCTTGTTAATACTATTCTGCTTCCTGCTGTCATGTGTATTTGTGATAACATTACCCTTGTGGCCCTGCTCTGCTATACTAATGATTAGTTTTGTGTATAGTTGTTTAATATTGCTGCTAAGTTTAGTCATGTGTATATGCATGCCTATGTTTGACAGTGTGTTTAATATTTGCTTTAATTCTGGGTCGCTATTAGTGACATCTGGCCTGAGACCACAGATCTAAATGAGCCTTTATGGCTAACTCCAGCATACTGGCAGAGACGTTTAATGACGTGCATTGTCCATGTCAAATGAACTAATAAAAACAAAACAACATCAACAAAAAAGATGAAAGGAAAACTGCAGCACCAAAGAAAAAAAATCTTTCCTTTGAGAAGTTAAGTGAGGGTTTCACCGACCTTTTATAACCCTCCCAGAGGCTAGAGGATGCAACACAGCAGGAGCTTCACTTCGTGACCTGAACAATGTGTCTTCTTTTAAGCTTCTCTGTGAGAAGAATGGGTTCATGGCTAGGGAGCTATGGCAGCTTGTCTAAAACCAACAATTTAAAAATCAATAGATGCATGCTGAGAGGTAGGACAGAAAGAGGAACATGCTAAGGACACTCCTGACTCTTGTTTGTACATCCTCATCCAAGTCAGATACTTTTAAAAATAGCAGTAGTGAATTGAAAGTGATATGCATATTTTGCTTTTATTGTTTGTTTGTTATCCTATTATGCATGTCAGCTTTTAATCATTTGGCAGCCTTTGCAGTCAACAAAAATTATTACAATGATTAATGTAATGTAATGTAATACTGAGGCATAAAGAGAGAGCAGTATTGGTAGAGCGGCATCCACAAGGACCCAGACAGCCTATGTTCATGTCATAAAAGCATGAAAAACAATACAACACTGCTCGTACTGTTGGTAAAAAAATGGAGCAAATCATTCATTCATTGTCTCTACCTGTTTAAACCGTCTCACGGTCTTTGGGGTTTCAGAGCTTATCACAGCAACCAGTGGTTAAAGGCAAGGAAATAGACTGGACAGTTGCCAGTCCATCGCAGGGCTAACATAAACAAACAGATACTCACATCTATGGGGAATTTGGAGACTCACATCACAAACAAGGGAAGAATTTACAAACTGCATAGAAAGGAGCTAGGGCAGAGCCCAGGGCCTTTTTGCTGCAAGGTGACTGAGCTAAATAATTTTAAAAAAATGACTGCAAGACTCCCACAAGCTGGACTGGTAGTGTTTGCCATCTGCTACTCTAAGACCATGCTACCTTTGAAGACAAGGGTGGTCTCATTACAGCCGGAATGAGTTACTGGCTTATCAAATGTCTTCACTGTATTCCACAGGCCAGTGCAACCAAAGTGGCAAAAAACTTGGTGAAAGAATTTGACTCCTATTTCACTCAAAGCTCAGCTGCCAACCTGATATGACTTTCCATCCATTCTCAAAGACCTCCATCACTTCAGTTAGTAAGTGACATGGTTTCACTTACACAATGTGTCAGCGACAGAACCACAGAGCTGTCACACACGGGTTATGACATGCACGAAGCCTTATTCCTCAGCACTAAATTATTCCATCTGAGACTGTGTGCCTGTGTGGTGTGTGTGTGTGCGTGTGTGTGCCTGTGTGTGGGGTATTTTGCTGCTTTGGTCTCATGAATGCAAATGTAAGAGGGAGAGAAACGGATGGGGAAATTTTAATGGGTCCCTTTCAGAAAATCTGAGAGCAGGCACTCTATATTTGGAGCAGGGAGATGGAGACAGCCTAGGGGTCTTGGCGTTTGGGCCATCGATGCATTGTGATTCTAATCAAAGTGATGAGGGCGCCGAGGTCGGCAGGGATGAGCACAGCATGGCACAGGACAATAACGTCAGTCAGAGTGACAGTCACACCATAATCTACGGCTCCTCTCTGACACTCACCAAGATCAACCACTTATTGGTATAAATAATTCATTACCAAATGAGGACATTAACTTCGCTACTGTCGCAGCATTGCAGGATGCCTTATGACACACTTCATGACTGCTCTTGAATCACAGAGATTACACTGTTTGCACTTAGCCAAAAGCTACAGCGTATTCAAAACCTAATGAGAGGCCATTGTGACTTTGTCCCTGCACATAGCCATGACTATTATACCAGTTATCCATCATCGTGCAATGACAGGCAGTAAAAAAGATGACCATACATCAAATAACAACAGCATTACCAGTAAGGTATAGATCAGTGTGTGTTGAGTGGAATGTGGTATCCTGGGGTTTATGCAGCACTTAGATGTCAAAACTAGAGTACCCTCATGATATGTTATAGCTTTTATTTGTAAGGAGAGTGGACAGCTACCCTTCTACCACCCCCACCCCACCCCCCCCAAACATATATGATTAATAATTGATTAATTCACATCTAACAGTACAAAGTGAGAACCAACAGGGAAATCTAGAGAGAGGTAAAACAAAACAACATGAGCCAGGATTGACCCATTCAAACATGAAATTTGATACGTTATCTGAACATCTGATACTGCAGAGCGCTGCAATAATCTGCAGAATCACATCAAAAGGGTTTATTATACAGATACTGCAGACATAAGTAATATACTGTACGGTAACATGAAGAGTCTTGAAACATGTATTTATGATATGTTTAAATAAATAATAAGTGAAAAGCTGGCACTCCAAGAAACTATACCTCATCTGATGAAGCCTTCTGTATAGGACATGATTAATATAGCTGAAATTGATCAGTATGTCTCTCATGTGGTTTTCTTTTTTAACCTTTTCCTACCCATCACCAGGGGGACAGGGGATCTTCAGGTTGAGATAAAAAGGTCAATAGTAGATGCCACATAGAAATGGTGAACATCATCTGAATGATATGAACCTGAAGAACGATTTGAGATGCAGCTCAGCACTGTGTGTCAAAATATTCTAGTCATAAATCTGTAATGTCTTGGTTAGGCATCTATTTATGTGTGTAAGGGAGTGTATAAGAGTTAGAACATTATGATGGAAGTGTTGATGACCATTCTCATGTGCAATTATGTCTCATATGCTGTTGCTGCAATTTTTGAGTTGATATGATTTTGTTACACAGATTTGATGAAAACTTTAACCATTTTTGACCATTTGAGAATCAATAAACATGGTCAAAGATCCCCCCCCCCCCTAAAATACCACACTGAGACACCAAGACCTTGAAGAACACCACAGAAAAATTAATGCTGTGTTTTGGTAAAAACTTTGTCAGTGTCCAAAAATTATGACATTTGGATATTTCTGTGAGAACTCCATTTTTCAGCAATTGGATGGCAAGTATTCTGTTCTGGAAATTGCTCAGAAACTCCTCTTTATTGACAATATACCAGGAAAACCATATATCCTCTGAATGCCTTCAGTCTTTGTGGCTGTAAAGTGTCATGTGGCTGTGATTATCTAAGAGGTCACAAGAGGTCATTTTATACAGTGACGTCAAGTTTCAAACAACGGTCTCACTACAATGAAATGGCTATGGGGGCTAACATAATTGCACATGAGTAAAACTGGGCTCATTGAACCCACAGGACTTTCAGCTTTCCAGTCATACCCAAATTATGCAACTGGTTAGGTCCCAGCATACAGAAATACACCATTTTAGAATAGGCGAAAAATAAGACATTTGTACTGAATGCAAAAAACTGCACGGTTTATGCTCCAAACTATATGGGATATGGATAAGGTGGGCATGTCTGCAAAAGGGAGACCTGTGAATACCCATAGGACCCATTTTCATTCAGATATCTTGAGGTCAGAGGTCAAGGGACCCCTTTGAAAATGGCCATGCCAGTTTGCAATTTTTACACTTTCAAAACCATCCTATTTCAGGCTGAGCAAGTGCACTTGTTCTTCATTTGACAGAATAATACATGCACACACACACACACACACACACACACACACACACACACATATACATTTCTTATTTACTTATCTGCAGTTGTAGAGGCGAATTCTAGTTAAATATAGCTGTTACATATTCAGTACAAGTACTGCCAGGTTTTCCTAACAATCTGTGGTTTGTAAAGCAATAAAGTGTGAGTCTTGTAAAGCAGGGCAGAATTTCACTACAGGGATCAGTAGTTGATATCTGTATAAAAGCGAGTGCATCTCTAAAATGTAAATCGGTGTAGCTTCGAGATGAGATGAGTGTTACTGTGGGACGTCCTTTATAAGGCCAAGTACCTGGGTCAGTGGCTGACATAATGGCACCCAACAGGAAGCAATCAGTGAGGAGGAAGTCTCCATCTGCAGCTTGGCCCAGCAGCACCATCAGCCTGGTGAAGCCGTACACACAGGCCCTAGTGAGGACAGAGGGACAGAGAGACACACAGTGAGGTCATCAGGAAGCGCCAGCCAGAGCATGGCTATATGTCATCCTTCTAACCACAGCAGGGCTTCCCTCAGAGTAGCCAGGGTAATGGGGCCAGACGCTGCCAGCAGGTGAGCTGACCTATTTCTAGGCAGAGGCTGCTTAACACAGGTGGACACACAAAGTACTGACGGGGTCGGACAACATTGATTTAGCCACTTAACTGCATGAATGCACATAAATATATAAGTATATGGACGTACATGCCCCCATTTATCCCACACTCACCCGCATGCCCTCTCTCTCTGGCTCTCTCTCTCTGTCTCTCTGTCCCTCTCTTTCTCTGTCTCTCTAACTCTCTCTCTCTCTCTCTCTCTCTCTCTCTCTCTCTCTCTCACACACACACGCCCACACACACACACACACACACAAGACAGACGCTCTTGTCGAACATAACACCTCAGCGTCCATCCATCTTCTGCCCTGGCATGCTTTTATGACAGAATTATAAGCACTCAGACATAATAAAAGGGCACAAGAATTATGAGTGGAGGAGCGCCTCGGATAAGATAACCAGCAAGACTGAAAGGCATGAGGAGCGTTTGTGAAGGGCGACCTGACCACAGATAAGTACCAGAAATAGCACCACAGAAATATTACTATCGGCTTCAGCCTTACCACAACACTGAGACCTCGGGGTGAAACAAATCTAAAGCACAAGTGATCATGTTTCTTCAGATGGTAAAAGGACAGGTATCTCAAAATAAAAAAAAAAAAAAAGATATTTTCCAATTTACCCTTACTGTAATCTATCCATCTGTTGGTTTCTAACGGTTTGAGCAACACAAATGGACATCCATCCAACTTGATTGTATTTGGGTGAAGGGAGTGAAGCAGCAGACTGGAAACCTTGCCAAATCACACATTTTGCATGAACTGTTCCCTTACGTTTATGTAAGACTCAGCCCAGCAAACTAGAGCACATAACAAATAACCAGCAAAGTAGAATCGGAGTTTGAATCAGACTCTTAACTCTCTCTGTTTCTTACTATCAAGTCCATCGTCACTGCAATATCATTTTATTTCTCTGAAACACATCAGCTGTTGGGCAGCAGAGTGTTTAGCACTGTGTTGGGAAGCACCCGCCCTGCTGAAGCGTCCTTCCAGCTCCATGGGTGCTGATCTGCAGTCGACCCTGTGCCTTAACCTTTAGCTCGCTCTGCAGGGGAGGTGAACGATAAGAGAATCCACCCACAAGGATCAATAAAGTTTCACATTGTTATTAGTACATTATCACAATGCACCACCGTGTGCTCCCCATTCCAAAATACAGTGTAAGCAAAACTTGCTAAAATGTCAATTCAGCATTCAAGGCTACAGTCCAACTTCTGACTGGTAACCGATGTGAGTTAAGCACTAATCCTGTTACTGTGAAGCATCCCATAATAATCAGCGTGCCAGCATGTCCTCTGGGGAACCTTTCTGTCCACTGGCATAATTCTGTTACCACGGTGACAGGACACGCCTTTTCCTTGAAGCCAGGATTTAAAGTACTACCCTCAGGCCGAACCACTAAGCTGTCTTTTTCATGTATCTAATGGGAGATTTGAAGTTATGGTAATGACATCTGCGGTGCGTGTATGTGAGAGAGATAGACAGAGAGGTAGAAAGAGAGAGAGAAAGAGGTAGGGGGTTGGATGTTCTTTTTCAAGTGAGTCAGTAAGCGGTTCCCTCACCATCACAACACTCTCTTTTCTCAGGAGAATGTGACAGACGGACTAACAAGCGACACGACTGGTCAAGTCTGGTGCTTTAACATCAGAGAAGGCCCACGTGACTCAACATGCCAAGCCCTGCCCCTTTTCCCAGGTAGTTCCTTGACTGACTTAGTGTATGACTTAGTGGGTTAATGATATTTGTTGTTTTCAGCCTCAAAATCAAGAAGGCATGAACTTTAACCATGGCCAAAAGCCAGCAAGAGACAGTTGACAGTAAAGCATTATTACATAAGTTGAGAAAATTAACCATAATTAAAATACCAAGCATACAAACTGCCTTTTTTTTTAGGCCTGGTAAAATCTTTTTGAAGTACTTTTCTGTTGAAAACATTCAATAGGAAAGTATATCACTTGAATGCAGGATTCACACAATATCATTATGCAAACCATATTGGTTATGCATGTTTATTTCAATATCGTTATGTTCTCTATCCACAGTGAACTGCTGCATCAACAACATAAAGCAACTGGTCTGCAAAGATCTATTTCTTACAAAGCTCAAGAGTGCCACCTAGCTATTTGCAACCAGAGCAGCAATAACAGTGCTTATGCAATAAATGTGTTTTATATTTTGTTTCATGTCATTTTATCTAGAAGAAAATGAGCAACTTAAATTATAAATGACCATGATATAAAGATTAAAGCATACTAGTGGAGTAACACATCCACAGTATTTCACTGTTCACTGTGAAGTAATGTGTTGTATTGTGTGTTTGATGTTTTAAATTGTGTGCGTAATGAGCAATACTTACCCGATGATCACACAGGTGATGACTGTGCCCAAAAAAGCAAAGGTCAGAACAGATCCCAGATTCTGAATGAACCGTCTCTGGAACAGAAATTGAAATAAACACCAGTGAGTGATGAGCAGGGCCCAGACAAGGCAACCATGAGCAACCCTGAAGGTTCAAATACACAGCAGCTTATATCTTCTTTTTCCAACTCATGCAGCATCCATCAATAGAGAATGGTTCTTTGATGTCTCTTCCTCCTACCTGGAGCCGCGTTGGGACTATGGTCTCACCTGATTAAGGGTGTAAGCTCCGTGGAAAATGATGGGTGGCAGGAACAGATTGAAAAGGACCTCGGGATCAAAGGTCTCCTGTAAAAGACAGAGCTGTTGTGTTGGTGACTGACAGGGCTCCGAGGGGAGAGAGAGGACACAGTTTACTGGATGTGACTGACTGACTGACAGAAAGACATCTCTCAGTTCAGCAGCTCTGTCTGGCACAGAGAGAGAGAGAGAGAGAGAGACCTTTTTTTCTTTCAGTTCCAGTGTCACAATAATCTCTAGCTATTATGACAACCTTATCTAAAAAATGTGCTAAATAGAGGAAATTGAAAAATTGACATGACAGGCTTAAGTAATAATGTTAATTGTTTCATTGAAAATCTGGATACAGGTACATAGTGGCTTTACAGTTGCCTTGAATAAATCACTGGCAAAGCAACTAACAATAAAATTAATATTCTTCTTTGTAAATCACAATACAGGTCGAAGATTTACCAGCACTTGTAGCCAAAATATTACAGTATATCTATTTAATACGAACATACAGTAATATAAGGCTATTTTTTTCTTCTGGAAAGTGAAAGAAAGCAGACAACCAAATTACTCTGTTGTTATCCTAAAAAAAATCGAATCGAGTGTGAATAAATCAATTCAAAGCATTTCATGTTAATTCCAGCTGAATTATCATGGGTGTTCCATCTATTTATTTCTTTTAGCAGATCGATGCAGTTGAATTGATGCATCACTGCAATGAATTAATCATTACACCTTTAATATTGAAACACTCACTAGCTGACATTTATCACTGTACAAGTCAGTCATTTGAACACTGATACCACTGTGAGATAGACAAATGCTATGGTTGTCTACCAGAGTAACACGTTTCCATTGCTCTAAACACAAAATCATCCTCAGCCAAAAAACATCACCGGTATTAACTCAGTCTATTGTAATGGCCAGGTTTTAAGTTAAGAAATGCCATTAGCTGTTCTCAACAATGTTGGCAAGAGCTTTGGGCCTCCAGTATGGCCCCTACATGGTGCATTACCTGGCAATCCTCTGTAGCCCATATTATAAATAGTGTGGAGTACATTAGCATTCTTAGCAGGTGCCCTGACTCAGACTTCCATGGCTGATTGAAGGAAAGCATAATCTGGAGTGAGAAGTCTAACCGCTTGTGTCAGTCTCCACCAAGGAGGCTCCCAGCGCTCATTAAGATGGGGATGGTGAGCATCCCAAATGTAAATACACATGTTCAGACAACATATGGCTCTGCAATAAGAAAAATCTTAGCATCAAATCCCAATAACCACAGTATCTTCAAAACATTAAATAGTAACCAGAGCACATTCTCTCTGTCTGCTTTTTGTTCTGACCAGACTGATGCAATGCAACCTGCTCGGAAAGGTAACCTTTCATGTCTTTCATCCTCGAATACTTTTCATATCTGCAGTGCGTACATTCCAGGGATCAAAACGTTATGATATCTAATTCAGATCAAAATGATGCTACTTTTTCCTCATAAGTTATTTCTATGAATTCTGCTATATCTCAGAAGATCTCATTAGATTGCAAAAAATCAATTTCAGTCCAAAAGGTGGGATGTGGTGATGTTTGCTCAAATAGTCTTGTATAGTCTTGTGGTCTCAGCCCTGTGAGAATGGCGTAGAATTTGATTAAAAAACAGACAAAGGTTGAAACAGCAGGGATTTAACTCTGAGGATGTACTATTTTCAAAAAAATACATTTTTAAGTGAACATGTACTTGTGTGTGCATGTTTATCTGTATGTGTATATAAATCTGTGTGATGTATCAAACATCGCATTTCATTATAATTATAGATTCTAATGCTAGAGAGACCCATGTAGAATCTGGAGAACAACCAAGCTTTCTAAGTAATTCATAAAGTCGAAATGATTGCCAGCGGTACAAATTGCTCATATCATTCTGCTGTTATCTTCAGACTCAATACAAATGAACATTTTTGCAGCTGCAATTACCCACACAGAACATTATACATGTATTTTTTCATTAGTGTCGCCCCTGCATGACAAATGCAAAACTGTGTAACAGAGACTAATAGGGACACCATAATCGATGAATTATGCATATTGCTGTGGTTTCATTCTAAGGGCCACCTGCACCACCGAGTCTAGGATGGAGGTGTGTTGTATACACTAATTGCCTCTTCAACTGAGCGGCACTAAATTTAATCAGACCACAAACTTTAATGCCTTGCTCCCCAATGGCACATAATGGACTCAGTAATGCAATGAAATCCTTATCTCACCCTGCTAGGGACCCATATGTATCAGGCTTAATGGCGTGGAGGCTACACAGAATGCTCTGACCGATGTAATGGCCTTTGTGGTAGCCTCTGTTGGTTTGCTAATGAGACCCCTGCATTCAAAAGGGCCAAAGAGTGCAAGCCATTAGTGAAGAGTTACACTTGGCCTCAAAGATTTGCCAGGTTCATGGTCCACTAGTCTCTTTGTCACGTATTGAAATATTGCGGTCAAATCAAGAAATGTATGCCAATGTGCTTCTTCAGTGGCCTCTAAATTTTTTTTTACCCAGCTTATGGCTGAATCCCTGGCTCACTGGTTTATTCCTTGAATATGACAAATAAATCTGATGGCATCAAAACCAGTCAAAATACAGTAATAACACCGACAGCCAGTGTCTAATTCTTCTTCAATTAGTAACTCTAAAGTGTTTACAAGTGTAGTTATAGCATTACTTCTGTTAATGGAAAATAATACACCTCCAATGATAACATCCGTATATGAGTTTATGCATCCTTATATGAGATATCTGGCACTGAAAAGATGTAAAAAATCAAAATGCTCTGTAGCACTAAATAAAAGCATACTGGTACTTTTTAAATGATTGCAGGTCAATTAATCTGTTGATGAAGCTTAAGAATCGGCACATATCCTGACTGGATATTCTACACTGAATGATAAACTCCATCAGTGCAGAGTCCTTTCCTAATATTAATACACCAGTGTATACTGTAGATACATATTATTATAGTGTATATTATGTATCATTCCAAGATTAATGTGTAACATGTGTGATGTGATGTTAGATCTCTCCAATGAAGCTGGATTGCATCTCAATAATATAGAACATAATGGAATGTACACATAATTTTAAACTTTTGAATTCTGTTTGGAGTATAATAGTACTGTTTATTACAAATTATTTGTCACAAGCAAAGGTGGCCATCTCTGCCTACATCTATAGCTTATCCATCGAGCACCATGCAGTACTTACCTATCTCATATCACCCTGCACTGCAAAGCAATCATGCACCAAAATCACTTGCAAGAGTATCTCATTATGGGAATTCTGCATATTAACTCACAACTCAGAAAACATCCTTAATTTCGGGTGGAACCGCCGAATGGAACAAACTTCAGGAAATAATCTAATTGGATTGGGGAAATGGGCAATTTGATTATTATGGTTCATGTTAACACTGATTGACAGGGAAGTACTTGTGTTTTCCTGTTTTAGTATGATTATGATTATAATTATTATTGTTATGATTGTGTACACTTTTTTTGTTTGTTGATGAGAATGATCTTTTGATGAGGCTTTGTGATGTCCTTCTGTTTGTTTATCTACTGTGTTATAGTCCAGCTTCAAATTGTTTCAGTGGCTGGTTATCTTTTTATTTTCCCTTATCCACAGAGCACACCTGAGGATGCAATCTAGTCTCTGTGCTCTTTAATAAAACCTTAAAGGTTAAATTGCTCTCTCCCTCTCTCTCTTCCTCTGTGTTGCTATCATATTAAGAAACAGACCATGCAAAGAATTAAGGAGAAAACCAATAATGGAGGAACGTCTGAAGAGACCGGTGGTGTAAGCATCCCCACATACACAAGGGACGAAATGTAAATGTGATCAAAGGGAAGGCAAGAAAGAACAAAATGTAATTTTAAACATAAAACTACGGTAGAAAAAAAGCCAGCATCCTGTGTAATGCAATTTGTTTCAGATGCTCCCACTAAAACTACATTACAATTTTATTAGGGGGCTTGTCTTTTCACATAAATTTTACTCTAGTGACCATCTTGTACAACAAAACGCTGCTCTTATCTACAAGAGAGTGCCTGTTTGCTGTGCAGGTGGAAGGAAAATGTCAAGGTTACCTTTTGAAGGGTTGAGACCAGAGAGGATCCTTGGTTTTTCTGAGAGCTGACCTCTCCGACATGTCTGTAACAGTGGATTTGTGCTGTGATGTTGACCATCAGGGTGTGAGGAGTGCTGTTAAGGCCCACACAGCTGCACACATCTTCTGAATCCTCTCCCTGTTCGGGTGATAGATACTTCACCATCACTCCTAAAACCATACCTGTGTAAAAACACAAGAAATTATATTACACTGGGAATTTGCACATTAAGATTCTACACAAAAATCACAGGAAACATTTGAAATATCATGCAGCTGTTATAGGCCAAAGTACAACTCCTGCAGTAATACCACAGGGAATGAAACATACCCTTAAGGAATATTAGAATACCACAGATAGGAATATTAAAGAAATGTATTATAGGGATTAAACTTGTTTTAATGATGAAAAATAAGGGACAAAGGGGATGACTTTAAAATTTTACATATGAATAATACTGTTTGTTGGCCTTGAAGAGCTGGAAATACAGTAAACAGACCTCTGAAACTAAAATCTGTGAAATCTAGTTCCACTCAGCCTTCTACCTCTGGTGAGGCAATGTTACATAGAAACTGAGTAAACTATCACCTGTGATCATCATGGCAAACAACCTCGAAAATAGGCAGCCTAAAATAAAATTATTTTCAGTATAGTTGTTTTTGTTTACCTCATTGAAAGCCCTGTCCTCACATCATGCTTCATTTTGTACATCAGTTACATAACTTGCATCACTTTGAATTTTGAATGACACAACAAAGATTTATGTGAGGCAAAATTAAAAGGTCAGACTCCCTTCCGCAAATAAAATGGCAGGTAAAGTAGGCTTATATTATTTGGCTGTAACCTCCACTCCATCCCTGCTTATGGCTTCAGCACTAATTTGTGGCCTAACTCTTTTTAAATTAAGAATTTAATTACTTTTTAAAACTGCAGAGTCAGGAAGTTGTGTTGAATGGCTTCCGTGCCCTGTTTTAGTTCAAGCTACTTACCAAAAAATATTGCAACTCCAGTTTCATGTATCAGTCTGTATTTAAATTGTTTCAACTTCCACACACTCAGAATGGTTACAATTATGAGCCCAACAACAGCGAGTACCGCTGCGCTGTCTTGTCTGTGTTTCACAAATTCCGACATGTTCCCCGTTTATCTCAGGACTTCGGAAATAACTGTTGCACTTGCCATTCATTTCAACAACAGCAACATCCGCATCAAAACTCAAGTGCACATGCTGCCTTCAGGGGATCCTCGGAAACAACTCGGTTCAAAGCCCGGTCGAAAAAAAAAAAAAAAAAAACTAAATAAGCCGTAAAGCAAAAGTGTTTGGGTTCATAGTTGTTTTTTGCGGAATTCCTAGAAGGAAGAGTAAAAAAATATCCCATACACGGAGCATAAAATGCATGTTTCATGTGGTGGCCAATTTAACTAAAAAGTCAAGTGAGGACATGTAAGAACAAATCAAGTTTACAGGCAGTTATTGACAAGGGCACGCTCACGGCCTCCAAGAATGACAGATTCAGGCAACAGCGGCATCATAAATAGTCCCGATTTTCTCAATCCACTTTACTGTGACATTATGGCGTTTTTAAATCGTAATTCCCATATTTTGACAGTACTTGAAGGCAAAAGGACGGCAGGGTGCCAGCCTCTCAGCCGCCACCAGATGGCGCTAGACACAAAGTAATGCAGGTTGAGCTACTGCATGCGCTCCATTTCATTTGATAATAAATCTCAACTCTCTTTGTTCATGAGTCTGCCTGATTCTGTCACTGATTTTCGTCCTTGTCCGTGGTTATTATTTAGTTGTTTGGTTGTAATTATTTATTCTGACAATTCCTCTTAACCTGTTTAGTTAATTTATAAACTACAAATATGATTTTTGAAAAAGAATAAAACAAGCCTTTTTTTAAAGTTTTGAAATAAACACACTTCTAATAAGCTAATAAGAGATTTTGCACTTTGGTGTTATTTCTGTGACTAATTAATTGCCATATTTTAGCAGAGGCACTCTTTTATACCACTATAGAGTGAATTGCGCGTGCACGTTTTCTCGCGCGTGCACGTTCCCTTTAATAGTATTACACAAAGGTAGCTCATTTTCATAAAGGCCGGGCAAACATGTGCAGCACTCAAGTCGGTGTTCTCATAAAGAACTGAGGGCAGCCTTTCAGCTTATGCCTCCTTTTCATTTGATAAGTCAGTTTTTAGAAAGAAAACACAATAAAAACTGAAGCATATGAGAGGCTGGTTTCGCCATATGCGGTGTTACTCTCGTGGGCTAATGAGTTTTTGTAAAGTTAATGCCATCTTCCAAAGCACCAGGATCAAACTAGCCCTAGGCTCATAACCCAATTAAATATTCATAGTCAGTTCTCTTTGCATTCCCTTGGTTCCGCAGATGTTACTATTTTTGCAGGATGGTCCCTTCATCATTGTGGATTCTGTCCAGTTCTGTCTGGTGCCCACTGATTCTGGCCCAGTTTTCCCCTTCCGGGATATGGCCACATGCTACCACCGCCACTGTCATCCTGACTGCAAAGCGGACTTTGAAAGAGACGTGGCCACATTTGCCTTGTGACGGCACAGTGTGCAGTAACGTGAGGAGCTGAAATCTTCTGAGCCTGGGCGCTTTATTTTCAATACCATCTCTTGTTTCAGGTACAGCCCTCTCCTTTTGAGGCTAAAGCTTATTTAAAAATGCGAAAATATAATAATAATCATAAGAAAAACGGCTGAACAGTATGAAAGTGTCTATTTTAGCTCATTTATTTGTTGGTTTATTTACCAGTTTCATGATGCTCTCAGCAGATCATCCCTATTCATTATACCTCCTTGTTTTAATATGACAAAAGTGGGTCCCACTATAAAAGGGATGCGGAGGGAAAAAATAGAAATGTGGGCAAAGTTTACACTGGGGGCGGTGTTCCAGACAAGACAATATTAGAATAATCGCCTAGCAACCGCGACCGTAAACAGACCGCGGATGTCGTAAAGGCTAAAGAGGCTGGTGTTGAAAATAGTCGAAACAGAACCCATTGTGGTATTGAAGAGGAGTGAGCTGCAGCCCGGGAGAAGAAAAAAGGGGCATTTCTGTGACCACAAAGGGACTCATGATAAGCGGACAGATATGGATATTAATGCACAATATAGACGGGCTTGTCCGCTGTGAAAAGGACCGCGTCGTCCATTGGGAAAGATCCGGTATACGAAGAGTTAAGACCCTACATCACAACTGTTTATTTCAGCAGCTAGCAGGCTAGCTGGCTAGATACCTCGGAGCTGGAAATGGGGAGCCCGTGTGAGTTTGCTTGATCGAGCTCTTCGTCGTGCTTTCAATAAGCTATACCTTTTTTTTTTTTTTTTTTTTTAGATGTGGTCGCTTGCGGTTCAAAGTGTCCATCGCCCGCTTAGTAAGTAGCCGCAACTTTGAAGAAAGATGTCAACTGAGCGTTAGACATTTCACTACTGCCGAGCCGGAGTGGGGGAAAAAAGTGGTCCAGGTCTGTTTGACAGTTGTTGTTTTTCTGTTTGTGATGCCAACTTCCTTTGAACTAACCGTTATCTTCTATGAATGTGCATGCGTGGACTGTTACGCGTCACTGGGCTTATTCTCAAGCCTTGTCTTGGCTAAATGAAAAAAAAAAGAGAGAGAAAAAAAACCCACATGGTCTTTCCAAATGCCTCTATCTGCAAACAGTGGCAGTGAGTATAAGGATGCCATCAGTGTCACTGTTAAAATCAGTTTTGGAGATTGACAGCGCTGTTACGGTAAACTTACTCGGCATCGCGAAAAGGATTGTTTAATATATGTAAGAGCTCACCTTACATCTGCTTTTCACCCCTTAGTTGTTTCGTTAACAATAAGAGCAGATAAGGCGTGCAATTTTATGCTTAATTAACAGGAGAAGAAAAACGCAACTATACAGTAGGCTGCTGTCTGCATGCATATAGGTTGTGTGCACAGTGTGCTCTCCCTTGACCATATTTATTCCTTTCCCTAAATGGATGCAGCAACCTGTATCAAGTTATAGGCCACTCACAGCACTGGTGTGAGACCGGCATTGAATTGCATCATAATGAAGATTCAAATTATCTCAGATTATTGAGTGCAAGAATAACCATCACTAAAAAAACAAAATGCTCTTGTTGCCTTCCACGTAGTTTCCAACTTGTAGAAGAAAAGCAGATCAACAGGTTAACACTTGACCAACTTAATTTTAATTGATTTGCTTGGTAGTAACTCACCCGTTTGTCTCCATTGTTGACCGAGGCAAACAGCATGGTGGGTGAGTCGTTTGCCCAGCACACAGTAAAGATCAGGCTTTGAAACTGAAAAGTGTAATTCACAATAATAGCCAGAATGATATGACTGTGAGATTTCCACAGTGCAATGATTGCACACTCTTTTAAATAACCTGGCCTTGCTGTTATTTTTTTTTTCTTCCAAGGGAAAAAAAGAGTGAATTACTACAACAGCAGTTGTTTGGTCCAGAAAAGCTTATTATGAAACCTAAGGCATTTGACCATAGAGTGTAATGAATAGAATGGGCTACTTAAAATTAATTTCTCTGTAACAGGAGACTACTGCTGCAGTTTTTTTCTGCAAGGTTGGCCGGCAAGGGAACTATGAAAATAGACTGATGTGCTTACAAAGTTCTGGTGGTGGCTGATTTGAATGTTGTTTCCTAGCACTCTGTGGGGGAGAATCTCGTAATGGTAGACTAAAAGCTCCCACAGGAGCAGTACAATTTTGTAGGTTTTTTTTTTTTTTTTTTTTTAAACCTCATTCTCAATCATTCTGAGATCAGGCAACTTGCTGTACAGCTGTGACAAATGGAGCCACACTAGCTGACCTGGAATCATGCAGTAAACATAGCCGTAGGTTCATGTAGGTAGTCAATTCTATTTTCTTTTAATCCTTTACTGGGATTATAATTTCTGTACAATGAAGCTTCTTTGACAGCTTGTTTAATCACTTTAGGTGTATTCTCCCTTAGATGACATTTTGATTGCAACAGTACTAGCATTTGATGTAAATGCATAATACCCTTTCAAAAGCTGTGTGTGTTAAAGCTGGCTCATTAGGATCTGCGAGTGTTTAAACGAAACAACACAAAAATATTATCAACGGAAGAATCCACAGGAGGTCTTGCAAGTTCAAGTGTGTCCCTCTAAAGACTGCGGCAGTTCGGTGCCAAATAAATACCATTGATATTCTCATTAAAACCTCTAGCGTTTGGTTTGGGCCAGAGATAAATGGACTGATGTGCGTGCGAGGATGCTGCTAATTGGTGCTTATATTCTGAGGACTCAATTTTCCATTAGGCATGTGAATGTTCCTGTCATTTGTATCTATCCATCACTGTATGCGTGTTTGCTGTACTGAGGCAATCCGGCTGTGGATGAATGTTTTTGTGATCAAACATTATTGACTCCCTCAGTCGATAACCTTGGCAACAGTAGTTCCTCTCTCCGGCTGGAGCTGCACAAGGGGGAAGGGGGTGGGTCGGAAGGCTGGCTTTTCCCTGGCTTTCAGTGAGGCTTGCTGGTAATGCCACCGGTCTCCAGGGTTGATGCGCTGATGTGTATATGTGCTGATATGTGTGCGTCCATTCAGACAGAGAACAGTTGCTTTGCTTTCAAGCGATCTCTCACCGTTCACATTTCACAGGCTATATCTGTTAAGTTCCCCTCTCATCCCGCTGTCCTGTGGATTTACCCTGATTGGCATGGTCTGTCTTTATTTCTTTCTCTCTGATGCTCTGCCTTTCTTCCTCTGTCCTTCCCTTTCCATTTTGCTAAGTCTTGCACTGTATTTCAGTCCCGTTCCCTACTTTACTTTCTCTTCGCACTCTCTTTTGCATTACCAGTGAAATTAATCAACCATGTGCACGTCTGGCTTGACTTCATTATATCATAATGAAGTTTAGCCTCAGGTGCCGTGAAGGAAATGGTTTAGCTCGAGAGTAGCCTAGCACTCATACACCATTATCTGAAACCACAGTTTTACACAATGAGCTGTGGAAAAGGTTATTCAAGAGGGAAATTTCCTTTTCAACCCCACTTTCTTATCCGGATGATTTTCCTGAGGTTTATAAAAGTTGAAATGTTAGGATATTACGATGTCATCTTCTTTTGTCTTGACCTTTGTCATTCTGTTTTAAGCCAACATGGGGCCTATTGCTTTATCTCGCGCCTGTTCTGTCCCAGTAATGAGCCGTTTTGCGGCTCTTAACATCTGCCAAACTTGGAACATTTTGAATGCGAGACTCATCTCCCATGCATGAGGAGTCAGGCATCCTTTGATTTGCCCTCTTTTCTTTGCCTCTCTGTCGAAGCGCTCTGCGCCATACTTTGTAGAGTGAGTATGCTGAAAAACTTCCGTACCCCACTTTTGGCAGTGGCTCGGTATGATGAGAGGTAATTTGGTTCTCATTCTAAACAGGGTTTTTCCCTTGGTATTATGCATCCCTCTGTCTCTCCATCTCTCTGAATGCAGAAGGAGCAGAGGTTCCGTGGTGTGGGGAGGCAAGGGAGGCTAATTTAAAACACAAGTTTTTGTGGGCACAATGAGGTTTGTCCAAAAGAAAACACTGCTTTAAATTTCACTGGCCTTCTATTAGGATGGGTTACATCTGTGTTAGAATCAGCTGCATATGGCTTTCATTTAGGGCTGAAAGTGAACTTTACCCTCACCAGTAAAAATGAAAGGGCAATCTTCCCACAGGATTATTCCAAGTCTAGAGAGTGACTTAGACCAATGCAAAACAAGAGAGTAAACTAGTCATGTAGGTGTAAAATTCACCTACATCATTAAAATTTGCCAACTGGAAAAAATATCTTGTTGTAAATTACCATTGCATCTTTTCAGTAGAGCTAAACGCTTTAGACACCTCCATAGTGCTGTCGGGCATATTGCAGCAGCCTGTAATACTTACATACAGCAAATCTTGTAGCTGTTAATTATTTTACCAGCTAGAGATATGCTGAACAACATAACAACCATATTGGTCTTTTCAGGTAATTCTTTGTCAGGTATAGCCAATCAGTGGCAGTTTGACATACTTCATTATTGACATTTTAAGCATTTCAACACAACAAATTTCTCCCAGTAACAGAGGGGAATTGCCTTATGTAGATTATCTAGTCACCCCAATAAGTCAGTAACATTATTCATGTAATCCAGGTATTCTCCACAGGTAACTGAGATCTCATACTTTCTCTTGAGAAGAGGAAGAAACTCTGTGCTCCTAGTGTTAGCCGGCGGCCAGTGTATCTCATTACTCTTAAGGGCCTGGTTTAGGGCTTGTTTCAGCTTGCCCTGACTCTCCATTGCCTGCCCTTAGGGATCAAAACTTGATTTTGAGTATCTTCCCAGGCTGCCCGAGGTTATGGCCGTACCTCTTAGCCCCACTGCCCAGTCCTACCTGAAGCACATCTCTGCCCCCCTACTCTAGGTCCGCGCTGCCAGATCTTTGCCGTTGCTGCCCGTGTCAGATGTTAAATCGCGCTTGAATGGAGATCATATAGTGTCGGGGTTGTTCAGTTGTTCACCCAAGCAATCAGGCAGACATGCTTTTTGATTCTAATCAGGGTTTTTTTTTTTTTTTTTTTTTCTCCTCGTAACACTGACTTGCTTGATTTTTGCCAATGTCATTCAGTTCCCCTTCCTTCCTACTGAATGTGAATGCAGGTCTTAAATTGCCATGTTAGCTCTCTTTTTAGCTCTTTTAATTCAAGTGGGGGGGGTGGACATTGTTGTTTGGTCATTGTCCACATCCTTGACTGGAGGTATTTGTCAAAGTGATTTTACCTGGATTGTTTATTCGCTGAATTATTTTGCTGAAATGCTTTATAGATGAACTGCCAGTCTATAATAGATTAGTTTTACCCTTGTGTTTCTGAGATATTCTGAGTATTTTAAACATGCACTGTAAAATAAAAAAGGAATCCTATTGATGATTCCAAAATTAGACTACATTCAGCAGTTACTGTTTGTTTTGCTGTGGGAAATGTCCCTTCATGTGGGAAATTTTACCACATAACATAACCTTTAAAGCGTAATGGTCTGTTTTCAGGAAGAAAAATTGGAGCTTGACAAAAGAAGGAAAGAAAATGCAAGATGTAGCCATATCTTTAATACTGAATCAATTATTTCCCAAGAGAAATAATTGATTGCTTTTTAAAGCGAGTAAGTAACTCACAGTTGGTCTCCTAACCTCCATCATATTTGCAAAAAGGAAATCCTTGGCCTGCTGTTGAACAATTAGTTTTTTGCAGAAGGTAGGGAGTAAAGTGTTTTTTGTTTGCTTTTTATTTTTTTATCAACACATTTTGCTATAGCTTCCCCACACTGTATTTTACATGAGTAATGCTCGCCTGATTTTACTGGGCGTATTTCACACAGAGGTGCAAGGCAAGACCTAGTGTATTCAGCTTCTTATCTTGCCCCTTGTCACACTCCACAGCTGCACATCTCTCACAGTCACTGTTCTCATGGCTGGCTCCGGCCCCGTGCCTTCCCCGATCTCAGCCACTTCGATCTGAACGTAAAATGCAGGGAACCCATCGACACGCACACTAATCACACCAGTGTGTCTGCTTGTTAGCCATGCCCTCTCAAGTCAGCTATCCTAATAGGCATGTCCTAATGAGCTCTAATTGAGGATGGCCAATTTGCATGGTCAGAGCCATTGTCTCTTTCGCAAAGCGACTTCTAAAGACTCATTGCTAAGTAGCTGATCAGGGGTCTAACATGGCTATATCAGGGGTAGACTGTCGGGGGCTATGAGGTTTTCAGAGAGCATTGCTCTGTGCTGATACAGCGAGCCCAGACGTTCTTTACCCCGTGCTTATTTCTTTCCATTCCACTCACAGCTGACATCAACCTGCCGAACAGATGCATTCACACCATGCCTGGGGAGGAGTTCTCACTGTTTTTTTGTTTTCATTTCTTTCTTTCTTTCAACCCTTGACATTATTTTAGTGACACCAGCCATTTTCAAAGAGACAACTTCAAAGCTTGATTAAAACCAAGCAGGGCAACTCTGATCAAAGGTTAAACTACACGCAGCCTGAGTCTCTTCACAATGTGGAGTGGTTCTTCTGTTTGAAGAGAGAACGAATATGACTAGATTTGTGAGCACTGTGTTACTGTTGTAGTATGCAGAGCGCTTGTTATTTCGCGGTGCATCAGGGGGCAAAGCGATGGATATTCTTCCAGCTGCAGAGTGAGGTCCTCAGAGGAATCATCTCCAGAGTCCAGACCACTTTATTTATACTAAGAGAGGAAGTTGTACATTGCCTCTTAATTTGATCAGTGACACCTTCCTCCCTTTCGATCATTTTTTAAAAATCTGGTTTGTAAGAAGCGATTTCCCAAAGAGAAAGAGCACAAACGGGCAGGGCAGGTTTATTGCATTGGCTGTGGGCCATCTCGTTTCTGCTCAAAAAGTAATGAATTCTCTCAAATGACCCAAGCAATTCCAATTTGTGAAACAATTTCATATGCCACAGAAAAGTGCTTCTTTGTTTTATAGGAGGTATTGCATGCCGGTACTTGGGGGTTCAAGTTCCAGGCCCAGCAGTGGAGAAATTAAATTAGCCTTTTTCACTTGTTATCCATGACCAAAAGGGCTACATTCAGTGTTAGAACAGTTGTAAATGAAAAAAATGCCTTTTTGGCCCTGATGTAATGCGTTTCCCTGTTTCTTTGCTTGATTTCAGGCCTGCTTGTTGAAGGTTTCACACACACACCAAGAAGGGACAACATGACTCACTGGCCTCTGCCTGAGCTTGGCACGGGGCAGCTGTGCCAACCTCGTCCCTGCCTGCCACTTTAGAAGATACACCAGTACACCATGACGGAGAGGCATTGAGGTTAGCCCCTGACGAACATCCCGGTGCCCTTCCTCTCCCCAGTCCCTCAAGATCCCCCGTCCCCTCCCCATCCTGCCCCAACATGCTCCGCTTCCTGCCTCTCAAACTTGGCCGCCTCTACCGCTGTCTGAAGCTCCTATTGGTGGTGGGCTTGTTTGTCATCCTTCTGATGAACACCCACAACCTGTTTGCCTCCTTCCAGAAGAATGAGCTCACTGACAGACGCTTCATCAACCTCAATAAGTGTCCCGCCTGTTTTGGCACCAGCTGGTGCCGCAAGTTCATGAATGGCCAGGTGTCCTTTGAGACCTGGGGTCGTCTCCGATTCCTAGATGTCTTCAATGTCAAGAATGTTTACTTTGCTCAGTATGGAGAGCCCAGGGAGGGCACCCGTCGGGTGGTGCTGAAACGACTAGGCTCCAACCAGGAACTGGCTGACATAGACCAGAAAATCTGCAAGCGGGCCACAGGCAGGCCACGCTGTGACCTCATTCAGGCCATGTACAAGACAGAATTTGCCCGGCTCAACGGGGATGTTCGTCTGCTCACTCCAGAGGTGGTGGAGGGCTGGTCAGATCTGGTGCACTGCCCTTCTCAGAGGCTGCTGGACCGTGTGGTCCGCAGGTACGCTGAGACCAAAGACTCAGGCAGCTTCCTGCTCAAGAACCTCAAGGACACAGAGAGGATGCAGCTGCTTATGACCTTAGCATTCAACCCAGAGCCACTTGTATTACAGGTACTGTGACCTTTTTAATGTTTTTTCCCATTTTATAATGTTCATAGCAACATGCGCATGATGCCATTGTCATTGCTATTGTTGTTTTCCTAATGAATCAGTGTTCAACTAAACAAATGGTTCAAGAAAATACCTCATTTTGATGAAGAGCTATGCATCAGTCTATCTGTGGAGCTAAGATTGTGTGATGAGGCATGGTGCTTCGATTGCCCTTGGTAAATAAAGAGCCTTGAGGAGAATAGGAGCATCAGTGTAAAGCAGGCTAGGGTGTTGGCCAGCCAAGCCCCCACCAAATTACAGGGTGAGAATCCTCATTTTCCCTCCGCTGCCACAGATCTGAGACGAGCACTAGACCCTCCCTAAAGTCTAAGCCTACAATGAGACTAAACCTCCCTGATCTAGATTCCAAATATTCCCCTGCTCAGTATGGAGAAAGGTTTAAGTGCTGTGGCCTCCCAAAAGATGAGGGATTTTGGCTTGCGGCAGTATTGCATATTTAACACTATATGTAGGGCAGTTTTGAATAATTCAGGGGTGCATCTGTAAATGGTCTGAGTTGTTTTTATTTTTAACGCCTCTCTGGTCATTGGTTCCTGATCATTTGTGGTTGACTGCACTTGAGGGAATCTCTTACAGTGCTGCTCAGTGTTATTATCACCAGTATTGTTTATTGTAAATTATTTATTCTAAAATATTAGCCTAACAGTGTTTTTTAGTTGTGACTTCTTATTGTTATCACTTTTAGCATAACGGTATTGATACAAAAAAACAAGTTGTTGAAGCAACAAAATTGAAAATTGCATGATACACGTGAAATACAGTGACTTAATTCAGGGGTGTCAGTTAAATTCCATATAAATGCAGTAGTTATATAGGAACATTATCTAGGCAGTGCAAGATAAAAACAGACTGTAAACAAAAAACAAATATTGTATTATTGATGCAAGTAGTGTAATTTAAAAATGATATGTACTCTAGTGTTCATTCAGTTACATTTCATTAGTTCCTGAAGGTGTAGGTGCCAGTTATATATATATTTTGTTCTCTTGTGTTGAAAATCTTTTTCAGTTACCAGAACGTAAAAGCTGCCAAAATCAAAATGAACGCTTCTTAAAATGTTCTCTCACATAGGCTGATTGTCTTCCTTTGACATCAGGTCAGGATATTATCGCCCAGCCCTATTCTGTCATCCTCCATGTCAAGGCAGATGTACTGTACCGTGTATCATAGAAGCACCATCACCATCCTTTTCCCTCGCTGATTTACAAGCAGCCAATCAATTGTAATTTCAATATGGCATTGACCATGTCTTGTGAGGGGTCAGAACAACAATGGTTACGGTCTGTGTAGACATTCAATAACTTGCACTGACCTCCAGCCCCCCCTACGCAGGGCCGGACACCTCCAGGCCTTTCGGGGGACAAAAGGCAAGATCAGCCCTTAACTCTGGTCGATCTATAAAATCTGATTAGCCTTGTGTGGTCGCTCGCCCTACCCCCCCGTTCTCCTTTTCCTCTTCCTCTCTCCTTTTGTTGCTTCTCTGTCTGTGTCATCCTCCCCTGTTTTCGCCCGTTCCCCTGTGTACGCTCGACCGACTCTGGCCAGATAATTCCATCAGCGTTTTAATGCCATTATGCCAGTTCAGAGGCTCGGTGAAGTGCACACATCACATCACACACACACGCAAACGCACCATGCACACAGTCCTTGCACAACTCTCTTCGCTCATTGTACTGAGTTGCCACTGCATGTTTACAGGGACTCATAAATTGTTGATCCAGGGCTGAACTTCTGACCTGTGGGCATAAGCGAGCACCTTGGCCTCTGAAAACTCACCAGCACCAGGAAAGGGGTGAAAGGCAGTGGACATGGATTGCAGGGGATGATTAATGCACAAAGTAATGTGCCAGACAACTTAAATAGGACCAGATCTTTAGTGCCTTGACTGTTCCTCAGCATCACTGAACTCATAAGATGAGGACAAAATTTGCTGAGAGACTTAGAGACCCTATGCACAAGGTTAGGCAGCAGTAGACCATAAAGAATTAATGGTGTCTATGGAGACTGAACAGAGGATGTGCTATAGTACAACACCCTGGTTTCACTTCTTTCTTGCTACAAGTCAGCGTATGGGGACTGAATCTGACGAAAAGACCAAAGAATGTATACCAAGTTTTATGAACAGTCATTTGATGAAATCTGATCTCCACTGTACTGTTTATCACGCTGCCCATTGTTTGGCCTAGACACGTACTTCAGTATGCCAGGATATAGTTTCACAACTCTTAATCAAGTTGGAGAGGCAAGAATCACTTACTCTATAATTCAAGTGTGCTATATTTAGACGCGATGTTTTCCTACTGTTATTGGTCGCTAGTGGTGTGGTTTTTCGGGCTTTTCTCTGCCTCTCTCCTCTGGCTTTATTCAGCTGAATAATGCGAATAACATTGCTGTTGTCTGCTTGGCGAGCTGCTTTCACTCTCCGGCACTCTCTCTCTCTCTCTCTCCCTCTCTCTCTCTCTCTCCCTCTCTAGAATGGCTTCTGTTTCCAGTCTTTTGAAGCCACAGGCAGTAAATCGGCCCTGTTTCAGTATGAGAAACCAGACCCTCTTTGTCAGTAGGAAAACAATCTGCCGTGTGTTTCGGGTTTGGCCAACAATGCGTTTTCTGTGTGCGCTCTGTGGAATACAAGCACACACACCCCCACCCCCAAACCCACCTCTCTGTCACGTGGTAGACAATTTGGCTTTGGGGGATAAATATTTTTGGAAGACAAAATGACGACAGTCAAACAAGAAAATCCTCATGAAATGAGAAGTCCCTTATGCAACCACATCTTTTTTTCCCCTCTCGCCTTACCTTAACCACTGTTTTGTTTTTTGCTTTTTTTTTTGTTGAAATATTGGCTTAGAAAAAATTAATTATTTTGTATATGCTTTTTGTATTTTTGCTTTCCTTAGTTTTCTTTCTTTCTTAGTTTTTACTGTGCATATTATGCATATATTATAAGTTGTTCCTTGCACAACCACTTAAATTACATGCAGAAATACGTTGTTATGGCAATTACTTGGTTCTCATTAAAAGTGAGTAATGTTGTTTTTCACATATTTTGCAAATTGAACTATTTGAAATGGCCTTTGCCAGACATGGCTTCTCTGCTCCAGCTCGATGACTCACTGATTCATCAACTGATGGTCGTGTTTGATAGACTCTGTCTGGACCAGCCTTAAATTAGTGCGATTTACCCCTAGCCCTCGATTCCAAATCATTAAGCTCGGGTGAGCTCACCAGGAGCATGTGACTGTGCTAGCACCCCTTTTTGGTCCTCAGCCCTGTCTTGCTCAGTGAAGCTGAGAATAAGATGTGACAGGCCTGTGGGGTTAACTCAGTCAAGGGTACTCTCATCTCCTGCAGACTCAAATCTGTGCTCTCCCGGACACCCCTTTCTCCCTTTCGTTTACCGTCCCACCACACCTTCTGCAGTTCCACTGCCCCATTCAGCACCCTAGCCTTTCCTGACTCCAAGACATGGCCTTCAGGAGATGTGAGGCTCTCACGCGATGCTGTCTGTTTTCCAAAAGCACAAAAGTCTGACACTGACATGAAATCTGCGATGAGACATGAACAGAGAGGAACAGGGAGATTAGGGTGATGACCCGATCTCATATTCCTCCCAAGGTTTTTGACAGACGCATTTTAACGCAAATGTGAAAGTAAACATTCACAGCGCTTTGAGCAAACACACTCACTGCTTGTTTGCATTTTTTAAAAGGAGGGGGACGCCTCCTTGCCACGCTGTTGATTTAATGAGGCTAGGCATAATCTAATATGATGCTCATCCACTTTGTGAAACCAATCCAAAGTAAACAGTATAAATCTTATTGTCCAGCTTTCTCGGCCATGCCTCTTTGCAGGAAAAAGACCAAAGTCTGTTTTGTTTGAGTTTTGTTTTATTTGTTTCCGTTTAATCTCAGACACTGCACGCTGTCCAGGCTTAAGCAAGATCCCTCTGTCTCCGGGGCGAGCTCAGTGGCCGAGGTCCACCGGTAAATAGTATTTAAGTTGCTAGGCAGTGATTAGTACCTTTTGTTTTTGGGTCTGGGGGATTGTGATGCTCTTAGCACATAAGAGGGGGGCTTGTGTACGCCGCTTAACCCTGTCTCAAGTGCTCCCAAACCCCCTTTCATTATTCTTATAGGCCTTTGTGTACAGACTGAATCCTGTTAGGATAAGACAGGGAGTTATCTGGGCCCAACTCCCCTCTTTTGGCTGCCCTCCCTGGATGGAGGCCCTGGTGGAAAGGGGAGAAGAGGAGGAGGGGAGTGAACCGTGTGTGCATGTGTGTGTGTTGCACAAGCCAGAGCCTATGTGGTGTTTTCCCCCCCATTTGAATGAGCCAGACTGCTCGTGTTACCATAATCCTTTCTCTCTTTCTCCCAGTCTCTCTCTTTCTCCAAACACACATAGACAGATACACACACACACACACACACACATGACAGCTGTGTTTGGTTAGGTAAATGCCTGTAGCTGAATGCCGCCCCCCCCCCTCCACGACCCACCCACCCCTTTTTTTAGTTTCCTCCATGCCCCAGCTTCCTACTGTTACAGCACACCCCCCAGCCTGCCTCATGCCCCGCTCCTCAAGACCCAGTTTCTGCTACACTGGAGAGGCTGAGCCCATTCATAACTCTCCCTGGGCCCCTTTACATGGCCGCAACCAATATGGGCCGGTAACAAGTGGCTCTTTACTATGCTCTCCTTCTCTGGAGAGCCTGGGGCCTAATGTTAGAATAAGAACATGCCTCTTATCGCATCGGCTAGCCTGCAGTCATATAATTGACTACTGCATTAAAGTGTTCGGCACCTAGCTCCTGTCAGAGAAAATATGGTGGGCAGGGATGCACCGTAGCATACTCCAGCCTCTCCTGCACTGGTGGCCAGTGTTCAAACCCTCATTATTAGAGACAGTTATTAAAGAGCTCTATTCAGTGAGTGAATATAACATTGATTTACTAAGGGGACTGCTCTCAGGCATCTTTTCTTCTTGGTCCTGAAATTCTTTTTTTAGCACAAATTGATCCTTGTCGGGTAGTTTTGTTTTTGCTCAACCTCTTCCGCAGCACACGGTCAGCTCCCCGACACACCACGCCAGCATGCTGCCTTAGCATAGTTCCACTGGTGTATTTGGCGCCCGTCCTGAAATAAACAACCCTTGATGTAGGCCTCAAACCCACAACCCTCAGGTCCAAGGCCAAGTTTCACTTGGGTTCCTCCCCAGCCGTGCGGGCGGCAGTACCACCTAGACTGAGTCAACACCGCTGCCGATGACTTAATACATCCCTCCTGTTCCAGCAGAGGGGATTTATAAGGTGGCTCTGCGCACTGTGGCTTAGATTCAGGTCGGCGGGGGTTTCAGCTATCAGCGAGTGGCAGGGTGTATACCAGCAACCCTGAGCTGCACCATCGCGCGCTCTCATTTCTCATCCTGCTCCCATTCCCTCTCCACGGAGCAGAGGCCTGCACAACTTGCGACCTCACTAACCCATTTCCATCACCACTTGGCAGAGCCCACTGAATCACACGCGCACTCTTTCTTCTTCTGCCGCACAAGCCTACACCGTCTTACTCATTCTCACTGCCTGCTCCCTCGGCCATGATTCCTCTTTTGAGCTCTGTCTTCTGTTTTTTTTTTTTTTTTGCCCTCCTGCTTTTTGCTGTCTTTGTTTGTCTCTCTATTGCTTTACACACACACTCACACACTCACACACACACACACACCACTCTTTTTTAGTCTCAGTCCTCTACATTGAAATATTTTCCTGCTTCCCAAGCCTGCAGCCAGTTACACACACTGTGACTTTGCACTCTTTGAACCACATATCTTGTACAGAAAGAGGCAGGGCCTATTCTAAATTCAGATACATACACTTCACAGTCTCTGTCTCTCACTACCCTTGGTTCTCCTTTTTACACACACACACACACACACACAGAGTCTCCTCAGCTTGGTGCTCTGACTAGGCATTTCCTGGCTCTATGTCTGGAACAGAGAGCCCCACTGCCCTGTTTTGTGGGTTTGGGGGTAGAAGAAAGCGAGCGAGGGAGGGAGAGAGAGAGAGAGAGAGAGAGAGACAGGGGAAAAGCAGGGGTTAGAAGGAGAGACAGCAGCAGGGTAATAGAGAAAGAGAGACACAAGAAAGGGGTAGCACCATGTGTGCCAGGCTGCAGAGTTAGCGCCGGCTCCCCTGTGGGGGCTGAGCTCTCGCTGTGGATTGACTGACTGGGTTTTAAACTTAAATGGCCAGCAAAATGCCAGACGGGGCCCACCACACATCCTCCAGACACACAAGGTCAACAGGAGAGCCTCACAAAAAAAGGGATGTGCTTTTTTTTCTCCGAGTCCAGCTTCACAGCCCGGGCCTAGCGGAGCAGATGTGACTCCTTCTAAACGCTAAGCTCCTTTGATGAGCAGGCTGTGTAATGTTCGTTTTGCAGCGACGGGGTTGAAAGGTTTTTTGCTGTTGTTGTTGTGTCTGACCAAGTGCGTCTGTCTTCCACGCTTCCTCAGCTTCAGCATGTGATCTTGGGACTCTCGACAAGTCCTGTCTGGACACGTTTGCCGTGAAACGGAGGGGTTCAGAGGAGGGCAGAAAATGCTGAGAATTTTCACCACGCCCTTCACAGGGGTTTTAACAAGGATGCACTTGCTGCACACATGAAACACACTTGTGGCAAAGTACTAATTTCCATTGTCTGTAATGAGTGAGAAGTGGTTGTGGTTGCGGGATGAAGGCAGACTGGTTCCTTTAAACTTTGCAGCTATAAACACTACTCTGTGTGTGTGTGTTTGTGTGTGTGTGTGTGTGTGCGCGCGTGTGATATGCCACTGTTCTTTGCAGGCTAGCCAAGACGATATCTTGGGAGCAGCTCATGTTTACGCGGCCTCTGAAAAGAGGTTGTTATCAGCCCTGGTCACGTTGCACGTTCTCATTCACATGCACTCGGATACAGTTTCACACATGCACACACATACACGCACACATGCACGCACAAAGAGCCTCTTTTGAACACACACACACACACACGCACGCACTTACACACACGCCCACACCCTCCCCTGAGTAGCCCAGTAGAAGGGCATGCCTTTGTCAGCAGATGTCAGGACGCAGGTGTGTGTTCCTGTGCCTCTCGCACCGTTCGTTTCATCCTCTCCTCCAGAGGCTGCCCATTTGTCTGTGGCCCTGTTTCATTTCAGCCCACTCCAATCTCTCCCCAAGAGGACGCCAGTGTGTCTACAGTATAACAGGGAGGGGGAGAGGACGGCACAAACACCCCCAGCCTTAGCTTATGTAGTGCACCTTACAATCTTCAAGATTAGATTTATGTTGACTTAGGCCTTGATTTAACTATAAGCTTTTTTCATAATGAGAAGATTCTGTTTTTAGAGTCTGTTTTCTGTCCCTGCTATGATCGTCTCCTGAGTTATGCTCATTATTTGTGAAATGCTGCAAGGAGGAATCGGAGTAGAAATGCATACAGTAAATAAAGAGATGCATTTAACAGCAGGTCTCCTATGTTTAAGATGTTTCTAAGCAGGAGACGAACCGCCTTCAACCGTCGACAAGAGTGAGGAGTCGTAGGACCTTTAAAGCAGTTAAAGCTGCTGGGTTGTGTCATTGCCAGTTTTGCATTCTCAGCGTTTCTGAATACCAGCACCACCGCTGGAAGACGGCTGGTGAAATTCACTACCTGTGCAGTCCCTACACACATACCTCCCGAGTCTGCTCCGAGATAAAGTGCACTGGATGTAATATTAGGCTCACTTTCCAATTTATTTCGCCCCCCTCAACGCCTCATTGCGGACGTTAATGACTTCTGCAGAGTAACCGTTTAAAGAGCGCTAAGGGAGAATGATTGGTGGGACACGTGGAGTATTTATCAACCTCTGCAATGGGCGAGTTTGAATCAAAAGCTCAGGTGTCCCACTTCCACGTGCTTGCCTACACCGTTCTGGTGGTTCTCACCATGGGGCTCGTGGGCGATAAAACTTAAATATTGGCCGAGTCAAAAGAATCCACTTAGCTCTTAGCTGTTAAGACCTTAGTAATTGATGCAGCACACCGAACCTGTCAGCGTGGTGAATGAGCAACATCTCTGTTAAGAGCCACGGACGAGGGCCGGACGGACATGAAGGCATTCTCATAACAGGCGCTGACGGTGTCTGAGAGTAGCCTTAGGGCATCCATCCCTCCCCTCCCTCCCATCCGCCATCCCCCCATCTGCCGTCGCTCTACTTTTGCACCCATTCAGGCTGCAACCTGACAACAAAGAGAGGGAGAGAGAGTGAGAGAGAGAGAGAGTGAGAGAGAGAGATGTGTTTAGCAGGCAGGTCTTTGCTGGTTTATTCCTCCTGTCCACTGGAGCGGAGAAGCGCAAGACACTCTGTTTGTCTCTTCTATTTGCCATCTCCATAGTGCTCTTTCTTTCTCTCTCTCTCTTCCTCGTTGTGTCTATCCATCTACCCCGCGGGGAGGGGGGAGAGAGGAGGGGGGTGTTTTACAAAGCAGGTTTAGCCGTAGAATTGGACAGGCTAACTTCTGTCAACAAGACAGAGCCGCTTAGATTTGCTGCGCCATAAAGCGATCTGAGGTTTGAATCCAGGTCAGAGGGAAACGGGCCTAATAGGGATGTACCACCATCTGATCCAGCTTCAGCCTAATCTTTCTACATAAACTTCAGAAATTAGGAAGCCAGTTTAGATATTTAGATGCTAAGTCCTAAATCCTAAAATGGGAATCCCCATCTCAGTAGTCTGAGATGGTCTTCACTCCTGCTTGTCCCATTATTTGGAAGTGCAGTCTGCCCACCATGACCCTGTCTTTCATTGTATCTGTTGCATTTTTTTTTTCTTTCAATCTTTGAGACATGTCTGAAACTCTTACAATCCTCTTTGCTGTCAAGTTTGGCATATCAAAGTGTCAAAGAGGAAAGCCAGGACTTTGTTAAAGACTTAGGGGAGGTTGTGGTGAGTCATGCCAAGATACAGACAGACAGACAGACAAGACAGGCTGCTGGAAGCCAGCAGTGCTGCCCAGACAGACTTGTGTCTGGCCCACAATTGATTGGACCACCTCAGGGAAATGGGCTTGACCAGACTGCCCTCCATGTAAGTTATCAGTGTCTTCCTCTCTTGGTGGTTGTTCTTTCTTGAAACTGATGAGGACACAAGATAGGACTAAGGTTTGCATTTACGATCCTTAAAGAGACTGTGATGTGTTCTAAATGTCAGCCTCTCTCTCTTTCTCTGTAAATGTGAAGTGTGGTGAGTCACAGGAATGTAACACTTTTGTACCGAAACCAAAAACCATGATTCTGCAAATTCTGCATTGAACCATTATTTTTTTTTTCACCACTGTTCTTGCATGTATTTTTTTTCCCTTTTTTTGGCCATGTGAAATTACAGTGAACACATTTATAATATGGAACATTCAACACTGCTTTTGATTAAAAATAATAATAATAATTCAAGTCTTCCACAAGCTGCAGACAAAGGCATTCTGTTGCTACATAACACAACCATTACAGAACATTGGCAAAAGCCCTATTCAGCGTTTTGTGTTGAATTGTTGGTATAATCTATGAAAAGGAAAGAAATTGAATTCTGAGCTGACAGGTAAATTTTGTCAAGCCATTCTGTGATACAAACCAAACTATAGCCTTATTTCAATCCAAACCATAGAAAGTGTTGACCATTATGTCCCTGGTGAGTCATATTAAGATCTCTGTCTGTTTGGTTTGAAGAAATTTCCATAGTTGTGTGTCCAAGAAGTGGCCCCTTGCACAGCAGCCTCGGCTTCAACTGAAAATTGCATGCAGCTTGTTGCCTCATGCTCTTACAGCACAGGTGGGCACCATATGCTTTGGCCTCCCCTACACTTAGCAAATTATAACCTAGTCAACAGGTATGATACGGGGCTTAAGAGGTGCATTAATTGTGGCGTATGCGAGGCAAAGATGTCTTGACTCCGGATAAAGGTGCGCCGGTGAACTTGCGAATCGCTGCATAATCATCCATTCACAGAGCTGTCACTCCTTTATCACATGCACCACTTCAGGACCACAGCTCCAGCATGGCAGGAGTCCAGCCGCTGTCAATGGGGTGCAGCAGCTGCATGGCCGGGAGGGGTGTTGTGGGGGGGGGGGGGGGGTTAAAATGTATGTTTTTAAATAATTTGTATTTCATTAAAGTTTAAAGGGAGCAAGGGCACCCATACATATTTAAAGGCCTTTCTCTGCTTAAATTGAAAGGCGGTCAACGATTGAATTACAGCAAGTGTAAGGTGAGAGGCAACGGTTACAATTGTTCACACCTTACCTGCGGTGACATGGTGTCTTCTCTGCCATATCTCCAAGGTGATTGGGTTTCAGGAAGTGCGGGTTAGGGAGGCTGCTGTGAAACATGAGCGCCCATGTTTCTCTCTGTCTCTCTCTCTCTCTTGCTCTCTCTCTCTCTGTACAGTGGCTGCCTGCCAGAAATGGCAGCCTAGGAGAGATTCCTAACGTAGGGATTGTGGGCTATCATTAAGTCAGCATATGGTAGGAGTGTTTATTGTAACAGACGGGAGCTTGTCACTCGTAACGCAACTCAGGTGGATTGTAAAAAAAAAAAAAAGAAAAAGAAAAAAATAAGAAAGAAAAAAAAATTGTTGTGGGTTTCATTCTGTTATTTTCCATTAATTTGTCCACACTCATCTGTAATTGCCCTGGTTATGAAATGGAAGAGAGAGAGAGAGATAGATGTAGTGGAAGCTCCTCATCTAGAGACTCAAGAAGAGCTATGGGAAGTGGTAATGAGACATACAGAATCCAGTCCCTTAGAGGCCTGGCTAGTTCGCCAGCTACAGCTGCTTCACACTCGCCTCATTTGAGTTGTCTGTATGTGTGGGTGTGAGTGTGTGTTTGCCTGTCCAGGCGATCATACTTGACTCTGAGTGATTGCAGATGATAATGGGGGTGTTTGTATGTGCAAGTGTGCATGTTGGTGTTTGTCTGCCTCCCTGCCTTGTTGTAACCTGCAGATATCCAGGTAGAAAACACCAGCTCTTATGACCTGAGGGAATCATACTGACAGAATGGATGAGAGTGTGAGAGTATGGCTAGCAGTTTTACCTCGGTTTTATTAATCAGTTTTTGCTTGTATTACACAGCAGTTTGTGTCAGGACACCCAAACTGCTCCAACAACTCGGTTAGCCAACATCTTGCAGCAGTTTGAATCGCCCCGTTGCTACATCACAACACATTAGGCTTTTCTGCTAACTGCTGCTACCACAAATCACCTCCTATCAGTTCTCTGGAACCACCGAGTACAGCAGTGTACATCAGCCCATAGCTGTAGGGCCATAACACAAACTGACTCCTTTCCTTTTATTAAATCCAATCTGTCATACCCGCTGCCGGCTGCCTTTCACGTGACGCTTTGGCAGATTTTCAATTATTGTATTTAGAATGGTGAATAAGGCCTACACAAGGCTGCACACAAACAAACACACACTCACTTACACACACACACACACACACACACACACACACACACACACCTAAAGAACCTTTACCTGGGCACTACTTTGCGTTTGGTGTGTGGGCATTTTCCTTTTTCTTATCCCTCTGTGTTGTGAAACTGATTTCTGTGCAAGTTAAACAAATAGTTTCTGACAGTCAGAGGGTTCTCTCAGTTCATGTGGTAGCCTCCTCTTTTCAAAGCCAACGGGGCACTTTTTTTTTCTTGACTGACTCTGCACTACACAGCACGACTACTTTATTTCTTTCTTCTTAAACTCTCTTTGTTCCCTGTTCTCCTCTTTCCCTGTCTCCTCCTTTCCAGAGCTTTCCGTCTGACGAAGGCTGGCCGTTCGCCAAGTACCTGGGAGCGTGCGGGCGCATGGTGGCTGTCAACTATGTGGGCGAGGAGCTATGGAGCTTTTACAACGCACCGTGGGAGAAGAGGGTGGACCTGGCGCGTCAGCTTATGGACATCGCCGAGCAGCTGACCAACAACGACTTTGAGTTTGCCCTCTACCTGCTTGACGTCAGCTTCGACAACTTCGCCGTGGGCCCACGCGATGGCAAGGTCATCGTCGTCGACGCCGAGAACGTTCTCGTGGCAGACAAGAGGCTGATCAAGCAGAGTGAGTGTCATCACCTAAACACATATACTGTGTGTTTTAGGTGTTTATTCATGTTTAAGACTCAGAATTGTCTATAAACCCTCAGTTGCCCTACCATTTCCTCTTTGTTTGCAAACATGCCTGGAGGTATAACAGGGCATTCACTGCATTTTGGGCACTATGTTTTCCACAATGCAGAAAATACAGACAGAATCATCTAATTTCAGTCACATCAGTCAGTCGCATCAAAACAGCTGTGAAGCATCGGGCTATTTAGGTAACTTATTTTAACCCTGGCTTATTGAAAGACTATCAGCCTCTGACACTTTTTACAGTGTCAGAAGCACTGAAGCACTTTCTTTGATTAAAAAAAAAATAATAATAAAATAATAGCACAATTTTATGTTACCAATTCATCGATATTCATTAAATTTTGAATATTTTCTTTCTAAATTATTGAAATTTTATTTGTCCACCACATGATTAGACATTTTGGATGACAAATTGTGCCCAAATCATGAAATAAGAATTCAGAAAAAACTTTAAATGGAAAATGCGTAATTTGCGCAAAAAAAAAAAAAAGATAAATTTTATAGTTAATGCATATCATTAATGCATAACTGCAGTGATCTACATTTTTTCAAAGAAAAAGGATAATCTTGCACATTTTGCAAAACACATTATTGCACATGTTTTTGATAGATTTAAAAAAATGGTTAAAACTATTGAATGAAATAAATGAATTCTTCCATAAGAAATATCATTCTTAAATCAAACCACAAACTCGTGAATAGAATTGAATTAATTTAACGGAATTGATTTTTAGCCAAGGATTCACACCCCCAGTGCATGTGCCTGGCTGTATACTTGAGTGTACTTGTGTATCACACCTTAGCACAGGCAGGCTTCCCATCATCACTGTCGCCACGTCTGGAGCTACAAAAACAAGAGCTACTGCTGCTTAGTCTTAGAGGACAGCATACATTAGTACTTGAGACTATTTCACACATGGATTGCGGAGCTGTCGTTGGCATTACGCTTGCGAGATAGGGACGTCTCTCTGATGTGGCACCTCGGATTCTCCAAATAATACTGCATTTTGTGTCAGAACTGTAGCCCACGAGGCAGCGGGTGAGGTCAGGGAAAGGTCTCAAGGGAGGGACTGTTGTTGACAATCTGCATTCGGTTGATTCATTGTCTCTCTTCTGAGAATGTTCTCCTGCAATACTCCTCCTGCCTCTGACATGCATGTTGCCATCAAAGCGCACATCTTTCCGGATAACGAGCCATCTCCGCTGCCCCAGATTTCTTTTTTTTTTTTTTCCTTCTTTCTCTCAGAATAAACCTCATAACGAGGAGAAGGTGAGCTGTACATCATGCAGCGGCCGCGGCAGTTTCCTAGCCCTCAGTCCTCTTTCCTGGGGCTACTTCAGAGAGAGGGAGGACCGCCCAGCCAGACTCTTAGATGTGTCCCTTCCTGCAGAAATCCTATTAAAGTGATAAACTGTTGTGTCGCTAGGTGTTGAGGTTCCGCCATTGTGCCCTCTGACAGATATGAGCTATTGTGTGTGTGTGTGTGTGTGTGTTTGTGGGGGGGGGGGGGGGGGGGGGGGGGGCACATATTGTGACAAATTCATCCGGAGATAAAGTGTTGGTTGGCCAAATTACAAGGTCTGACACCAGAGAGCCGCAAATGGATGCCCAACATGTCAGTTTGTGTAGGTGCATGCACGTGTGTGTGTGTGCGTGCATGTGTGCGAGTACATTAGTGTGTTCATTTCTGTGTATGCCACCGACTTTGTGGGTTCCTGTCAGTGCCTGTGACTTCAAGTATGCCAACATTGCCCATAGAGTTTTTTCCCCCCTCGCTGTTTATTTTATTTCCCATGTGTTCGTACCACCAGCGTGTGTCTGTGTGCGTTTGCGCGCGCCTGCTTGCTCACAAGTGTGTGTATGCGCGTCATTGCCAATAGCCGCAATTTTCCGCCCTGTCACAGTAGCCCTTTCTAGTCCTCGAGCACGATCCAGTGAGGTTGAGACTCTCTTTGTACGGCCGACACATTTAGAGCTTGACAACTCAAGCTGCTTACCGTGGCCATTCAGAGTTTAAGCCCCAAGAATGTTTATGCACTTCTCTACGTGTGTGTGTGTCTGTGTGTGTGTGTGTTTGTGTGTGTGCGTGCATGTGTCAAGTGCCAGGCCACCGCAGGAAGCAGAGGGATGACGATGGTAATGAGTATTACAAGGTCATGGGCATGTGTCGGACTGCAGTGGGTGAAACTGGCACGGAAACCTTCCAAAGCCTCCGTGTTCACAAAGAATTCAATCCAGACAATTAGAGCTGAGATTGAAGGCGAGTTAAAGCATGGTACGAATCTCATCAGTCTAAAGCGAGAGCCATTGATTTGCAAATCAAACACGCGGAAAGCCACGCGCAGTTCCACCCTCTTCATTCCAGCATCCATATTGATGCGGCAGGTCGGCAAGATAAAACACACACCCTTGTTCGAGTTGTGTCGTGTGCTGTGTTTGCGTAATCCAATGGTGCGAGAGAAGTCATTCCCCTTCATTGAGTTTATAGCGCTCGAGGATGGTTTCACCCCCAGTGGTTTTTGGAAACACATGCTGTATAATGTAACACACACTTCGCTCACGCTTCCTCATTCTCTTTCGCTCGCTCCCTCTCTCTCAACGTCGTCTCTTGCCGACTTCCACACATGCACACGCACACACACACCCCTCGTTCACATTCCATAATACACTCTAAGACACTTGCGCATCGTTAAAACAGAGCTCGTACTTTTGAATGCCACAAGTAAGGCCACGCTAACAAGCATTTCAGGCCCAATGTCCCTTCTCAGAATGGCCCTGGGAAGGCAGAGAAGTGAGGAGAATGCGTATAAGACAGACCTGAGCTCCTTAACATGGAAGGTATATTGGATACGTGGGAGACAGAAAAGAGGCTGGCTGGCCTACCTCGTCCACTGCTCTTGGCCTCATTTGAATTGGAAATGATTCAGTTTGCTTTGGAAATGTTCTAGCTTTGTTATACTCAGGCCTGGAGTAAGGGTGGAACGAAGGGGATTGAGGTGCAAGTAAATAGATAGACCATAGCTTTCCTTTTGCCTTTAGTTGAATCTCAAAGTAATTTTTTTTTTTTTTTTTTTTTTTTTTGCTGCACTCATCTTTGTCCTTGAGAGTGAACCATCGCCTCCCATCCTATTCTTTTTAGTCGTTATGGCTGCCCGCTGTGAGTGTGAGTGAGTGAGCAAGAATGGGACGCTCTCCTGATGCCAGCTGTCAATCACTGCTGAGGTGTGATGCATGGCCACCTCTGAAACATTAATTGCCTTCCCCTCACCTTGATGCGCATGTGTGCGTACGTCTGTGTGTACTTGCTCGGGTGTGTGTGAGAGTGTGCGCGCACGTTGCATGCATACAGGCAGATCCATCTTCATCACCCGCAGTGATTGCAGTGGATGGGCCCCTCCTCTTTGGGGGGGCCACAGGGGCCCCTTGCTAACAGGGCAGTGCTGGGAGTTTGATTGAGTTGTTCTGACGGGCCAGGAGAGGAGTGCATTAGAACGCTGATACGCTGATTATGTGTCTGCATCCTCTGGGGCCCCCCCCCCACGCCTCCCTGCCCCCCCTCCAATGTTATTGATCTGCTTTTTAATGCAAGAACCAATGGCTTTCTCATCATTCCAGGTTATTTCTCGGGCTCTCTTTCTCCCCAGCAGAAATCTCTAAAGAGGAAAAAAAAAGAAAAGTGAAATGAGGCGGAGAAGGACATTGATTGGAGCAATAAATTGGGAAAGTGGTTCTTTTTTGTTGAATGAAACAGTAGATGAGTTGTTTGACTGGCTGTGTGCATCCAAAAAGAAATCTCCGTTATATCCTGTGAGAGTATGAATGGCATGCTGGTCCTGTCTGGTCTGGTTGAGTTTATTTCACTGTCCCCTACTCTAGTAGAGGACACAAGTGAGGTCTTGCCTATCAAGGATGATTTCCCAGATGGTTAAGAATTCACACAAATGTATGAAAGGATGCTTGTTTTTTCTCGATGGTATATCTACAATCAGATTTGATCAAAGAGTATGTTGTATTCAGTTGAAATCAGTTGGGCTTGAAATTTTCCCTGAATGTCCTCAATTGTTCCAGAATTGTAATTATCAGCCTGGTGAAAAAATGAGCCCTAAGAAGAGATGGTATCTAGAATTAAAAATTCAACCTGGAAGGGAAGAGTTGCAACAACAAAAAAAAATATATATGGGAGGGGGAAAAAATCATTCATATTGCACTGTATTAAAATCATGACATTTTGCCTGTTTGACTTTCATCAGACAAAGGTCACAAGACTGAAACATCCTGATTTCATTATGCATTCATCTGGTGAAGGTTGTAAGAAAGAAACATCACACTTACGGCCCAATGAATACTTTCATACATTTCAAATGAGCGTTGTAGCTCTTGGACTCTATGAAAATTATTGACTAATTATTTTTTATGATCAAAGTGTTTTTACAGCGGCTTGCTCATCTAACAGTCCCTGTCTCTCTCTCTCTTTTTGTCCCCCTGCAGACAAGCCTGAAAGCTACGATGTGTGGTATGAGAGCCGTTTTGAGGAGTGCGACAAGGAGGCCTGCCTGTCTTTCTCCAAGGAGTCTCTGTGCTCCAGGGTCACTGTGGACCACAACTACTATGCCGTGTGTCAGAACCTGCTTTCGCGCTACGCTACATGGCGGGGCACCACCGGGGGCCTCCTCCACGACCCCCCCGCCCATATAGCCAAAGACGGACAGCTTGAGGCCCTGTTGGACGAATGCACCAACCCCAAAAAACGCTACGGTCGCTTCCAGGCGGCCAAGGAACTGCGCGAGTACCTCACACAGCTAGCTGCGGCTTCCTCCTCCGCTACGGCCAGGTAATGAATGGAGTTGGCGTTAGCCTGACGCACCGAGGGAGCAGATCCTGTACTCTGACCTTTGAACTCTGAGATCCTGGTTCTTGTACGTGATGTCGTTCGCCCCCTCTTGACTTTGGAACAGCGGGGTAGGATGGGTCTTTCATCTGGAGTGTAGGAATTGAACTTCAAAGCAGTTTAAAGCTCTAGCTTTTTATCTGACTTTGCTTTTGTGGAAAAGAGGAGGGTGGAGCTAAGAGGTTTCGGTTAGGACTAGGATAGAGAGGGAGTAGGAGTAATCTCTCCTCTCCCAGGGTGGGCCAGCCATCCTGGGGGGAAAGGTCAAAGGGCTTTGGTGAAAACATTCTCCACTGGACCTAGGCCAATGCAACCCAGGGCGTCCAGACAGCAGCAGCAACAACAACAGCAGCGGCAGCAGCCCTGACCACATCCATTCACCTGCTCATTCTGTAGACAAATGCCCTGTCTCCATCAGAACTATGTTGTGTTTGATAACACTGAATCTTAACACCTGTTTCATTTTGCCCCTAGGATCTCCTGTTCCACTTGTTTTTGAGGGCTGAATTTAAGCAGATTGGCGCGTTTACATTTTTTGCTGCGCTGTGGCTTCTTTTCAGTCGCATGGCTGCAGGGAAAGCAGAGAGAGGCAGGGGGCTCGGGGGTGCGGGGTTGGTTTCCATGCAGGAGAAAAAGAAAACCCTTGACAGCCATATAGGTCTTATTTCCTGCTACTCCAATCAATCACTCCATTTCCAGATCTCTGCACTGTGGCAATCAGTTTTTTTTCTCATATTGTTTTTTTTTTCCTTTTTATAGGAACTAGAAAAAAAGAACTAGGCTGCTGTACATAGAAAAAGGAAGAGGAGGGGATAATTGGACATTGGCAGTCCGTTGATGCAGATGTGCATATACCAAAGAGGCAATATATAATGTTAAGAACCCCCAACAGTAAAGAGTGACAGCGCCTTTCCCTCCAGTTATTCCCCACTAGAGCTGTCCAAAGGAACTTGATTATCCTCACAATCTCATAGGAATTGGTGGGACACCCATCCTGATTTCTTTAAGGAAAAAAAAAAAAAAAACAAATCTAGGGATCACCAAGTTTAAGATTGGCTTCACTATATCCCTGCACAGTCACATCTCCCCCTCTCCTTTGCTAATTTTGTTTGTTGATTGATAAATGATATTAGGTAAAATAATTGGATAGGCCTAGGTATGTTTTTCTTCAACAAGGTTTAAAGATCTTGGCTAAAGAAAAAGGGCAACATGAAGTGATGGCAGGGAAGCTCTACAAAGCTGCATAGCAGTGGCCCTTAGTGCCAGATTCTCTTTAATTGGCTGTAATAGATGAATGAATCCCATTGTCAAGCTTGCCCCACTGGTGGTGAGTGCAGTAAGGTCTAGCAAGTGCATGTTAGAAATAGGAATGAGGATTCCCTCAATGAACAGGGCTCCTTTGTTTTGTCCGAAACCAACTTATGACCTGCACTTTGAAAAAATTCGCAGCCCAGAATTTTCTCTTGCATATTGAAAGAGGATGTCGTCAACACTCTGCATCACTTTGAGTCATCCAACTCCAAGTGTTTCAGCTATGTTTTTTTTTTTTTTTTTTTTCGTCTTCAGCAAATTAGTACATTTGGAATGATTTTACACTCAGTGGACCAATAAATTAAAGCGTAATCACAATATAGGCTCATTCGGTAATGGATTATGAGAGATCTTACTCAAAGCACCTCACAAATCCCTTTTCTGGTCCCATTTGTTTTGTATACTGTCATCTGTCTTGATGTCGTGAAGCAGATGCGAAACGCCCAATGGAGTGTTGTGTAGCACAGTTAGTAGGCAGGCCAGTAATCAAATAAGTATGAGCCACTCCATCCACGAGTAACTGGAAAGCACAGTAGCTGCTTTTTGGCCTTCTGCAAAACCCGGGGAGTCAACATGAACCTTGTCAGTTTGGAAAAGCAATAAAGAGTAATTTGGCTAACGACTAGGATTGCTGGTTTTGAATCCCCCTTTGTTGTGTCAGGTATATTTCTGTTTCCCTTGTCTGGAGGACTCTCGAGCTGGAGGGATTTGTATGTGCGTAATTAACTGTCCGCTTTTGTACTGTAATTTTTCATTTGAGTATTATATCAGCATTGTCTGATTTTCCTGTGCCTTTCATTCAGAAGTTGTATTCACAACTTTTAGTGGGTTTAAATATTAAAATAAATGAAGATATATATATATCTATATATATATACCTACCTGGTGTGCGTGTGGACTCTTACTGATTGTGACTCAATTTTCTTTTCGTTATGCATCATATAAGTTGCAGGTGTTCTGGCTATGCTCCATATTGCTTTTCAGAATTGATTTGCATCAGTGTCCCACAGCTGGAGATCTGTTTGCCAATTCTTATCCTTTTGTCTTATTTCTCCATCTTGCTTTTGATCTTTGTTTTTATATTTTCATCTTTCCACTAATTTGGACCCAAGCCTAAATTCCCTTTGTTGTGCTCTCCACTCAACTGGAATGTAATTCCCTCTCTTTCATCCACATTTTTGAAAGATTTTCATATGGCCGTGTGTGGATTTTTCTGCAACATCTATTATAAAGATGGTACATTACATTATAGAAGACAAACATCCAGGGAAGTTTAAATAATACTAAAAAAAACAAGGCAAACAAAATTATATGCATTCAGAGATGCTGATTACTACTGAAAATTGCTTCAGGATTTTTTTTTAACTCATTATACAGCTCTGTGTTTGTCCTTATTCAACTCATTACGTGGTGTGTGTTCCTTTTCTTTCTGCAGAGGGTAAGAGTATGCTCTTCACTAATTCGATAGCTCTTTTCCCTGTCTGTCCTGAGCCGGCTCACACTCGCAACATGAAAGCCCTGGGTGGAACAAAGTACTACTTTAGCCAGCACCAAAATTAGAAGCTGCATGACTATGTCTCTGTCTCTCTCTCTCTCTTTCTCTTCCTCTTTCTTTCTATCCATGGTCATTTCTTCACCTCTTCCGCTCTCCTTCTCTGTAATTGTACTTCTCTTTGACACACCCGCTGGTTTGTGCGGAGAGTTGATGTCACATTCATTGTGGTGGAGTGCTGTTTAGACCACCATGTTGTTACGCATAGCCCAGTGGATGAATGGTCTTGGGATTGGCTGGTTGAGGGTACACCACACAAAAAGAATGGGGCACCCTACGCCCCGTTGCAACACCCATAAGTTTAAATAAATACGAAGCCATTCCAGAGCACAGCTGCCAGGCATTTTATACATGACACACAGAAAGTAAAGAGCTGGGATTGTTCACAAAGCTAAAACGAGACAATATGGTTATGGAGGAAGAGCATCTGGAATTGGGCAAACTATAAACTACAGCCAATAGAAGTTCCCTGCATTACACATTTGGTTGGAGTGAGTTTTCCTTCATAAATTGCAGTGGAAGTTGTCACAGCTACAATGGAGGCAAGAGCAGCTTACTTTTGCATATTGTGTTTTGTAGCATGGCAGCCACTACCCAAAGGAAGGGTGGATATTGTTGTAATTCATCTGTCAGAGGATGAGGGAGTAGGTAGTATTACAAACAGGTAGGGAGTAATTGTGCTGTCTGTCATGTGACTACCGTTGCCATATCAGCAGGCACTTTCTAAATCCAAAGCATTTTGAAATCCACCCCCGAAGTCCTGCTTATCAGCAGAGGGAAGTCTGAAAGGCAGAGGTGGGAAGCATTGTAAAGTGTTCCGCAACCACATTATCTAAATCTCTACATGACTTTAGCCGCGCCTGTCATATTCCAAACCTGGCAAACTGCTGATATCTTATTCAGGTCATAAACCGAAAAAGAGAAGGAGAGTGAGAGAACCACCGTATGTTAGATTACGGCAACAAAGGGGATGAAAAATGAGCAACGACAAAAAGAAAGTTTCTTGGTTGCTGTTGCTCAGCTAACGTGATGTAAAGTCTATTTCATGCTCAGGCAAGCCCCAGGGAGAGGCAGCCATTTTTAGAATTGGAATGACCTATATATATTTTTTGAGAAGTGGGAGGGGGATAGATTTGGCCACTGTTGAGGATGAGTTATGAATAACAACACATGAAGCTGTGTCTGTGAGCGCTCGCTGTGTGCACATGGCCTGTTGTTTTGGGGCTTTTCCGGGTTTGGCGGGGGCTCAGGAGAGCATTCTGAAGACTCTTTGTGAGCGCCTCCTGGAAAATCATCACTAATGCAACACAGGAGTTGCTAGAAGCGATGTTCCTGTCAGGCTGCTTACATCCTTCCAACATGGTTATGTCACTCTCACATCTATTATGCCTCATTTAGATAACACACTTGTTCTGAGGCTTTTAAAAGCTGTCACATGCTTCAGCAAGACATTCAAATCCTTGGCACAAGTTAGTCATTGTTTGAAAAGATATAGCACTGGCATGCTCAGTGAGGACCAAAAAAAGCAGTATCTTGGGGAAAATGTGTGTGATGCTTAGTCAGGTTGTTTGAATATTTATTAAGTACATCTAATTTTAGCCTGATCTTCATTTTCCTCACATTTCAACATCATAAGGCACACCTGAGCTCATTCGACAGTGTAGTACAACACATAAATGCAGGGAGAAGGAGAAGCACCGGCATGAAGATTGGAGCTGTAGGCACGGTATGAAGAGGGTGTTAGTTTTCCACAATCTTAGCAGTGAGCTGGAAAGGAGCAAATTAGAGGAGGTAGGCCGGGGTCGGAGGAAGATGCGACTATGTGGGAGGGAGGGGGATTCCGACCGGTGGCCTGAGAGAAGGTATGAAAAACATCGGTGTGTGAAAACAATCTCGTCACTAAAGGCCAAGGGCGTTCAGAGCAAGCTGTGAATCGTGAACAGCTCCTTTCAAAGTGCAGCTCAGGAAGGTCCTTCCATGTCTTTGTAAGCATGGAGACCATTCTCCCTCATCCATTCTCAAAGCCTCACAAGTTATGTCGTCATTTTCCTCTGATGTGTCAGCATTCTTCAGACTTCCAGGTCAAAAAGTCAGTCGTCTACAGGAGAAATAACTGCAGTTTTCCTAACTCCTCTACTGATGACAACCTAGGTAAACCTGCCACGGCTTATCAAGACATTTCAATTAAAGGGCTATACCAGTGATTTTGCATGTTTAATTAATGTAAAACCTACAAAATGTACACTCTTCATGTTTCTGCTAATCTTGTCCCAAAGCAAGCAGTATTATTTTAGAACTCAATCACTTTTCCTACCTTTTAGCCAACCATTTGTTTCCATGCATTCCAGAATTATATGCAAATGCACTTTAAGAGACTTAAAAAATTGAGATTTGACAGTCACGTGATTTTGATTATATGCGGTGAAATCTTTAGTACCCCTGCATGATTTGGAAAATGGTTTGTTGCAATGTAAAATGTGGGTACACTGTAGTAATCAGGCCAAACATTCAAGATCACTGGTATGTTGCTTTAATTCCTTGCCTCCTCCCTTTCTTCCCAGCGCAAGAGTGCTTGAGTTTTTTTTTTTTCCTAAGATTTGCCTGGAGCTCTTTTTTCTCTTTACGCATGCACCGCTTCTTCAACAGCACTTTAACACTTGCAAGTGGAACAATTGGACGATTGGAATTTGAATGATACTAATGCAAACTTTTTTCTTTTGAACACAACTGGTTTAGTTCTTAAAAAAACAAACTGCCAACAGCTAAAGGGTTGGCCATCCATGACGACCCATCACACACAAGCCAAGCTGTGATTCTACCACCTCTTAATACTTTTGTCGTCATCCCTTAACCAAGATAACAGATCAACCCAAGACACGGACATGGCAGCTACCTGACCGGGTATTTTTATGGCTCAGCAGCAAGCTATGATGATTCTACCTGTAAATTTATTGGGTAAAGCTGGTCACAGAACAGCCAGTGAATGTGCATGTCACCACAGCAAATTATGATTTCGGTTGGAAAGTGACAGCAGAATTCAGTGGATCCAGTCCTACTTTGGAGAGAAACATGCAGGTGACAGGAAATTCCCATGTAATTTCCCTGTTGAGAAAATGTGCTGCATATGGAATTCCACATTTGTGGCAAAGGTTTGTAGTCAGTGTTTCATCTGACTTCTGAGGCCTATTCAGCATGCACTGCACTGACTCCTGAATGAGCTTCCGAGGATTCTCTCATTATGTTGATTGCTGATGAAATCGCATGGAAATATAATTTTTGTAAATATGACTCACCCCTGCACCATCCTTCCCCTATAGTATCTCTTAGAGGGTAATGTGTGTACATCACCATCTTTTCACCTTCCCCCAGACACACATCACTTTAGCCTTCTACCTCAGACATAATACCCGCCTCCCCCTCAAAAAATACAAACACACACACCAACTCCCTGCTCTGGTTATCAGCAAAAGGGTCAGCATCACTATCAGGAGAGCTTATCCAGCAGGAGGCCGGCATGCTTGCAATCCCATTACCCACCCGTGCAGCAGTTTAGACCCACATTATCATCTGCCTTGGGGGGCTCCATCGGACAGATGATTGGAACTCCCCATCTCCCCACCCCCACTCCCCACCGCCGTCTCCCCAGGCACATTAGCACACACCCAGAGCTATGATTATAAATATCATTCATCAGACTCACTTATTCAGGCCTGTATTCATCCCCTGCTAAAGAAAGTGTTATCCACTGTGCACACAGATCAGGACGACCGGCAGTAATCTAGAAGGCAGAGGATGCCAATTGCACATCTTTGCCCAATGAATCAAATTCTGTTGTGCACATCTGTTTAAAATCATGGCTGTATTTCACAGTGGGGCTGAGATAAGACCCAATCGCTGTTTTTAAATCTTACCACTTCCTGTGTACTTTGCTCTGCTGTGACTCAGACAGGATGTAACGAGTTGAGCATTTAGCAAGAGGGAGATGATGCTAGGTGACATTTGCAGTGCCTGCTGTAACAGTTCCTGCTTCCACTTAGCAGACTGTGTGCAGACAGTTGTTTAGTCACAACACACTCAGATAAGTCCAAGCATTCATTGCCAATGGATGGAATGAATTGCATGTTTGGAAAATCCTATAAACTACTGTGGCATTAGGACCACTGCTTGCCCTTCACATGTCCTCCCTGACTTGGTGCACTCTAATGATATGCTTAGTTTCCCCGTCCTCCAGAGCATGAAAGGACTCTGACGGCAGCTCTGACATGTACCTGGACCCTGACAGGGGTCCTTAACACTCTCTCTGGGCTATATTTACCCCTCTCTGACCTTAAATGGCATCTACACTATGCCTGTGAAAAGCAGTGCTAAAATCCTTGGTGCTTTTCACATTTGCCCCGCAGGCAACTGCAGAGCTGCAGTCTTGCTCATTCTGGAGGCATCCATCACTTAGTGACACTTGACTGGACAAAATGGAACATTTTCTCTGATGTCTGTCTCCCCCCATTGAGTGACGTTCAGTAAAAAGCCGTTAACATGTTGGAAAGCTTCTCACTGGCTTTTGTCCCTTAAACCAAGTTTTCCATATGAGCTCAACTGCAAAAAGAAAAAAGAGAAGAAAAAAAGAAATAATAATGGTACCCACAGCTACACCAAGGAGGTTTTATAGCAAACTGCACCCAGTACATGTGCAAACAGATACTTTGTATACAAATAAACCACAGTCTCCCTCTCAGTCCATTTATTTCCCACAGAGCTGAGCGATCACGGAAACTCAGAGGACGTGTGGCTGCTGAGCGAGCTTGTCAGTTGGGAAAAGTCAGCCAGAGCTGAACTTTTTATGGTCATTAGCCATCAACAGCCAATTAAAATCCATGCTCATTTGTTTCTGTACACATGTGATTTTGTTACATGAACAATAGTTCTGCCAGGTAAGTGCAAAGTGAATGATAACCTGACTACAGCCGCCCAAAGCTTCCCAGTTCTTTACAATTGTTATTTGAGACACAACAGTAATGAATGTCAGCAAATTGGCTGCATCCATCGTGAGCGTAAATGGTGAGTTTATATGTCTTTTTTTTGTTGTTTAATTTTCCATTCTGACATTCACTTCTGCAATTATGCTAATTAGTTTTGCTAACAAGCTATTTTACCAAAATTGAGTATAACAATAAGAAAGATAATGACAACTCTGCAAAAAGTACATGCTTGGACCATTCAAAACTTCCCATGAGACAACTACACAGCTCTTGCACCACACACATTCAGTCACAATAAAGCCAAGCGACCCACCAAGTTGTTCAGAGTGTGTCCAAAGAGCAACTCTCCATTTCTTTAAGTCTCTCTCTTCTCCTATACAGTTGCTATACAAATGCATGGACAGGGATCACAACTTGGCATTGTACAAAGTATGAGATGATATCTGGAGAAAAAAAAAATCCATTCAGAATCCTTTGTGCCCATTTTCCCAGGGTCAGACTTGGGGTAATCATGCTCAGCCAGCTCTTCCTTCATACCTCTCCTGCCCACCAGCCAGTCTGACACTGTATGGACTGTGGAATGTTCCACAGATGTGAACTAGCATGTAGCGCAAGCTCGCACCATGCCACTTCCTACCAAGCTGACAGAGACTTCAAACAACTCTGTTAGCGCACCACAAAGGGATTCGCCAGCCGTCAAGGCAGCCAACAAGGAACGACAGACAATTATTTCCACAGTTTCCCTAGTCAGCTGCTGCTGCACAGAGATTGTGGCTTGCATGTGCAAGCAGAGCACTCCAGAGAAACTGCATAATAAGCGATTCAAAGCTGCCGTTTGAACGCTAAGACATGATGCACACAGGCCTACAACAGGCAGGACAGCAATTTGTTGAGTAGTTATGGTGTTTGTCTGCCAAATCTCTCTTGTGTGTATGTGTGTGTGAGTGTGTGTGTGAGAATGCTCATGTGGAGACAAAACATGATACACCCCATACGTTAAATCAGGCATAGCTCAGTTTCAAGTTGGTAAGTATCATTCCTGTTTGTATCATAGGTTTGATCCTGAAGCAAAAAAGGTTTTCTAGTTTGTGCGCACAGTTCTGATAGTCAGCTGACATTTGCTTCTGATTATTCTGTTGTATTGGTGTAGCTAGCCAAATCATGAAACATGTGCAACTGATTCTTCAAATTTAAATTATGTCTATAATTTCTCAATAATTTAAAAGCTACTCAGTATAGTAAAACTCTAATTTGATCTCTCCCATATATTTGTACACTGTATATAGTCATATATTATAGATGCAGCAACTGTCATGCATGTATTTATTCTCTTGGCAGATATTGAGTTGGTGGTTAAGCAGCTCAAAATAGCTGAGGGGGCCCTGACCAATTTAATCCATTTGTGTATTTGTGTGTGTGTGTGTGTGTGTGTGCGTGTGTGTGTGTGTGCGTGAGAGAGAGAGACAGAGAGAGTGCAGCAGAGAAAAAAAGAGATAAGCGAGAATATGACCTATTCTCTTTGTAGTATTAAACTGTATAGTGTGTGATGTCTCACTACATTAAAAAGATTAAACCTGAATGCCAACATGATTTCAATCTTCATCTTGTAAGCAATATCCAAAGGCTGTGAGAAAAGAATCAGAGATGTGCATACCAGAAGTTGTTTAAAGTGAAACAAATCACAACATTTCTTTATCCAGTCCCCAAACCTGCTTCTCCAAAGCATAAGCATACAGACGGATAGACAGACGGATGAAAAAAAATCTCAACGTTGATGTGTCACACTGTATTAGTTCGATTTGAACCGGTCGATCAATGGATGCAGGTTGTTGTAGAGAAGGGATATTGATTCTGACACCCTCATTGGAATATGTGGGAATTAAATCAAAGACAACATATGCTGCTCTACTTCACACAGGCTTCGCCCACAAACCGGTCTCTATTGGCTTAGAGGGGGATGCAAACTAATACTAAATGTAGTGAAGTTTTGTTTTTCTTTTTTGTAATAGAGGCAATACACGAGTTCACTGTTTAAAACTGAAAACTGGTGATGAAAAACATTACATAAACGGTAAGAAGGTATGTGGTGTCACAAAGAGGATTTAATGTGCTAGTCCACCCGTTTGATGTATTTTGGATGATTTTAGTAATCTAAATCATTCCAGGTTAAATGTACTACTGCCAGTATTGGCAGCACACATAATAGTCCATTCCAAGTTAACCCACCCTGCTTCCCTTGAGTTCTCACTCTGCAATTAAGAATAGAGATTCAACACACATCTAAAACCAACTGATCAGGGGAATGGAGAGTATAGCCAGGAAGGGGCTTGGTTGGGATGAGATCTAATGCTAAAATAAAGCAGCACACAAAGGATTAGATGCGGCTAGGTACTCATAAATCCCAGGAACAAAAGGATTAGCCAGAGAGAGGGATGTGGGTCATTCCCGACAGATAGTGAAACCAGCTAGTCAGCCTGCCCTGAGGCCTTCCCATAATCCAGTACGGATGGCCGGGGTTGTGCAGGCCATGTGCCGGCAGAGGGGAGGGGAGGGAAGGGCGAGTGGTAGGGTCAAATTTGGGGTTAGTCAGGGTCATATGGCTTTTACTGGGACCATCTGTCCACAGGCGCGGAGAAACATGAAACCCATCAAGCGTTTGTTTTCACACCCTTGTAAATTGCACCTTTCAAGAAATGGCTGCAAGCTGTGACTTTCTCAAGGCTTCATAGAGTTGTTGAGGGAGGCACGCATTTCCTGCACTTTGACCCGAAGTTCAGTGAAAAAGTCATTGAGAGGACAGTCTGCCAGACTGGCAGCAGATGAGGATTACACCTTTAAGCTCCTTGTTAACCCAATGGCACGAAATAAACCTAAGTATCATGAGAGATGCTTAGAGGGATGCATGCAATGGATTCCCTGGAGTGTCTAGAGCATGGATAATAAGCATATTTACAGGCAGTTTGAGCCATACCATATAAAATACGCTTACCATCACCTTGTTTATTTCCGATTTGTTCATAAATATATTTATTATACTACTTTTGCAAATCAAATCCTGTCAGATTCAGGGATGAAGCACATGAAAGGACGCTGTTGCAGATTGCTGGGATTTAGCTTCCATTGCCATGAAAGGATAAGTGAGGGGAGATGGTATCATGGTGCTGTAATTTCTCTGACATGGCCTCTCCAGCGGCCTCAAAAGACATGGATTTTCCTCAAACACAGGAAGTGAGACAGGGCAACAGATCTGATAGGGTGTCATGGCAGGAAGCAGCCCAAAAAAAAAACAAAAAAAAAAAACAACTCTGCTTTGTCTGATAGGATCAGTAGGAGTGCAGGAAACTCACTGACCTACATTTCCTCCGGACAGGCATCTGCTACCCTCCATTCTACACTCTGGGCCAAAGTGGAAAGCACCTATTACCTTGATAAACCACTGCCATAGTGACCCCTTGCAGCTATGTGTGAATGCTCAGGTGGCGTGTTACATGCGATTGTCCAGAGGAATGAGCATAAAGTGCGGTTTTAGTGGAAGATTTTAATCAAATATTACCATCTGCAGCACTGGGATAATTACAAAGATCTGTGGTGGCATGTGGTGCAGGCTGGGGCATGGGACAGAAGGAGGGGAGAGGAGATGATTATCGTTATTGTATCATCTGAATAAGATTGCTGTGTTCAGTCTTGTGTTCTGAGCCCTGGAGGCCAGAGGAAAGGAAAGAGGATTAGAACCTCGAGGCCAAATAGCTTAAAGAGCAGCTGACTCTACTGCACTCTGCTTAAACCCTCTTCTCCCAGACTCAGATCAGCATGCACACCAATTTGTTGGCATTGATTATGAAAGGTTACAATATGAAGGGGTTGTCTGAGTGTCTGTGTGTTTATGTGAGTGTGTAGCTCTGTGTGTAGCTGCCTCCATGCGCGACTGTGCAGCAATCACCAGCTATAATCAAAGAGAACTTGCTTCTCAAAGGGAACAATCAAGCAGCGCAGTCATATTAAATGGGCAAGGCCTGACTGAGCCCCACTGAACATGCAATCAGTGGCTATAAATAGATACACCCTGCTATTAATTGCTTGAGTTAATTACTAAAAATATCTACAAACTCCAGCACTAATTATCACCAGATGGAAGCATAGTTATGCCTGAAAATTTATCAGTAAAATAAAGAAAACATATTTAAAGGAGAGGGGAGGAGACTTTTTGTTAAGTGTAACAGATGGAATATGAAAAAAATCAATGTCATGTGGAAATTGTGTTTGTGCTTTTTCACCTTTTGTGTTTTCCAGTTACAGATGAACAACAATTTTTCATGTAAACAATGTGGGTTTGTTTACGCTTTTAATTTCATATGCACAGGCATGGGGTATGCAGTTTGACCCCAGCAACTAAGTTAAATAAAAAACAATATTTATTCATAATTACAGACATTACAGAAGGTCTTTTTACATAAAGATCTTAGTGCAGTGGCTTATAAAGGAAGCTCCACACCAGCTACGTCACCCGTTGTTGTCCACCTCAATAGGAATGTAGCACAAGTAACACAGCCAGACAAATTGGCAAACTAACATAGAGGTTGAGTTAGAGGAATAATCTAATCAAAATGTAATCTAATCAAAACATATCTCCACTGACATTGTGATCAGGATTTCAAACCCAGTTTTGTGTCTCTTTCTAGAGGTGAGGTGAGGTGAGGTTTCCATCCATCTACTTCTATGAAATTTTTAATTTGCATGTAACAACAACTTTTTACATTTGCGTGAAGTGGATGAGTTGGGTTATCAGCAAGTAGCTGGGACTCTTGCCACATGCTTATCTCCATTCAGTAACAACAAACATGGCTGCATAGCTGCCTACATGTTGTGTGTGGACAGATGTAAAAAAAAAAAAAAAAATGCGGGCTGAATGCGGGCTGTTATTACCACTCTTCCTGGAACAAGGAAGTCACCAAATTGCTCCATCATCTGAACTACTTGTTTATCAAACAACTAGTTGGGAAAATTTAATTACATAATAGCCTACAGCCACTTGTACTTTAACATAAGACACATATCATAATGATGGAAATATGCATTGGATTTCATTTTCTTTTGCCAGATTTTCAATGATATGTTTAAAATATGTGCAAAAATTGGATTGCAAGCATATTGAGTGAATAGTGAGGAAAAAACAATCTGTGCATGGGCCTCAAGTCCTCCTATCTTAACAAAATTGTGTACTACATCCCCCGTACTCATACATACTCATACGCCATTGTGCATATGCTTGAAAACAATTTGATGAGTGTTTCTGTTGTTGTTGAGGGAACCACTTTACTCACTAGCTCCACTAGTGGCCAAAACCTCTGTTGGTCATCTTAAAAGCCCTCTGGATGAGTGAAGAGATGAGATTCTGTTGATCATTTTAGCAGGCTGAGCTCACCTGAGTGGGAGGGGTGTGTAAATTGCCATGTGAGGCATGATCAAAAACACTCTCACTGCTCACTTCAAAGATGAATTGCATTATTTGGTGAGTAAAATGCTCCGTTTTGTGGAAACACTTCCCATCTCTTCAAATAAAATTAAAAACGCCAGAGATTGCATAGTAAGTTGGGTGTTTGCGTGGGAGTTGAGAGCGTTGGATTTAATGCATCTGTAGTAGTGTGCACAAGGTGGGTCTCTCTTCTTGGAGGACATCACAGCATTAACATGCAGGAAGATATTCTCTGTTTTGCATCATGTACATACGCAATTACAACAGTGTAGCTGGTTGGATAGGCTACGTTTCAACTGTAGATTCTTTAACAGGCCATAATGACATGGTAGCACAGCCTGTGGGTGTTCAGTAATTGAGGGAATGCATAACATTATAGAACTGTATGCCTTGAGGCTGATATAAGGTCAGTAATAAGATGGGGCGCAAGAGGACCTATTGAAACTCTGCTTTTAACTTCTCCTTCCCTGCCACCCCTCTTCTCAGCGCAATACCCCCACGTCCCTCCCTCCAGTTTTATTGTTGCTATGCTGAAACAGTACAAATGACCAGCATACACAATAATGGTGATGGGGATGGTATTAGCCATTAAAACAGGGCAATTTAAATAAATGGTGTTGAGGAATTAAACTTGTTATTTAGTGAAAAATACTTGGCCCATTGTACAGTGTAATGCTGTTTTGTTAAAATTTTGCAATATAATCACTTATAGGGACATTAAAGGGTTAAACCTTTTAGAAGGGATATTGTGTGTATGGAAGGCAAGAGTGAGCCATGGTAAACACTTGAACACACTCAAGTGACTCCTTATCTGAGGATGGCAAGTGTGAGGGTTCATCTTATTAGACTTTCAGAAATAGACTGGAGTGAATCTCTCTCCTCATATGGAGAGATTGGCAGTGCAGTCAGGAAAGTGATTTCGGCACTGCACAGAATTGAATTGCTGGGGGGAGGTTGGTTAAGCAAGGGGGTTTAATTTGCTCTGGAGTATGTATTCTCATACTGATATGCCAAAATGTAATTGGAGTCGGTACAAGAGCTGGTCGTTTTCATTTGAGATTTGAGGGCGTTCATTTGGTTTGAGATTTTTTTCACATGAGATGTATCATCTGAACAGTGTTTTTAGTCGGCATATAGAAGATCAATGCATGTAGTGCAAAACATGTTTTTTCAGAGCAAAAGTTACATTTATCTGATATGGAATGCAAAGCATCTGTTTCAGTGGAGATACAATCTTATCTTGCATGACTACTTATGTGCAGGCTAACATGCAGCTATCACAAGCACTGTGTGTACTTACCCCACATATACCTGTGCCAGTTTTGCATCCATGGCTTCTGGTTGACTGGGGTCATGACATATGGAGATGGATGTGAGTAAACACCAGTGCACACACTGAATCACAGCCACTACCCACATGCCTCTCCCAGTGTGAGTCCTATGTAATGATCCAGGGAGTCTGGGCAGCCGTCTGCCGAGCTCTGCTGCACTGTAGGGTGCTGAGCTGAGTGAGAAGAGGAGGGACAGGGATAAGACAAGAGAAGGTTTCCCTTGCCATCCCGGCAACACTCGTCATCCTGTGCAGAGATGTGAGAAATTAACAAAAACAACCTCCTGGAGAGAAAAAAAGATTGAAATAAAAATTCTATTAAATGACAGTGACTTCACTGAACTCATTCACAACATCAGTATACACTGCTAAGATGAGAGACCAGAAAGAAACATCTCCTGGTGTGATTTCATTCATAATTTCACATCTTAACAAATCAAAAAATAAGTCTGATGTTTACTGTGGTTATTTAACAACATTCACAGCTATTTACACAAATGATCAAAACCCTGTGTTGAATGAAAACCACAGAGAAAAGTGCTAGGGTTTACTGATGCAGAAATATGAATGCCCTCTTATAGCTCTCGGTGCGTTTATGAATATTTTACATGCATTGTTACAGTGAAACCAAAGACATTAAGGATAAAAAGACATCAAGTTGATCTTTTTGTGAGGTCTGGACCCTTAAGACCATTCAGCGGGGTTTAAAAGCTAAGTCTTTCTGGAACTTGAAGTTGTGAAATCATTCAAACGGAAGCACATCAAACTGCTGGCTTAAGTAGGCCACTCATGCTGAGTTGTTGCTTTATTTTTGCGCTCTGGCCTCACAGCCACTGGTGAAGCTGTTGTGATAGCAAGGGAAAAGATTGTGATATAGATGTGTTTTCAGATGGCACAGCTGAATATTGAATGCAGAGTGCAACCAGCGATAAGTGTGTGTGGCAACACCACCACACACCACCAGCTGTGGGAATCCCTGAGGGGATGGAGACCCCCTCATAGCCTGACTCCTTCAGCCAATGTGCCCTTCCCAACATGATCCACGGGGTGTTGCTGGGTGTGTAAGACAGAGTTTGGTTGAATGACAGATGGGCTCCTACTCTTGGAAATCATGAACTTCCTGCTCCAATCATAAAGATGCAGAGAAAGACGAGGGTGGGGGTGGAATAAGAGGCTTACTGGGAATACCGGGGCTTACTACCAATAGAGAAAAAGGAGGGGAAAAAACACAAGAGGGAAGGATGAAGAGGAGGAGGTTGAAGACGAAAAGGAGGAGGAGGAGGGGGGGTTGCCGAGAAAACAAACCCTTGAGGGCTCTATAATCCAAAAATGAGAGAGTTGTGAGCTCGAGACACTCAATCTGACAAAATGCATTAAAGCAGTGGGAGAAAGAGAAGAGGCAGAGACAGATAAGACGTCTGCTTCCAGGAAAGATAAAAAAAAAAAAAAAAAAATCTAAGATGGGATGATGAGCTGGAGATGTGACAAAAGAGATTGCTCTGGAAACCAGCCATCAACAGAGCCATGAAGAAACAATGGCACTATCCTGGGCAGAGCACACAATCACTGGGATTATGCAGTGTGACACAGTTTCATTCACTCTCTCTCAGTGCTATGAACCTATAAAGAACATATTATGATTCTCCATTACAGCCCCAGTCTATCTTTTTAAATAAGTATGAATTATGGGTCCATGCACATAGATTTTTCAACGAGAGGACAGTGTTAATAAAAATCTCATTGCAGTCCTCAGTTGACAGTAAGGCAATATATGGGTCACTTTTGTAAGGATGTTTAAAACCAAGTGAAATGTACAAAACCTTGTACAGCTTTAAAATGAGCCTGCTTGTCATATGATGAGAGCTCAGGTGGTCAGTTTAAGAAGAAATATGTTATGAAAGCAGAGTAATCAACACAAACAAAGCCAGCTTTGGGGATTAAGACAGTGCAGGGAGTAAATCTCATGTCCTGACCTTCAACCTTGAGTCAAGTCCCAGCTTACAAGTGAAGTCAAAAAACATTCATAACAAATTGTGAGATTCCTGTTCAGTTTCCACTTTTGAGTTGTCACATTTATTATAGCGCATAATCCTGTCAGTAGTTGTCGCTTTGTGTATATGAGGATATAAGGGAACAGATTTAAACAGAGTGAGAAGAGTGTCACATCAGGGTATCTGTCATCTAAAATTTCACTTTTCTGTTTGTATTCACAACTTAACAGGTTGTTCAAATTCGCCTTACCTGTGATTCCAATATTTCCGACAGCATCTGAAGGCATCATCTGGTGCAGGCTATTTTTGAGCACGGGGAGGACGACGTGTAGATTCCTGAAAATCTAAATGAGGTAAATATTGGTTGGATTAATGGACACCCAGTGCAGTGTTATGGCTTCAGAAGGCTTGGATTATTTTACACCAGGGGCCAAATGCATAAAAATGCACAAAAAAACATGCGCACGCCACATAAACTGGTATTTATAAAAACTTGAGAATGTGCGCACCTCATGCATTCTTCACACCTATGTACACGTTTCTCTAGAGTGACAGAGGTGATGTGATGAGGTGCAGATGAGATATAAGGTGAGAAACTCAATTTTCTTAAACTTTGCTGTTAACCAGCTGCACTAATTGTTTTTTCTTTTTCTTTCTTTTTTTTTTTTTTTTTCATTTTTTTCTTTTTTTTTTTAAACCGAGATTTGCAAAAGAGCATGCACATTTCTGGCTTTGTGTACACACAGGTGCACACAGTTTTATGCGCGTGGCCTCAGGTGTTTGCACTGATTTTATGGCCATTTTTCAGAATTTCAAGCACTAAAAAGGCGGACGAGGCGCTGCGCTGCACTTTATAACCTCAGCTAACTCCCTGTGTGTTGTGTGGACATACAAACTTCACCAGCGTTGGCAAAAACCGGCGACGTGAGTAGAAATTTCCACTTCTGTGTTTAGTTTTGAGTTTGTTTTCTGCATGTCGTCTCAAAAACTGCAGTGGTGTGTTATGTTAAAAGAGTATCGTCAAGTTTTAACATAGCTAACCGGCGAGGAGAAAGGACACTAGCTAGCTCACTTATCTATTTTATGGCCTCGGGAATGACGGTTGAATTTGAATTTGGCAGTTGAGTTTATTTTAACCCTGGTATCTGTGTGGTAGCAACATTGTCTTTGTGGCCCAAACTGCATAATTTTTGTCGCTTAATTCAGTTTGTTGGCTGGTCTGCTGCTGGCATTGTAGCATTGTGTTATTTCTCGAAACTGCGGTGGAGACTACGATAGCTTGCTGTTATCAACTACCATCATAGTTGTGGTGCTAAATCGCTGCCAAAATCTTATAAATAAACAAAACATGTTTTACAAATGTCCTATGATTCACTAAGAAACGTGGTATGGTTTGCAGATACAAAACACCACTGACAAACTAATGTGTTTTGCAAATACATACCTATCAAACAAATACACAAAATATTTCTAATACATCATGCTCCAGAAAACAAAATAAATTCTTACAAGTACTATATATATATATATATATATATATATATATATATATATATATATATATATATATCCTACAGAGACAAAAATATTGACATGACTTTGGGTTCATTTTTTCAGCTGTTGATTTTCTCACGTCCTGTATTTGCAAAACAAAATACATTAGTTTGTTAATGGTGTTTTGTATTTGCAAACCACACTAGGTTTGCTAGTGAATCATAGGGCGTTTGTAAATCATGTTTTGTTTGTTTGTTAGGTTTTGGCAGCAGTTAAGCTCTATACATAGTCACAGCCAACGTTAGATGGCTAACAGTGTGATTTGTCTGCTTTGCCAGGCTGAAAGAAAAGCGCTGTCACTCTTTTAAGTCATTTTTCTTAAGTAAAAGTCAAGTCCCAAGTAATGAATTCCAAGTCAAAGTCAAGTCTTGAATTAAGTCTCAAGTTATCAACTTTGAGACCGGAGTCTGACCTCTGGATTAAGATTGTCACCCATTGCTGATAGGTGGTTTAAAATAATAATAATAGCCTATATAATAACAATTGCAATGGTGTGTAGGGCACACTGTGTTTGGATTATTTAGACCCTTCACCCTTAATTGAGGCTTTTGCATCAAGCCACTAATTTGTATTGAAAGGCTTTCTCCTTGGAAGGCAAGGAGGCTATTTTTTCTGAGTTTGGCTGTAATGGAAAATTAAAAAATAGCATGGCAGGTACATACAGATTAAGAAATAAGCCACACACCACGTACATTCGCCATTCTCTCCATAGTAATACGTTGTGATTAGTTTGGCTGAGAGTAATAATGCAAGCGGATGCTTTATTGATGGAGGGAAAGTTTCTCTTAGCTTGTCCCCTCCAGAGAGGTCAGAGGTCAAGGTCAGCTAGAGAGCAGCACCTTTGGGACCGGTAGGGATTGAGTGTCTTAAGGACACTGAAGCCGTAAAACTCAGGATCTATGGGAGTGCCTACAGTTACGTTAATTTTGTCAGAATGTGCACTAGTGGGTAAAATGAATAATTTTAATAGATCCACTAGTCCAATGTACTGTAATTATAGTTTCAGTTTGACTTGTAGGAGGTTGTTTTTCTGCTTCCCAATGAGAATCTGCTGAGTTGGATATCACAGAAACAAATTTGTTTACTTTGGTACAATGTTTGCTCTGGAAAATCACACACAAGAGGACGCCGACAAACACAACCTAGCCACAAGTTCACAGAAAAGGAAAGAAACATGTAAGGGTTGAGGGTCAGGCTAAACAAGTAATACTCTGCCAAATTGTTTTATTTACTCTGCCCACACAAATATAGCTACTGATGTTTCAAGTGGGAGCAGAAGAATTTTCAGTCCCCATGAAAAGATGACAGTAGAGACTGGCAGACACATAGCCCACAGAGTGGTGTCTGTTTATTCCTGATAAATCTTGCTCACCCTCCGGCATCATTTTATATTAATTTGAAGTGGAGGATATATTAAAAAAAACTGTTGAGAGAAAATGTTCAAATTAAATTGCTGAATATTTCATTCCATTCTTCTAGGCTTATGTGGGACATTCCAATTTATTATGCTATTATTTGCTATGAAGACTTTCTTTTGAAACTGTTATTTCATTTCCATATAGCTGTCGATTGCAGTTGTTCAGGCAACTTCTCTCTGTCTCTGATCCCACATCTTCTTACGCCTAATATTACAAATGACACCTTCCAGGATGACTTTGCAGGTGGAATGGTTAGAGGGGTGCAAAGACTTTAAATGAGAGAGGGAGAGAGGGAGAGGCAGCAGGAGGAAGAGAGGGAGTGAAGCAAATTAGAGCCCACGCTCATTCAGTTTCACAAGATGTCTCCCCTGAAGACTGTTTACTTATATGTCTATTTAAACTATTGATCAGAGCTCCATATTCTTGCTATCTTGTACAACAAATCAGACAGATGCAATGGGAACTGTGTTTGGGAAATGAGGGCAGAGAACTCACTGCTTTACATCAAGAAAAAAAATAACAAACTGTTTGGATGACTACACGCACTGAACACACACATCTGTGTAATCTTTTCGCCAGCACAATGTTGTTGATGCAGATCTGGCTGTCAGTGACATGCGGAGAATGTTTTGCATTCATTCCTGCATGAATTGGTGTCAGAAAGCCTTGGAGGCTTCTTAATCCCTCTACATCAAAATAGGACACGTTTCCCATGCATAAATTACAATGATGTACTCGCATAATTACTATGGCCCCGATGTTACACAGACAAACAACTGCATGATGCCAATGAGTTGGTCAAGAAGAATCCACTGCTGCATAGAGGCATATATCAACTTTGACTTTCACTGTGGATTTTAAAGGGTGTTAATGGTATGAGAGTTGCTGCTGACCAACACTAAAATCATATTCTTACTGTGGACCTAGTTGGAATAAACAGTACACTATGGGTTTGTGATGCATAATAAACAATGTATATACGCAGCAAAAACGTGGGAATTTTGAGATGAGTACTAGGCCTACTTCTTAAAATGCAAATGCATGCCGTGTGCATGAAAAGTGAGAGATATACATTTTCCTTCCACAAAAGGATGGAACATGAAGTAGCTGTAACTAGAAACAGGTGGTAGTCTAAGATAGAGATAGTGTGGTTGAAAGTAAGGGTGTTGGGCTGAGGTGATGGGTTTGGGTATACTATAAGACTACCTTCAACTCCAAAGACTAGGGGAGTCCATTCCCAAGTGATGTGAGGAGACTTTTTACTGTGAGTGAAGCTGGAGGGAACCGTTCACCCAAAATACAAAAAAAAAAAAAATACAAAAGATGTTTTTCCACTTAAAGTGATAGTTCAGAATTTTACACATATATTGTATTTGATGGTAGACATAAGAGTAATGCATGCACCATGTTTGGTTCTTTAACTCCTTCCCTGTTGTGAGAATGAGAGTCTCACTGGGAGTCTGCTGCTCTAAAATGAATGAAGTAGAGAGAGACGACAATTTTGAGGGGTGGCACAAAGCTGAAAAATAGTTTAGAGGGAGGAATTTTACACTATATGTAAAAGTCTGAACTATCACTTTAAGGGTAGTGCAATCTATCGATCTACAGAGTTTCTGAGTTATTTTGTGAAGTTTCTGTCTTCCTTCACCCCATTATAGTGGGGCTGGACGAGTATTCTTTTACTGAGCACAAACTGTCAAAAATTTACATGTGGAAAAACTCAACCGCAGCAGCTCTTTCCAAAAACAGTGCCACAGGTACCCTGCATAATCCACAGCACCTGGGGGGTGAAGGGTTGTTTTGGGAACTATTTTCTGCTGAAGAACACCAGCAAACTCTATCTCTGCCCCCAAGGACTACGACTTTGGAGCGGATAGATATAGTTTGCTCGTGTTCTTCAGCAGGAAATAGTTCCCAGTGAAACAATTAACCCCCCGAAGGCTGTGGATTATGCCTCATATCTGTTTCATTGTTTTTGGAAAGAGCTGAAACTTTTTTGTTTTCCATATGTATTTTGGGTGAACCTTAACCCTATTTTAATTAAAACTTTTAACCTTGAACAAACTGATTTGTTTTAGTTAACATGACCAAAATTTGGTTGCCACTATCCACTGCTTATCCACTAGCAAACGTTATAATATGACAAACAGGAGAAAATTGCTTCCATTTCATACTACTGTCATCTAATTTAGTTTGTGGTATTGTCTTGATACACTCGGTTGTTGTGGAATGTAATATTTACAGAATTTGCTCCCTAGAGTTTGTGTTCATTTCATAAAATTTTACAAGGTGATAGCAGTGCATTGTAATTGACAGAGTATGTACCATTTGAGCTTAAGTACGTCGCTCAAGGATCAGTCACTGGTTGTATAAAATCTTCACCAGTGACATCTGTTGTCTGTCACAGTCTGCCTCTTATTGTTAAAGTAGTAACGATCAAGGTGAACTTACTTTCAGATTAGCCAGTGTCCTCAGAACTATGTCCGGTATAGCTACTTGTCTGCTTACTGAACATCCTGTTCATTCTCCTTTGTTGGTGTTATCATCTCTCCGTAAGACAGTGCTTCTCTCTGCTTTTAGAGGTCTCGTGCTGGAGGGATTGAACTGGCACCTCTTTTATTTCTAATCTGTTTCTCTCACCTTGAGGCAGCTGCTATTATAGGCTGCTGCCAGTCTGAAATTAGAAAATGCATTTTTGTAAGCAATGACAATCCTCAGGCTTTGCAGGGGACCTGAGAGCTGCATCCCCTCTCTCACCAGCTTTATGAACATCAACTGTGATGATGCAAAAAAAAAAAAAAAAAAAAAAGCATGACAGATTTAATTTTTTAAATTACTCGTATACAGGGAGGAATTAATAAAAAGCAAGTATGCGCCATTAGGTGCAGAGGCATAAATACAAGCTCTGATTCATAATTTGAGGGAATAATGCTCATCGGAGGCTTTTATTACTGATTAATTTCACCATCTGTCTGTTTCAGCAGTCATGCTCGAAAAAAATGTATGCAGCTACAGTAAATAATTAAGACAGGTGACATGAAACATGAGGTTGACTTGTCTTCTAGGAGGATGCAGTCCATTAAAGCTGAAAATATATGAAGTAATCTCTAAGCCTGCTCAAGATGGGGGAAATCAGTTGGTCTGCGTTTGCCTGCTGGGATCGTCTTCAGAGTTGCTTCAGTCTGTGCTAAAATTGGAAAAGAGGAATAGAAAGTTGCACTGGTGGCAATTTGGCCTTGGCTGAAGTGTCCTCAAATCCCTACCAGTTCCACACATGTTGTTCTGTCACTGACACTGACCTCTGATCTGATCGAATGATCTGGATCATAAATTCTGTGGGAGAAATTGTTTTCCCAAAGCCTTAAAAGCAATTTGTAACATATGTGTGTTTGTTTGTATGTGAAAAATGAAGATTTTTTTTTATAATCTGAAAAGATCAGTGTAATCTTTAACAAATTGCTAATGGCTCAATAGTTAGCTACCTGTGATGACCTGTCACACAATTATGATGGCACATGCAGGGCTTATCAAGTAGAATCAATTTCATATTGCTTAGTACTTTTACCTATCTTTCTACCTTGATTTACCTTAGCTAACTTAGTTTTATATGTGTAAATCAGGTGTTTTTATACCTCAGTAGCAAGCTAGAATGATTGCAGTCTAAAAAAAAGGTCACCAAGCAGTGACATATGTGTGCTTCTTTTTTTTTTTTTTTCTGCTAAAGTGGTTATTTTTGTGGAAAGTGGCAGAGTTCACTTCCAGCTCCATTTAAGAGAGAAACTTGCAGACAAAAACATCTGCTTATATCACAGACTGTGACTGGGATGATTATGTGTATTTTCCCTGTAGAGAAAATGCATTTGACATGGAAATCTATATTTAGGCAACAGTTTGCACACATGTTGCGTGTGACTTCTGAGGCCTATTGCCTACAGTATATGACTAGCATTTTCCCTACGCTGCAGCTACTGTGCCATTAAAACCAACAGCAAAATGAGTCAGATTCAATTTACTTGACGTGTGATTTTACCTCAGATCATTTGTCGCAAAAAAGTAGGTTGTCAGTGTCATATCCAGTATTCCTCCATGAGGCAGACGGTATTATTTTTTTTTACTAGTCTTTAAACTCTGCTGAGAGCAGTCATAAATAATCTGATGATTGTCAGGAATGGCTGAAAGCACACTGACACTATGTTGAGTACTAGAACACTGGACATTACTATCTGGCCTTTTCCTTACACTGATACGCAGAGCCCATACAGGTATACACATAACATCTTGGCTGTAGTGGGCGTACACACACACTGGCACACAAATGCAGAGACACACATAGTTTTGCGGTGTGCTGTATTTTAAGTGCTTTATTTATATCCATCAACCTAATTAGTACGCGCATGATCCAAATACTGAGAGGTTCTTACAATGTTTGGACAATTATAAATACATAAAGCACCATCTGCTCGACTCTGCCAGGCTACTAGTGGCAGCTGAGATGGAGCAAGATTTTGCCAACTAGCTACTTACATCTGTGTTATCATCATATGAATTCATAGGCTAATGCAGAGTACAGTGATTTGTGTCAACTCACCCTGAAAGGCTAGGGCTTCGAGACAGACAGAAATATGTTTGTGCTGTTAATTCTTGTGAATGCCTTCTGCAGTAAGACTTTGTTTTACTGCTTATTCCCCCTTGTTAAACTGTGCATCAAGCTATGGTATTGTAAGTATAGAATAGTGCTTTGTTTGCAATTAGTAATCAACCCCCCTTATACATAATGAATGCACTTGCAAGGATGTAGAAACACAAGGGTATAAGCATTCAGTCTACCAGCACAGTGTATTAAAATAGGCTCCTCCATCACCTGGTTTAAGCGTATTAATTTGTCCACCTGTTTTCCTTACAGACATTATGATATGCTGTGTCTCATTTAGCACTGAGGTTACAGTGCGTGACGTGATATGCCAGTTTATTTGCCAGCAGACCAATTGTTTCCACTCTGCTTTGTCTCCTGAGTTATACCGGTCACATAAAATTACTCATGGGTACGTTATCAGCTCTCTGGCTTGTACATAATTTTAGTGAGGAAAATACCAGCAACCTTTAGGCCACCACACAGAAGTGCACGTGTCAGACAGTGAATTTTATTTTAGTGGTGCCTTTTTTTTTCCTGAGTGCCTATTTCATTATGTTACACTGGAACACGTTGTAATTACTTTGTGGTGTTGGACCTCACTAAATAGCCAAATTAATTAATGCATTGAAATTCTATTGAAATTGCAATATGGATAAGCGCCATATCCAGCTGAAATTTTTTGATAAAGGTTAAATATGACAGTATTTCATTAAAAATGCAGTATTGTGGAGCTGCTGTGTGCTCTGGCCTACAAATCATATTCTCCAGATCAGGGAAAAAAAATATGATAGTTTGGTAAAGACCCCCAGCTAAAATCACATCATCCTCATTTTTTTTTTATGATGCAAAAATTTGATATTGCTGTACATTACTGTATGGCAGCAGTTCATTCATAAATACAGTAGTAAATTACAAAAAATTAATTTCCTTCAAGCTGTGCATTTTGAAAAAAACTTCGAAAAGATGTGAAGATTTTTAAGTGAAGTGAAATTTTCACAATAATATAACCTTCACTTCCTTTAATTAATTCCATAACGCTATCAAGAACAGACTTGAATGAATTTGTAGGAAATTATTATTTTTTTAATCAGGCTGTGACAGTTTGATAATTCCCAGGTGTTGAGGAGTGAAGTGTCTCATCTTGAGTAACTGACCTGAATTTAACTCGTGAATATTGCAGGAACGTGGACAAAATTGATTTGTTTCGTAACTTTTTTCAAGAAGTATAATACGTGAGAGCAGGCTTTGACTACTAAAAGATTTTAGCAAAAAAATGGAGTGTTGTGCCTGTGATATGGAGATTGTTTCTTCACGCATGGATTTTATTGAAGTCATTGGTTTAAAATGCACAGCCCACTGGTGACATGCATAGTATTATTCTGTGCTTTGAATGCCTCTAAATTAAGCTGTTTATGTGTTATTCATTCCTCTGCCTTTTATTCATTCACCGACTCTAACCTTTTAAATTGCACACATACATGCTCTCCCACACGCAAACTTCCATTCATTCACACATTATCTCAGACATTTATGTGAAAGTCTGAGGTTTGCCCTCTTTCTGCTTGCTCTGTAAGTTTGCAAATTGTGCCGGGCATTGTGTTACATAGTAAGTGAGTTCGTGAGCCAAGACTGACAGATGCTACAGTGAAGAGACAGCTGCCTGCCCTCACTCCAGCAACTGGGTCAGGTCCTTTTGACATCCTTGACAAGTCTCTGCCATGGGTGCTGTGCTGCTGTCCCCTCAGGCTCTGTGACTAGCCCATGTGTCACCTGTGCTGCCTGGAGGCCTTTGAGAGGACCTGCGGGACCTCGCGGATCCCCCTGTGGTTCAGGTGGGACTTCCACATGAGCCCGTGGACAGGAGAAGAGGCCTTCCATTATAATTAGGCCATGCGGCATCCAGAGGCATACAGCCTACGTCTGCCGTTTAGGGATGAAGATGACTGTTCCCTTCCTCAGCCTTGCTGCATTATTAAGGCTGACAGGACTCGTTGCGGAGTGTCTCTACCATTCTCTTTGTACTGCAACCCCCATCCCAACCCCCTTGGCCCCCCTCGACATCCCACCGCCACATGCGTCCTCTGTGAAATGGAAATGCCGCCCCATTAAAAACCGTCAACCTGAAGCAGATCACTGCTGCACTTATGCTAATGTAGACACAGGAAAATATCACACAAGGAGAGAAAAAAGTTTGAGAGGGAAGCAAATCGGATAAAAAATTACCATTTTCACTTGAGGGATGAAAGTATAGAGGCTCTAATTGGAAATGAATACTGTTGTAGTGTGTAGTTCGGAAATATTCTCAATTGTGCAGGAGATGGGGTGGATTTAAAGTTGGGGTGGAGGACGTGCTAGAAAGGAAGGGAAAGAAAGACAGGAAACAGAGACAATAGCAAACTCAGATGGGAGATAATTAGGCCCACAATTTGCCCCTGTATTGAACAGGAAAGGCATCAGCATACATCAGCATTTGTAATTGGTCAGAATATTGTGGCTAAGTACACAGGCTGGATTTACTGCCTTTTATCCATTTAGATATTTATGATTTTCTTTTTATTTTACATTTCTCTAACGGTTAAAGTGAGTTGTGGATAATTGTCCACTACTCAAAAACAAATACAAAATTGCAAAATCCTGCAATGTCTTCTGGGAAATGGACCTTACAATCACTTAACAATTAAAATCTAATGAGACTTTGGTATACAAGTGATGCATAAAATTACGCTTGAAAATAAGGGTCCCTTTGCTAATCTTATGGTTGCGTCAAGGCGGCCTGGGATCAGCCCTGTGCCTCCATGGAGAGCAATGGTAATGATAAACTGCAATCAAATCTGCTCCCGCGAGGGTCTGCCTCGTTCCTCACAGCACATAATGGGGAGAGGGGAGGAAAATTAAGTGTCCTTTTGATCCATGCGGCTGAATACTGAGCATGTAGCAAATTAAAAAGAGATGCCTGCTGCACCTGCCTGGAGAATTGGTGCCAAACAATACAGTTTTTTAAATAATCTGGCATGCTATTATTGATTGTCAGTCTAGACTTTCATTTTCTCTAAACGCAGTGGGCGTGTCTCTTATCAGCGCCAGAGTAGGATTTATCAACACTTTCAAGGGGGACAGTAAGTGAAATTTCTTATGTGGGGGTAGAGCCAGCTTATGCTTAACTTTGATCTCTGGAACAATAAATACATGGCAGTTACTTTGTATTTTCCCTTTACTTTGACTGCTTGACTCCCTAACTCATTCCTTATTAGGAATAAACAGGTACTGGTGATGTACATCACAAATACACTCAGATATGCAAAGATGTTAGCAGTGCTGATATTAACATAAAATGCTGTAGCTTGGAGGTGTGAGAAAAAGCAACATCAGTGCTGAATTTTACCCTCTGTGCTTTATGAGTGCTAACATCTGTGCACCTCTCCTGCAAATGCAACACATCTTGATGAGATGTGTAGTTCATTGTGAGAGTTACCATGGCTACGGTATGGTGCTAATAGGATTAAGTGATATCAATTGGACATGTGAATATCATCATACCACTGTAGGTGCTGCATGCTCTGCTTTTCTGAAAAGGCCTCTCTCTTCAGGTGAAAGTATGTGGGAGCTAGTTCCTATTTTTACTGTATGACGATGATGCTGATGGTGATGATAATGATAATAACAGATGTTCGCTTCCAGATGCATGATTCTCTGTACTATAATTAGATTCATACTGTGGTGTGGAGTGAAAATTCAGTGCTGGTTGTTTGGAGGGTGTCTCATTATTTTTGTATACAGATACTTTCAGTAAAACTCTGATCACCATCATAAATGGATACTCAAGGTTTGAGAATTTCAATGCATCAGTTCTCAAGGTACCTTAAAAATTCTACATCCTTGGAAATAACATTGTTCCATTCTAAATTTATAATGTGGCTGCCTGTCTCTCATTTTTCTTGCTTTTAACCCCAGTCACCACCACCACCATGAACCGTTTGAATGCTATTGCATTCATAATCTATGACTAAATATACATTTATGTAAGCTGTTCCATGCAAAGAAATACCCTTGTGCTCCCTTACATGACTCAACATGATTATGATGTTCTGTTGCATAAATAAGGGAATGCCAAACTTTCTCATGTCAAGGACCCCCAAAATAGCTGCACAACAGAGCATGGACCACTATTTGAGAGGGCTTTGTCTTAAGTAACCCCCTCTGAGTAGCTTTTCGTCGTTAGGTGGGAGATAATAGAAGTAGGCGTTATCATACTATGACCGGGCTAGAATTATCATCAGAACAGTCACCATTATACGCTCCTGTATTAGGAAAGGCTCCATTACAGTGAAGTGATGCAATTTTCTGAGCTTATTAGTCTGTTCCAACTGTTACCTGTTTCTGCCTGTTGGGTTACTATATCCGTATTACTAATGATTTATCAAAAATCTCTTTGTGTAATTATTTTACAAAATGAACATTAGTATTGTCACAATATTTATTTCAAGCTGTATGTTCAAAAATATTGTGATATTTGAGTTTGTCCATATTGTCTAGTTGTACAGTGAGGCTTCATAATACTAAGGTACATAGGCCTAGGTCTGCATGGTCCATGAAAAATATGATTATGTTCTCTGTCTGAACAGTGTCTAAAGTGGAACACCAAATGTTATGTTACCTTTTTCCTCTCTGTCTCTGGAGGGACTAGCTGTCCTGCTCCTGGAAATGGAGATCACATAGGGGAATAGCAGCTAGCACAATTGCAGGACATTAGCCTGTTGGCCAGTGGCTATTCATTTTGGCAGATACATTGCAAAGTCAGACTGACTTCAGGACTAATGATTTGCCTTTGGGAATCATTCATATTGTTACGTTTTGTTGTGAAGACCCTGCTTGGGCAGCAGCTGCAATGAAAGTAGGGCTGAGCGATTATGGTAGAAATTAAAATCACGATTAATTGAACATTTTACCTCGATTACAATTAATGAACGATTATTACCGATTATTATAGCTTGAATCTTTTGCAAACAAAAGGGCAATGTCAAACTACAAAAAGCTGCATCTCTTCCAAACAAATATTATTTCAAGTAATATTATTGGTATATTATTATTAGCAGTAGTATATATATGCACTAATAATAATATAGCGTGCCTGCATAGTAAGCAGGCTATATTAATTTCTCAGAATTTTGCTCACTAATGATTATCATTATTATTATTATTATTATTATTATTATTATTATTATTATTGATGGTAGTAGTAGTAGTAGTAGTACAATAATTAATCATCAGTATCTAGGCTATATATTATTATCATATTTATATTATTCTTATTCTTATTCACTACCCAGAATCACGGAGCGACGGACTCATGACGTCATGACGTCAGTTAGCTTCTGTTGTTCTTAGCAGCCAAACTGTGTGCTGGTTGTGGGCTAAACGATGCGGTGAGGCTCTTTTGGCGTCTCTCTTTTTTAATCCGTGCTGCTTAAACTGCAGGAAGTTTGCAGTGTACAGCCTGAGTGAGGAGGAACGAACCGTGTTTACGATGACAACAGGAGCATTTTGTGATGTGACGTGTTGTGGTGTGGTAACCTTAATAACCGACATGGGCAGGATTATGTCGGTTAAGGGCCCTAAATGTCGGTTTCAATTATTTTTCGATTAATTGCCCAGCTCTAAATGAAAGCCATTTAACTTGACCATGCATCACTCCTCACGCAGTGAGCGGGTTGTTGATTTGGAGGTGGGCATGAAAATTTGTAGTATTTTCATCTTGGCATTACCCATGCATATCTTGCACGCAACCTCATCCAGTTTTTCTGGCCTCCCCCCTGTCATTATAGGTACAAATCTAAAATGCCACCAGATTGCAGCTGTTGCATTCTTTTCAGATACTAACTGTTTCTGTTCATCTGAAGATGAGTGATGGTAATGAAATGACACTGTTGCTATTCCTGGATACCATGTTAACGCCAAACCCTCGTTAGTACTTGTTTACCTCCTCAGTGAAAGATTTACATTTTATTAAGTTAATATATTGGGCTATAGTATTCTTTGCCTACTTATAGAGGGGCAGTATCAGTTTGACAAAGATAAAACAAGATGTTTTGATGCACTGTTAATTCCCTAAGTCTCTCACAGCTACAAAAGTTGAAAATTGTGTCATCATGAATAATGGAGAGATACTCTGATGCAAAGTGTACAATCTTAGCTTACTTTCTGCTGACTTTGAGAACCCTCGAGTTCAGATACTTCTTAACTAGACTTGTGAGTGATAGCATGGTTAAGTATCATGGCCCAGTGTTGTCAAGTGGTCAAACCCTTCAGGGGGAACAAATTACTCAGAGAACTCTGAGGGTGATGCCCGGCCATATTACACATTACACGGGTGAAAACAAATGTAACACTGCACATGAGAGCCAGTGAGGCAGAGTTTTAATTATTGTCAGTGTCAGACTTGAGCATAGCCTCCAGTCAGGGAGGCAAAAATAGAAAGGGAATTAGCCCCTTTTCACTATCCCTGACAGCTAATTACATATAAAATGGCTAACACCACAAAACAAAAGCAGCCAGACAATTACACTTGGCTCTGGCATGGGCAGCACTCTAAAGCTGAAATACAGTTGCATTTAAACTTTGGTTTAGAGGAAGAATTTTCCCTCAGATCTGGTGGGGATTTAGAATGCAAGAAATATCAACTGACTGTTAGTGTAAGAAGTTTTTGAAATCAATATCAGCATATTCAATCTGACAGCAGATTGGGTGTACACTCAACTTAGGTTTGGCCCCGTAATCCTTGATATAGCCTTGAGAAAATATCAAGGTATGTCCTTGTGAAAACTGAAATGCTCTGAATGCTAAATATGAGTTCAACCAGGGGGACTACTCCACTGGCCCCTCTCCAAATAGCCATTGACTTCTCTATCTATTTGTTAGATTTCTACCCAGTAACTACACCCAGTGAAAGATGAGGAGGTAGCGTGAGTCAAGGGCATCTCGGATGGATGATTCCGTTACTCTCGTGTGTCTTATCCTAGTATTTGCAATTTATCACGCTCACTGTGGTCTAATCAGCCTAATCGGGGTCAGCTTCTTCTCCCCTTTGCGCTCGTCTAGGGTGCTGGCAGGCTGCCGTTTGAATCAGAGTGAGGGGCTCTCAGGGTGTCAGGCCTGCTGCTTTGTGTAGTTTCCCAGCCTGGCAGCAATCTCTGTCCTTTCTGTCCCGCAAGTCACAAACTGCCTCTCCGGCCAAAGATGAACAGAGGAAAGGGCAAAGAGAATGATTCTGGCCTAGTTTGTTGCCTGGGATTCAGTGAATTGGTGACTCCTGGGTATTTCTCTGGGTTGTAACTCTTTGTGTGCATGTGGGTGTGGGTGTTTCTCTAAGTATAGATGAGTATCTGTGTGCCTTTGGTCTTGTCGCAGCTTTTTGTGTGCAATATGATAGGTGTGTGATTATTTTTTTATATATTGTGTGCACGTACGCATGTATTTGTGAGAAAGAAGCCCCGGCAGCTGCTGTACGTGTGTGTATATGCACGTGTCAGAGATCCCTGACCAGCTGTATCACCACAGCATTCGCTTGGGCTCCCGTTGCTTGACGCTGGCATAAACAAACAGGGAGCAGATCCGCTACATCCTCACATGACAGGCTAACAAAAGGAGAAACAAAGCATATGTCGGCCTCGTTGACAGCCAGCCATGCACTCTCTCCAGGCTCTGGATGCATCATGTTAGCGTGTGAAGCAGCAAGACAGCCTATAGCAACACAATTCCTTTAATTATTTCCAAAACATGCTTGGCGGATAATGTATCTCAGTCATATGCTGGGTCCGCATTTGTCTGGGAGGTGAAAGCGATGGTTCCGCTGGAAAATGTTTGAAGAGGTCCTGGAGCCAGCTGGGCTCACACAGTGTTTGTATTCTCTGTGTCTTTGTTCTCACCCAGCTGTTTACCAAGCTAAATTGCTGATATCTGGCCTTATTATTTACCCACCCCTACACGCTCCCTCACCAGTGTGGGGGAAAAAAAAAAAAAAAAAAAAAAAAAAAACTCCCTCCAGCAGGTTCTTCCATCCAAGAAGTCTCTGAAATGACAGGATCTTATGTAGGGATGTGCATTGTGATGATTTTATCGATAGTACACAAACTGCTTGGCTCAGTACTTTATTGATAGTCATATTATGTCTCTTTCTTTTTCTCTCATTTTTTTTTTTTTTTTTTTTTGCAGAACAAAAACTAAAAATAAATGAATAGATTAATGAACACCACAATGGGAAAAAAACCTGTATAGTGAAGCTACGGCTTAGGCCATCTGCTGTGGATGAGGATAAGGTGTCGAAAACTGCACATTTCTGCACGTCTACATTGTGCTTGCTCAACATTTGTTTAAATACATTGCTGGTGCTGCCTCCCCTCCTCCAGGTTCACAAAGGTTTTATCGCTCTTAAAGCAACAAATGCTATTGTTGCAGACTCAAAATGTACCAAACCTTAGAATGTTTAGTTCTCTCCGACATGACCTCAGTGTCTCTGATGGTCTGACTGAGTGCGGTGCGTGTGTTTGTGTGTGTGCGTGCGTGTGTGTGTGTGTGCGTGTGTGTGTGCATGCGCGTGCGTGCGTGTGTGAGAGAGAGACAGAGAGTTCGATTTGGTGTTCAGTCTGCTCGGTTTTTATGTAAGTGGACGTTGGAGTGGTAAATAGCAGAAATCTAGTACAAGCCATCAGCTGCTCTTATCTTATGTGTATTTTAATAAATGGGAACAACCACTTGTAGAGAACCTGAGTCTGATTATACAGGTGGGAAAGCTGACAGTTCCTCCTTTGGTGGGAAGTAGCTACTTGACTTGTGCCCCCAGACTATGGAAAGAAGGCACGGCACATTCAAGAGAAATGCTGTGTTGAACAGTGATGACTCACATCTACTGTTCATTACTGATCTAAGCCTCCCGTGTTAGAGCATGAAATGGGATAAAGTCATAATCATAAAGTTTGTGTAAGTGCTTGTGTTGTGAGCCAATTCTACTTTTTTGTGTTTTTTTTTTTTTTTTTGTAATGTAGTTAATGCAAAGGCCTGATGTTTCTAACTGCTGCGAAGTAGCAAAATTATAATGCTTGAAAGCATTGGTGGTGATTGAGGCACAATAAAGTACTGCTAAATGTGTTCAGCTGATAGACGTTTAGGGGGCCATTAATTTGAGAAGTAGTAGTTGTGGAAGTGGGAAAACGAATTACACTAAAAGCCCTTTAAAAGTTTGGCTGTAGGTGACGTCCAGGAAAAACGCAGTCGTGCTTCTTTTCAAGTCTCCAGAGGAGAGATCTTAGGCCACAACAGCAGCAGTGCACATGAATTCAGTAGTAACGCATTTGATTTTCTGCTCAACTGACATGACAACTTGTCACATTACCATCTGGAAGAACGAGCGCACAACGGGTGATAAAGCTGATGGCTCATTTCAAATATCAGTCACTGGCAATGCAGTAGTTGTCTTGTTACACAGTTCACTAATTTCAAATGTGTCTTGTGTAACACACTACCAGTGGAAGATTTATTGGTGATAAAGAGACATTCTTTAAAACTGAGTAGCCTCATGACAACTATGAAATGTTCGTTTGAATTGAAAATTTAAAAATGTTCAGTAAACAGTCGACAGTAAGACCTTCAAAGTGTGATGTATGAATAGTCCACAGCAAACTCTGTGAACTGAAAGGTTTTGTGCTAAACCAAAAGGTGACCTTTGGTCCTAACCAAATGATTGATACCATAAAATGAAGACAAATGAAGTGACTTTTTAAAAAAAATACAGAATGGTTAGAAGTCCATAGCTGATGGAATGACAACAACTCTAGATGTGATCCCTTTGATTTTAGGGATATTAAATAACTATTGCTTCTCAAATTGCAAAATGTTTTCAAAATGTAGACATAGAAATATCGGATGTCTATAGTATGAGATAGAAATTTTTGTTATTGATCACAAGAGTCACAATGAGGCAGGAGAAATATAAACAGTATGAGGAAATCAAAACAATTTTGTTGTTGTTTGGTATCCGTCAGTGCAGGTTACTCAGTCATGTTAAAAACATTAATCTAAGCATGAAATTTTATGATGAAACTTATATTGCTAATAAAGATAAACACATCTGACAGATACCTGATTGTGCAAATCAGCCCAGGTCACTGAAAACTGCAAAACATATTGATTCACCAAAATAAAAGTGAGAAATCCATTATTGGATGACACTGTAAACGAGAAGGCTTTTCATATTGTAACAAGAGCTGCAGTGATGACTGGCTAAAACCTTATCCCCTTCATCCTCTGTGGAAACAGTGACAGTGTTTGACAGCTCAAAAAAAAGGAAAAAAAAAACCTGCGGCAGTGGTACCTTTGGATCACCTTTTATAAATGTGTAGGTCAATAAGGTTATCGTAAAGGCTGTGTCCCCGAGTGCTGCAGTGGTACTGACTTCCTGGGCATGATGTGATGTTCTACAAAGAGCTTCTAATTCCAGCGAGTTTATAGGAAGGTTATCATCCCAGCGAGGTGATGTGCAGTAGCTGAACAGCAGTAACCTGTGTGACCAGGTGTAACTGATGAGCTTCCATATAAAGGCTGCACTCCTGCTGAGTTCACAGGGCTCCGCTCCAGTTTCACTGTTGCAGGAGCAGGATGGCACCATGCGCACACATGTCTGTACACACCCACACACTTTTCTCCAGGGATGGCTCATATACTAATCTGTACCTATCTGGGATAGGATCGGATATCTGATAACCTCTGTCTGTGGTTGGGAAGCCATACAGACTAGACTGAGAATGCTATACATCTGCTCATTTGGTCAGTAATGCTCCATAAGTTTAATAAAAAGTTACAAAGGATATTTTATTATGGGAATGCTTGTTACCATACTTGTGTGTGTTTGTTTGGATACCTTTGTGCGCTTTGTGCTCTTCTGCGAGAGCATGCTCTATTGTGAATCAATACCTCAGCAGTAATGGCACTTATACAAGCCTTGCATTCATTCTTGATTTCCCCATAAATCTGTGGGTGCAAGCTTAACCGGGGAGCAGAGACAGACCTCAGATAACTGATTCCTTTGTTACGCTAAGCCTACGATTCTGCAGAGATATTTATAACAGCGTGTAGTTGTCAATACACCAAAAAACAACTGAATTTCTTGTACTCGTGCAGCCGCTGTTTGCCAGAAATTAAGGTTGAGGCTCATCTGCAGCAGTTTTCTTGAACTTTATCTAACATAGCAAACTCCAAATTAACTAAGGATTCCCCAATATTAAAAAGTTATTATTATTGTGATAATTGTTTTCCTCTGGATCAAGAGCATAAAGTTTTGGTTTGATGGAAAATGGAAGATGGAAATAAGAAGTTTTTTTTTTTTTTTTTTGCCCCAGCAGTGCTTATATGGAAGGTTTGTAAGGCTGGGATACCTTTTTCTATTTCTTGACTTTGTCTTATATTCAGAAGATTCCCTGATGAGTTCTGAGTTCCACGTTGCTTGGGTGAACTAAGTACTGCACTGTAAAGTAAATCCATATAGAAGTTCAGCTGATGGCAGGAGTGTGCCCTTTTGCCTCCTATGGTGTCTTCCCATCTCAGTTGACCCTCATAGATCATCTCTGGCATTTCTAATCATAGCATGCAAAATGATTTATATTTTGCAAACTGTAGTGAGGTCATCCTCCCTTCTGCTCAGAAGAGCGAAGCTTCGGCATTCTGTTTTGCTCTAATGACGTCAAGACGACATAGTCCTTCCGCCCTGTGACATATAAGTTACAACTTGAACATGAGACAGGTTTCAAGACAAGTACTTGTATGCAATATGCAAGGTTTTTAAACTTCATTTACTTGGGACAGTAAAGCTTGCTGTCAGCTATGTGATAAATAGCAATGGAATACATTTGTCAAATGGTATGTAAATGTAGAAACTCTTTACATTTGTCTTGTCAAGCTTTTTTCTGTTGTAACTAGTTTTATATTCTGGAAGAGTATTTCAACCCAGCTGATGAAAATGCACATAATTTCAGTTTATTTTAGTGATATTTCAAAAGTGCGTTTCAGGTTATCACGACATAAAGCCACCAACTGAAGGCAGCATGCAAGTTGGTGGTATGTAAACATGTAGTAGGATGGAAACAAAGAGGCATTAAAAAAGAAAGAAGGAATTGCATTTCATGATGAGCCTACAAGCAGATGAATATATCCTATGGCTGTGAGGAAGACTGAAAACTAGAACATCAAAGCCCTGTAGGACTTTACCATATGTCATTACTAAAGAGACTCAGTATTTGTGCAAGCAATATGTGTTGTGAACTCAGAGGCAAACTCAAAGTGTCCTGAGGAAATGAAGTTCCATGACAACTCAGAGGAGCCAATTAATTGCGGGGCCTTAGTTCAGGCAGAATGATGAGGTAGGGTTAAGTCTGTTGGGCCACTAATTAAAAAGCAGCAAAGCTCATCTCTCTCTGCCACACAATGGTATTTTCGATTGATAGTGGCACTTACATATACACACACATACAGGCATGCTCTTACATAAACAAACATACATGCACATGCACACAGAAACCGGAATCCTCATTAGATTACACAGTGGCAAGGCTACTGTTCCACTACAGTGTAAATCTTCCTCACGCAGGGGAATTATCCCCAGCCCCAGCTCTGAAATACACTGTGTGGGATGTTAACCACATAACTCAGTCTCACAAAATCTACATGATTATCCCAATCAAAGAGGTGATGGGGAGTCGTGCTGATGTTGGCTAATCAACTCCATTAATGCCCAGCATTAATTTAATGCCAGTGTAAAACACAGTTACATGACATTGAGAAAGCAATTATCACCAAGACAATAATTTGGTTAATAAAGATCCTGTTAACAATCATTATGCGACTTTGCTGATTCTTTTATCTCAAGGCGAACAGGAGGGAAAGAAGAGAGATGCTCTAACTGCTGACAAAGACCTTATTTCACTCTCTTTGTATGAGGGGAGAAGACTGTATTAGAGATAGCCATGGTTTTCAGTCCTTTTAAATGTATCGGTCGTGTTCATTTTCTTCCTGGGTAATAAGGCTTAGAGAAGGACACCAGCAGAATAGCTCACCTCTTCCTCTTCACCTCTATTTACCTTGTCCTCTGCAAGCCCTGCCTCAGAGCACCGGTTCTTGAATTTGCATTTATGTGGCTAAATAATGAAAGTGTGAAAGTGTGTAAATTGCCACTTACCATGGAAATATCCAGAATGCATCGATCTTTTCGAGCAGAGTTGAGGAGTGGCATCTCTTTCTAAGGGTCTGGCTCATGTAAACCATATGCTTTTTTTCTCTAGATTGTTTCTTTTAATTATTTGTGAATGCCGCATTGGGGAAAATATGATATTTGAAAAGAAAGAAAGATGCATGTAGGCAAATTACATTTATTTATGGAGGGCTTTGGCTCCATTTGCTGTGTCCTCCCTTGTCCCCTCCCTGCTTTGCACAAGGCACTGCAGGAGGGGTTTTATAAGAGACCCAGGGTGAGGGGTGTGTGTGCGGGGCGGCTTTCAAGGACGAGGGGTTAAAAAGTCCAGACCTGGGGGGATTAGAGGTGTTGTTGCTGTATACCCATGAGTATTCTCAGAGTGAATCTCATTGGCCACAAGCCCATAACGAAGGTCTCACCAGTCACTCACTCACCCTTTGGTGTTGTGAATTACTTAGCACACAAACACACATATAGACAAACACCACACAGCACACAATCCACACCCACACCCACACTCATACTGGTGTTAGACTGATTTGTCGTTTCTGTTGACCTTAATATCAGATGTAGGCCGGGTGCAGTTGCAGTAACATTAAATGTTCTTTCCATATTTTATTTTCCCCACAATCAAATAACAGTGAAGGGACTTTCATCCATTGGTCTGTCTATCCATCTATCCATTGCATGGATGAATGGATGGGATACAGAAATTTGAAAATAAAATTGATCAGTAAAAGAAATGAAGTCTGCACACAGTGTTTACAGGTGTTGATTTAAAGGTTACCCTGTGTAAGCTAATAAATTATTTTTTTATGTGTGCAGACTTTATTCCTTTTATCATTCATCAGTTTTTTTTTGTCTCACACAACAAGAAGTCCTCAAGCTTTAAGCATCATTGTCTCAGACATCGCATATCACACATACAGAAACAAAATAGTTACATTCAGGGAGACTTGCACCAATAGTGTTTCATGTCATGATCACATTTTACTTGTTTATTCACTGAATTGTTCATTTAATTCTTCAGCTAAGTTTAATTGTAATTTAAACTAATAGTTCGCTCAGTAACTATATACTTTTGTATCATTTACTCAACCCAAGTTGTTATGACTAATCGATGACAAAGTTTTTAATTGCTTGCCTCATGGAGAGCGAGGTTTCAAACACTATGGCTATTTTTGTTAGATGGGCAACTTATGTTGATTTGTGACTTCCTTACACAGCAACAAACAAAAACAAACAAACAAACAAAACAAAACAAAAAAGACTCTTAAAGCATCTGTTCCAGATTATCAAACTATCGGGCAATGCACCCCCAAACTAATGTGCTTTAAGCTAAAACTTTGCTAAACCGATGCAGCATCAGTGTAGCCTACACTGGGTCTTCAGTTTGGTGAACATGCAGGGCCGTTGCACACAGGTGCTCATGCGTGAGAGCATTTAGTAGAGGTGTTTATTTAGTGCATTGGTTTAGGACATACTTAACATACAAATGGAGAGGTAAGACTTGGATTCTGCTACACCAAGATATAGAATTTGAAATGAATGTTTTCATGTCCTTTTTGCTGTTTTTTTTTTTTTTTTTTTTTCAGATTTGTCAATCAACTCCATTCTAACAGCTACCCCCCTTAAATAATTGAATTAGTCTTGATTTCAATGAAAAGTTTGAGTGCCCAATGGCATAAATGTTGTTTCTTCCATGCCAAGAATAAAATTGTGAGAGAAATGCTGAGCACTTGTAATTCTTGTGGTATGAAAATGGTCAAATTTAAAGATATACGTTAGTGACACAGAATATCAGCAGCTGGTGACTTCATTCTAAAAATATTGGTACTGGTATCAGCCTTCAAACACATGGCAGCAGGAGTAGCCGGGGATAATTTCATTTCCCGTGTCTTCATGGATGAAGGAGTAGAATCTGAGGTACGAAGGCCCGTCGGCCCTCAGAGACGGGGACAGAGAGAAAGCGAGAGCAGGCACAGAAGTGGAGAAAGAATAAGGGAGGCTATTATTCCCAGTGTTCCGGTAAAGACACTTCATCTGAGCATCATCCGTGGTTTCCTCCTGAGGGCTATAACTGGTTGGCTAACAACAATAACAACACATCTCACTGGAAAGAGAACCCGGTGCCTGGAAAAACCACAGGCTCATCGCACACCAGCCATCTTTGTCGTGCAACTGAGAGACATGATGTATTGTGTCACACAGGCAAACAGGAACATGCTGTATCCTTTGTGTTCTGTGATATGACATGAAGACCAGCATATCCTTTTATTCTATTTTAATGATAGATAGACAGACAGATAGATAGGAAGAATTTATTCTCAGCCTGTAAAAAACACACAAAATAATACCTGTCCTACACAACAGCAGCTGAAGTTGCTGTTACCTAGGGAACAAGGGTAAAAATTATTTTGATTGTACAGTGCAGAATGAGTCCTTGAGTGGACCTTGTATAGCTTGACTCAGGAAATAGTCCTTTCAGCACTGCCCATTTTCAAGCCCTGCCTTAAAAACTCACCATATGACGCATAGATAGACAAAAAGAGAGAGGGACAGAGAGAGATCAGCTAATCTCAACTAATGTAACTTTATTGTTCATTTCATAGGCCTCTCCATGTTGCTTTACAGTATCTGTGCTGTGTCTGAAATTGGTGCAATTTCACAGAGTCTGAGAGGAGATGTGGGTGAAGCAATCGATTTGAAATTGCCACTGAGCAGGAGAGTGCAATTGATGTCAAGGCTGCTCAGAAATGAGTTTTCTTGGCTTTCCGATTGAAATGACGTGGAGCCATTGTGACTGGAGGCAGAGCGGAGCCGGACAGGACTTGTTACGCAATAAAGTGCTCCCTGAGCCCAGCCCAACCCACCTCTGTTCACTGGAGGGGAAACCTCACAAAAGGCTCCAGAAGCACCGCCCTACCCTAAACCAACCCTACGAAATCAAACCCACCAGTGGGGGCAAGGCAGAAACTCTCCACATCTCCCCATTTTGGGCTAGGGAGAGTTGGGGCATCTGCTTTCATGAATTCTCCTACACTGGAGATAACCAATTAGAATGTGCCCTCTTTGCATCTATGGGGAGCTAGATGAGGCGCCCAGGCACACCTGTCAATATTTACTGTTGTAACAAAATACATCATTCATTGCCATCTGCTCTCTGGCAGCACGCGTAGGGGCGCTGCTGCTGCAAAATTAATAGCACTTCTAATGCTCCTTTCCTAATGGGCCTAATCAATTAATCAGCCCCTTGCAATCTGGAGGCACCATTAACCAGTGCAGAGGGCCCTAATGCAGTCAAACATACCAGAGTTACATCTACTGCTGCAACCATCTGAAAGTGAAAAAGTACTTTCTGTGCTGCCTTAACCTACTGAATCTGTTAATTAACAGTATTAAACATTAAGCTATTTGAACATTTATGAAGGATGTACATGCAGCAAATTGTAAGTGACACCATTGTTAAGTGTTGTTAACTGTTATCACTGCCCTCCCTGCTTTGTGACAACATGGAGACACATGTCTCATTTGTCATGCAGTGCAAGTGGCAGCAATGTACTGAGAAATATTGCATGGGCAGCCTGAAGCTTAGGCCCAGAGGCTGGATGTGATCCTGCATTTAGATATTGTGTTCCTTAGTGCCTTTCAGCAGGAGCCAGAATGCACTGCCCTCAAATCAGTGTGTCTGAGTGGATGTATGTATCTGTCTGTCTATTTTGACACCGCTGGTCCTCTCTTTTTTATGCACACACACATACACACATGCACACACTCCCCCAACATCAACAATTGGAGAAGAAGGAGAGTTGTAAAATGATGTTTGACAAGCATTCTTCACAGGAGGCATTCAGTTCTGATTTCACCACCTCGGGGTCACAGAGCGATGGAGGTCTATTTCATACCCTAACACCACATTGGAATTTCTAGCACACTATTTTTTTCTCTCTAGCGTGCAGGGCAAACAGTCTGGGGATTAGTTTGTGTATGTATGTGTGTGTGTGTTTGGCGGTGGTGATGGCATGGGGTGGGCTGCATAGATGTGAATAGGAATTGGATAGGATTGTCGAATTCTGGCCCAATAGTGATATAGATGAGAAAAAAACCACTCATACAAATTTATGAAACAATCTTTCGTATTGCCTTTTTTTCACATGACAGAGATTTAACTTGATTTAATTCTAGTTTCTAGATTTTTCCAAGACTACATTTGAACACATCATGATAACATAACTTATCCTTGCCCAATAATTTTTACTGAATAGAGCTTGAGTGCATTATAATGTAAGTTCATGCAAGGTCTAATGATAATGCAAATGAGATGATAACGAGAAGAAGTTCTGGGTCTTGGGGAATTGTTACCCTGTACCAACTTGGACTAGGATATTGATCCTCATCATTCTTCATTCCTGACTTGTAGACCAACTCACCTCCAATGATGCAATTCCCTGGTGTTGGTGGTTGGTTTGTATGTCACTTTCATCTGTGACAACGATCTTCGAACCCATTCGAATGTTTCTCCATATAGTATACAAACATCAATACTTTTTGTAGGTGTTTTAAGTCAAGACGACATTTATGCCAATGCATCTTAGCTCGTTTGCTTCCCACACTGTTTGCACCTCAGTTATAACTAGGGGGACAGCCAGTGATTGCCAACAGTAAACAGCAAGAGAAGAGACACTCAGTTGTAATCAGCCCCAGTGGTGGAACACGCCAGTTGTAGCTGCTATAGATGTGCAGTCGACCCAGTTTATCATTTTCTAAGTGACAAGTGACAGGCATAATAATAATGATAATAAAATCCCTGAAAATCCTCTTTTGTCCTGGAGGTGTCCCGCGGAAGGTGTTTGCCCATTCCAAACACATTTTTTTTTTCCATCAATAGGACACCATTAGTCTCGAGCCCTGGACAAAAATAGATGGATAAATATTGGACACTGCCATTAGAGAATGCAGTCTTTTTGACTGATAGGCAAACAGCAGTCAACGAGAACAATATCAGTTTATACCGATATTCCATCGGTAAATTCCACTGGTGTATCCCTAGAAACTGTCATTTTATCCAGGCACTCTTGAGCCATCAACAGTACGATCACGCATCAAAGTGGCTGTGTCTGACTGCATAATCACCGGAGCAAATCTCACTCCCATTCAGCTCGAGTTATCAGAGAGGATATTGTTTTAACCCTTTGTTTTGTGGCTTTGAGTGAGGACACTGAGGCTTTGTGCTCAGCTGGTTGATACAGTTGTACCGTAGGAGGGACAAAGCACAGCTCTGACTGTGGACCGATAACCTTGAGCATTTAGTCAATTGTGAGGATGTTATTCACACATGCAGTTGTGCATTTATGTGTGTGCACGCGCGCACACACACACACACACACACACACACACACACACAAACACAGCTGGATAGCTCACAGCCTGTCTCTGAAGCGTTGAAGTATTCCCACTGTATTGCTGAGTCTCTCTATGCACACATGCATACACACATAACTTGATCTTTTGCATTTACTTAATGTCTCTCTCTCTCTCTCTCTCTCTCACACACACACACGCACACACATACACACACATAAGCACTCAAATATTGCTGCTTCTTTATATTTCATACACACACACACATACACACAAATACGCAAATCTCTCACATCTACCCGACAGTCTAATACCTCAGCATTCAAAAAATTCCCATAGTATTGCTCTCGCTGATTCTCTTGCACACACAAATACACACAGACACAAGTGAATACACACAGGCATGCACAAAGACACACACACATGCACTTGCACAAACAGCCAGATCTTGATCTCTCACATATTGCCTTTAGTCTCATGTACAACACACGAGCATTCAAGCATTCCCTTATTAATCCTGGTTAGATAGTAAGCGAGTGCTCACACACACGTGAACACACAAACACACACATCTCCCCTTACAAAATGATGTATCCCAGGAATAGTGCTGAACATCTGGGGGACCGGGTTTTGTCTCCTCTTACATCTCCCGGCTTGCCCTTTTCCTGCACCCAGACTCGTCCTGATGGATCACCTGAGGACCGGGATGGATGGCGCCTTGCCCCCTCTCCCCACATCCTCCATGCCATTTCATCCTATCTGCGCTGTTAATCTGTCATCCTCACTGGCCATTTGTTATTGCTGTGTGCTTCCCATATGCATGCGTGTCTACATATGCCCACACAGGTGATTGTGTGACCCCCGTGCACAGCTCCAGTTGCGCTGCCACCCCTGCATGTACACCCAGGGGACACACACTCTCCTGAAGCGATTTGTCTCATCTATTGCTGCTCTCCATCTTCGCATGCTGTAGTTTGCAAAGGACCTCTTTTGAACAGGTTCCACAGGGTTACGCTCGGTCCCATAAGTTCTGTCCTCAGATCCTTTCACACTTGTCTCGTGCTGATAGAAACATTTTTAAGGTATCGTTCAAAAAATTTTGATACCAGTACCAATACCTTGACTTGGATACTGGTTCCTTGATGATGCTTTTTTTATACCAATTTTCTGAACTCCATTTGTAATAAGAGGAAAATTACATTACATATTACGGTTCAAATATTTAGTTTTTTTTTTTTTTTTTTTTTTTTCATCTGCTCGGCATATTTGCTAAGAATAGGCAGATGATGATGAGAGATGAGGAGAGGAGACTACTGACCTGGTCAATACTGGGTGCACAGTGGGAGAAATTATAACATTGCCACTAATACTATATTGAAAGGAAATAGCATTGTCTAGAAATAATGGCACCTTTATTCATGGTCAAAACCACGCATATTGCATAGTTGGCCGTTGCTGAGCGAGTCCCCAGTCCCATTAAATCCCACAGCAACAAAGCAACAACGTAATGTTAAACCATAGCCAACCTCTGAAGTTAAATATGTGTCCCATACACACGCAGCACCACAGAAGATGGCTTCAGTCCATTCTGCTTATTGCGATTAGACGGCCAATCAGCAGCATTATCTTGTTACAAGCATGCTGCATGCCCACTGGGTCACTGATGATTGATGAGACTTAATCCTTATGTACTGACATTTTGTATCAAATGACAAGGCATTTTTCCATACTGGTTAGTATTGAAGCAATTTTGTTGGTGCCATGAAAGTATCAGAATTTGGCACCCAGCTCTATTTTTAAGTTCTGTGAATTACAGTAAAGATGAAAATTGCTTTGTCTGTTGCAGTGAGGGGAATCAAATTAACAGAAAGAGTTTTAATTTTACACCGTTGAAGCGAAAAACTGTGTTATATGTCAGATAACACTTCATTTGAAGAATGCTCGGCTTAGACAAAATGCAGATGCTGGCAAAAATATCACTTGTTACTGCGACTCTACAGACTGTGTAATCCTAACCTTTGTATTAGCCTAGCCTTAAACCCACTAAACCTACTCACCTGAAGCCCAGTAGACTTTTTGTGGTTCTTTTTGTCACTTGACAGTGAGTGAATGAATGATGCTTTATTTTAAACAGGAAGACAAAAGAAAAAAAAAATCAATGAAATAGGAGTGAATAGAACTTAAAAACAGATTTAAACTTACATTTTTCCTCTATTTAATGATTTAATGGATAGACTTGGTATTTTTCAACCCGGGACAAAACGCAGACTCAGTGACTCAGTGCATCAGTGAATGCTCACATGAAGGAAAGCATCCATTTGTCTAGAGTTGACACTGTGAACACGATACTGTCACAGCCCGGAAATTTAGACTGAATTTCCACAGTCCGAGATCCAGCAAACCCAGCATCAACTGAGTTAGCAGTAAAACACTGTGGATGTATACAAAGCAATGTATTACTGTAAATGCAAAATAAACTGCCATTTGCAACCATTTGTTTGGGTGTACAATTTCAAGACATATTTGACTGTGCTGAGCAATTCCTGTTTACAAGAAGGACATTTATAATGGTTTCTGAGGCAGAAAAGAGTGCACTGTTGGATTTTTTTTTTAAGCCTAGAAGTTGCAGCAGATAATGATAAATGATAAATAATGATATGATAATGATAAAGGATGATATTACCGTATTGATCTGAATATAAGACGACCCTGATTTTAAGACAAACCCTCATTTTCAAGACCCTTTTTTGGAAATATACTTTTTATATGGACATTCTGCGACACCAGCCCATGCTAGCTTTAAACTCAGTGCGGGGTATGTTGAGCTCTGTGGCAACTTCAAGTGCTTTTTGCTGCATCACAACCCTCGTAACGGGCAGTCCTTCACTACGTTTCTCATTCACAAAATCGCACACACTCCTGTCAGTCTCGTTGAATTGACCAGTTTTTGGACCACGAAAAGCCCTTCTCTGGCTGTGGGCCTTTTTGTTAGCTCTTCTTTCTGAGACCGCCACCGTCTCACATTGCACTCAGGGCCAGGGTTAAGGGATGTTTATTTACCTTAACAGTTTCGGAGGTAACTTCAGAAAGCGTCCAACTGACAGCTGGAGCGGCATGTCAGCTGGCTGCTACATTCAATCGGGTGCCGGTGCACACCGGCCGGCCCACCTGATGCCGGCCGGTGCCTCGGTCGGCACCGCGCCCACCCGGTCAGGTCTGCTGGATCTGACAGGTGTGCGGTGCACACAGACTTCCATATATACCTTTCATCATAAAACTTTTGTTTATACACGGTTGCAGCAGCACAATGGACAGCGACACAGACAACATGGTTGATTATTGATTGCGCAATGCGGCCATTCACCGGTAATCGCGCTGTGCAAAGTTGCATGATTTATGTTGTATCCACGTTCGCGCGCTGTGTGCATGAACTCCCGTACAGTGCTGGAGCACACCCCTTCCAACCGTACCAGAGCAGGGGAAGTGGACTGTATTCAAGCACGGAACATATGCAAGTACAATACATGTGTATTTGCTTAGACCCCCAATATTAGACGAGGGTGTTTTTTCAAGGCATTTTCAATGGAAAAAATATTGTCTTATATTCAGATCATTACGGTAATCAGTACACAGAATATGATGTTAGGCTACTTTCCCTTGTACCATAACCCAGGGTGAGTGCTTGCATAGAGGCCAAATTCAGAGTTTCACTGAATGTTAACATTTTAATACGGCCTGGGTTGTAAAATACCAAACCTGTCTTTTAAACCTTTCATATTTATGTGTACATGTGCACATAGTTGTGTGTCAGCACTAGAAGAAAGTTGTACCTGAAACTATTGCAGAAAGAAATATTGATGATGCTTTATTAATATTTCTGCACATATATAATGCATGATCTAAGTCAACTACAGGGCATAAGGTGAAATACATAAAATACATCAAAAAACTTAAAGAGAATGGATTTCCAGCAACATCAAAGCAATTCCCTTCAGTTTTCAGCACTTCCTGTTGAAACTGTCCAGATCCTCTTCTGATGCTGCTCAAGGTCGATGTTGGCTGGCAGAGAGACAGGATGCCATGGCCAGAAAGGAACCTGTCAATCAGTCAAAACGCTTGACTCTGAACCAAGGGACCTCCACTATCACACCAAGCTGTGCAAACACACACACGCGCACACACACGTTTAGCCCTGCAGCTGTTCAGAGAGGAAACTAAATAGAAAATCAAGAACACAGTAAACAAAGTTGAGCGGCATCCGTGTCAAACAAAAGCTTTAGCCCGGGGAAAGACAGCACAGTGCGGTCTCTCTCCTCGGCCTTGAGTATAAACACATGAAATGGATGGCTAGCCTGACTTGCCCTGTCCGCATGTTCCCAAGCTGTTTTCGTTCACTGGCTTATTACTTAGGGTGCCTGGATGTGATTTTAAGGGTGGGTCTCTTTATCCTCTGGAGCCTACGAGGGATGTGAACAGCTAAACCCCCGGAGGAGCCTATGAAATACATGTGTTTATACAACAGCTTCCCTGCTTTTCTCATTTTATGGTTCATGTCGGTCAGCAAGCCCTGCTTCATCCACTTTGGCTATAGTAGCTAGCCTCCGGGCAACGTCTTGGCCACTTATTGGAAGCAGCAGCGGTAGCTGTAGATTGTCGGAGTGCCGAGGTGGACTGCTTGCAGTGCCTCTACCATCTAAATCACTCCTCATTGCCTCCTGAGTGGATGGAGGAAGAGTGTGTTTCTTCCAGCTCTGGTTTTATCAAACCAAAAAGGACCATGTGTTTTTCAGCCTCTCAGGTTTGTCTGTCAGAGCGGTACAAATCAGCAGCACACAGCATTAATCAATGGTCTGGGAGGTCAGCTAAGCATGCCCGTCCCCCATGCATCCTTGCAGGGAGCCCTTGAAAGCCAGGCTGTAGCAATCAATCACAGATAAGTCCAATGTGGAGCTCAGATGATAAGCCACTCTTTAGTTGTGTGTGTGTGTGTGGGGGGAGTGAGCAAGAAAAAGTTGGCAGCAAAGTTTCAAGCGCATATTTGTGTTCTGTGCTGTGTCTCTCTGTGTCACTATCTATAGAGCAGCTAAGAACAGAGACCTGGGGTCAAGGCTCAGAGGCTGTCAGCTCTGTTCCAGCTCCCATGGAGGCTTTCTCCTTTGACAGTGTAATTAAGCCATTTTCTGTATGTATGACAATGAGATGTAGATTACTCAGTGACATGTTTCACTTACCTTGCTTTATGTATGATGCATTCTTTTTTTTCTTTGCTTTCCAAGTGTAATAAGGCATCATAGCCGTTATCTGACAGCTTCCTGTCTATCCAGGAAAATGGGTAAAGACAGCCGCTGACTGACACCCTCTTTTGACACTTGATGCTACACTTCACTAGTGAAAATGGGTGCTTTTCGTCACAAAATGGCTTAATGATCCCTGTCATTAATGTAATTCACTAGATATTACAGACATTAGCAGTGTAGACGTTAAATGTTGTTATATCACTATCAGGTTCTGCCTGTTTTTCTCTCACCTGCTCACAGTATGGCTGAGGACGTTGGATCTGACCACATGCTGGAAATATTCAGAAGGTAATGATGAACAGATTGAACCATGACCCACAGATTTGGCTAAGTGAAAATTTTCCCTTTGATTATATACAATTGAAAGGAGTGTTACATCAAACACAGGGTTGCACAGGGTTTTTTACCTGTGACTACCTGCTAAAAAAGGAGGTGATAAGTCCTGGACCTATGTTAAATTCCAGATGCAACTGAAACAGCGTTCTCTCTGTCATTCCACCCTGGTGGTCTCTCACTACAACCTCACTGTGAATATAAGTCAGTCCAATCCCAAAGTAGGAATTTATTGGTAATTTAATTTCTACATGACTACCTCAGGTTTTCCTGGCTCAAAATGAGGTAGGGGTGGTACCTGATCATGGGGTCACACATGTACCCTGCCTACAGCTGGCTCAAGCAAACATGTTTTACAAGCAGTGTATTTTAGGAGCTTAACTATATGATTTAAAAAATGACAAATATCATTTTAAAGCATATTTATTTATTTTTAAATTTTCCCTGTTCAACATTTTAGTACAATTAGACTTAACATTTTTTGGGGGTCCCCCTGGAAATCTCTCAAGGACCCCCTAGAGGTCTCTGGATCCCATGTTGAGAACCACAGGCCCTACTATCAGATCATACTAAGAAAGGTGTGCTGGGTCAGTAGCAGTCCTACCTCAGGCAGCCAACTGAGCTGTTCCAAAAATGTGCTGAGGCTGCAGCACAAACCTGACCTGAGGAGAAAGAGGAGATCTGACAGGATGAGCGAGCCCACTTGTTGAACTGACCAGCTGTCAGACAAGTTCTTCAGCTCTTATTTTGTTATATACTTATTTATTTTTTTTTATTTTATTTTGACTCTCCTGACATAAGTTGGCTTAGGCAACTGCCTGAATACCCTCAACTTAACTCCTTGTCCTGCGACTGTCCTGCGCTCTGACCCTTGTCCTTGGCTTCTTATTGGGTTGTATTACCTTCACATCTGACAGCCAGTCAGTAACATGAATTACTGCTTTTTAACTACCTATAATAACCAGATTGTAAACACCTTTTCACCTGACTTGATTGCTGCTCTTGCTTTCTAAAAAGGTTGCTGATCTTACAACCATATTGACTATATCTGCAAAACTGAAAACATTCACTTACACTGATAGGATAACATTAATTTAGGAAACCTTTTTAAGGACTTGGACATGCTTAGATGCAAAAGAAACAATATTCAGCTGTTTCAGCAATGAAGAGTTAAGTTACCACCATTCAGGAAAATCAGCGCAGGGGAAATCAAAGTGGAAGACTCTCTGTTGACTGTTTTGGTAGTGCGGGTTCTATGGAATCAGATTTGTGCCGAAAAGGTCAAACAAAACTTCTTCAGTATCAAGCAAAAACACAAATTTGAAAGAGAGAGAAAAAAACACCGAAACAAAAAACTGTAATCTCAAAAGAAAAACGTATAACTTGCAAAAAAATTATTTGTGTAATCAAGCAAATTATTGGCAAACTTTTGCCTTCACTGTGGGCTTTGTGTTTACGCTTTTTTTTTTTTTTTTTTTTTTTTTGCTTGATACTGAGTAAGTTTTGTTTGATCTTTTTGGCACAAATTTGATTCCATGCGGTTCCTGTGCTGATTACGATACAGCACTATCGCCACCACTGTGTGCCCTAGTGGTGGTTGTGTGCTGCAATTACAGTTACAAATGACAGCAATTACAGAGATCCTGACAGTGCAATGCTTGTTAGTGTTTCCCATAAAAACACCCATCAAATTTATGCCATGAGCTGGTGGTGGTAAGAGATATGGTGGTGGCAGCCACCACCACATTCTCTATGCAGGAAAAACCCTGCACCTAAAAGTGCAGCATGTGATGCATCATCTCACCCCTGTACATGTGTCACAAGATTGTAGATGATGCATATATACCTCTGCTGATCAAGGCTGAAGTCAGTAATTACCTGAGACAAATTTAAAGTAACCTACTGGCGCTGCTTATGGCCCTGGCTCAATTAATAAGCAATGTTCTGAAGAAGACTGTTGAAATGTGTCAGCATTTCCTACAATATCCTACAGCAGTGATTTTTTTTTTTTTAGCCTATGGGTCGCGACACATTGGTGGGTTGCAACATAGAGATAGGTAGGTTGTGGGGGGTTGCATTACTACATTCAAAAATACATCAGGCACAGATGCGGTGCAGCATGTCTGCTGCAGGAGATTGCTTACCTTATAATCAGTTCATGTTGGTCCGCTGGTAATGGAAGCCGTGCCGAGCTGCTCACATCCATGTGGGCAGTGCACTGCTGAAGACGATTTTTTGTTTCACACAGCTAGAAAATACAAAGTTTTGTATAATAAAAGAGTATAATCTTCCACAAAAATTAAGGAGTTCTTATACCAGAGGCAGTGCAAGGCAGCAGTGTATCCTTGTGAGTTTTTTCCATGCATATCACCAATTTAATCCTATCATTTTTAAAACAATCTGGTGAAACATTAATTAAACTCTCAGCTCTTATTTAGCCCATGCTGTTTCTAATTACAAACCCTACATAATAACTTGCATTATCACAAGGCAAAATAGCTTGAAATCCCTGCTGAAGACTTTTGTAAACAGGGCTTCCACTCTGGGCAGACAACAGAAATGCTATTGATGTATTAGGTGAAGAACCTCTGCTCCACTGCAGTCCACCCTGCTTTTGTTACGTGTTGCGTCCGTAACCAGTAGGAATCAAGGGCAGAGGATGGAATTTTAAAATCACATAATGTAGGCCCTTAACCACTAGATGGCAAAATCCATTAGGCCCCACTAATTTCTATATCTATATTCACTAATTTCCCATATCGTCCTGCGAAAAGGACGAGGACTGCAGAAAGCCAATGTTACCAGCCTAAGCAGGCTAGCTTATTGGCTTTTGTTTAATTCACGAGATCTTAACCTGTATTAAGATTTAAGTTAAAAAAGCATGGCTACTTTTCATTTGTGTGTCATTTGTCAACAGAGAAGCAGTCTTTTTTATATATATAGCGCAATATTTTAATACTGATGTTTTTCACATGACCAATTTTAAATGACCTGTTATAATCAAAAATAGTATTACATTTTAGTGAGGCCTCATTGTCAAGGGGAGATCAGGCAACGTGCAGACTTGAAGGCAAGGCTGAGATTTAAAGTCTTTACTTGGAGAACAGGTCAGCAGGAGTAGAGGTAATCATGAGGAAACGGGAGCAAACAACAGGCTGGAAGCAGGAGCCAAAACCATAGATGACAACAAACTGGCAGGGAACAAAGACAAGACTACAGCTATAAATACAAAAGGAACTAATCAGGAAGACAAGACACAGCTGGTGAGGAGGCAGGGACAGATATTGGAGGGAAAACACTGGAGACACTGGATAGGACAAAGAGCAGATAAGGCGGAGACCAAAGGAAGAAACTAACAAGGCACAGGTTAGAACAATAGAGACTAAATGTCATGGGGAGAAAGCAAGAGAGAAACCAAAAGACAGAGAGTGAGTGAGAAAACAAAAAGGGAGACAAGCCAGGCTGTAACATTCATATTGAGTGTAAGAACGTTTAACAGCTAAATATAGGAAAAAGAATTCACTCTAGTGATTGATATAGGTGCCTTGAAGGTGTAACTATGTTTTTGACAACTTTATTTGACTTCACATGTGGTTGGCCCCAGGACAAATAATGTGTCCTCCACATACATGTCCTAGCATGAAAACATTTGGGAAGCCCCATCCCTCAGCATCTCCAGCAATGAAATTGTTAACTTTGCAAGTGGTGGATCTGTTTGATGGGAGGTGCGGATTATCTTTGATACATAAATTACCCGGGACCATTGCAGGGTTGAAGTCCTGGCTGGTTGTTGGATATCAGATTAATGTGAAAACAGTATATGAATAGAGTCTAGCATTCGTGACACTAGTTATTTGTGTATGTTCTTTGAGTGTTTCTTGTCTTTTCAGGTAATAGGCTATGTTATATTGGATCTTATCTGTTCCTAAGTTAGATTTTATCATTCTCAGGTTACTTTTCAGTTCAGCTTAGTAAAACCAAATAAACTTTATTTATCCCCAAGGTGCAATTAAAAAATAAAACAAAACAAAACATATTGATTACCATCACAACTTGCATGCAACCTGGGGTACAAGTACCATTTTTAGTCATTAAATTTGTCTTTTGTTGAGTTGTTTTGCCATCTTTTACTTGAATCAATTGTTTTAGCTGTTGGAAATCAGGCAAACAGTCAGGTCTTCATGACCTCAGTTGTGTCAGACCCATCGTCAGACTTGAAACTGCAAAAATCAGTATTGATTCATGTTAAGTCTTGTTCTCCAGAGATAAGATTCTGTAGATGTTTCTTGCTTTTTCCACACTTGTTTTCAGTTGTGGGGATTTGATGAGGGCGAGGAAAGCCTGCAAAAAAAACCCCAAAACACAAAACAAACAAACAAACAAAAAAAAAAAAAAACAACTTAACAATAAATACTGCAGTGGATTTCATTTCCCATTGGAAACCCAGCGGGCGAAACAGCCACTGCCTGCGCCTGGGCTCCTGTCTCATATCACAGCACGTTGTCACACTTTTAAAGGCATCAAAACCCAGCTGCAGCTGTGACTGACAGGTGCAAGCTTTCCATCTTCGGGACCAGGGAGAAAAAAAGACACATCTAAAACAAAAGCTGACTTGAGTGATTTGAATCTCGCTGCTTGGGGGTAGGGAATAGATATTGGCAACACAACTAGATATGTGGCTTTGGATTCTGGTGTACCAGATATATCTTTGCCTCTTCCACTGGTGATGTAGGTTGGGGGGAAATGGAGGATGTAGTGCTCTGCCGCTTCCAGCCATTAATCAATATGGTGATCCCACCCCTCCATCCCCTACCCTTCCCCCTCTCACTCGCTCACTCCCAATCCTCTCTCCTCAGCACAGTCCAGGCATTTAATACAGATGTAATACAAAGCTAAAGACACTCCTGACTTCTCATTGATGAGCAGCGTTCCTCTGCTCTGATTTCAAGATGTGGTGCTCGATGGGTACCAGTGGAAAGAGAACGAGGAAGAGAGAGAGAGAGCATCTCCAGCTGTGATTGTCCATCTGTGTGCCCGGAGTTGAGGCCTGATGAGGCTAACACTGCTGCTGCTGCTGCTGCTGCTGCTGCTGCTGCTGCTGCTGCTGCCGCACTAGTGTCAGCCTCTGATGGGCCTAGCTTAATGCATCCTCACTGAATGCAAGTTTGATGAAGGCCAAATGTATGGAGCACACATGGGGTAAGAAACACAAATTAGCTCACCACATTGGAATAGCCAGAGCAGGGGAACAGAGGCAGCTAGGGAAAAGGAGGGGGGGAAAAAACACCACACGGCGTCCCTACAAAAATAGCTCTTTCTCTCACATCATCCTTATTTCCCAGTTCCTTCTCGAGCAGCTGCTTTGATGGATCATTTTGTCTCCCTAATAGCAGCTGCAAATCCCTGGATGCTCTCCATTTATGTTCCGTGGGAGACTATAACAATTTAGCTGAATCCATCTAAAAGATTAGCGTAGGAGCACAAGAAAAAGAAAAGACAAGTCTAAGCTTTACCCAAGAGGGGATCAACTTGTACTTTATTTAGACTTTTTTCCTGCCTTTAATTTATTTTTTTAAAAGCCAATGCTTTGTCAACATTAACTATAGCTGCTGCTTGCCTCTTGATTTTTGAAGGAGCCTGATATAAATGATGCAGTCCTCCAAGCTTGCAGAGGCCTTTCAATCATGCATGAGTGGAGGATAAGTGATGGAAGCCGCTATGGCCCGTCACTCTCTTTTCCTCCCCGTCTGGTTTCCATTTTAACTGGGGGAAAAAGGATGAGAGAGATTTTCTATCACACTCACTGCTTCATCACAAATATCAAAAGCGGAGAAGAAAGCTAGTGATGTTTAGAACAGTAGTCTCTGCCAAGCACAGCAGATATATTTACAGTCCCTGAGACATATCAGCCAGAACAGATCATGTGCAATAACTTCCATCTGTCAGTCAGCAGTGCATGGATATTTCTCCCTTTGTTCAGGGTTTGTGTAGCGCGTCCATAAAAGGTTCATGACATGTTGCATCACATTTTCACAGCATGACAAGTTAACATTTATAACAGCCTCATTACACATTTATACAGCATTTATGAAACATGACTGTATGTCAGATTCTAAGACGAAAGTCCCTCATATAAATGATGATTTCCAATTTTGTGTGTGGTTTGTAAGCGTCATTTATGACACTCATGTTATTGAGGTGTTATTATTGTTTTCCTGCTGCAGGAAAACCAATAAAAAAATCTCATTGCAAAAAAACACAAAGGGGTTTAAACCGGAACAGCTGGGTCTGATTAATAAATTGAACTCTGAACTTGGTTGAGCCCATTGTCAGCTTAATAAATGTTAAAATGAAGCTTCCATAAATATTGATTAATTCATATATGTTTTGTGAAAAATGCAGTTACCAATATTCATGATGAAATATGCTGTTCTATGTTATGTAAACCTCCTTCAAAGAAAACATTGTAAAACACATCCATTTTGCATACTGGAACAATCGGTATTGCTTTTACATTATTATGATATCCGGCAAGGCTAGCGCCAGATACAGCATCAGCTCCTTTTATCAGGTATCAGAACAGTTAAGACTAATTGGCTAAATATGCAAATTGTGGCATCCTCTACTAATGAGCACTTGTCATTCAGACAACTCTTCAGTAAGGAAGATGTTTTTTTTTCTCTGCAGATTTTGAAAAAGTTAAACTAGATATTCTTTATGCAGTGTAGTAAACATAAAACATTTGGGAGCAGCAGAAGATTTATGAATATATTTTTTTGCAGCTTAACAAACATACCGCAATACTGCATGGAAAATTTCTGTCTGATGTTTTCACAGTTTGGTTCATCTTCGCACTGTTGATGGGACATGGGGTTTGTTATATTAGTCAAAGAGTGTGGACAACATCTTGATGTGTTATAAGGGTGATAATTGGTGTGCAGATTCAATCAGTTGTTGTTTCACTTGCTTCCATCTGGCACAAAATGCAACTCAAAATAACTGTGTTTAAGTATCAAAGACAGTCGTACATTAAAGCTGTTTAAGGGAGGTTCACAGGCCTGCATTATCAGTGTGACACTGGGCCAAGTCCATTTCATTAAACAACAGGGGATTTGTATTTTGATGTGGTGAAAGTTGACCTTGGTAACTAGTCGTTTCATTCACGTGTTTGGCATCTCTTTGTTTTTGATGCTGCTCTGCGGTTTGATTGCATAGCTTTGTAGTCAAGTAAAGGTGCCTTGATACAGATTCTCTTTTCTCTTGAAATATTCAAATAACACCTGGTGCGGGAGAGCAAAAGGCTCTTTGTAGTTCGCACCATCAGTGGCAACAGCTTTGGGTGTTGAAGAACATCACAGCTTGGCTGTGTGGGTGGTTTGAGACACAGGGCAGTGTTGGGCTTCTCAGATGGAGCACATTGTGGGAAACCACTGCAGTCACATTATATTATGGACACGGGAGGAAATGACAAGACAACATCAACAGGGAAATCTCTCATGCAAGGGAACATCTTGTACAAAGCCTGGAACATTGATGGCATCAGTCCCCAATGGACTGATACAGCAAAGAGAATGAGGAGGCAGACCTCGTCTGTTCTGTCCAGGGAATAGGTTCCTAGCACACAGTAAACACCGAGACAGATAACTCAGGTCAAGAAGGATCATATCTGCATGACTACAAAATGATCCAGAATCTTAATGGATGTGCTCAGTGACTAAGGCTAATTATTAGAATAAGCGTGCAGCTCTGTAATCATCGCAATTTTGCTATTAGAGGGAGATTTAGAGTACTTTGTGTACCTTTGAGACCACAAAGCTGTAAATTAGTTTTTACACTTGCATTGTTTTGTTGTAAATCATTATACACTCTAGTCAGACAAAGCAATGGTTTATGAAAACTGTTTTACTGAATATTCAGCGACTGTTCCCTGTTAAATATCCTTGTCAAATTACCTCCTCCAGAGACACCCAAGGCAGTGTTAGGTGTAAATTATCCATTTCATATGAACAATGGTCTTTTACATGTTGGTGTGTTGTGTGTGTGACGACAAATAACAAAACATTTTGAGTTCAAAGGACATTACCAGAGCAGCTGTTTTATACCATATACCATAACAACATGTGTGACCAGCAGAATCTTGACTGTGGTCCATCTCATTCTTGCTGTCTTGTTTTTTGAGGCATCCATCCAGTATTATGTAAACACATTCAGCTTCGGTTAGTGTAACTATGTTTAGAGTGAGGCTTAACTTCCACCAAATATATGCAGGAGTCAGGGGAAAAATCCGTCTTTGGATGAATAACATCATTTATACAGAGACCCATTCCTAAAATGCCTCCTGGGATACGGAGCCAAAACAAAAGCCAAGGCAATTTAGACGTTCACTCAGTGCAAGGACAAAAACAAAGCAGGAAGCAAAGGGTCACAGGGCCAAATCCTTAGTTTGGAGTCTTTGGACTTTTCCTGCAGTAAGTAGCTGCGTTCTCTATATCCGCAACCTCTCCTAAATTAGGTCATTGCTGTGGTAACACAGGGAAACTGCCAAAAGTCGAAGGGATTGTAGGAAGGAGGAGTACCGAGTGATTGAGGTCAATGCAAGAGGTCAGCAAGGCATTCTAAGAGCAAAGTTGCTGTTACCTTTGGCGAAAGAATTTTTCGTCCCATGGCTACCAATCAAAGTAGTTTGTGAGCCCTTTTGCCTCGTGCAGAAGAATCTGAGGCTCACTCAGTGTTCAGCTTTTAGAATTTAATTAGAGGTGGTGGGCTTGTGATATTGACAAGTCTGTCACATTTCCCCTTGGAGAAAGACTTCAGCTTCTGTGCAGCTTCATTTGAAACCTTTGAGACCGTGATTGTCTCGCCCCCCTGTTGAAAATGGCAAGATATAAAGAACAAGCACGTTTTCAGCTAGCCCTTAGTTTTTAAGTGGCCCCATGGGGCTGAGGATATATCTGTGGTTGCAGTTATTAAAAAGCTGGAGAGTGGCATTTAGAAATGACACAGGGTCTTGGCACCACAAGAACCTTCAGCACCTGGCTAGTTATTTAAGCATAAGATACTCTGTGCTTTCTGACAGCTGAGTGACTTGGAACTTGTTGTATAATATGAGAGCTGCAAAAAACCTGCTGTAAATATTTCATAGCAATAGGTCAACAGGATGTTAATATTGTTTTTCTTTTGTGCTTTGGCCCAGTGTAGTTAGTCATGCCTAGATTATTCCCCTGAGGGACCCCTGGGCAAAACAAATTCTGCACCCCACCCCCTACACCATTAACGATAGTACAATGCACATGTTTCCCATTGTGTGCACTATGCCAAGACCCATTCAACCAAACTGTTATGTTAATAATTTAATACTTTTTTTAAAATCAGTGTAACCATGTCAACCATTACATATAGCTCAAATGACAATAGACCGCTACAGACAGCTATAAAGTTATAATAACCCAACAGTGCTGTCAAATTCATCATCACTGGAAGAATCTGCCATGTGACTCTCTTCTTTCAGCTGTTTCCTCTGATCATAATTTCCAATACTTAGGTAATATTCTATTCTTAGCCTTTTATCATATATCAAATGAAACCGTAAAATGAGCATATTGTTACACCACTAGTCAGTGCTGTCTGAGTCTGAGTCCTGAGTCCTCAGGGTTCAAGTTGTGTCTGAGTCCTTTTTGCCAGTGTTAAGTTCGAGTCAAGATGCCATTATCTGTGGCTGAGCCCAAGTCACCTGTCCATGTCATGAGTTGATTTTCAAGCTGGGCTTGGAGCTGCTCTGCTACAGTGAAAGAGCTGACTAATAACTTGAGGAGTTTCTCTCATTATCTTTGCCTGCTGCACGCTGTGAGCAGGTGGGAGGAAGTTGAACACGCTTGTAATGCAGCATACAGTTTAGAACTATGAGAGGCATGAATGTTATTTCTGCTACCTCCTTTCGGAAGTAAAGTAAGTTTCTTCACTCGTGTTCCAACACCCATACTACCATACTATTTAGTATGCAAGAAAAAAGAATTAGTATGTCCCAATACATTTTTTATCTCAAGCAATTTTTTTTTTGCCTGGTAAAATAAATGTTTAAATAAAAAAATAAACAAACATAGTATGTCAGATGCAGTATGCCAAGAGTACCAGGATGTTCTACTACACCCGGTCAGATTTCGCAGTATGCATGTCAGCATGCTTCTCTGGCCATTCTGACCCACAATCCTTTGCCCAGTGGAAGTTACATTGCACTGACTGAGTTGCGTGTACAAGCCACGCTCACACATAAACACAGAAGACAACACGACACACATATCGCACTCACCTCCTGTGCGTCTCTGGCAAGCTTGGTGAGAGGCGTTTTGCTCCATCTCCAAATTATGACATAGCACAGGCATTTTGAAAATAAAATTCAAATGTGGCGCTACATACGGCAGCAGAAGTGAGCAAGAGGGTCGGAGTTCAGGGATGACGTATGTAGTGTGTCCCAATAGTATGCATACGCACGCATACTGCATACACTACACTACATACTTTGTAAGGGCAGCTGCAGTATATACTAAAAGTAAAAAGTAGAAGTATGCAATTTGGAATGCAGCCCAAGTCATCAGTGCTCAACTCCAAGTGGAGTCACAAGTTATTACAAAAAGGGTCCAAGTCTGAATTGAGTCTGAGTCCTGTGCTGTGTCTCAAATCGTGCACTTCCGTTAGTCCACTGTCTGTAAGTACACTTAGCTGACAGTCCACTTACCGGCACAGTGCGTGAATTTCGACAGAGAAGGGTGTCTCAATTGGTGCACTTCCCGTTGTGCACTTACCTGAAATGACGATCGCCACAGTCAGCATCAGGTGAGCCGACCACGGCACCGGCCGCTCACCTGTCTGATCCGACAGACCTGAACGGAGCCGCGGCCGGCCCGCCTGATGCTGACCGGAGCCGCGGCCGACCCGCCTGATGCCGACCGGAGCCGCGGCCGGCCCACCTGATGCCGCGGCTGGCTTTGGTTTTCGGTGGTAAAGTTATCCAGAAGTAGACGTGTACACATCCTATCTTCAAAATAAAAGCATCACCACTGCTTTTAATGTATTAGTTTTTTATTTTTGTAAACAACCGGAAGTGACTGTACTTTGCACAATCGCTAGCTTGAGAGTTATCCGAAAACGTCGAAGCAATTTTCAAAACAGACGTTATTTGGACAAACTGACCACATATTTGGAATCTACGTAGTTACTTTCTCACCTGAAAAAAAATTAAAACTTAATAAAGTGACATATTAACAGTCGTAAAACGAAAAGTAAACTCAGCTTTTTTAGGTAGCTACTTCCGGTCAGTGGTGCCATTAGGGTGAGAAGTGTCCATCGTTCCACACTCAATTTTTTGACCGTTTTGAGTGTACATCCGGGTATTTGCAGTGCACTGCATTTTGCTAGTATTTTCAGTGTGAACGCACTTATGCACTCAAAATACTAAGTGTAAGTGCAGAAGTGCGCGATTTGAGACACAGCACTGGACTCCAGTATTACTGCTAGTAAAGACCAACAATATTGTTTCTCAACAAGGTTCTTTTGTTACTGTGAACCAGGGCTCTCTGTTTATTGATGGGCCTTTCCAGTCTGCTTGCCTGGGAAAATACCAAACAAAACCAGTTAAACAAATATTTGTTAAGTAAATAAATGAATATATTTTTTTTAAAGTATAAATGAATGTACTCATATGATTTTGTTTATTCAGTCATTCAGTATAGTTAAATAAAATTTAAAATTTGTTCAAGTTAATCCACACATGAAACTGGAGCCTCTGGGGTGTTTGGTAAACCAGGCTTGTGGTTAGTCAGTGACAGATTAAATACGCCACATGCTTGACCACATGATGTATCAGTAGCTTCCAGATACACTATTCTGATCAGATCTCAGAGTGCTGTTTTGAGTGTTTTGATGTGCCTTAAAGAATTCTGGAAACATGTAAAACATTCTCTGAAGTATGCTATTAAATGATACCCAGTGTTATCTGTTTTTTTTTTTTTTTTTTTTTTTTTTTTGTCATTTCTGCTTTTTTATGACAGTCACAGTAGAGAGAAAAAACTGGAAGGGCAGGGAGGAGAGAGGGGATGACATGCAGCAAATGGCCTGAGGATGGATTCGAACCCAGGCCGCTGCGATCAGGACTTAACCATAACATGTGGTATGGTGTCTTATCCAGTGAGCCACCAGGCACCCCGGTATGATTTTTAAACTTGACTTATTTCTCAATCTACCTGAAAATATGCTTTGTGTTTTTTATCTTAGTGTATTTTGTGTAAATATGTGCTGCATGTTTACAAGTTGGATAATTCTTGGTGTAACCACCTAGTCATCTTTCTGTTACATGTGAGTCACCTGGTGAATTAATTTGGCCAACTTCTGGGTCTTTGAGTATGATTGTGAGATGGTGCTAGGGGCTGTGGGTGAGAGAGCAAAACAAGATGAATAAAAAAGCAAACCCTTCATAGAGTGAAACAAGCTTTCGATGTCCAACCAAACCTTTTAATTTTCCGCTTCATTAACAGCTCCAGTGCGGGTGCTGTGAGCCCAAGGCCAGTGGCCGCTTGAGGCAGAAAGACCCTTTAATAGCCTGTTTACAACCAGACTTGGGCAGAGAGGGGAGCAAATGGAAGGACCGAGCTTGTTAACAATTTAATGGCTGCCCTGACTGAGTGAAGGTTTTGCACATTCACAGAGGTCATATTTGTTAGGCCCTTCACTGGGCAAGACTTAAACCCACACTCACCAGGGTTTATGATGCATACAGATCATTTTCAGGGGTGGGTGGCTGTAATGAAGCATAATTGGAGACGGCTCCCCTCCTATGTGGCAGCTGGATAGGTAAGAAATTAGTGTTCAGTATAGTTGACAAAGACAAGCATAGTGCCAGTGCCAGTCTTTTATATTACAATATTCCAATTAAAAGTAATCCAGTTCTGTAATGAGCAGAAGGAAATCACATGCAAAGACATATTGACATATCAGTAATGCCAGTTTCACACATCCTATGTCAATTTCTTATCATCACTACAGAGAAATATATTATAACAGATTTATAGAACTGAGAATGATTTGGAAAAACAACACAAAGACAGTGATTGTAACCATTTTCACACTTACAGGCATCAAAATTATGCATCAACATGCTTTCTCTCATTGTGTTTCCACTCACAAAGCACAGGCGATAATAGAGAAATGGCAGTCGACTCAAAATAAATGAATTAGGATCTGTCACCTTCCAGGTAAAGCTAAAGCCCAACCTTTTTGATGTTTTAGACTGTAGTTGTAAAGAGACCTGATCTCCTATTAGGCAAACTGTGAGCGAACGTGGTGTAGATCAGGTGCTCCTGATTTCTGGAAACCAACTTCTTTATCTCTGCTGCTCTTTTTTTGTACTCTGCAAGATAGGACTGGAGATGGTGACATTATGATTTAACAGTAGACTGTTTCAGCACCTTAGTGGCTTTTGACAGCTCTTTCTTTTGTCCTCCTACCTTCTTTTTCTCTCACTCTCAGCTAAACTGTGCCAGACTGTGTAATACATGCAAGGTTACACGTTGTCTGGACAAGGACCTAGGGCATACGAAGTCAATGGACCTTGACTGAAACAAGTGTGAAGTTGCAGCAGAATGGGAAAACCAGAGCTGCCAGAGTGTGGCCAAGGCTGCAGTTGTGATGTGAATTTATGTGCAGTCATTGTGTGGATTGTACCTGCAGATGGTAAACAAAGGTGGAAGGCCCAGTGTTGATGTCTAATAAGTTATGACATCACATTGCATACCTGACCCAGGGCACAACTTGACCAGTGGAGTTGTTTGAAGGGCTGGTGCACATGCTGCATTATCACACCACAAATGCATCCCCTTCTCCTTCTTCCTGTCCTACCCTCTTTGTGTTACTCTCATCAGCCTGTGTATCATGAATTAAAAAGGCCAGCTTCAGACATGGCTCTCAAATGACCTGGAAGAAGGGCAGGTCACCTACAAAAGCACGCTTGTGGCCTTTTTACGATATGCGTTTGCGCGGTCCTTTCATTGCTTCCGACTGGCTGGATGCCTCCACCAATGTGGTGTGGCACCAAAAGTCCTTCCAAGTCACTGGTCATGACAGGCTTCCCCTGGGCTCTTCCTGCCGCCCAGGGGTGACCCTAATATCCAGTCATGCCACCATGTGGAACACAAGGCACATGGCAGGGGCAAGCAAGTTGGGTGCTGGTGGGGTGGAGTCAGTGCTCTGTAGTTGGGAGGAGTGGGGGTTAATTGGGATGGATGGAAGTGAGGGAGCCTAACATTACTAGAAAACTTAGCAGGTTAACCTTCTGAAAACCCAATGCATTACAAGTAAACAACTTTATTTGTTTTTAGTAATTTTAGAAAATTATTGCCTGGCTTATGAAGATGACATTTTTCATTAAAAAAAGAAGAATTAAAGTAAAAATAAAGACATAAATCAAAAGGACCATTTCCATTTCAAGTTCCATTAGACGTGAAATGTAAAAAAAAAAAAATGTCTGTATACATGTGTGTGTATATATACATATTAATAGATATAGATATATAGATAGATATTTCAAAGTATAAAATATATTAAGCTTAAATTCGCAGTTGTGGCCTACAAAATTGGACATGGGAAAAAAAAAATGGTGCAGCAGTTGGAATGCAGATACTCGTTTAAATGGGAGTCTGCACAGAAAAAAAAAATCACTTCCATAGGGGATTTTTAGATAATTTTAAAGGAAAAAAAATGCAGCCTCATTTAGATTTCAGAGGGTTAAAGTGGACTCTCACAATATGAGGTGATATGAAAGCTTTTAGCCTCCTTAGAATATATGGGGAAGGTTAGTGAATTGAAATTTAGGAAGTGTTCAAGAGAGCCTGCCTGGAGGCAGTGGGATTGTCAGAGAGAGGATGATGCATTGTGAATTAGGCGAGGAAGACAGTCGTGTAGAGGTATGAAGCAGCTGCACCCCGGCTTTGGCTTTAGGACTTATCATGCCCTATCTCTCCGCTGGTCTTCCTGCCACCTGCTGGCTCCTCCTGGGGCTGTGGAGTCCTGAGGGAAAGCAGTTCTGACCTCTCCCAGCTGGCCTGCCTCTGGAAGGCCCACCGTCCACATCCGGATACACAGCAGCACTACCATCTGGAGCTCTCTCTCTCCCTCTCGCGTGTTCACACAGATTCTCTCTCTCTCTCGGTGTTGTGCCTGCATACACACACACACACACACACACACGTGCACAAAGCAAAGCAGACTGCAGATTTTCAATGATGCACGCTGAAACAACTAGTAGGCAGTCTCATTTGTTTTTGCCTCGAGATGAAAGCCCCACATATGATAATATAAAGCCCATGCACAGGACAGTACATATTAATAATGGATATTTATTCTGTTTGATATTCTTTTCATGTGCTCAAAGAGACTGTCAGACAACGTAACTGTTTCTTTAGTTGGACGGTGGGACAATGCCCTCTTACAGGTCACTGGACATTTGTATGGCTGTAGGTTTCTGATGCGCCAAGGAAATAAAGTCAGTGACGAAAGAAAGATGGTTGTATTGTATAACCATCTTTCTGTCTCTTGTAGGGCATTTCCACACATTTATATTAGCATATTAAAGGTCAGTTTTGCTGCTGCTTTTCATAATTCCCCCATTTCCATGCTGTGACTCAATTGTGTTAAGTAGATTTGGACATGCATTTATGCCGTAAGGTATTTGCATTCAGTTCAAGGTTAGCCCCTATGTTTGTCATGTATTGCCATGCAATTGAATACTCTGAATATTCTTGAATTCTGCTGATTTTGTTTGGTAAAGAAATACCAACTATGTATTGACTGCTATATCTTCACTCACCCAGAAACACATATGAAAGCAGCGCTTAATCCACTTCTTATGTATCGGTTACTCTGTACAGCTTGCCACACTCCATATTGACTGCATGATTGAAATTCCGATAATTGCCTATCCCTCAGCGTCAGATCCAATGTTCAACCAGGAACAATCACTTGAACACAGAGACGGCTGCATGACTGGTATGTTGGCCATTGTTGTGCTGGGGTTTCATCAGGATTCAATAGCCTGTATCTCCAGTGTGTGAGTGATGGTGGGACGCGGCAGGAGGGACAAGTGGAGGAAAGAATAATTACTGGGCCTATTTCCTCCCCAAGTCATTCACGCACCAGCAGGCTCAACAAAGAGAACTCTCCCCCTGCATTGTTATTATGAAATGAAAAATGGGCAGCAGATCAGTGCAGTGACAGGCTGTTTGGAGTATTTACCTGTCATTTGTCTCCTCATGGACAGGAGTGGACGCTGTGCAGTTGGAAGTGGTACGTCGGCGCACCCGCTGATGATATCAATTTCTAAGCCGCTGCTTTGTGTTGTAGATGGATGTGCAGCACTGTAAGTATTGGGTGTAATCTAGCCACGTGCTGATTGTCGGACACGGAGAGGAACACAGTGTATTTCAGATGTAATATGTTTGAAAGCAGGCCTAATTAAAAAGCGAACAGGCACTTGGCAGGCATTGATTGTTTGTGTACCTGCACACCGAGGATAAGGACGAGACCATTCAACTGCAAGGATACTTCGTATTAATTAGTGGCTGCAAGCAAAGGCCATGTTTGAACACGGGGAAAATAAATTGGCATGTACCGACACTTCCCCTCATACTTCTGTGTTTCCAGAGCATATGGACCCCAGCACGTAACTGTGGTGTGCTGATATTGGTGGTAACTAATTATCGAATCTTTAGAGGAGGAAACACTGAGCATTTCAAATCAATATACAAAAGATCAACTAAAGTATTTCATCAACCATAAAATGAAATGAAATGAAGCCATTTTTAAATGTAATGTTTACTGGGTCAATTTCGAGCAACTGTCAGGCCTGTGAGGAGTAATAGAAGTGCTGTGCTTAATAAAGGGTGAATGTGTCCTTAGTTGCTTATTAAACCCTCTCTCATTCATTAATGGTACACATCATCCCACCACTGTGCACAAATCCCCTTTTCTCAGTGACAGGAAGTTAAGGCATGCAAGCTTCTTCCTCCCAGTTGTACTAAATATAACTTATATTCCTGCAGTTGTTCTCTGAACACCATTTTAATTTTAAAGCTCAGAAGTGTTAAACATTTACTACCCCTGATGGCCTTTGGACATTTTGCATTCATATATTTTTTTGTGAAAAATGCAATTCATTCCCAATCTGTTCGGTTTAACACTTTCACATTCACTTTAAATATCACCACATTAAAGCTGATTCCCCTCTGGGCACTCACTCAGAGACAGACTTGTGGAGGCTGCCATATGTTTCTGACTGAGAGAAAAAGCAACCTTTAAGAGTTCCAGTCGAACATTTTGTGTTAGAAAGACACTCAAGTGTAACATTTTGCTGGCTGTATGATTCTGGTGAAGTATGGATAATAGGGACGTGTCTATCAGTCATGTGACACACAGCTGATAACAGCTGCAACTGCAATCCATCTTCACCATCTTGACTGAAACAGTGGACTGCTGATTTGACCTCAGCTTGACGTCTTGTCCGGTTAGCCACGGTGTTAGCTGTGGGGTTAGTGTTTTACCTACAGTATGGCTGTCAAGATGACTGACTGATATAAACTGTTTGGTACAGCTGCAAGGCACTGGTGTCTGTCTTGAAGATCTCAAAGAAGACAGTGAATGATCCTGGAAAGAAGACTGCGCTGACCAGTTGACCCTGCTGTTATGTTCATTTACTGGTGTATTGAACCAAGGCCACTTGTACCTTTGACATGTTTTATCAGTCTAGGCAATACAAGTCACACACAGTTTATCAATAACCATTATCTCTACCTCTTTGATGACCTAAGGCTGTCACTTTTTCCACAACTCAGGTTTGAATGAATCTGAAATGAATACTTTCAAATGTATTCAAATGTGCAGTATAGTCTATACAAACAGTATAGGCTAATCGGTATATTTACGTCAATGGCTATAGACCTCATTTTGCTTTAAATGTACCATTTTTGTTCAGTCCAAAAAAAAACTTGTTTATGATATTCATTATAATGGAGATAAAGAGCACTTATGACAATATTATTCTGAAAAAAAGGTATTGTTTTTTTTTCCTTGTTTTTAATTTCTGTTGATTTTAATTTTATATTTACCTACTTAAAAAAAAAGTTATGGATTCAAAGCTGTGAAAACATTGGCTTTTGACAATTTGTAAATTCTATTGTGCTTCACACAACAGCACCATTTGTGGCTGGATCTCAAGAACAGGGCAAACGCAAATGTCCGATACTGACTCACTCAGTGATGAAGTTACACCATTGGTTTGCTGAGTGTTGGAATTTCCCCACTTATATTGCTCTCATGCCAACACATACGTCCCAAAATATTTCCTGGACTACTGGACACGTTCTTGGGCACTGCACGTCACATCACTACCATCCAAAAATTTGAGTTCATGTTACACGACTGTGCTTGGACATGTTGGCAATTAACTACCATAACTTCCAAGCCTTATTGGGGATTATTTTCATGGATTATATTCATGGCCATAGCCAGCTATAAGACACTATGGTCTAGACCATGCTAGTTATCATGTAATGTTTAAAAAAAATAAAAAAAAAATGAATCAGCGCTATTTAACAGCATTAAAAAAAAACAGGGTTTGAAAACTGCTGTCCTATACAGCCATTGCTCACAGAACCAAGGTCATAGCAGCTTCTTCTTTTAAATGTTGTCATATAACAGGTTTTGACCTAGTCTTATTTATTGACCATCCAGGTCTCCATGATGAAGATGATGCATTTTGCTCCAGTGTGATGTTGATACAGCTGTAATTGACAGGAGAATGGTGTGACTGGTGGCTGACAGGGAAGATCACTTGTTGAACCATGGTACTACATGACTGACTAGCTCTGTACTGTAGGTTGAGCCTTATTGTCAGCTGACCGGCCTGCAGGGTTAAGTGGGGGTTCTCATCTTGGTCTCAGTGAATTAGCTTTAGGGCCTTCTGAGCTGTCAGCATTGTGCTCGTAAAAGGGTGAGGGGGAGGAAAATGGAAGTCAGGAAGGAGAAGGATCCTGTCATACTGTAGGATAATAGTTTGCAGTTTCCTACACTTTATTGGTGGAAGTGGGAGACGGAAGGGAGATTGAGGTCAGGAAATAGAAGGCTCCTACCATTTATAGTTTGTCATGTTTTATAGGTGAAAGAGTGAGGGCAAGAGGGCTCCTGGATTTCATGTGCTCAGAAAAACAATGTTTCACTGTGTGTGTGTGTGTGTGTGTGTGTGTGTGTGTGTGTGTGTGTGTGTGTGTGTGTGTGTGTGTGTGTGTGTGTGTTGAGATATTTATAAATGCTGATGGGAGGAAGTGGGCAATCAAGTTTTTCTCATACATTTGCAAAGATCAAACCACCCTGATTTTAACCTTTATTTTTATTTAGCCTCTAGTCCCTCAACTGGGTCAGACTGACCTAAACATGTGACTTTTTTTCACTACTTTCAGCAAGCAGGCAGCGCACAACATCATATTGGATCTCCAGAAAGTGTGACACAATTTACTGACCTATATGTGTGCTGTCACTGTAGAAACTAATTACAGACCATTTTATTTTGAACTAGCTATATGAGCAGTTCCATGACCGTTCTCCTCCATTTAGGTTCTGTGGCAAAATGATTCAAGTGCAAGGTTGTGGAAATTCCCCTCATTTCATGCAGAACTCTAGCACCTCACTGGAACATGACTAAGGTGTGACTTTTGTTGGATGTAAGAAATTTGTTGATGGTTTGCGCATGTAAAAATGTTTTTTTTTTTTTATGCCTATCTACTCGTTTGACTTGTATAACATAGCCCTTATAGGTCAAGTTACATCTCAGCTACTAGCTTCGCCTAGCCTTTTATCCATGAGGCTGGTAATACTTATGTGAAAGTAAACTAATGAAAATCATTGTGAACGTACTTGTGGATGATTTGCACTTTGTGTGTAATTTGCTACACGGTCTAACTGTTTTACAAATGTTGACTGCTTGTTTCATATTCATCAAGTGAATGTACAGTGCAGTTGTGCAGATAGCCTTGCTATTTGTACAACTTAAACAGCTTAGACTTATTTTCCAGTTTCAATTTGAATGCATTATCCTCTTTTGAAGGGTTAGGTGTATGTGTATTGTAATGTATGTAGTTGATTGGTTTTGCGTTTTTTCTTTTTTTTTTTTTTTTTTTGTTTGTTTTTTTATATGTGCCCACACATAAAAAACAGGAATAACAGTTGCTACCCAGGTAGCAATTACTGGGGATCTAAACAAACAAATTTAAACAATTAAACAAGTTTATGGCTATTGTTTTTCTTTGCGAGTTTGGAAATCTGCAGTATTATGAGAGTCCTTTTTGTTGTTTTCTCTCTCAGCTCTTATGGTGTGTTTATGAATACGGCACTTCTTTGACCATTAGCTTGAGAGATGTTCTCTCCTACGTGTCAGGAATTAGCATTATAAAAAGTAGTATTACCAGTGCCGTTTTTATGATGAACTCCATTTTAGAAAATCCACGCTGATGATGTTTTCAAGTTTATTTATCTCAAAAGGGACAATGTACATTAATAAATGTAGCATCAATAATAATGCGACTGGTTTAGCTACTAGGTCTAATTTCCCCCTGTAGTTTTGTGGCATAAGTGGGAGAAATTGTGTAGATGTAGCAAATCATGAGTTTCCAAGTAGCAAGTTACTAGGACAAGTTACATTGAATTTTAATAATGTTTTGTGTGTATGAGAAACATTTATAAACATTTATATTACAGATACATTTATAAAACATTTTTATAATAAAGTGGGAAGCAGCCAGGTTCAAACAAATAAAGATATTTAGCCTGGAATACATATATGACATTATAAAGGATTTTGGTCTATATTATATCGTCAGTCTCCTGCTTTCTCTCCTCTCTGCTCCTTGTCTTTCATTGGCCTTTGTGCCAGAGGTGACAAATTAAATGACAACAACAACAACAGCAACAAATCTGACAACTGTAACAGTAATGAGCTTAGCCAGTGCACCGTGTACTTGTGGAGGTCTGGAGAAGAGTTTTAGAAGTGGAGAGGTTTTTTTTTGGACACAGCAAGCACTACGTTATGTCATTTGTCTGTTTTAGGTTTTGGTAAAACAGTGTCCAGGTGTGGCCATTAGTCAGGACTTTTTGTTTGCAAGTGTGACTCGTGAATCTCCTCTGTCTACTTTCTCTCCTTTTTATGCAGCAGCATTTTGGCACTGGCATGTTTCTCCTATCACCACATTGAAAGCGGATAAGAGGTTGGTAACAAGGGTATGAATGGCAAATAAAAACGTGAAATGTGCTCCGTTACTACAGATGAACAAGGCTGTTACTTTTTTTTTTTTTTTTTTTTTTTAACCCCCTAATTTACATTTGTAACGCCTGCCGGACATCTACCTGGACACCTGGAGAGGGGAAAAGGCACTGGATGCTCACTGCACATTTCTCCCTCTCCCAGTTGTTGGACAAATTTCCACCGTGACCTGGAAGAAGGCAATTTGAATGCAATCCTTTGTTGTTACATTTGTTTTTGAATTAGATCTGCAGTTGCTACCGAGAGACAAACAAAAGGCAATGTTTTGACGTCATGAAAACTCAGGATGTGTCGCATTCAGGGACCCTTAGACAGAATTGTTTGGGAAATACGCCAATCCTCCAGCACCTGCAGCAACCCTTCCTGCATCCATGCTTGAAATTCATTTTCTTGTGAAGCTTCGGCCTGGGAGGGGCACAGTCAAGCCACTTAACACACTGAGACCAGCTGCACTACCACAGCCTGCTGTAGCCAAATTGTTTTACTGAAGCTTGCATTGGGCAGCTGTTAAGATCTACGCTGAAGATTTGAGGTTGATTTTGTTTTTATGTTTTTTTATGTTTACACTAGTTTTAGCACTGAACCTGAAGGTCACATCCCATTGAATTAATGTTCTGTTTTCAAACTGAAGAGATAAGGGATAATTTATGTGGTGTTATTTAGTTTTTACTGAATTTTTAAAGGGAAAGTTTGCGCTTATTTTATCTCATGACATTAAACTCTCAACACTTGACTTTAATTTTGTTTTAATTATGTGTTGCTGCCGGTAATCCTAAAACATTTTTTAATATTTTGTCACAGCATCATTATTATTGTAGCAAAAAGTGGGGGATAAAGGAAAGGGTGTCCTTTGTCAAAATAAGATTTTCTTTTCTTTTTTCATGTTCAGTACACATCTTGACTAGTGCTGAAACAATCAATCGATTGCACAAAAGCAGCTGTAATATTTTACTACCTTTTTTCAGTTTATTATTATAAAATGAACCCTCCGGGGCTGTTGGTAGACCATGTAAGAAATTTTAAGATGTAACGCTGGTGTCTTGTGATTGGGATTAATTTTAACAAACTATCAAGAGTAATCACCAAATGGAAATGATTGTTGTTGCAGCCCTGTAATTCATGCAAGCGGAGAAGGCACCATGCTGAAAGACATGTGATGAATTATTTTCCAGTTTGTTAAAAAATTTAAATGGCCCAATTTGCAAATGTCTTCTACATTATCAATCTAATTTTTCAGCCTCCATCGTATCTGTGCCAGTATTGAGCACCGCTAGCTCAGAGTTTCTGTCTGACCAGCTGGGTTAGAGGTCAGAGGGATTCTGGGGCCTTTGGCATTTCGAGTTGCTGATCAGACAGGTGGGGAGTTGATCTTTATATACACGACAAACCCCATCTGTATGCAAGCTGTGCTTGCTCTTAGAGATAAATTCAGTTAGATCCATCCGTAGCTACACCCAGAGATAGATACACTGCCTCCTCTCTGTTTTATGCTTTGATACGAGTGTTGAAAATGATGGCGGTATGCACTGGAAGAAAAATCAATCCGTCCCAGAAAATAGAAAAAAGATAATGGCAATCAATTAACACAGTGTTGACTTAGATGGCAGAATTCACAGCAGCACAGAACTCACTTCTGCTGGCTCTGTGGTTAGTACTTAAAAGTTTTCTCTCTGTCTTTCCCTTACCTCTTCTATCAATAAACTGCCCATACACATCTCTGTCTTGCTCTCCTCCTCGCACAGCCTCAAAACCCAATCATTAAAAAATAAATACACAACGCCGATGGCAGTAAAGCAGGCAGGAGTGGTCGCAGTGTGAGCCTTAAGACTGACTCATACTTCTGCCAACCGATTGAAAACATTTACTCAAAACCACAGCTGACTTTATGGATTCCAAGCATTGATTTTCTTATTTTAAAATGTAATGAACTGTAAAAGGTAAAAAAGAGAGCGTGAGAGAGTGGGAAAAAATCCCCTTATCTAGTGGACTGCTTTTCTTTTGTGGCTGACACTAATGACTTAGTTTGCCAAGCATAATTGAAAGCTTGATGTTTTCACTAATGGATGGGGTGGCTTCACAAAATGTTGTACTCATACAGTAAAGTGCCCTGACGGTGATCCAACCACCCCCGAATATTTCCTGAACACATCTATGCATAGAATAAAACCTCTTGCCAACACAGAACAGGAGCAGGTGAAATCATCAGTTGAACAGAAAATAGTTTACAGTGATTCAGCCATTCTGTTTGCAAGCTGAAAGATGACGCACAAGCAAGAAAAACACCACCACAAGATGGAAACAGTAAAGCAGACACAGCTTGATTGTTCATTTTATGGGGAAAAAATTTTTTTTATTCAAATTGAAGTGACAATCAAAAGGATTACATCTTACCTATCAGGCAGGCTTGCCTAGTGTTTTTGCATGATGAAGGGAAGTGAGAAGTAACAAGTCAACAGGATTATTACAGATGTCAGGCATTATTTGGAAAATAGGTGTGGTAATAACAGGTCAAGGTAAATGTATTTTCATTATTTCATTAATGAATTCATTAATAGATGAAATGCTGGGGTTTGAAATAAACATCCCGGCTGGAGATTCACCTTACAGCTCAAACTTAATATTGAGGAAACTGAATATCAGCTCTAAACTAGAAACTGTGAGCTTCTTGGGTTTCTAAAATTAGGTTCAAAATCCTAATCTCTTTAGTCTTATCCTGCTAAATATCTTAGTATTTTTTCCATTAATTTCACTGTGGAGAAACCAAGGCTGATAATACTAGCTAATGTAGAATAAAAAAAGAAGCTTTTTTCATGCCAGTGACTTTCTCATTATAATTTGCACATTGAGAATGATTGTCTGTCATTGTGAAATTTCTCATAGTGGGAAAACAGGTTGACAGTTGTTTGAGTCTTTCCTCAAACATTTTATCTAAGCCGTGATTGTTGCTTTGAAATATTCATTTGTGAATATCAACAGTGGCCTCAACTGGTCCTAATTATTGTATTCTGAACTGTGCAGCCCAGACAGCCACAGGTTCACTTCTAGTGTTTATGCAGGGCCTTCTAAATGATTTTGTTCTGCTTGGCTGCACTCTTTAATGAAAGTGTAAATGCTTTTGGAGTGGTGGAATCAACTGAGTTGGGCGGATTAGCACTTCCTTTTCCACAGCCTTGATGTTTAATTACCACAAGTTTGTTGTTTTCTTATTCGTCTGTTACTTTTTCTGTTTCAACTTTTAGACAGCTCACATTTAGCCCAGGGCTCGAGTAATTGGTGTATTTGGGAGGGGTGAGGGAAAACGAGGAGAGGTTTGTCTGCCAGATGGAGGATGGGTTGAGGTAGTTTTGAGGGCAGTGAGTACTTGTGCAATGCTTTGCAGAGACCCTTCCTCCAGTAGCTTCTGCAAAAACAGGTTATGAGAGGTGGTGGTATATACAAAAAACACACAATGCACCCTAAGCATGTTACTGTTTGGGCTTTGGTCTTCCTCTGATAGCAGAACATTAGCATGCACCAATAAAATAGTGTCAACACATTTTTGTTGACAATTTTAATTTCTCCCGTCACCTCTCTTTCTCACTTTTTTTTTTAAACCCTTCGCTCCTCTCTTTATCTCTATTCTTTTCTCCTGTGACACCAAGTTCTGGATTATCATTACGCCCAGCCGGTGGAGTATGTTTAGGTCACTGGCTGTCTCTGACCTGTATTTAGCATTTAAATCAGGCTAGGCTTGGCTGTGATCTCATTACCAGGCCACCTGACTGTATTTGATGTAAAGCCTGGGCATTAATAAAGATCCCCCAAGGGTCGAAGGAGGGAAAGATGAGGCTTGTCCTGCAGCCCAGGTAATTTACTGCAGCAGAACAAGATGGAGAGACTGTGTTATTATAGACTTGATCGGTCGGCAGGCTTGCTTGTAATTGATCTGCGCTCTGCACCAGAATTGCACAGTGGTGATGGAGGGTGTGGTTGTGGAGGAATTTAATGCAGAATGTAATACATAGAACAGTGAGACAGATCTATAGTTAGAAAAGCGAGAAGGCTGGGAGAAGGCGGGGGCTAGGCAAGTGAATATTGATTGAGAAATATACTCTGTGACAAGCATTTAGCAAAATGTTTGAGCAAGGTTTTTCTAATTCCTAGTGTCCACAACTGCACAACAAAAGCATCACTTTGATTTGATTCGATCGAGCAAGCAATTAAATCCAATGTGCTAGTGCAGTGAACTCAAATGAACATGTAGGTCTTATTCATACTGCCAGCCCCAAACTTTTTTTTTTTTTTTTTTTTTTTTAAGAAAGTCTTGACAGCAAAAAAACAACAACAACAACAAAAAAAACCCCACATAAAATGTGATTTTTATAACTTTGGATCCATAGGCCTATATAGGTTTTTACAGATACATCTCAGTCTAGCTAACCCCAAGTAGTATTTCAAACTGTGTTTCGTGTCACTTGCAATGCAACACAGACTGATGACGTCAAATCCAGAATGATGGAAGTGTATCAGAATGGCTCGTGATGTTTACCAGACTCTTGTGTTCCTGAGTTTGTCCAGTGCCACGAAGGAATTCTATATCGTAACTTGACAGCGATGTTGTTTGGAGAGCGAGATGATGGATTTCCATTTCTGATGCTTCTACATTAGAAAACCACGCCACCCAGTATGTAGTTACTCGTGCCTAAATCATGGAGATATATTGATAATGCTGGACACACAAATCTGATATGATCATTTGCCAATAACAGTGCAGACAGTCTGTTTTAAAGATCTGATTTGAAAAACCATTCTCGTTTACCTGCAATCTGGACACAGCCTTAGTCTTATCTCCCAGGTTTTTTTGATCTTAAAGGACATTCCTATATGTAGCTGAGCATCTCGGCTTGACTTAAATTTATCCTCTAATCTTGTCTCCATGACTGGTGACTTTATATTCTATTGCTAAAGGTTAACAGCCGTCATAAATACAAAAGGTTCCAATTATGGGGGAGTATATTTCAAAATAACTATATTATCACCAGTAAAATCCTTGTGTTATTTTCAGCAAATGCTTGGACTCTCATTAGTCATTTAAAAGCTTGTAGTGTGATTGTTGTGATAATTGGTACATGTGTCAGAGTCTCATGCATGTGGGATGTGCTTGGCAAGTAGATAGACATTAGTCAAATGCCACCCAGGTCACCTCTGACTCATTTAATATTTTACATTACCTGGGGCACAGGCGCTCTACTGCAGAGATTGTCAGAATTAGCAGATTTGCAGAATATTAATGAATTCAGAAAATGTGAGGAGGAAAAAAATGCATTCCAGTATTTAGGATAGCTAGTATTTTTTTCTTACTATATTAAAGCAACACCAAAAATGACTGAGATGGAAATAATTTTGTTAGGGATGATTTACTGACACCAAATATGTGCGTTCAACCCACGGATTCTAAAGATGTAAAAAAATCCACCTGCCACTTGCGTTTTCCACCAATCAGGACATCGAATAATAGCATCAAAACAGGTTAAAGTTTATTAATATGGCGTGCCCCGGTGGCTTACTGGAAAAGAGCGCACTGCACGTGTTAAGGCTGAGTCCTGATCACAGTGTCCTCGATTCGAGTCCGACCACAGGCCCTTTGCTGCATTTCATTCCCCCTCTCTCCCCTGCCTTTCCTGTCTCTCTCTACTGTAACTGTCAAATAAAGCAGAAATCCCCAAAAAATAATCTTTTAAAAACTTGATTAATTTTTCCTGCCTGTCAGGATTGCATTCTACAATTACATTTCTGGAGTTACAAATGTGAACCATTACTCCTCAGTGAACTGCCTCCTTAGCGGGGGTCTGTGCTCTACTGAGAGCATTTTTAAGTTAAGTACCTAGTTTTTTAGGGGTCTGATCACACTGATATAGGCTACTAAAAATAACATTAATTTTGTAAGAAAGCGAAAATATTAAACAATAATTAGGCCTAAATTAATTTGAATTTTAATATTTGAAAGTACGGTCCCCAAAGTGTCTGTGTAGAAGAATTCTGCCCTTGGACAAGTGAAGTTGATGACCCCTGTTTTTCTGTTTCCCATTGCTCATCAGACATGTATACAAATAATTTAGATGATTTGACAGGCATACAGGTAAACAGATGTGCTGACAGATATAAAAAGAAATAAAATCATACACTTACAGCAGAGGGCTGCAGATATTTCTGTGTTTCTTTCTGATAAACTAGCGTATATGGTGAAACAGGATAACCTAGTGTTGTCATTCTTGTCAGGAAGACGTGAAATGAGCTGATTCTTAAACCTTTACTCCATCTCCAAACACACAGGGTAATACATCTTTTGCTCGGCAGAAGCATAGATGAATACAAATACAAAAGGGTTTCTCCATAAAATTGCATTTCTGACCAGAGCGTCTCTCATGCAATCTAATGTACAGTCTTGCATTCTGTGCGTTTGAGGCATCATCTTGACTTACCACAAGGAAAAACAAATGTTTCCTCCCTCAACATTCATCTACACAATGTTTACGCACTTCATTGAATAAGGCAGAAATATCCCAAAGCCTATAGCTGATATCAAAGCACTGGCACAGCTTGCCTGCAAATCTGGCCAGACAGTCCTTTCTCTCAGCATCTGCAACAAGGCACTATTGATCTTTGTGCACAAGGGAGTCCAACCTGCAACGAATGGAAAGTCTTCTGGAGGCCCATCTAAGCTACTCTAAATAATTTTGCTGTCTTCATCATGGATGCTTACAGCAGCGTCCTATTGGGAGTCTAAAATCAATTGGGTACTGTGGAGGTCTGCTTATTATCTGCCAATAGAGGACCCAGGAGTTATTTCTGGTGCAGTGGAATACAATGAAGTAATTTAATATCTGTGGGGAAAGAGGGATAAAGGAAACACATACATTTTGTGATAAACAATAATGCTCAACTAAATCAGAAGAAAGTTGGGTTTTGAAGTCTGCCTGCTGCTGGCACCATGGTGCAATGCGGAACACTTCCTGGGTGAATCACTGTATTTGGACAGAGCAAGTAGCAGCGGCGGCATTTGGAGTTAGCCGTGGCGTGGCAGCTATGTCACTATGTGTTTGTCAGTGCTGTCGCACATGTTTTTTTTTGGAAATAAATAGAGATGGCTTTCCACATCAAGTAAGGCTTTGGCCCTAAATTCAATCCCCCGCCTCCCCTTCGTTTCTTCCTTCCCCTCTGTCTTCTTGGCCCAGTGGTCCCGCTGAATGTCTGGCGAGGGCTGACATCTAGGTCAGGACGAGTGACTCAGACCTATCGCAGGAACACAGCGAGTTGAGGAGTAGGAGGTGAAAAAACGCCACACACACACAGGCAAGCACACATCCTGCATTCTCATTTTCGTTCCTTTTCTGTGCTTGCACTACAAATCATAACAGTGGATATGAGTGCTCTGTCTCTAAGGGTGAAACAGAGCAAGGACAAATACTGTAGTGTACATACTCAGCTCTGAATGTATTAGTTTCACATTGGGCCCAGTGCTAAGACAGCTGCAAAGAAACAAACACAAAGTTTTTATCTTTACTTTATCTAATAGATGTCTAGATAGATAGGAGACTGTGCCTCTGGGAGAAAGAATGTCATGATATATACATATAATATATGTCCATAGATATAGCTACGGTATAAGTATATTTTTTTATAGATCAAATATAAAACCCCAAGGCCTTGTCTTCTTTCATCATCTCACAGAATTGATGCAAAGTTCAATGTAACCCATGGATTACAGTAAGAACAATATTTTCTTTTACAGTTGCAGGAACTCATTCGTAGGGGCTAGTTGCTTCATCCACCATCCTACTCAAATTGATTGTTCTATGACTCTCTCCATTAAAGGCCCATTAGCTGCGATTATGCCAGGCTATTTTCATTGCCAACAATAACACTCAACAGGAATGCAATCGAGAAAGAGCACAGGATACAAGCACGGTCTTGACAGCTACAGGATTGTTCATCATTAGCCAACATTGTCTGTGAGACACTGGAATATGTCATTCACTAAAGGGCCACGGCACATACTTCCCAGTTGAATGGCTTTACATGACAGAAGACATTCCTCTTAGATCCCAACAGGGCTCTCTATCAACACTGTCAGTGGGAGGAGGGACAAAAGAGGACGCTCTAATGACAAAAGACGCAATTCATTTAGTTTAAGTGCAAAACATCTATCCTAAATATCCTCTCCCACACAGAGGCTTTGATTAAGAGATTCAGTGAAATCGCTTTAAAAGGAAAGTGTCAAGAGAGAAATATAGGCCATTCCCCCTGTGCTTGCAATCCTTCTCTCTCTCATTCTCTCCCCGTATGATAGATTAGCAAAAGGTGGATGGATGGTCATTGCTTGAAGCAACAAGAAAGGATTGGAAATAGTTTCTTACTGAAGTTACCAAAGTCAGTAATGGATGGGTAAACCCACTTACTGTATTAGCTATGAGGAAGGCTACAGCTCATACACTGCCATCATGTCAAGTTGATTGGAAGTTATTTTAAGAGATACTTGTTTTCTGTATTTATTTTCAATAGCTCTATTTATGCCCCCACAAACACTGGAATAAGGCCTTATGTGTATTGATCTCTCACTTACATTACAATCATAACTTGAAGAAGAGGATCTAGCTCATTTTTCTGTGCCCTTTTCTGTTGCACACACTGCACTGCAGTGTGTTCCCCAGGAGACACTGTGTTAAACGACGGCCAATATATTTTCATATACAGTGCAGTACATCGACCTAATGCCGTGTTGAAGATCGAGATTTTCTAAAACTGATGACAGTTTCTTATAGAGCTGAAACAATTAGTTGATTAACCAATTAGTCAACTGACAGAAAATTTAACTATTATATAATTCTGATCATCAATTAATCGTTTTGGCCATTTATCACATAAGAATATGAAATATTTGCTGGTTATAGCTTCATAACTGCTAAGAATGACCTGCTTATCTGAGTTTCCTATCATTACAAAATGCAAACGGGCTACTCCTGCACACCTTAGTTGTGTATATGAAGCAACAAAAATAGATGAAATGTAATCAGAAATGTTGTCACCCTGCACACTACTACTAGCAAAACTTACCAATTCATAATGAAACTGTGATGTTTACTGTAAATGATCAGCCATTTGACATCCAGCACTGTTTGCACAGTAAATCACATGGTGTCATGTGTCAGTTTATGACTGATTAGCTATGTTTTACTGCGTCAATCTTATTTCATATCTGCTTGACAAAGGTCTCTGACTGAAATGTCACAGTTCTTTTGTGAACAAAATCTGAAAGGTGTTTGCAAGTTACAGAAGTGTGTAGAACTGCTTCCTTTCTACATATCATTCCAAAACAAAAGTACAGGTGTGAGGTAGCCTTAGCCAGAGGATCAAAACAGGAGGCAGACGCAATATTTCCTATCCAGGATGTAGTGATTTATTTAAAGTGTCCCAATAATTTGTGCTTAAAAAATAGAAAAAGGGTACAAGCAAATGGTCTCAGCAAGGCAAATCAACTGAGGAATAACTCAGCACAGCATACCTTAGGCAAGTGCTCTCAGCAATACTACAACCATCTTTTTCTTCCTCCTGGCTGAACTCAACTGAACTATATACGATTTCCAAACCTACAACCCCACCTGAGGACTAGTCTAACCAGCCTCAACAGGGGACCTCTTCACCCCAAAATATGTTATGCTAATTACACAACCCCTCATAGTCGCCCCATCACTGACCTATCTAGACTAAAAATAATACAAAGACGCCTCAATACAGATTGATTAATAACATTTCAGAAAAAATAATGCATTCATCAAGAGATGGATTCCCCCGTAAAGAATACATGATATTTCCCCGTCACTGAAACCGTAAAATGATGCAAAACTGAAGGATGGCCTCCTCCACACAGTACTCCAGTACCTCCAGTGAGACATGTATGTGTCAAAGGTCAAATTTAAATGATTGCCAAGGTAGCCGACATCTTCCAAATCTAATCAAGTACAAAAAAACCCAAAACAAAATCTGATGTTTTCATTTCAGACTTTATAATAGCAATGTCACAGAGCACCTAACACATAAACCCAGAATAATGTAAGTCTCAGTGATGTTACATTGTCTAGTTACTAATCAACATACATGCTTTCGAAACAAAACCAAAAAATAAACTACAAACTTATCATATGTGCCTGTCCAAAAAAATAAGTAAATAAATAAATAAATGAGGTGTATTAATATTAAGGTGCATTTGGCAAAGAGCACCGGGGAAAAGGGGCGCACTACAGCCCACTTTGTCACAATAGGCTGCAGTGTTTCAGTTAGGCTAATAAATGAAAGAGGTTAGTCCTAGCAAACATCTAATTATAACTACCCCAGTCAGCATTGCCAACATTTTGTAGATAAAATGATTAGTCAATTAATCGATTTAAAAAAAAAAAAAAACTGTGGCTCTCTGAAACTTTTCTCATCTTACTTTATTTTTTGTATCACGCAGCAAAAACATTGTAGCATGATGTGTTTTAGTTAATTTGCCTCCCTTGACATCATGCATCCTGCAGTGTTGCAATGTCGATACTGAAACATATATCGTGCATCCCTGGTTGTATGGACCCCTTTATAGGGAATGATTTATATTTCATGAATTTTTATGGGGAAAAAACATATCCTGAATTACCTTCTCTGTGTGTTTTTGTGTGTTTGAACAAAATTTATTGTAACTCCCAGGTTTTTCTGTCATGGATGATACATAGCCTAATGCAAACTGAAATTAGTCTTGGCTGGATTATAGTAGTATTTATATTTAGAGCACAAAACAAAAGTGCTTTATTTATGACATCTGACAAAAGTTGTGTGCAATTGTGATTTAATCTAGTGTTTCCAATGCGATAAACCAGCTCAGGGTGCAGCTCAAGCAGTCAAAACACGTGTAACCATTTGCAGCTTATAGCCATGATGCACACTGCCCAGAATTTGCCTGAACTGATATAGCCTCATGTATAACTGAGCTGAAAGTCTGTGTGCACAAAACAATAGGACCCTCCAGTTTCCAGTCAGATTAACACAGTGTGTGTGTGTAGAATGCGAGTATATGCATGCTTGCACATGCCTGCATGTGTTTGCATATTATTAAGAGTGATATCAAGTCCCATTGAGTTGCCTAATTGCATTGCCTATGTATCATTGTTTAATATGCAATTAACACATATTTTAGCAGATTAAATGGGGAATAACAATGACCAATTAATTACATAGGGGGTGGCTCTATCCCAGCATCTGTCATTTCAATCACTATGCGTTGAATATCATTATGCCTGTTCTGTTTTTCACCCTGAGCATGTGGGAGAATTTTAATTTGCATTGTGTCCTGGGCATTTGCTCTCATTGACAATAACCTAATAAAACCAGGAATCCGAGTCAGTCTAAGGCATACTCAGGAAATGTAGTGTCTCCACGAGCCACGAGTCCCCCATGATCAAGCATTAATAACTTTCTGAATGAATTTCTTAGTGTAAATGGCAGCGAGTCACCCAGGGAAATGGGCTCGGTATAGATATTGACATTGTGATCAAAGGGAAATGACGGAGCAAAGATGACAAGGGGAACGGCTGGACTAGTGGACAGTGGGGATGTACAGGAAAATTAGAGCGAATTCTTATCATCACCGCACAAATCCACAGTGGATAGAACCGCTGTCATGTGTCATTCTGAAGGTGTCTGAGCTAACTGATAATCAGAGCCGAAAATGCAGCGGATAAATTGCTTGGCTACTCTGCAAGCAGTCTTCCACAATAAAGGAGGAGGACAGAAAATGCTGCATACGACAAAAACCCTGTCTGTGGGTGCAATATAAGCCACTATTAAGTTTTCCATTTACTTTAAAACAGGTTTAAGTGAGGACTATACATATTTGATTAGTGTTCTGTGATGATGTAAATTCTTTTATGCACCATTAAAACCATAAAGTGTACTTGTAACAAATAGGCTCGTCTTGAATTTGTGATGCATGCTCAGTACTTAAACTAATTGTGTTTCTCTGTGGTGAATAATACTAAAGAGCCATTTATATGAAGGGTGTTTTCACGGTTCTGCTGAGGGCACAAGCGGGAAAGGGGCAGGGAATGACAAATGGTCTAATATTATAAATGTATTGTAATGTGTTACTGACTTCAGCACTTCAGCAGTGGCCACTACATGGATAAACCCCAGCGCAGTCCCCATGATTGCTAACAGGGTATGATTTGCACGGTGTGAGTTACTTTTTTTGTCCAGACTCTCTAATATTAGCATTTCATAGGCACTGTTGTCCTCTACAAATATTTTGCTGATGCTGGCTGCGATGTATGTGGACATTTATCAGACACACAAGTTCAGAGAATGCTCTTACCGCCAGTCATGTGAAATACAATTTGATCACTCTATTAAGGTGATTACCTCCATACATCTTTAAACACACTTAATATTGCTCATGTGTCTGAGATTATTCTGCTACGGTGGCAAATTAATGCCTATGGAAATGTATGAATTGAAAATTAAGATTTCTCATGGAGCTTTCTGCTGTGGTATATTCCCTGAAAGATTAATGTTTGGAGTTTAAGATACATCAATCTTTCACATGGCTGGTCTGGGTTAAACTGTTCTGAAGCCCTAGGTTTCAGGATGAATACCAATGAGTGAACCACAGAACTCTGCTCTGGTACTTTTTCTTTTTTTCAACCGCAAATATTTTCACCATGTGTGGCCTTGCATATTTAATTTAGGTAACCTTGGATGTTGCTAACGATGATGAAGATGATAATTATGAAAATGGTAAGGAGTGGGTGACCATAATTATGTCCTATCAGTGGATCCCTATAGAATTACACAGTTAATGTTATGTAAATTGTATGCGGTATGATTAATGCGAAAGCATGAGTTACGACAAACTTTTTTTTATTATAAAGAAAGCAAGTTGTGCCTGTCTAAAACTCAGATATTTTACTGCTGCATTATAAGGCTCTCTGGCACCTCTGTTAGCATCAGCTCAGCAGGCCCAGCAGTAAGTGCCACTTCTTCTAGTGCTGAGGACAGGCAGAGATGCCAGGTTGACTTAATTACAGCACAACTGGCTGCCATATCCCTTAACTAACTCTCCATCTCCTCTCTTTCATTTCCTCTTTCATCCACTTAAATTTAAGCCTCCTCATTCTTGACATTCAAATAATGCCAATATTAATCTCCTCTCTGTTTTAAATATATTCTGTAGTATATACATATCTTAGTCAATACTGTTGAAATTTAATGATGCAAAAACATCTCTAATTTTTTTTTTTTTTTTTAAATGGAAAATGTACATAAGTCAACACTTTAGACTGTATGTGTCAACATTACTCAAAAAGCAGCAGCTCTGATTTTAAGGTCCTGGCCAGCTAATTTGGAAATTGCAATAATAGAACAGGTATAATACAGCCATCATTACTCAGGGTGCCAACAGCACAGCCACTCCATAGATGCACCCAGAGTGTACCCTGGGAACTCTGGCCGAACAAGAGCTGTAGAGGAGCAGCCAAACATGGGCAGTGGCTGCCAAACTACAGCAAGTCCGCCAGCCAGCTCCAACTGTGTGACAGTACTGTGCAGAATTTTACAAACAAGGCATGATTTTAAGAATAGTTTTATTAAGACTGTACAGTATTTTAAATGTGACATTATTGGTACTTAAATGTGAAGCCAAGGGACTCAAGGGTGGATTTAGAGGTTTGTGCCCATGTTAGAAATGATGATTGTAGTGCATATCCAACTACTTTAAAATGAGTAACTGTTGCCATTTAATATGAAATGTTGCATATAAATGTGGCTGTGAAGTGGGACAAAAGAAAAAAAAAAAAACTTGGGATCTGAAAGATTGTTTTACATTGATTCACAGACCTGTAGCTCAGCAGCAAACACAGATATCTGATTCAGTAACAGTGGAGTGTCTAATCAATAGGAACATTTTTTGTGAAGACTTTGTATAGGTTTTTGTGATGCAGTTGCAGAGTTATGAGGGAGACAAACAGAGGGAGGTAGATACAGAAACATGCAAGCAGTGTAGTACATTGAGTATGTTCATTACTCCATGATTATGTTTTTTTAACCGTAGCTCATATGTTAGAAAATTCATACTTTGTAAATTTTATAAATTTTATATTTTATATAGGCGATATAACACAGACATATTATACTTTACAGCACCTTATATACTGTTGGACAGGGGTGTAAAGGTTCTGAAACGGACACCAAATCCGCCATACAAACGTCCACGGTCTCACAAACATGAAATTTGACTATGCAAGTTGCAAGTTATGGTAGTGAGATGGAAATAGGAAGAGACAAAACAAGTGAAAAGCAAGAAGGTGTAGGCTCTTTAGAACAAGTTGGAAACTTTGTCTAAACTTTGGGATCTATCACTCAGTGTGGCAAACTGAGTGTCCCATCTCTTGCTGTTACTGTTAGTAATCACTGGTTGTTCCCTTAGCTGACTGAGGCACCAGACCCGTGAGAAATAAAATGAGGAATAAATAAAATTAGGGAATTACTACCTGTTTAACTTCTTAACACTAATTCTAACCAATATTGTAAAACACATTAAAGTAACATGGTGCTTTATGCATGCAACAGGTTTTGTTGTAAAGTTAATGTTTGTGTATCATTAAAATATGCAATAAAAATGTTGGTTTTCGTATTCACCACCATCACCACCCACCACCCCAAAAAATAAATAGATAATCAAAGTATGAACTGATCTGTGGATTTGTAGAATCATTATATCTCTGCTGTTGAGCATGATCATATTTAATACTGTACTGTCCTGGTGTGACACTGTTGAACCATTGGAAAAACAACACAAAAATAAATAAGAAACATCAACCTATTCCATGGTAAAATAATTGAACAGAAATGCAGCAGTAAAATAATAAAAAAAAACATCATAAATAGATAAATCACTGAAAGCTACATAAAAAATGTGTTTAGCCTAAACATCAGAGAAAGTCATTTGAAAATGTTTGCTCTTCAAAACCAAAGTTTGTGGTCACTGACCTTGTCTTTTAAAATTTTATGGAGGCAGCATGATGAGAATTTAAATGGACTGACTAGAGCCATGTACTTGAACAAACCTCTTACTCACTATGTGAAATAAGGGCTTTTCTTATCTTGTGTCAGTTAACTGAGCTTAACTTGCTACCAAAGCCATCAACCTAACAAATTTACATTAGTACTTGCAAAAATGATTCAGTTACACGGGAAGACCTATCTCGCCTTGAGATGCTGCTGTTTAATGTTAAGTATTGCACATGAATAAATGGGTACAATTTAAGAGAAAGAATTAGTGTTCACCTTATTTTCTGTTGGCTGTATGTATTACTCTTACTCAAGTCATTTTTTTTACCGGTAATATACTCTCTTCCTTGTTACACTTGACCGAATAGGTTGCTTTACCATTATTAAACCAAAGATTCACAAGGATACTAAACCATTTTAGAACACTGCAGAGAAAAGTGGCAGTGGTGTAAACTCCCCCATCCCAGCTGGAGTCAGGCCGGCTAATGGTGTTGCTGTGACTCAGTTTGTCAGGTGGCAGGTGTCTGGTTTTAGAATGGTGTTGCAGTGTGTGTCTGGATGTTAAATGCCAACTTGCTTTAATGGGAAGTCCAACAGTGGAATATCGCTCTTATAAATTTGTAACCACAGCAAAAACATGCCGTTCCTCAGGAGAAATTAATGCTTTCAAGAGAAAGAAACTCTTCATATCGTATAGAATTGTTGCTCTGGGCCCCCCGGCTCTCCTAGAGAGTGTGTTGAAGAGTCCTTGAGCAAGACACTGAATCCCTAACCGCTTGTGATGGGCGCCTTGGCGTATTGCGTGGCAGCCTCAGCCATCAGTGTGTGAATGTGTGTGTGAATGGGTGAATGTGGGGCAAAAACATTTTATATCGCCTTGAGTGGTGGGTAGACTAGAAAAGCACTGTAGAAAAGCAGTCCATTAATCATTTACATCAAGCTGCTGCAGGTGTGGAGAATCTCTGTAGTTGTAGACCAACAGTTTCAGATCCACAGTTTTAGATGTACACACGCGCAGCTTTAGACTAACTGTTCTATACCAATTCTCTGAAAGTCTTTAGAGATGGGTAATTTTAGGCATGGGTTTTGTCAGGTTAACATTAGGGTAATGGTCTGGACCAGTTGTAAATCATTTGCTGGTCTCAGGGTCATTTTAGGGTCTGTTTAGAGCTGTTTGTCTATAACTGTTAGGGTTCTCCTTGCCTGCAGCTCGATGATACTGCAGTAAACTGTCTTCTGTTTTCCAATGTTGCAGACCACATTCTGTTGCAAGGAGTTGCAAGTTTCAACTCGTCTCGTTGTGAACCTTTGGTGTAAACTCATCTTAAGAGAAAGCTGATGATTTTCATAGGAAGGCTGACAGCCACACATTACTCTGCAGCTGCGCAGTCAGCATGACAGAGCAAAGGAGAAGGCCACACTGCAGTCTGCGGAGAGCAACCCTTGGCGGCACTTAGATCTGACAGTTGACAGTTGATGAATAGTCTGTATGCCACATAAAAACGTTGTTAAATTGCTTCTTTTTGAATCACAGCTCTCTATTTTATCACATGGCTTGAAAACAGACCAAACTTAAAATTTAACTAGTAGGCTACTCGCTACTCAAAGTATTTATTTATTTATTTATTTTATTACTGAATACTCTATTACTCTTACTTGAGTAGTTTTCTTACAGGGAAACTTTTACTCATATTCAAGTACATTTTTGCTTGTGAAAGTGTATTCTTACTCAGGTAGAATTATTCTGCGCTCTACCCACCCCTGTTTGCTGCTGATAGTTTCTGCAATCCAGTCCAATGTACTGTACAGTCCCATCAATTGATAGAAACCTGGCATGGATAACTTTAGCCCGCAGTAGTATCAATAGGTTCTGCGTTACAGTATGGCCCACTTGCTGAGTTTGCTGGTTTTTCTTTTTTTTTTCTAGGTTATTCCCATGGAAGTAATGATGTGCTAATCATGCATCAGTCTGTTGGGGTTAGTGTGCCTTTCCAGGGATGCTTGTCATGCAAGACCGGCCTGAACTCTTGCAGGGCATAGCAGCACAGGTCAATTTGTGTTTGTTGCAAAAGACAGTGACTGAGGACAGTGGCCAAAAGTTCACAAGGATTTATCAATGGTGGCAGCTGCTGCTACCTCTAGAGCAAAACATACTTTCACATTTTTCTTAACAACCTGTTCTATGCAACTTAGACATTGCCCACTTCTTGTGATTACCGAACATTACTCTGAAATCCATGACATTGTAATGTCTGCACCAGAGTACATGAGCGGTGCGGAGCTGGAGTGAGCGAGGAGCGGTGCGTCGTTATTTAACGCGGTGCGGTGGTGCGGGTTTCTTTATTGCCGTTCCATCGCTCCGGTGCGGAGCGAGTGGTGAATTACCCCTGCTCCCTGCTTTTTTATATATATATATATATATATATATATATATATATATATATATATATATATTTTTTTTTTTTTTTTTTTTTTTTTTTCAAACTGCCAAGTTGCTAGAAATCTATAAACTTAGCTGCCTAATCCTGAACGCTAGGCCTAGTGTTTCTCTGCCAGAGCTATCTGTCAAGAAGAAAGCCTACTGTAGTAGGCTACCAGCCACCACACCATCTATAGATATTGATCCACAACAGAGCAAGAGTGGACGTTATTCTTTTCAATAACTTGAACATCTAATGTTAGACAATTGAAACTTACCTGACTGTTCTGTTTGGCCAGTAGGTGGTAATGCCATCCAAAAGCTTTATAATCCACTGTCAAGTCAGCAATTGTGTTCCGAGTCTGTAACGCTAGGCTACTATATAAATTTACTATGTCAATTTTGTTTTCCCTCCTCATACTCTTCCAGTATAACACGCTGCTCATCCGCCGTGAAACATGCTGTGTTTTTCCTTGTTGCTCATGTTTGTGATTGGTCTGCTGCCTCAGACTCCGCCCCTTATACGTGCGCGTTCACGGCTCTTGATGAGGCGAACCTGGATCGACTGAGCGAGTTGATAACCAGTGTCGTGATACCGGTTATCCCCGATCACCATGATCTCCATTAGTGTAGCCGGTTAGGTCAGAGAGATCCAGGGAAAACTGAGCTTGCTTCGTGATACAGGCATCAGCTGTACTGCTACTGGTAGTACTAGCTAAGCTAGCTAATAAGTTGGGTGATTCAGGACTTCTCTCATAAGCGCTGGAGCTCGATGACTGAGTCAAGGTTTGTTTTATTAGTAGTGGACTGGACTGGACACAGCAATCCCGGATTATTAGTTAGACTTTTGTTTGTTAGCACCAAGGCGGGGACCTCGCAGAGCACAGATCACAGACACATCACAGATTCGCCTGCGGAACAGGTAAGTTATGTGTTGTCATGCTAACGTTATCCGATGGTCTTGTTGGAATACCGGTAACTGTTAGCCTTATTGTAACCATGGTAACGTTAGCTAACGTTAACGTAGACGTCACTTGTTTTATGTTGCTGTGCAGCTTGTGTGGGCGGGCTAAGTTAGCTATGGGTTAGCCTATTGTTGACTGCCTGTTCACCTGTTGTACTGTAACCCAGAATCATCATTAATAGTAATATGAGCGGAGCGATTGCGGAGCGGAGTGGAGCGGTATTTAGAGGAATTGGGGTGAGCGATTTGGTGCGAGGTGCGGGCCGCAGGGATGGTTGGAACGGGGCGGTGCGAGCAAATTGCCGTTACTGAGTGAGTTTGGTGCGACTATTTCTTCCGCTCCGAACCGCTCACGTACTCTGGTCTGCACACGCTAAGATTAATAATTCAGCGCATCACTTTCATCAAGTTTGACAGTGGTATCTTAAGGAGTATGGATAATTGGAAAGGATGGATCATCATGCCTGTCAACAGATGCTGGTAGGAACACAGAAGGCAGGACGGGAGCCAGACATCGTAGCTGAACATATCCTGTAAATAAAAAAAATGTTTTATCTTGAAACAATACATTTTGCTGTTCATTCATGTCTAATACACCATTTTTGGAAACCTTTGTCAGTGTTTCCCCTGGTTTTCTTTGGGTGTATATGTCTAATGATAGTCATACGAATGTACTAGCACTGGTGGCTAATCACACTTACAGCCTGCCTAGCCTCAACCCAGATGTCCATTGATGTAATTTGCTGCCTGTTCTCTAAATTTTGTGAAATGTTGCCAAAAATAAAACCTATGCCTAACCTTAACTATAACATAGTATAGTATATGTTTAAAGGATAATTTTGGTCATTTTCAACCTGGGCTTATTTTTAAATTTTTTGTCATCATGTCAGTTGTGTTAAGATTGCCATCTCTTACTTCACTGCAGAGATTTATGTAGCTTCACTTTACTAATAGCACTGTACTCCAGTACACAGCGAAGAGGCTCTGACCATGAACTCCCAAACACCTCCTGAAACACATCTTTTAACACACACACTACAGTTCCACATGTCTGCGATTCAACACTTGTCACAACCTTTCAGCAACCTAACAGACAATTTGATACTTTTTTAGTCTCATACACTCACTGTTCATTCTGCTGGCCGCCAGAAGATGCAGAAGAGTGGCCTTTTATTACTTCAGCCTGAGAGCTTACTTCACATGTTTTCATTTGTTACAACATCAATATCCAAAATCATTTGTATTTCTGAGTTTAAACACAACCATTATTGAACCACAGCATGTACTTGTGTTTTGGAGAGCAGGGTTACTGGTGATCTGGAGGTGCGTAAAGCTCTACAGTGAAGGGCAAAATAAAACATTTTGAATGCAATCATAATAGCTAATAAAAACAAACAAAAAAACAAACAAACAAAAAAAAAAAAGCTAGGTTAATAAGACCAAGGTTGAATATAACAAGAATTATCCTTTTGTCATGCTATTTGTTTGCTATCCTTTTTAATGTGAAACTAGAAAATGTTTGTCCTCATGACACGCAAACCATGTCTCAGAGTTCCTGTGTATTTCATGAAATTTTATGTGACTGGGTTTCGTCCAATTATATCCCTTGTCAGTGTTAACAGAAGCATAGCTGGTCAGCAGATTCACCAGCTAACCTGTTAAATATGCAAATTTCTGTCATTAAAATAACAATCGCTGAGTGTATGCACTTCAGTGATGGGTTATTTGAAAAAGAAGGTTTTCATAATGATGCAACAAAGATATCAGCAGCATCCACAGTCTGAGGAACATCACGGGTCAGGGGAAAACATGATTATTGGATTTTGAGTAATCAGACTAAGCAAACGCATGTCAACGCGTCTGTCATAGTCTGGTTACTCACAATAATCTGGTTTCTTGTGTGCATGTAAATGTAGTGAATAACTCAGCTATATATGTTAGCCTATATTATGAGTCTGTGGCTGTTTCTGAGCTTGTACGCACATTCCTTAATCCCTCACCCCACCTCCCACTGGCCTGAAATGGTTTTATTCAGTGATGATCATGACATTTTGTGGTGTCTGCCATCCTCTGTGGGCGTGTGTGTTGACTGGGCATGGCCATCAGTGAGCTGGGTCATGGCTACCAGCGCGAGGTTAACAGTGATTTCATAGTAACCACAATACAAGGGGAAAGCAGTGAAAAACCAAGAGCAGCAAATGTAATCGTGCAGCAGACAAAACACATCTGAACACTGTCATTGCTTTGCTTTAATTGCTACTGTCTGGGTGTGTGTGCTTCAGCACCTGTCACTGCAGCTATAGGCTATAAGTTGCTGTTTCAACGTGGACAGCCTGTCAAGATGAGCAGTGATGTTGGGGCAGAATTTTTCCAACTGAGGGGGAGGAGGATGGTACTTAAATTACACTTTTTGTCAAATGTTGCTTATTGTAATGTTAACATTATGTTTAGACGCTATCTGAAGGGTTTACTGATCCAGTTAAAGAAAGCAAACTGTGGCTAGCAAGCTTTGTGAACTTGCCAGGGGGCGACATCCTGATGCTTGATGTGGTTTTGGAAAGAATGTTTTCTGAACTGTCATCACAGATCCATAAGAAAAGATAGAACCTGTCAAAACCTGCATGATTTGAAGCTTTTAATTCATATAATAATGTTAGTCAGGAAGCTTTCTGTTGGGAGAGGGAGAATTGCTTGCCACCTATAATGGTTCTGTTTGTTTTTTTGCTCTCTTGTGATTGCGTGGATTCTTTTTATTTTTTTAATCCTCTTTCTTACTTCTCTTCTAAAAGAATCTGGATCTCCAAAACTGCAGCAGCTAAACTGACAACATAGGTCCCAAATACAGTATCACCCTCTACTGAGGCGGCAAAAATGACATCAGTTGGCCCAGTGGTCGCACTATATTAACAGTTTCATATTTTGGCCAAAAACATTGTAACCATGAAAAATCTCAGTGCATTTGGCACATTGAGCTCGATATAGTGTCTGACTGGTATGGAATTTTTGATCGAATTTGGAGGGGAAAATTTCAAAATTACCGATATAGCAGCCAGTATAGTGATTTTTTTTATCTTTTTTTGAGCTTGAATAAAAATTTGTGTACAATGTCGATTTTGCACCGATATGACTATGCGAAGGTACTCACTAGGCTGCTTTTCTTGAACAAATAACCAGTCAACTGGTGAGCATTTAAATATCTAAATTTCCAAAAGTTTTCATTCAAATGCTACCAGATTTAACCCAGACTCTTCAGATGCTACATTTCACATGCTTCAAAAGGCATTCAGATCAGTCAAGCAGTGAGTCTGCAGTGATAATCAGTGTATGCGCAACATTTTCTGTTTCACCAAATATTTGACAATACACATGGAATCAGCAGAAGTTTGTGTATTTTTTTTTTTTTTTTTCAGAATTTTATCACCAACATTGTGACTAAGTTCACACAGACAAAAACACACCAGCCTGTCACACGTCATTGCCTCAAGGTGTATAAAGGTCTGTGGGAAACCACTTCTCCTTATAAGCCAAGTCCTCATTGCCAGGAGTGTGGTAATTTACATAATATGGCATGCCATGGAAAGGTTATAGCAAGTTGAAGACTGCCTATTGTGCTTGGAACCAGTAACATTCTGCTTGCGGCTATATTTTTAATTTGGAGATTATGAGTGATGACAAAGAGGATTTATTGGTCATGTCAAGTCAAACTTGTTCCACAAGGGGAAAGTTGCAGCCAGGCATACACCGAGGAAAAAAAAAAAAAAAAATCACATAATGCAACAGAATAAGGGTGTATGGATAGAAGTGAAAAAGTTCAGATACTGAGACACGCAACACCTGCTGCTGGTGGCCATATGAGCATTGGCCCCCTTATCAGCACACATGGTGTGACAAGGTGCTGTCAACTTTTAGGATCCTTTTAGGATCCTCAGATATTGCTGTTCGCTGGTTCACTCCTGAAGTCAAATTGGAAATCGTTGTTGGGGGGGAGCCTTAAGCAGCTGCATATTTTGCTTTATAGAAACAGAGAGAGATAGCGACTGAGAGCAGCTATAGGAGAAAATGGCCTCAGTGTCTGCATGTGTGTGTGTGTGTACGTGTGCGCATTCCTCTGTGTCATTACTGGTGTGTCTGTGTGTATGACTGAGAGAGTTAGCTTGAATTAGAATACAGTTAACATGCTCAGCTGAACCGTAAATGTACTCAGGGCCACGATAAGCAACATCATGGGCCATTTATTTCATATCCAGAAAATAAAATCTACATTTAAATCCAGACAAGTTAAAAGGTAGCAGTAATCCGACTCGCTATGTTTATGTAATTGAACAACAGACAGTAGCGCATCTGCTTGCAGAGATATCACACGACTCCCATATTTACATTTGTTATCCCCTGCCTCACACTATAGAATTAATAGGGAAAATTAGGATCCTGCCCCAGGCAGTAAACAAAGAATTAGATATCACTGCAGTACAGAGCTGCTGTAAAATATTGTTGAACCTCTTCTGAGAACAGTAGTGATACAAAAGCAATTTGCTTCATTCTCACAGTCTGAGGGGACTCCATGGGATACCAAGGCACTATCAGCTTAGATATCATAATTTAGATTAAACACAAACTGCAGTGTTTCACATTTTGCTATGGGTGTTGTTATGATTCATTTTCATGTTCTGTATGTTAAGGATATAAAACTATGCAGGAAACCAAGATGTTCTTTTTCACAACAGATCCTCGTGTCAGAGCTTTCTCAGAGGCTTTTAAAATCTGTGCCATTACAGTAATTTCTTGTCCCTAAACGTGTGCATGGATAGTTAAATGGTTAAGATCCCCACATCTTGAGCCACATGTGTGTCCCCAGTAGCCCAGGGCTGAATCTCACTTGAGCATCCTTTCCTGTTTCCCCATAACTTGCTAAAATAAGTAGAATGGTTTCTCTTCAAGCAAGAATACTGAACATGATTTTTTTTTCATGATAAAGTAGATTAACAAAAAGTTACAGTATCCTACCATCACACTGTGAGCACCATTACATAGGACTGTATGCACGCATCCACATACACACAAACACACAAACACTTGACTTCCATGGCAAATTTCAGCCTCAGGTTTTTTGGCTCATGACCAACCTTTTTTGTAAAATTTTGTGCAGGTCTATGAATCCATTTGGAAGTTATGCAGCTTTTTGCAATAGGCCACTCCCAGTGTCACACTCAGTTTTAGCCAACTGAACACAAATACACACCTTCACAGAGACACACACACACACACCTGACCTCCATGCCAAATTTCAGCCTCCTAGGGTGAAAACTGCGGCCGGAAAAATTTTTGTGGACCACCCAACCAACTGACCGACCGACAGAGTGATCTATGGAGTTGCTGTGTGCAGCTAAAAACACATTCAGCGACACCTGCTGCCTACATAACATAGAAAAGCCTATTTAATTTCGAGAGAAGGGATGTCTAATTTGCAATTGTATCATCATGAAAGGAAATGCCACATTAATTAATACATGGTTTGCCTGTGCGAGACCACTACACAGATGCAATTGGAGCCCCTTGCCCACATTTGCACAGATTAGAGCAAACCATCAAACAAATTGCTCACAGTGTAAATGCTGGGTTTGAGTGCAAACTGCATTCAAATGAAATAATAAAATGGCTAGCCAGCCTGAATTCAGGCAAAAATGCTACTTTTCCTTCGATCACATTGTCATATTTGGTATTTTCTTCAAGAATCAAGTAGTGGGTTATGTTAAATGCATAAATTTAACTAGCTAGCCAACTGCTCCATTTATGGTGAATATTATAGTGTTAATTGAACTAAATTTCAGGCAAAACACTGCTATATAGCTTATTACTCAGAACTCATATATATCTGTTGATATATTTCAATGTCACAAACAATGTAAACCTGAATGGGAGGCAACATACAGTTCGTCTTCCCTCAGTGGATATGGCCAATGAAAAATGCACGCTGTCATTTCTGCTCTGCCAGTTAACTGTAAATTGTGTGAAACAAAGGTCTAATTTCCAGGTGCTTGGTTTCATCGCTTGCTCTGGGATAGGTTATTTGGAAAGTGGCTGGATTCTGCCCTAATGTTCCCAAGCTTTCATCAACAAAAGTTAGGCTCCAGGCGCTCATTTTATCCACATACCTCAGTGTTTCCTCTATCTGTATTTCCAACTGGCTGAAGTCTTTTTTTGTCCTGGCTGGGAATGAGAGAGCTCTCATGGAGGTGGCTGGAGGGCTTCCTGATTGATTAGACTTCTTCAGAGGGAAAAGTGCTGAGTAGTTCTGAGGCTGGGAGTTTGGTTTGAAACATTGGGTTCATGTAGCAGCTGAAAATGCACACCTTGAAGATCTTGTTTACTGAAAGCCAGCACAAACTGTGTTGATTTGGATTGTGTTGAGAGAAGCGTTTCAAAAAAATGCGCTGGGGATTTTTGCAGGTGTCTGTGCAGGTGCTTTTGAATCCAGTGGACCAGTGCATTTCTTGTTCAGAGCCTCAGGACATTTTGACACTAAAAACTCATGAACTCAGTTTGAAACAGCCTAATACAAACATCGCTGACCTCTTACTTTAGTCAGAGTGAGGGAGAGCAAAATTAATGGCTCTTGGGCCATGTAGGCTTTCTTATTTTTGACTTGTACAAATAACACAATGCAGCAAAAACCAAAGTATCTGAGCCAAGTAGGGACAGAAGAAAAAAAATGTTTCTGGGACACCAAAGCTTAACATCCCACAGCACCTCTGTCAGTATACAAAGCCTGCTCTGTGAGTTTAATAATATCCCTATGCAGGAATTATGCAGGGTGCCTTCAGGCTTGGACAAACTTTCCATGCTCCACACCCGTGGAAACTGCGGACTTGTACTGGGTGCACAGAAGTGTATGAACGTAAGCATGCTCTGCGTCGGTTTGGCATTTTGCATGTCTCCCAGTCCATTCTCCATTCAAATTGGTGGTGGTAATGCAACATAACATTGTTTGCCAACTGCTGTAAAAGTCAAGAAGAAGAAGAAGTATATGCATTAGGACGAGCAGCCCTGGCTTTCTCCTGCGTGGGCTCCCTGTTGTGTTGCTGGGGAGTCCTTGCACAGCCTTTCTTCAGAACAAGCTTCCTTTATTTTTATCTGGAGCATCTGCATAGGGGTCTGCACGAACCCTTGCGGACACAGGCGAATGACAACATTTATGTCACACAGACCAAAGCCGACCCTTGCTGACATGTGGACACGCAAAGTATAATTTGGCCTTTACTCACAACATGTCTGAACTCAGAGAGAGCACACAGCTCAGTTTAGATGAACTGCTTCTCCATTATTGCCAGCTAAAGAAGGCAAACAGACAATGCCAACATCACAAGACAGACGCACTGAATAGCATAGTTTAAGTGTCAGATCTGCAAAAAAGAGAGCCTTTTGCTGTGAGCCAGGGAGAGAGGTACACTGACAGGACAAGTCCACACCAAAAAATTCTGAAAAATCTCCATTTTTGTCCTACCGTTCATTCAAAATGTTTTTTTTTTTTTTTTGTGCACCAGAATTTGAGCTTTTTTGAAAATGCTCGGGATGAATTTTAAAACATCACCCTCAGGTTGTGGTGTAGCCTGCAAAAACAGAAACTGAGGGTTTTGTGATATATGACATATAATATATGGTTAGGATGAAGTAATGCAAATGGTGTTATGTGTATATATATTAAAGAAATTTAAGCATTTTCGGTGTTAGGGTTAGAGTGAAAATAACTTGACTTGAAAATGGCATTTTCAGATTTCTGTGGATTAGTGGACATCACCATAGTTAAGAAAAGAAAAAGAAAAAAAAACAGCAACTCATCACCGTGGCCTTTTCATTGTCAAATAATAAGACAGTGGTGTTGTTGACTGTCATCACTGTTCTGAAGTTTTTGTACCTCTGATTTGTATATATAATGTTTTCTAAAAACTGTGACCGACTCGAAGTGTTTTCAAAGTTGCACAACTCTTGAGCCAAACTATTAAAACTTCTTATGAAATGACCTCACATGACGTCTGCTTCCTGTAAAACAGAGTATCTTAAACAATGACATCATCCTTCACCAGTGGGTATAAATTAAAATTCCAACCAACAAAACCCTCAAAAATCTTCACACATCCTCTCTCAACTACCTATCCCATCAAGTAAAATTGCATTTCTCTCCCAAACTGATATTGTATTGGTTTGCACTTGTGAATGATCCTTCCTGGTACCATTTCCCGCCCAGATACCCTGTTTCAACAGGAACTACATAAAATAAATAGATGGCTTCACAGGGAAAATCAACCACTTTGCGCATGTCCTGAGTGGATTTGCATGACACTGAGAGCCTACATCACATGTCCATCAGGTTTTGGTAAATTGAAAATTGTGGTATTTCACACCACAATTTTGTACATCAAATAAGATGGCTGTAACTGTGAAATGCCAATTCACTATCCTGTGATTTCTTTAAGCTGAGAATATTGAGGACAGGGCAGAACAAGAAAAGTGCAGTCATTGTGTTCAGAGCAACTTCTGTCAGAAATTCCAGTCCTCCAGTCCCCCAGCCAATATCGCTCCAATATTGTCCAGCAAACAAGGGGATCCCTTTGGTAGTCCCTCAGACAATAATTTTTCCCTGGAGGTATTACCCCAAGACTGAAGTCGACTGCACAAACTGTGGGTCTCGGCTTTGTTTATTAGAGACTGATGCTTCTGTCAACCATCTTTTAGAGGGTCATTTCATTTTAGCAAGGGGTGTAGCAGCTGTGCAAACGTTTTCTGCTATTACGTTAAGGTTTGGTGGTCGAACAAATGGCATCAAGCTAAATAATGAGGAAGAGCCACAGCGCTGCAGAATCCATAGCTAATTAGAGCAGCTGGCTTTTAAGGCGGACAGTTTGACGAGAACATCAAGAAAAGCATGTACACTGCATGTCAATACTGTTTATGTTGCTCCCTCTAACACCGTGCTCAGCAATATTGGATGGGTTTCAGTACCTATAAAACAGACTGAGTAGACCATGAATGGATGCTGCGTAGGGCTATGGATTGGAGGCCTCAGCATAGCGGCTGCCAAAATGGGCTGGTTTAAGTGATCTCAGAATATTTCATAGAAGTATCCCGGGTTGAACTGTGGCCGCTGTGACAGCTCTGAAGAATCTGAATGAGATGTCATGTCTGCCAGCACAATCTGTGCTGAGGAGAGCTTTGGACTTAATTTAGTTCTCATTGTTGTTAGAGCTGACATGAGGATTTCTTGACATAAGGATTTCACGATGAGCAGAAGAATAACCTCTAAAGACATGTTGTTAATTACTAAGTGCGTATTTATCGGCGTCAGCTTGGATGATAGATGGGCACGCTGCGGAGGAACAGGGAACTTCATTATTTTGATAGGATTTCTAAAGGATTGGCTAATTGAATTTAGCTATTATACCACTTATCATTAGATATGTAATGAGCAAGTAATGCTCTGCCTGTGAAAGTCCACTAATCAATGTTGACATTTTCTGTGTGCTGCGCTCTGATCAGTCTGAACTGTGTGGAGGCTGGCTTCATCATGAACATATCGGACTATACGATAACATCATCTTCCATTTTCTGTGTTTTTGATTTGATATCTGTAATAAGTTTAAAGTGCCCAATGTTTTGACAGGTTCTAAAACCATTTTACTGTCATTTTGCCTGGAGTGAAATGCAGGGTGAAAACCTTGAGTCTTGACCATGAGAAAATAATATTTTCTTACCAGGCCATGTGTTTTCTCTTCACCAGAATCTCTCATAAAATCCTAATTTTTGTCAACTATCTCATGTGGGTGGTGTGGCTGCAGTACTCAAACAGAAGGGAGAAGTTAATTATAAGTAATTAGTCCCATCTTAAATGAATCATAAATGCTTTTTTCTTGGTGCGGAAAAAATAGACTTTAGTGTTTCATTCAAAGTAAGATATGCATCATGTGAAAAAAGTGCTTACAGTTACAGAATGATTGGTGGAAAAGAAAAGCACATTTTGGGTTATTAGTCATTACTTATAAGTGGGTGTTAGTTCTGTGTTACAAAACATCTCAAAATCTTTACTCATAAAATAGCTACTTCTTACTCCTGAGGATGAACTAATTCCTATTTTAAAATGTTAACTCTTAATTTATGGTAGTATATTTTTTTCAGAATTAGAAAGTATTGGCCTATAGCATTTTGGAACCAAATCCTTCATATGTAGGCTGTTCAGTACAGATTTAAAAAGTATAAAACCAGACTCAAGTGGTACAATGTTATTAGTTTTTCTTGATGTATTTCAAGAGACCTAAAAACCCTAAGCAAACACTGTTTAATCTGTATAATTGGAAAAAATCAACATGTGCTAAGTGTAATCTTCAACAGCATGGGCTTGGCTGGGCACAGTCTGCCCTTTACAAAAATATAGGTGTTTCAAATAATCGGTTTTATGGAGCATAGCTGTAGAAATTGACCACCTAATCACTGATATTAACTTTAAAAAACCTCTCTCTGTATTTATTTTGTGCTAAATTACAGATATCTTACTCAATTTCCATGGTGACAGTGGTCACGGTATGAGTTGATAAGTATCTTTTTTTGACTACTGTGTGAACACCGAGTGCTGAGAGGGAATTTGCAGAAAATGAAATCATCATCCAATCATGTTGTTTTCTAGTTTGAGGCAGGTGGAAAGCCTTTCTCATTTAACACAGCAGCACTGCTGGAAAAAGCAGAACCCATGCGAGGAAAATTTAAAAAGCAAAACCATATGAAGACAATGAAAATGCAGGAGTTGAGTAGAAGTGGAGTGACCTTGAGCTAATGATGCTTTTATCGGTGAGGAGAAATAACAAGCATAACTGTCCACCTTTTCAACACATCAGTGCTTTTTCTGCGAGTTGCCACATGTTTTTTCCAAGGCCATGAGAGGAGAGGGGGAACTTTTGAAGGACACTGCTGTGAACTTGGACTCTAATCCGAAGAGCTCAAATGCATCTGCTTCGTGTCTCCAGTTCCAAACTGAAGTGGGCTTCCTCTCCCCCCTCAGTGGAGTGAAATTCGTAACCATTGATTCTGGCAGCTAGGCAGCTCCCGTAATTAAAAAATTCTATGTGGAAGATGGTAAACACAGCTCAAAGCCAAATGTGGCAGGGCATCCTTAATGAGATTTCAGTGGAAAAGCTAAGCAACCAGCCTGAAGAATCGATACAGTTTCTCTCCCCTTCTCTCTCAAATGCTTTTGATAATCTTCTCTAAGGCCCTGATCAATTTGCACTGATGCAACTCATTAATAATACTTGTCCAGGTCTACTAAAATTATGTTTAAGACTTAGAAAAAGAGCAGAAAAATAACTCCAGTAATACCAAATTTCTTCATTTAAGCACAACTGTAAATTTGTATGGCTACAAACATAATACCTGGACTTTGATTTAATATGATATTGCACTATTTTAACAGGTGTATAGATGGTGGAAACACTAAGGCACAGCTCGCCAAAAATAATACCAGATCACTAAACAGGTGCTAGATATTATAGGCCTTGTTGCATTAAAGTTTCAGGCTTTATTAACATATCATCACTTAATATCTTATGTCTGAGGGAGGAACAAAATCAATAAGCCATTTACTTCATTTTGTATCTTGAAACGGCTAATCTGTACTCCGCTCCCTCGGCTGTGACCTCAAAACCCAACTGTACTTTTGGCTTAAAGAGGGCGAAAAGGATTCAGCAAAGGAATGCACTTTTCCATAGACACCCTGCATCTATTTCAGGCTCATGGAAGAATGCCAACAACCTGGTATGGCAGAAACGTTTGATCATAGCAGGAGACCAGCCTCAATCAAAAAGAGGAAGGAAGGAAAAGCATGCCAGTATTGCTCACCCTTCCTTCCAGTTTCCCCATAATGAGCTGATCATACTTCCACATTTACCTGTTTGATTGACATTAGCTCTGCAGGGACACCTTGTCAAGATAAACAGCCCAGCAACGTGGAAAAGCCTAGATAAAAATACATTTATCATCTTTCTGGACCATTACTTCCCTCAAACTCACCTAAAATAGAGAAACTGTGACACTGTGATTGCTTTTTCTTTTCCATTTTTTTTTCTTCTCTTCTTTCTTTCCCCAGGGTTACCAGGTTTATTTTATAACAAGGTGGAGGAGAACATTTAATATCTCCAGTGCCTATAATTAGTGAACATTCTCACATTTCTTAAACAATGAAAACAAAACTCATTCATTTTCATGTGGGTCAGACATAATTTTCCTCGAGGTTAAAACAGGACAGACAATGATTAACGGAACTCGGGTTAAGTTAATTTAATTATGTACCTCAAAATCATTTTCTGCTTGACAACATGTACTTACTATCATAGTGAGGGAATATTTGCTATTAAACTGCAAGAGGGAAAAAAACAGTGTGACTGTGCATATTCTTGCATACTACATCTAGTGTAATCAAATACAATGCAATATATTGCACGGGATTCGCATCGTCGTACACTTATCAAGGATAGCTCCTTATTAAAATGTGCCTGTTTGATATACACATGCATAAATGTATCTTGGAAATAGCATTTAGTCTTTTCTGAAAACACAAATAAGCTAGAGAGCAACTGTGCAAGAAATTGAAAAATCTAACGAAGGAACAACAGAAGGAAATCCCAGCAGACCTTCAGGCTCCGAGGCAAAGAGTAGAAAAAGTACAGCAGCCCAAGCAGCCCACAGCTGGAGATAATATTGTCAGTAATTACTCCCATCCCTACTGGGCAGCGGACCTCAGAGTTGTCTGTTTCTCTGTCATATCTGGGCCAGCCGCTCATCTCATTCCAGACTGCATCGGCTCTGTCAAGCATCAGCAAGGGGGGGAGGCATTAGTGGACCCTGGAGAGGAGCGGGATGAGGTGATAAGAACATCACAGGGAATCCGGCTCATTTAATGCTACAGACTGCTGAAAGTTTGGCTTCTCATCTGTAAAAACAAGTGTGCATTGCTGTTATGCATGTGGGTGTGAATGTGTGTGAGTTGCGAGTGCGTGTGCATGTGTTTGTTTAATCCTATTTAGGCATTTATGTGCAATTTGTCACTAGAGTTTCAACACAGCATTAATAGGGCATGTGTAGAATAGTGGTTATGTATAGTATGCCATATCCTATGGTGCAAAATGGGCTCTGTCAGTTAAATTTGGTGTGTGGACAGTAGCTGGCAAAAATGTTCAACATCATATGAAACAACTCTTTCAGTGGTTTTCTAGAAAAATGTAATCAAAGCCAGAAATTGTAAAATCCCTTAGCATTGGAGTGGTTTGAGGAATCCTTTTTTTTTTTTTTTAGAATAGTCATATTTAAGTAATAACCCATGAGAGGCTGTGATTTATAGTGATTTTAGAAGCTAAGAGGTGTTAGGCATGAAATGAAGCCAGGCATCTTTTTCATGTATTGATTTATTTATAAAACAGTGTTTAAACAGCATTGTATTATAGCAGAAAGAATGAACATGCCCAGTTGTTGATATTTTAATAGAACACTGAAGTGTTTTGGAGCTTCTGGTTCAATGACCTTGCCAGGAGAATTTGAAAAAAGCATTCGGGTATAACCTGCAGCATAAAACCTCAAAACTAGGTTTGAAGCTGATACTAACTGCTCTGCCTGACATCTTTGTAATTTATTGACATGGTGTGGAACAAGTTTAAAGCTACAATGAAAAAAAAATCACTAGCATTAGCTACCTTAGCATCACAGTATTTGGCACTGAATTTAACTTCTTTGAAAGTGTTTCTGGTCCTAGTGGGACAGTAAATAAATGTTTAAAGATGGATGAAGTCGACATGTAATGGATCCACACTATGGTCTTTCTTATGCCACAGTTGAACGTATTTCAAACACAAAATTATTAGTAAAGGGGAAACAGAAAGAAACCTTATTCATTTTCGCCCAGGACAAAAATGAAAGGATTTGCCCTTGAAGCCCTGACTACTTTGGTGCTACTACTACTACCACTACTAATTGTAATAATTAACATTTTATACTTTCCCCAAACATTATATTTCTTCAATGCAATATCAGTACGGTTGATTTTTGTTTGGCACATTGATTTTTCAAATTTCATTTGTTTTGTGGCCACAAGTGTGTGTTTATCATTTTTTTATGACACAGCCGATCAGAAACCAGAGCTGTCTGGATTATTAAAAATGTCTACACAAAGCAGACAGAGTTCCCCAACACACCAACCATCACTACAAGAGCAGTGATGGTTGGTGTTGACCAATTGGTGTTGACCAGCAATCATCCATCAGTAGTGATGGTTGATTGATTCCTGATTGATGATTGATTGCTGACTGATTCCTGTCCCCGGTATGAAAACAAATCTGCAGCAGATCTTTGTTGTAGGAAGACGTGTACGAGGAGTATAAATCCTCCACTCCGGGAGAACTAGTGCCACACATGCTTGACCTTTTTGCTTCTAAAGCCAGAGTTTCTGGAGAGCACTCTATCAGATAATTACTTCAAGCTTGAGCAGAAGCCGTGAAGCTCATGCAGTCAATACAGTAATAGCAACTTGATGATCCAGTAGATCATTTGTTATGTTTCGGGGTCTAACGCGGCTGTCATACATATAAACCCTATAATTTTAGCATGTGGTGGCCGGGATGTAATAAAGGCGATATATTTGGTTCTGTTGTACCTGATCAGTGTTAGATTATGTAAAGAGCCAGGGAAGCCGATGGTCTCTGAGTGGTTTGCTTCATTGGATTGAGCCCCTGAGTGAATCGATGCACTGACACTAGGATAGTTCTTGCGCCATCAGTCAGCCAGCCCATCTCATCATACTGTTTATTCAGCCACGGTAAATAACGACGACCTCCATGCGAGCCCAAGCCTCTTCCTCTCATTACTCAGGCATATAAGAATATAGACACACCAAAGAGTGTCAATTATTTGTACTGGCTTGCGCAGAAGGGCAGAGGGAAGCTCCACAGCAGGTAAATGTGTCTTCACAAAGCGGAGAAAGAACAGATAATGGGCTCATATGCATAATACCGACCAGGGGGTTAGATTGAACTCTTCCTGTTTACCGACAGCATGGCGAGATCCATAAAAAAGGTATCTCGGTTCAGATGGAATTAGTCAGCGCTTGGTGCTTAAAGAGCATAAGGCACATAGCACACAGGATGCACTGTTTTTTACTGAATGTTAATGTAATGCTTTCCCCAGACCTCAATAAATGACCTGTGTATTTGTGATGTTGTCTTAGAAACAGAGTTACTAATGACTGTTCAATAAGTGCTGACTCTTTTTAATGTGGTGGCCGATAAAATGATGGAGATCCAACATTCACGCTGAGCAAAAAATATCCAGCCTCGCTCCACAAAAACTGGATTAAGGATGTTGAAAGCAGTGTGTAGCACGCTTGTGTCTTTGAAAGATCAAGTATGTGCGAAGAAGCTGATGGCATGGCCATTACAGTAGATCATAAGTGTCATACAAGGAACACGGGATTATTACGCTGAAAAGGTGAGACTAAAATAGGCAGTGAGATAAGTTTAATGCATCCAGTATCGTTTCTGAAGGTGGAACATGTGACAGAAAGTCAAGCAGGTGACATGTGAAGACCAATTACAGGGCCTGTGCTGCCTGAAACACAACGTATAAGACCTTGCTCGGCCTCCCTAATTCTGGGGAGAAGATGTGCTGCTATTAATATTGCACTTCCTGCTGAAGAGCAAAGGACATGACTGCCTCAAATTGACAGAGGCACACAAAGGCCAGTAATCAAAAGCCCTTATACTGTAATGAGGCAGAAATATTAAACAGTACATCCTTGCCTTTGATCCACAGCACCACCTTTGGGTATGATAATCAGTGGGATGCTAATGTGCAGAGTGCTAACAATAGAGACTAACTGCCTTGGATAGGAGCTGAATGCTGAGTATGGACTTAAGAAGTGATCGCTTGGACTTACTGTGGTGCGTCCAATCATATTGGAGAAACAAAGTGGAGCAGGCTTTCACCGTGTTGTGATGGTTGAGGGCACCTTGAATGACTTGACTGACTGGCAGATTTGCAAACTAGGGGAGGAAAATTCATCAAACTAATGCAGAACCCACTGTGAGAAATGAAATGTGTTTTATCAACTGCGTAAACATGCAAATTCAACGCCAAAGCGACGATGAGTGTGCACCACTGATGATCCAAATAAGAAAAATTTGGATATATGCAAATATCTAAAGATGCCGCTTGTCAGCGTCCATCACTTCTTCGCGACACTGAACACCACAAAACAACAAATCATTTCCTACTCAAATCTAAGACAAGAATCAAATCATTACATTTGGAAACAGCTGCTTGTTAAGTTTATGAGGTACACATTTCAGTTCACAGGCTTTAATATAATGCATAATTTAGCTCAGCAAGGCACTCTTGTACCCTGAGATATTTACAATGATATGAAATGCAATTGGCTGCTAGGATACAAGGTTAAATGGGCCAGCACTGGTTTTCAGTAAAGTGACCAATCCAATAGCAAGGCAATCAGACAGTCTGGCAGAAATGCACAGTTATCAGCTGCTGTATGATCAAGGCTCATACCCTCATTTTCAAAAGTCAGCTCAATCTGATTGACCAGTGCATCTATTTATTTGGGTACACACAGCAGGTCCTTTGATCCTGCAATCAGCACTGTGTAGAGCTTTGAGAGAGAGAAAGTTACACAGTAAAACCTAATGGCTTGTGTAAAGAATAAAAAGGACTGGGAGGCTACACTTGTCACTTCACTGATTCTGATTGCAACAAATGGAAGAGTACCTGCAAGTATGTAATTAAAAGCAGTCAGATTGTGAATGTTTTGGAATGATAAATGCAGCTTCTATCCAGTAAAGGTATAATTTAGGCAGTTATCATTCACAAAAGCATTTTGGTATTGATAGCTGGTCTCACATTGACAGCCAAAATGGTATGTTTTCTCAGCCATAACTTGCACACTGATGAGTAAGTGGCACAAGCGATTTAATTGTCTTGGGTGGCTGGTTTACAGCTTTTTTGTGGAGAGCAGCATCAAATTGTCCTTTAACCAAGACAACAGCATATCAAAGTGTTTTATAACCATAATAAGCCAAAGTAGTTAGTAATCACAAGTTACAACTAGTTACTAGTTAATCACTTGCAGTGAAAGCTGGTTGTCAAATAAAAGAGTGAAACTGAGAAGAGAAAACCAAATAAGTGCAGAGTAAGAGTAAGTGCACTGCTACAATTCTAGTATGACCAACATACACTTAGAAACAGTCCATTTTTATATAGATTCTTACATTTTGATTGTTTTTTGTTTTTGGCATTTCTACTTTATTGAATAGTGACAGTTGAGAGAGACAGAGAAAAATAAAGTTTTAAAAAATTCACAGTTGCGTTATTCAAGTAGTGTCAAACTGGGCATCTGCTGTCCAAAAGCAACTCTTGAAATAGTAAAGATTACATTTGTTAGCATCACTTCATGTGAATCCACAACTTTAGCCAGCATCACCACTATAATATCAGTAAGCCCTGCATAAACTGATTAGAGCATGTATGTCTATGGATATTCTCATTTATCCAGGTCATCGTTCTTCGTTCAGATTGTTCAGATTAGAGCATGTATGTTTATATTATTTCTTTCATGCACTTCTGGTCACCTTTGTTTGTCATGAGTACAAGTTTTAGCTTACCAACACAAATAATCCTTTCCCATCATTCAGCTGGTGGTAATGTAAATAATTTTAACACCATAATATCAGCATATATCAAAAATGTTAATATAATTATATCACTGTCAGCAAGCCAAAAAAAACCCCAAAAAACCTTTTACTTGTTTTTTTTTTTTTTCGTTTCTTTTTGTTTCTTTCAAGCCTGCAATCAAGATTTTCCCTCTGATTGTCAGATGTGCAAATTTCATCTGGCAAGCATAAAAATGACTTCTAAAAAATACCTTTTTTCCTGGAAGCACATAATATTTAAACTAAAATGTTGATAACTCCAGGCGCATTGGTGAAATTATGTAATTAATTGTCCATTGACATGTTGACCTTCTAATTAGGTTGCAGACGGGCTCGGTCCACTGTTAAGAATAATAATGCGGTTCTCAGGCTGCTGCAGTTTCAGCCGACAAAGAGCTGTTGTTAGACTTACTTTGATGCTGTCATGCCACTATTTAGAGGCCTTTTGTAGGTAAATGTCAGCATAATCGGGAGTATTTGATCTCAGTGGATTTGTGGTTGGTGTTAAATTTGTTTTGCTGCCTCTCTGTGTTCGAATTTGATGTTCCTTATTCTCTAGTTCGGGTTATGTTTATTTTGTGTGGCTTGTCTTTGTTCTTTGTCTATGCTGTAACAACTTTTATTTGTTTTAGGTTAGCTGCTTCATTTTCTGAAAACAGATTACTGCAAAAGTAGTTACAGTAATAATCTTTTTATAGCAAGATTGAGAAGGTTGGGGCAAAAAAAAAAAAAAATCCCAAACATTGTGATGCTAATACTTTCAGGGACCGATGAGCACAACTGACAGATTTTACAGCGTGTAAGTCAAAGAAGGACTTTTTCTGAGAGATTGACAGCCACAGCCAACGATATCATGACACAGTGCACCGCTTGAGGGATGGGACTGTGACACCGGCGGCTCTGCTGGAGAAAAGCTCTAAATAATTGGTCGTCATTGTCTTGCATGGGGGGAAGAAAGGCAAATTTGCGCCCCTCCCACAGAGCTGCTCCTCACTGCTGCAGCCGTTCCCAGGGCAGCACTCACCATCTAAATTACCCATCACGATCTTTCCATACTCTCTTGATAAACACAGCAAAACATTTTAATGAGGTTTTCACAATATGTCTCCTCATGCAGCTCCCGTTTGCTCCAGAAAAAGTTAAATATTCATTCAGGCATGTGAAAATGTTTATTGAAATATATTTTCAATAATCAAAAAAATCCCTTTTGTGTACTGGGAATAAAAGGACGTTTTGCTGTAGAGGGCAAATTCATTGTTTCTTGCGCTTTAATAAAACAATATATCACTGTAACAAGGATGGACAGATACTCAGGGAACAGGGAGACAGTTATGTGCACACAGTTTATTTGTAAAACAACTAAACAAAAAGTTGGCCACGATAAACAAAACAAATCTCAAGGCTTTCTCAGTTGTGTACGGCCTCGGGAGGCGAGGTTGTGTTAATGCTGCTGGTCCCATTATCACTGCAAGAGAGCAAGCACCGGTTAATTACCCCTCATATGATACCTGTGTGAACATGGTCATAATCCTCTAGCTCTCACCTGAGCCCTGCCCTGACTGCTGCACTCTCTCAGAGGGAAGTTAAGGCGATGTTTTCCGTATTTAACCTTCAGCTTTTGATGGAAATAGTGATTGACAGAAGAAAGAAACTTTATTACTTAAACCTACACTGTGCGGTTTTAGAGCCTATTAACAATCCTGAAACTAATGTGTGCTTTGTGGAGACTATTTGTGACTTATTGATGTAAATCAATTAGGGTTGCACCGATAGTAAAATTCTGGACTCATACTGATACCAATGTTTAAAATAACAATTTGTCCAATAGCCGATGACAGTATTTTTTTTTTTTTAAACTGAACTGTTTTAAAATCTTTTAGGCTGTCATTATGCAAGATTATATTATATCTTTGGAATGAGCACAAATTCAGTCACACAAATTTATGAAACAATCTTAATATAACTTTCTTTCAAAGATGGCAAATATTCTTTTTGTGAAAAATAACTGTTAAAAATAACTACAAGTGAACACATCATGATAACATAATTTCTCTTTGCCTGATTCTCACATAATAGAGCTTGAACGCATGTCAGTGCAACTCCACACAACCTGTACTTATGACGAGGAGCTGCCAGCAGCTCAGTGAGAAGAGTCCTGGTGACCTTGTTCGACTCGGATCTTCATCCTCATCTCTCCTCAGTCTTGACTTGTAGGCCGACTCGGACATGAAGATGCGGTTCTCTGTTGTTGGCGGTTGGTTTGTGTGTCACTGTCATGTGTCTGAACCTCAGTTTACTCTCTCTAACTAGCACACAGTCATAATCATTACATTTTTGGGGGTTTTTACACCTCAGTCAACTAAGGGGGCAGTCAGTGATTACCTGCACAGCAAGAGAAGAGACGGCCAGTCATAGTCAGCGTCTGGTAGTGGAGCACAATTTGTCATTTTCTAAGTGACAGGCGTAATAATAATGATAATAAAATCCCTTAAAATACCTTTTGTCCTGAAGGCATCAGCGGAAAATGTTTGTCCATTCCAAATACATTTATTTCTGTTAATGGGACACCATTAGTCTCGAGCCCTGGACAAAAATGGATAGATAAATATCAGACACCTCCACTGGTGAATCTCAACTTTCTGGACCATAGGCCAATGACAGTTAACAAGGCCAATATTGGCTGATACGAATATTCCACCGATAAATGAGTCTATCAGCCATGTCCCTTTTTTCAGCCATTTACTCCTCCTCTAAAATTTGTTGCCAAAATCTGTGCCAGGGTGGAGCTCCTCCTGCTGCTCACACTACTGTTTAAAAGAAGTGCTCTCTTCCCGTCCCGCGGACACACAGTGGAGGAATCCATGCAGCCAGCGAGTGACACAAACAAGGCAAGTGGTGCCGCTGAGCTCAAAAACCACATTGTGAATAGGAAAGAAAGCACAACAAAACACAAATAAATAAAGAACTTGCATGGAGAAGTGTGTGGGCGAGAAAAACAGGAACAGTGCTCAGCAAAGTTTGTCCTAGGCTGGCCTCCGCGGATCCTGTTTGAGGGGGGAGACAGGGAGGTGGGGGTGGGAAGTGATGAATTTTACTTTTAAATATTAACCTATGTTTTTAGTGAAATATTACAGCATTACAGTTTGAGTCACTGCTATTATTGGGGACAAGGAGTAATATAGTGGCCTCATTTCAAGCACTGCATTACAAGTGGTCGAATTGTAAAACCTGAAGATTCACTAAGAATAACATTAAATATAATTTAGTTGATGTCGATAACCCTAACCCATCCAGTGACAGGATTATTGGTCTATTTGTTGTGTCTTCAGTTTGTGAGCCTTGTTAGCTTATTGGAAAGTTACACAGTAAACAGTAATATTAAGAAGCAGTGGCATTATTGAATAACTGGGATGAAGTTTTTCTTTATTTCTCCAAGAAAATATGACACGAATATCAAAATCTTGCCTAGAACCCTCAGCCCAGCCTATAAACACGTGCAATATCAATAATGGATGCATGGAGACTAAACTAATTGACGCTTAAAGGACAGGGCAGGCAAAACTTCCTCCACTGTCACCGTGTTGAAACATTCATGTAACAGGATTTAAACTGCATATGACACGAACAATGTTTCCCTTTGAAAAAGATGCTGTGTATTTCAGTGTTTTTCCAATGTTTTTTTTTTTTTTTTTTGCCCCAGGTGATGAGAAATATGCCACTGGCCTGCGGTTATTGCCTCCGGGGTGATCACATTCCAGATTAATTTTTGAGTCATTTTCATGTCATCTCAATTTAGTCAAGTTTTTCCTGGCCCAAAGAATTCACCCCTCGCACACACTCATAAAAAACACATAAAAACATATATTTTTTTATTGGATTCACTGCCTGGTTAATTGTTGCTTAGGTGAATATGAAATCCCGTCCTGGCCACTCTCCACTACTAGCTGCACTGATTAACCAAACGCGTGTATGATAAATGTATAAATAAGTAAATAACAATGAAAATATAAATTAAAAAAAAATATGAAATTAAAACCAACATATTGACCTTGTTCTAGGCAGATAAGGGAAAGCCTAGCTGGCGTTTTTAGTTGTTTGGTTGATTATTTGCATAACTTAAATATTGCAAGAACTCACCCCAAAACCATAGTCGTGCACATAATACCAACATTTCAACAGTTTCTGCACAAATGTATGTTGTAAAAGAAGGGGGAGGAATAATAGCTCTCAGACATGTTAAATTATGTGCTCAGAACAAAAGATTATGGGTGGGCATCTTCCCTGAGGCGTGTTTTTGCCTCCTACCTCAAGACGGATGTGTTAGAGGAGATTCATACTCTCCGTAGCACATTGCATTATCGTGCCAATTCAACACCATATTTTCACCTGACCTCTTTGTCTTTGTTATTGTGTCTTCAATCAGTGTTTTATGTGGGCTACAAAAGGTGCAATTAACATTGCCCAGAGCAGCCTCTTTTTTGGCGACTGAGGAAAGAATTAGTGGTGTGAGGAAAGGGGGAAAGCAAATGGGTAAGTAAAAGAGGGTAAGGGGAAAGTGGAGTGGCTGAGTGAGGAAAATGTTGAACAGAGCAGGGAAAGTGAATGTCATCAGATCCTTGGAGAAAATCAGAATACATAGCTAAATATATACCTAAACGGTGTTGATTTATGCTCTACATTGTTGATGCACTGTGTTTTGGAAATTAGAACAGAGATCATATCTCGCTACTATAATTGGGAGGTGGTCTGTTTGTCTGTTGTGCATCCAAACACATCGAACACATCAGACAGCAGGGCTCATCACTCCTCTGATCTGCCTCATATAGGTATCACACCATTCATAATGACTTCAGAAATAGTCTTTACTATGTTAGTTTTGGTGATTTTGCAGTGTTTTCTCTATTTTTGCGCTAATTCATGGATCTGAGACACTGGGGAATTGGTGGGCCACATTTCCCAGACACCACGTTGGTCCACTCTTTGTTTCTCTTTTGCAGTTTTTCTGTGTATCTGAGACAATGGGGAATTGGGAGAATTGGCCACATTTCCCAGAAATCAAAAAAGCAAAAGAATCTCCACAAAAAAACAAAGAAGAATTCATAAGTTGTCTTTATTGGTGCGCCATTTTACCTTTTGGCTTGAGCGAGTCTTCCTGGGTATTTACCTGAGAGATTTTTCACGAGGCGAGCTCACAATATCAAGAAGCTAATGTCTCGCTTGAACTCACTAGTGTCAGCATTCAATCCGTGTTCAAGTGGTTCCACTAGCGCTTCTGATTAAAATCAAAGAAGCTTATTCATGTGTTTGTCTGCCAGTCTTCATGAGCTGATTCGCGTGCGAGAGGCGAGGCGAAGTCCCACTGTGCCACAATACAACATGCACGTGATTCCCTGATGAAAAAAATAACATGAATTCACCAGTGAAATAAATCACATGGTTTTGGAACACATGTGATCTACAGCCACATGAGATTTAATTATTTCACATGTGAAAAAAACAAAAAGTGTGTTCCAGAATCACACGTGGTTTATTGCACATGTGATTTCATCTTGCTTTCACATGTGGAAATTCTAGTTCAGAGGCAAATCAAATGTGAAAATGCTAATTCCACATGACTTGGTGTGACCAATTTTCTTTTCACGTGGAAAATTTCAA